>NC_138130.1:44423409-45148084 GCF_964188305.1 Podarcis bocagei
GGTGAAAAATTGAAGTTAATCTATGGGAGATGAAATCTTGTTTTCTCCTTTTGCAGAGAGTAGGACCCAAACCAATGGATTACAAGAAAAGAGCTTCTGAGTAAATATCAGAAGGGTAAGAGCTGTTCAACAGTGGAACAGACTCCTATGTAGGGTGGTGGACTCTCTTTCGTTGACGGCTTTTAAGCAGAGTTTGGATGGCCATTTGTCAGGGGTGCTTTAGTTGAGATTCCTGTGTTGCAGGGGTTGGACTAGATGGCCTCTGGGTTCCATTCAAACTCTATAATTCTATTATTCAATTTATCACAATTACTGGTTCAAGAATTGCTGCCAAAGTTTTGATTGATATTTTGATTGATTCTATAAGGAACACAACTGAACAACTGGTCATTTTTCAGCTGAGAAGAAATGATAATCCAATCTCTGTGGTTGTACATTCACATAAAGCACTCCCTCTGCAGTATGTATGCAAAAATAAGTATTCACACACACCCTCAGTACAAATATTACATTGCAAGTCCCTCCTCCATAGAGTGAATGTTTGTATATCCGGCTTCCAAGTGTACTCTTCAGCATTTGCCTTGTTCTTCATTTAAAGAAGGAAAAGGATTTGCAACCCTCCCCCATCATCTCGGAATGCATTAATTTGCATTCAGCACCCTTTGCAGTCCACCCAATTACTATGCGCTAAGGCCTCAGGCACATTAGAGCATTGCATATTCGTGGTGACAACCAAGTGCCTGCATTTCTTCTTCTAATTGGTATTCATGATGTAACACTCTTAAAAAAGCAGCTATATCCTCCCTCTCCAAATAATGAGAAAATATTAGCATTAAATTTTGCCACAACAGCGGCCTCTTCATTAGTCTGTCCCCTTTACCACCCACTTGCCTCTTTCTGACTGACTTGCTCTTCCCTTTAAGTACTCTAACTTGGCATGCTAATCAACGGCTAACTTTGCTTCAGGGGCTGCCCCTTCTTATGAAGTGCCACCAGGGCTCTCCAATGACTACCTCATTACCAAATCTCATTCAAACGCCTTCTTTCTGTTATCCCTGGCAAGACAGTTATTATTTTTAGTCCTTTGAAAATGTGTGGTAGAAATCCAAATCGAGGTTCATGTCCTCTGTAATATACAATCAATGCGAATTCAAAGTTAGTGAGTTTTAGAAATTATTCCTCCTTTACGTGTTGACCGCCTTATAAGTTCAATTTCAAAAAAACGGGCAGCATGTTAAGCTTAAAAAATAACATTTGAGGATGTAATGCAATGGTCTTCGGAAGGGTGTGGTCCTGTGGTCTCCAAGGGGCCATAGGAATTTGAGAGTTGTCCCTCTTCAAGGTCAAGAGAGGAGTGTGCTCTTGGAGGCAGAGATAGGAGTACTGTCCCCATTATCACCCCAAGGACCAGTGCTATAGCTGCTCTGTCTTCAGTGCTCTGATGGTAGAGGGAACAAAAAGGTGGACTTTCTGGAGCATGTGTGTCAGGGGCAGACCAATGTGTCCCAAGGATGGGAAGCCTCTTCATGGTGAAAGGAGACTTTCCCATCCAGTATCTCACAGTTGACTAGTGAATCAGTGGAGAGTGGGTTGGTCAAGTGCCTCCTCACTAGAAGCACAGATCTGTTAACAGATTGCTATGGTGCTTGAAGTTGGGGTGGAATCACCCATGCCAGGTAGACAACAGATAGAGGTAAATGACCCCAGCTCTCACCACAGAATCGAACAAACACGCTCACATTAAGCATTCGGTAATTTAATTGCCTATATTTGCCAAGTGTTTGAAGAACTGGTAAAGAACAATTAATATTTTGTGAATTTCTCATCTTGAATCCCATCCCATCATTTCATGAAAATGAAAAGAAAGTCAATGAAACCTTGCATTAGTTAATTCGTCTAGTTGATATAATAAAGGCTACATTTATCTTTGCTCTGTATGGTTTTATTCTTCAAATTTTACAATCACACAATCACTAAAAAAATCTTCAGAGTTATGACAGTATCAATCCTGTTTCAAACCCACTGTTTGGGTTTCGTTATTACAGTGTCGTGCTGAATTGTAAGGACAACTTGTATTTGCTTGGTGTTGCTACACTATTGTCTAATGTTTTAAATGCTTTTATAATTGGCTAATAGTTCCATTACCACTCATGTTTTGTATTAGTGGTTACCACCCAAAATTATCTGTACTTTGGAGAGAAGAGAGAGGAAGAGACACAGAAAATGAAGTAGATTAAAATCATATTTAACCAAATCACATAGTTTTTATGCTTTAATGAAAGTCTATAATCTTTATGCTGAAGGGACACTTATCCATCCAATATCTATGCACTAGTTATGCAATATCCAGGCACTGAGAGCTGCCTGGTTGGTTTGAATCCACAGCAGAGCCATCTCAGTGGCCATTTGTGGAATGTCCTCCCTAGTGAGATGCATTCATCTCTCTCATTATTGACTTGCAGGAGGAATTGAAAAAGATTCCTGTTTTCTCAAACATTGGATGACTGATAGATACTGTTCTTGGCAATCTGGAAATCACTGGCTGGTTTTTAATATTTTAAACTGTTTTTAGAATGTTTAAAACTGTTTTTAGAATGCCTTTACAATTATTATTATTTTTATTATTGATGTGTTTGCCACCGTGGGCTCCTTCAGAAGAAAGGGTGAGACAGAAATTGAATAAATGAATGAAAAGTAATCTAAAATCCTATATTAGTAAGTCTAAAATCTTATACACACAGGCCTGAGTAAACGTCCCAATGAACTCAAGGAGACTTACTTCTGGGTAGACTTGTATAGAATTCGGCTGATTTTAGAACTATTATATCAAAGGTATTATGAAGCTCATCACAGTAATGAATAACAAATGATGTTGGATCAATAAGCACTTACCATTTATAGCTCCTACAGACATATCCAAATATTAGAAAATCCAAGTGAACGATGCTACAGAGCAGAGCTCATCAATATGCAGCATGCTGAATTGAGCAGAAGAGCTATAGATGAAGGTCAGGGTAATTCCTGACTTTATTGACTATTTTAATGTCTTGAGATAAGTGTTAGATCTTGAACAGAAAGCATGGTAGCAGAAGAGAGTATAGTAGTTGTATATATTATGAAGTAGATTAAAAAGGAATAGCACCATGGCAGAACTTTCTTTTTTAAAAAACAACAACACAAAAACCTTTGTTATCACTTGTGTATCCTGTAATAGACACATAGTTCTTAATAAGAAGAAGAAGAAGAGTTTGGATTTGATATCCTGCCTTTCACTCCCTTTAAGGAGTCTCAAAGCGGCTAACATTCTCCTTTCCCTTCCTCCCCCACAACAAACACTCAACTGGAAATAACCCACTCACCACTATTATATCACAACTGAGAGCATAGGGTGGGTTGATCTTAGCAAAAGATCCTGCAGTAATGCTAAATTAGCATTAGATGGTTAAGAATGAAAGAAAGCAAATCCATCTATTTGTAATTGAGTAAACTCCATTAGTATTAGCATTATTTATTAGATTTCTTATCCATCCTTCATTATAAGGTCTCATGGGGGGCTACAACAATAAAAGCAGTACAATTTAAAACAAAAACAACCAACTATAAACAGCAATCATCAGGTTTTCAGGGAGGTCCCCAAAATTACTTTTCAGCTGTTAAAGGCCAAGGAACAAAATGGCATCTTCAGCACACAACAGAAGCTGAATCATAGTGATGCTAATGCACCATATTGAGGCTGCCAACCATCTGATGATTGCCAGAGCGTGGAGTACAGTCCAAAAGAGACATAGCTGAAGAACCAACTGCAGCTAAAAATAGCCACTGACACCACCTGGGCCTCCAGTAACAATAATGGTTTCAGAAGTATCCCCAAGCTCCTTCCAGGGAGTGCAACTGGATCCAGAACAAGTTATCTCTTGCACCTGAGAACTCAGAGTACACAACACCACCATCTTAACTGGGTTCAGCTTCATTTTACTGTCCTAGATCCAACCCATCGTGACCTTCAAACACTAATCTAGCTCCTGGACTACGTCTCCTGATTCAGATGATCCATGTATTGATTACACCATTGAACGAGCATTCAATGACATTGACACCAGTGGCGACACCATCTTACTTCATAGGATCGTTGGGTGAATCCGTTTTAGTTCCACAGACTGAAATAAAACCAATTTGCTAAGTACTGTGTATTGCTAAGAAATCCATATATCACTCATTTTGTTTGGTAAGAAAGTAGCTCTCTTCATAAAATAAGGAACTGATGCATTTGCATAGACATCTACATTCGTAACAATATAATCGGAAAACTGACAAGGATTTAAAGAAGACCTTGTAATGGCCAGGAATGAGTTGATAAATTCTTTATGGGGGTACCAGGCAGGTCAAGGCATAGCAAGGAATGAATTGAAACCATCAGCTTCAATCTATTAGGTGTAGATTTTCTGAGATTTCTTAAGACAAGATGGTATCTGTAAATATAGATAGAAATGTAACATATTGTCAGTGGCATCCTGGCATGTATTTGTTAAAGAAAGGGCTGTTTGTATTCTGTTTCTGTTCACTTCCTACATGACACACCACCATATATTCCCATGTCTCCCCTCACCCCGCAGACAGATATTTACATATTTACAGTGGTGCCCCGCAAGACGAATGCCTCGCAAGACGGAAAACTCACTAGACGAAAGAGTTTTCCATTTTGGAGGTGCTTTGCAAAACAAATTTCCTATGGGCTTGCTTCGCAAGACGACAATGTCTTGCGAGTTCCTGCTGTTTTCCCCCCTCCCCCCTTTTTCTAAGCCGCTAAGCCGCTTATCAGCTGATCCGATCAGCAGATAAGCCGCTAAAAGCTGCTAAAAGCCGCTAATAGCGCTAATAGCGCTAATCCGCTAATCCGTCAATGGGCTTGCTTCGCAAGACGAAAAAACCGCTAGACGAAGAGAATCACAGAACGGATTCTTTTCGTCTTGCGAAGCACCACTGTATTATCATCATGCTTTCCTTTCAATATATAATATATAATAAATTAATATATATATAACCATTGCTTATTAATATATAATAAACACTTTATTTTCTTCCCAAATATGTAAGCACTTCATTCCGGGGGGGGGGGGATGTTTCAAATAAACCAACAATTGTGCAGCTAGGAAAGTGCCAAAAGTTGGAATTCTAATTCCGTTTACCTGGGAGTAAGCCCCACTGAATTCAGTAGAATTCACTTCTGAATAGACATGGCAGGATTGCAAGCATTGCTGCAATGATACACACTGAACGGTACAGGGTTCACTTCTGAAGAGATGCATAGAGAATTGCACCTAAATTTATTACCTATCTTCTTCAAAACAGATCACGGGATCAGACTCATATTCCAGGTTGCCATGCAGAATTATGTTATGATTTTGCATGCCAAGTTTATTATTCTATCTTTCAGTAAAAATACAGGATATGCACTGAATTAAAGGCAAACCAGTCTGTGAGTTAAACCAATACTTCTTTTCATTTAGTCAGTCAAAACACAATAGCAGTAGAATATTGTTAAGCATTCTCACATGTTGTAATAATTACTTAATTTTGTTTTGCTTTGATGCCCCCATCTGTTAATTCTGTGGCAAGCAGTTATGATATACTGTATAAGAGGATGGCTTTTTAATATGTGAGCATCACCCTTTGACCCAGGAAAAAAAATCAATCGGTTAACAAGGAAAATCATGAATTGGAAGGGGATTCTGGTATTAAAATATGAAGTGATACTGAATTTGAAGATGATTTTGACTTTGTAATTGTATAATTTTGTTAAAAGTTACAATAGCCTTTAATCTTGCATTGCTCTCTCGCTCTCTCTCTGGAGATCCAAAACTAGCATTGAGATAATGCCAAAACAATAAAAATGCACAAGGAAATCCAAATCCAAAAGGGATTGCTTTACAATGCAATCTAATAAAGGTTTATGCCTATTCTAAATCCCACTGTGTTTAATAGGGCTTACTCCTAATAAGGGTGTGTCAGGATTGCAGGTAAGGCTGCAATTGTAAACACACTTGCATAGGGAGTAAGCCTCATTGAACACAGTGGGGCTTGCTTCCAAGAAAACATGTATAGGATCACACTATTAGAATAATATATAGTAAGAGGACTTCTTTTCTTTTCTTTAGTTTGTGTGCAAATTCCAGAAGGGAAGAACATGACATTGAATATCACAGTAATCAGTAAGGCCAAGTTAGAAAAAGAGCATTCTCATTAAAATATAGAACATACGGTATTGGGTTGGAGCTGATTCTCGTACTTTACACACATAGAGACACCTTTACCCACACACCCACACTGAACAGCAATAAGAAAACACTTAATTGATTTTTTTAAAAAATCACCCAAGATAATTACTTTCTATATTCATTAAGAATGCAGATAAATGTCTTTCCACATATTATTGAAACTTGATGACCTAGCAAAAGAGAAATATTATCAGCTATATCTCTATATTTCACAATGTAATTAGACAATACAAGATAATCCATTAGGTTGGAATCCTAACCCCATTCATCTGGGAGCAAGCCCTATTGAATTCAACAGACTTCCTTCTGGGTAGACGTGGTTAGGATCACCCTGTTACTTTGTTATTTAGTAGGGTGGCCAGGTCCTCCTTGGAAAAGGGATTAATATGGGAAGAAACTCCACTGAAGAATGACAAAGTTACCTCCATCATGATACACATATTCTCACTACCCTTTCCTGTTCTGATGTCCAGCTGCTGACTTTCTGGAAAAGCTAGGACAGCAGCATTGGACTATTCTAGTCTTATTAGATTGCAGTACTGTATCAACTCACCTGGCAATAAGCCACATTAGTTCTCAGTAGACATGCATAGAATTGCATTGTTAAACAGAATGTAAAATTTACTGAGTATCCACATACAGATGGGTAGCCGTGTTGGTCTGCCATAGTCAAAATAAAAAAATTCCTTCCTGTAGCACCTTAAAGACCAACTAAGTTAGTTCTTGGTATAAGCTTTCGTGTATCTGAAGAAGTGTGCATGCACACGAAAGCTTATACCAAGAACTAACTTAGTTGGTCTTTAAGGTGCTACAGGAAGGAATTTTTTTATTTTGAGTATCCACAGTATTTCTAACCTAGGCTGCTTCAACAGAAGTAAAGTGTTCCTATCAAGGGAAGTAATAATCCCACTCTCTTCTGCCTTGGTCTGACCATGGCTAAAGTACTGTGTCTGGTTCTGGGCACCACAATTTAAGAAGGATATTGACAAGCAGAGGAGGGGAACCAAGATGCTAAAGGGTCTGGAAACAAGCCGTATGAGGAATGGTTGAGGGAGTTGGGTATGTTTAGCCTGGAAAAGAGGAGACAGAGATACATGATAGCCATCTTCAAATATCTAAAGGGCTGTCACATGGAAGATGGAGCAAGTTTGTTTTTCCGTGCTCCAGAGGCTAGGATCCAAATCAACGGCTTCAAGTTACAAGAAGGGATACTTTAGTTGAGATTCCTGCATGGCAAAGCTTTGGAGTAGATGATTTTCAGGGTCCCCTCCGACCCTACAGTTATATGATTCCATGACTCTTTTCAAAAACTCTGCTAAGAAATCTGGCTTTCTCAGTTTATTGTGGTACCTCAGTTCATGATGAATGGCATGACTGGGGGGGGGGGAAGCACACTAAAGCAGGTAAGAGAACTGAGTTATCACTGATTAAAGGAATGATTATCCAGCTATTGTAATCTTACATGATGTTACATGACAATTACTGTTTGCTTCTTTGGTTACTAGGCTGATAAAATGTAATTGCTACTACAGAGGACCGGCATTTTATCTCATGACAAAAATGAATGGTGTAAACAGCATGGGTGCAGCATGATTTATTATCAGGCAGGGCTTTTCTTATATCTAGCCCATCTCAACCTGTAGTGGCGTATGTGTCCAGCTCTGTCACTCTGCTGCCTACCTGCTGGCTTGTGATATGACAGGTTGGGCTGTAATGCCAGAATACATTATGACATGATTGGATGCACACTTATTTAGCACTCCTAGCTGAATACTGAAACTCTCAGGTTTAGTGTTTTGAAGAAGGCAAATGTTAATTCCTGTAGCTGTCAGGGATACAGAATGAAAGCAAAATCATAGCCTTGTGGCTTGAAGGCTTCGCTGAACGCAAACGGTTTAAAGAGAGTAAGAGCAACAGCTTTCATCTTTTCTTAAGGATGCACTTTTAATTGAAATGGTCTTTGAGTTTATCAGCAAAAAGGTCTGTTTTCAACTCTGTTTCAAATGTCAATGTTCATTTTAAAATTGCCATTATTAGGGGGAAATCTGCACTGAGTGTACCTAATTTATATTTTAGATCAAATATAAAATATTTCTAAAGGGATACATACATACAAATGACTGCCATTGTATTGTTAGCTGTATTTATAATGACTTAGCACTGATATCAGAGGGAGAGGAAGCAGCTGCCAGGCACCTTCCATCATGCCTGAATGATGGGCTGAGCTGAGAGCCCAACACCATCCATATACCAACAGCCACCACTAAGATCACCAGAGTGACCTGATGAACTCCTACCTGCTGAACTTTGTACCTAAGAACCATTCATTTGTGTGAATGTATTTTAGACTGTAAACCAGTGTCCGCCAAACTGATGTTTTGGACCCCAGCTTTCATCAGCCATGCCAGATGGGGGTGATAGGAGTTGTAGTTCACAACATCCAGAGGCTGCAATTTCCCATCTTCACTATACATTTAAAACAGTATTATACCACTTTAAGCAGTCATAGCTTCCCCCAAATATTCCTGGGAGGTGTAGTTGACTAAGGGTGCTGAGAGTTGATAGGAGATGTGTATTCCTCTCACAGGGCTACAGTACCCAGCGTTCCCTGGGAAGAGGGGCTGGTTGTTAAACTGCCCTGGGAAGAGTACTCTGTAAGAGGTGGACGTGACTTCCCTAACAAATCATAGTAATAATAAACTAATAATTAAGAATTATAATTTTGAAGTCTGCTCAGGAGGACTGACACCCATCAGTTCTGCAGAATCTGAAGCTCCATGTTCCAAAGGAAGGGATCTACAGGCCTTTCTCCTCCCTGGAAGTGAACTTGGAAGCCCTCTACATCTAAATTTCATGTGTTTTTTAGATTGCAAGGGACTCTTGACTGATGTTGTGCAATACAAATATAGCTGCTCAATGTCTTCCTTTTGTTTGTTTCTTATTCCTTTATTTGCTATGAAAGCTCAATTATTATTTGATCCCAAAACAACATTGCTTTAAGTGACAGAAATCGTATGCCTATTTTAAAAAGGTTGACTTTAAAAAAACAACTCCAAATTATCTTTCAAAAAGAAGTAGGAGAATTTCAGTGATATACTAATTGCACTACTGTGTACTTTTTGTTCAATTTCTATAGCTTTGACAGTCAACCATGTTAATTGTGCCTTACTCTGCTTCTTAACTGCATAAGGGTATAATTTTTTTTGTTCAAATATTACTGAATTCTAACTGAATTCCAGCTGAGTTTCTCTGCATATGGCAATTGTTACAAAGATAATTTCTGTCTCAAAAAATCATGCAAACACCATCACATACGGTGATACCACTTGCATCTATTTCAACATGTGTACATGTGTTGAAACAGATGTGGGATGTTGTAGAACCAGCTCACTGACATGGAAGAGATATTGGCTCTCAGATTCTTGCCTCTCTGAATGATTGAGATGTTAGATTTGCATACGTGACAACTGTTGACTTCTCTAACGAACATTCTAAAACCGGCTATTTGCATATCTGTTAAGGATATATATTATTTTCCTGCCTCTAATTCTTCCAATTCAGCGGAAGACTTTAGAAAATGAATATCACAGAAAGTCTCTTGGCAAAATAACTAAAGAATTTGTAATTTATGAGCAGCAGACTCTCTCCTTATTTCCCCCCAATTCTCTCTCGCTTGCTTTCCAAAGGTATACATTAGGCTTTTAATGATGCATGAAGATGAATCCCAGTTGTAAATGCATGAGACATCCATAATATTGTGGAGAACAAATAATTAGTGTTTTGGAAATGTGTGTTCATCTCACAAAAGCAAGCTGCTTCTCCTCCTCCTTCCTGTTTTGAAGGCAATAGCCTGTGTTACATGAGCCATCTGCAATTTCATGGACAGGTGCAGGTTCAGCAGCACTGCTCCAAGCTTGGATTCCAGAGAAAGTGGTAGATTTGCTCGTCATTACCAGGAAATCAGCAGAAGAGTTTTTCAAAAACACACCAGAAATGTTTTCTTGATAGAGTTTTTCAATAGAGAATGCTATCCATATGAATAGATACTACCCTGCTCTTGTTAAACAATGGAGCTCTTACCCTAGATATTTGGAGTAGGAAGTAAATCAAATGTTTTGAAATCATAGAATCATAGAGTTGGAAGGGGCCACAAGGGTCATCTAGTCCAACCCCTTGCAATGCCTGAATCTTTTGCCTAACGTATTGCTCAAACCCATGATCCTGAAATCAAGAGTCTCATGCTCTACCGACTGAGCTATATCAGCTGCATTTTATCATCAATATTCTGTCTAGCTGGAGATATATATGTGCACAGGTCACTATATTTACCTTCTTTGGATTTCTCATGCCTAAATAGCTGTTGCATTGTTTTGCATCCTTTATTAAAATCTGATCAATTGCTTGTTGACATTTTAAATTGCCTGGTTGGTTTGTTGTTTATGGGGCGCACAGTATTATTTATTGATGTTCAAGGATCATTGTCACTTGCCTCACGCCCTGGTGAGGCCCTGCCTTCCTCCACTGTGTAGCACCACAGTACTGAAATCCATCTTTGATCAAGGCCAGGAATGGAAAACCTCTGGCCTTCCAGATGCTTTTGAGGTACATCTCCCATCAACCACAGCCAGTGACTAGGGATGATGGAAACTGTAGTCTGAGAGCCACAGGTTCCTACCCATGATTTAGGTTTGGTGAATTGTATTGGTGGTATTAGAGCTATAGTCCTGATTATGGTTCCCTTGGCTGAGGAGCTTGTAATTCATTATACAACTCATTTTTCTAGCAATTTCATTTCCAGCCTACTTAATCAGGATGCTTGCTTCACTTCTTAACAGCCATTTATTTTACCATGAAAAAGGGCATCTTCCAGTAGACATGTTGTAAGTTGAAGTCTGGAATTTAATAAGCTCTTCAAATTGGGGTAATCCATGCAATTAAACCATAGAAATTATACAAGGTGTCCAAACAGGAGAGGTCAATATACAGATCTGTTTTCAATTGTATAGTCAGCAAGAAGTGATTTTCATTAATTGGATTTCAAACTCATTGTGACCTCGCAATCTGAAGTGATGATCCAAGCCACTAATTAGCTAGCATAGCAGTCCTTTTAGTAATTCTTCTGATATATTCAAAGATCTACAACAGCTTCCAATCTGAAAGCCTGGTTTGTATCTTCATGTGGAAGTATAATCGGACATATAATTTCTGTACTGGGACATTTTGTTTCTAAAACCTGTCCAGAATGATCTAATTTGTTTATATGTGGCTTTGGTAACTGTCTTTACTGGGGATTCATAGGAGAGGCTTCTGCTCTTGATCAGTTTCTTCTTATCCAGGACCAGGATTGGAGTAGTTATCCTCTTTCTGCTTTTTCCTCAAACACATGCCACAGAGAGAAATCAACCCTATGTGGAAATTTGCTGAACTATTCCTCTTCATATAGCAGTGCATTTTTAATCCAGGGTATTATTTTCTTTTTATACTACATAGAACTATATGAACTCCCCACTCCCTTTAAGTCTTTGGCATGATTACCAGCCTGATAGTGGCTATTGCTGTAAACAGTTGCATAGACCTAAGTGTATAAAACTGCTGTGTTGGCCAGAAGCACAGTCTATTTTGAAGAGGAACCACACAACATCTGGCTTCTTCAAGTGCCCCTCTCACCATAGAAATGAGATGACAAAATTCCATACCAGAAGCACACTGTTTTGTTGAAAGGCTTTTTGCAGGGTTAATGTCAGGAGTTGGCATTGCTGGGTATCTGTTAAGGCCCATATTTCAGCAGGAGGCCCACTACATCCTGGTCCTGGTGCTGTTCCTTTTCCAGTTACCTTCCTGTCCCTCTCTCCCCCCTAGGGGGCAAATAATGAAGGGAGCAATAGGAACAACAGCTGCCACAACAATCTGAGCAGCAGTGGGAATGCAGACTGGAGATTGAAGGAGAGCAGATGGGTTAGGAGAAGATTCCCTTGTGGTAATCTTGATTTACCTGCCCACCAAGCTTGGAACTGACACTGGCTTTTGGGATGTGTCTGTTAGGCTAGCTACCTCTGTGTGTGGGTGAGTGGGTGGGGCTTTCCCTTAGTAAGGATAAAGCAAGCAGTGGCCATTTCTTGCCAGGAGAAGCAGGACATGTAGTTTCAGCCCCAGTCTTTGGCAAGAAATACACCGTGCCTTTTGCTTCTGCCTTTCCATTGGTCTGTCTGAAGGGACGTTTCTTGGTTTTCAGGCAGTGCTGGTTATGGCTGTGGAGCACATTCTCCTCAAGCACCACTAATGTGTCTTATACCAAGTCAGTCCACTGGTCATCTACTGTCCATCCCGCCTGCACCAGCTGTGCAGTGGTTTATCTGTGTGGGGGAATATATTAAAACCTTTATTTATTACAGGGATTTATTATAGGTTTACTTTATTGTTGCTAGTTTGGTTACTTTCTATGCTGTGCTATTTTTGTGAGTTGATGAGATGTTACTGTTTGAATTATTTTTAACAGTAAGCTACCCTGAAAAGAATTCATTCTTAAAATACAGCATCTAAATGTATCAAATAATCAATCAAACAACTTATGGGAAAGCTGTAATAAGTGAGAAAGAGCAGGCCCCTGACAAAATTTCCCCTTCTGTCCCGCCCACGCTGTTCTTTCTGGAGTACCGTCGGTTAACCTGGAACAATTTTCAATTTCCTTACAGGTGATTTAGCTCATTTAACCATCAGAACCCTCAGTTCCTTCATTTGATATTATAAAAATGTTTTTGTTTTTTTTACCTTGGAAAGGGTAGAAACATGTGTATAAATAGTTTTTACACATAACTGTTGTCGCTTGGTCTCTCTCCATTTTGTTTTATTTTAACATTGAAGAGCTAATGAGATTGTAGATCAAGCTGCAATATTGCTGTTAGAAAAGTTGAGCTTACCATTTTTCCATATCACAAAACGTATCAAAATTGTATACTAAAGTAGTAACCACATGAAATAAATTAATTGCCTCCTTGTAGTATCAAAGGAAGCAATTCTATAGCAGGATCCACCAGGATGATCCAGTGGATATGTGGGTAAGGCAGAAGGTTCCTGGTGGTGGTGGGCTCTCCCGGCATAAGTCCCCATCATCAGTATAGAATGAGATTTGCTGATGTATCTTCTCAGCCTGGCTCAGCAAGGCTCAGGTGTGAGTCTGTATACTGTTTAAACCCTGGAATAAAAAGGCTATATAAATTGTGAAAAAGAGCAATCCCAGAGGAGGGGCAGACATGAAGGAGGGAGATTTAGGGTGGATCTTAAACCTGTTCAGCATAGTCACATGGTTTGGGAACCCAATGTAAATTAAGATTGAAGTTGAATCCTGACAAGACAGAAGTACTGTTTTTGGGGGACAGGAGGCGGGCAGGTGTGGAGGATTCTCTGGTCCTGAATAGGGTAAATGTGCCCCTGAAGGACCAGGTGCGTAGCCTGGGAGTCATTTTGGACTCACAGCTGTCCATGGAGGCACAGGTCAAATCTGTGTCCAGGGCAGCTGTTTACCAGCTCCATCTGGTACGTAGGCTGAGACCCTATCTGCCTGCGGACTGTCTCGCCAGAGTGGTGCATGCTCTGGTTATCTCCCGCTTGGACTACAGCAATGCGCTCTACGTGGGGCTACCTTTGAAGGTGACTCGGAAACTACAACTAATCCAGAATGCGGCAGCTAGACTGGTGACTGGGGGCGGCCGCCGGGACCATATAACACCGGTCTTGAAAGACCTACATTGGCTCCCAGTACGTTTCCGAGCACAATTCAAAGTGTTGGTGCTGACCTTTAAAGCCCTAAACGGCCTCGGACCAGTATACCTGAAGGAGCGTCTCCACCCCCATCATTCTGCCCGGACGCTGAGGTCCAGCACCGAGGGCCTTCTGGCGGTTCCCTCATTGCGAGAAGCAAAGCTACAGGGAACCAGGCAGAGGGCCTTCTCGGTAGTGGCGCCTGCCCTGTGGAACGCCCTTCCAGCAGATGTCAAAGCGATAAACAACTACCTGACATTCAGAAGACATCTTAAGGCAGCCCTGTTCAGGGAAGTTTTTAACGTGTGATATTTTACTGTATTTTTGGTTTTTATGGAAGCCGCCCAGAGTGGCTGGGGAGGCCCAGCCAGATGGGCGGGGTATAAATAAATTATTATTATTATTATTATTATTATTATTATTATTATTATTATTATTAAATAGTTTTAAATGTTTAAACTATTATTAAATAGTTTTAAATGTTTTAATTGCTTTTAATTTGCAGCACCTTAAATGGGGGTTGTTGTTTTTTATAATATTATATTATTTCATTATCTGCTGCAAATGTTAAAGATGTTTTTATATATTTTAAGGTGTTTTAAAGGTGCTTTTATTGTTTACTTTGTTGTACCACCGTGAATGGTGGTTTTTATTTATGTATTTTTGTTTGTTCCATTTTGTTTTGTTTTGGGGGGTGGACACTGAGTGGGGCGGGGATTGGTTTTGTTTGGGCATAATTGTTTTGGTTGTTTTGTTTTCTATTTGTAAATGGAGGTTAGTATGAGGCTTGGGATTGCGACCGTGGAGGGGCGAGGGAGGTATGGCGGTGGGGGCAGATGTTATAGGCGAAGGGGATCGAGATATGGATATGCTCGTACCCCTTCCAATCTGCGCCCCATCCCGAGAGACGAGGGTAGGGTGAGCAAGGATTACTCACCTCCTTCACTGGTGTTGTGCAATGCCAGGTCTATAGGCAACAAAACTGCTACCCTGCGAGATTTCTTTATCTCGCAGGGAGTTGACCTGGCTTGTGTGACGGAGACCTGGGTGCGCGAAGGGGTAACTGTTACCTTACGAGAGATGGCGCCCCCGGGTTTCTCCGTCCTCCACCAGTCACGGACTGTGGGCCGGGGGGGAGGGGTGGCAGTATTAATCCGGGAAGATTGTTCTTTCAGGGCTCTACCATCGCCATCGATCCCCGGCATTGAATGTGTTGGCCTAGTGTGGGGCTCCGAGGAGAGCTTGGCTGTCTGGCTGGTGTACCGGCCACCTAGCGCACCAGCAGCCACCCTGTCAGGCCTGCTGGAGGCGGTGGCCGGCTGGGCCTTGGAGTTCCCTAACCTATTGGTATTGGGAGACTTCAACTTCCACGCTGATGCTACTCCCTCCTCACAGGCTCTGGACCTGGTGTCTTCCATGGCGACACTAGGGCTCTCCCAGTTTGTTTCGGGCCCCACACATCAAGCAGGCCACACGCTGGATTTGATCTTTGGCGCCGGTATAGATGTGATCATGTCTCCTTCGATGAAGGTGCCATGGTCTGATCACTACGCTCTGAAAGCCAGGATTGACTTTCCACCCCCACCCTGCTTAGGTGGCGAGCCGATTTGGGCTCGCCCGCGGAGGCTGATGGACCCGGATAGATTCCGTCAAGCCTTGCGGGACCTTGCTCCCCCTGGCGACTCATTGACTGAGCTTGTTGAGGGCTGGAATACCCAGCTCCTGGCAGCCATCGATGAGATCGCACCTAAGCGCCCTCTGCGACCCCGCAGAAACCGGGCTCCCTGGTTTACCGAGGAGCTTCGGAAAATGAAGCGGGACCTCAGACGGCTAGAGCGAGTATGGCGGGGTGCCCGTGACGGAGCCTCAAGATCATCTTATAGGGTTTTTATGAAAACCTATGAGATGGCAGTGAAGGCTGCTAAGAAGTCTTACTTCTCGGCCTCCATTGCATCCGCTAGCTCTTGCCCGGCGCAATTATTTAGTATAATCCGGTCTTTAACGTCCCTCAAAGGACAGCCAAATTTAAATAACAATCTGACACACAGCTGTGAGGCATTTGCGAGCTTTTTTGCGGAGAAGGTCCTGTTGCTCCGCCATGACCTCCCTGCCAATTTGGATACAATAAAGGAACTGGAGGCCCCTCGACTGTCCTCGGGTCCAGTATTGGACCACTTTGACCGGATATCTCCAGCCGATGTGGACAGATTCCTCCAAGCTGGAAAGCCCACCACCTGTCCTCTTGACCCGTGCCCGTCATGGCTGATTAGAGCGTGTCCAGACGAGGTGCGGGGCCCCCTGGGGGATATCATCAATTTGTCCCTTGGCACCGGGATATTCCCAGGGGAACTGAAGGAGGCGGTGGTGCGTCCGCTCTTAAAGAAAACATCATTAGATCCCTCAGATCTATCCAATTACCGCCCGGTCTCGAATCTTCCATTCCTGGGTAAGGTGATTGAGAGAGCGGTTGCTGAACAGCTTGGTAGGTTTCTGGATGAAACATCTGCTCTGGACCCATTCCAGTCCGGCTTCCGCGCTGGTCATGGGACCGAGACGGCTCTGGTCGCCCTAACAGATGATCTCCGCAGGCAGCTGGATCGAGGCGGGTCAGGGCTGCTGATTCTTCTAGATCTGTCAGCAGCCTTTGACATGGTCGATCACGAACTCCTGGACCACCGCCTTGCCGACGTGGGGATCCAGGGCACAGTCCTTCAATGGCTGCGCTCGTTTCTCTCTGGTCGGGGACAGAGGGTGGCGCTTGGGGGGGAATTGTCATCACGCCACTCCTTGGTGTGTGGAGTGCCTCAGGGTGCAATTCTCTCCCCGATGCTTTTTAACATCTTTATGCGCCCCCTCGCCCAGCTTGTCCGGAGTTTTGGGCTGGGTTGCCATCAGTATGCTGATGACACCCAACTCTATCTGTTGATGGATGGCCATCCTGACTCGGCCCCAGACACACTGACCAGATGTCTGGAAGCTGTGGCTGGATGGTTACGTGGGAGCCGGTTGAAGTTAAATCCTTCGAAGACAGAGGTCCTCTGGCTGGGGCGGGACGATATGGGATCGAGGGGGCAACTCCCATCTCTTGCGGGGGTGCAATTAGTGCCAGCACCGGCCGTTAAGAGTTTGGGTGTAATCTTCGATACCTCCCTCTCTATGGAGTCGCAGATTACAGCTATAACAAAGGCGGCATTTTTTCATCTCCGCCAAGCTAAGCAGTTGGCCCCTTATCTCTCTCGTCCTGACCTAGCCACTGTGATCCATGCGACGGTCACCTCCAGACTGGATTATTGTAACTCGCTCTACGTGGGGCTGCCCTTGAGACTGACCCAGAAACTCCAGCGGGTGCAGAATGCCGCGGCGAGACTCCTTATGGGGTCTTCGCTGCGAGAGCACATTCATCCGGTATTATACCAGCTGCACTGGCTCCCGGTGGAGTACAGGATCAGGTTTAAGGTGCTGGTTTTAACCTTTAAAGCCCTATACGGCCTAGGACCCTCGTACCTACGGGACCGCCTCTCCTGGTATGCCCCACAGAGAAACCTACGGTCTGCAAATAATAACATCCTCAAGGTCCCAGGCCTCAGAGAGGTTAGGCTGGCCTCAACTAGAGCCAGGGCCTTCTCGGCTGCAGCTCCAAACTGGTGGAATGCTCTGTCAAAAGAGACTAGGGCCCTGCGGGACCTGACATCTTTCCGCAGGGCCTGCAAGACAGAGTTGTTCCGCCAGGCCTTTGGTCAGGGCGCAGCCTGACTCCCTCCTCTGGCAACCTGCACATAATTCTGCTTAATTGGTTGCCATCAATTTGATTTAATTAATTTTATAATGAAATATTTTTAGATTGTGTGATTATTTGACTGATTATTTGATTGTTGTTAGCCGCCCTGAGCCCGGCTTTGGCTGGGGAGGGCGGGATATAAATAAAATTTATTATTATTATTATTATTATTATTATTATTATTATTATTATTATTATTATTATTAAGCTATTAAAAAAAGGGGGTAGCATAATTTCAACTCTGTTTAAAGGTTTGTTTTCCCTTTGCCAGGATTTGTCTAGCTTAGACGGCTCCAGGATGGTGTTTGGATCTGGTATACTTTACTCTGCCTTAACTTCAAGGTGTACCAGCTTCCTGCATATAGAATTGCCCTGTGAGATTATAACATAACTCAGGAGTACATTCACTTTGTGAATGTGTGGCAAAAAAAAATCTAATCCGTAGAGCCTCTCTGTCTTGATTTGCTAATTGTCACCATAGGAAACTCCTGTCTCTCCCAAAAGAGAAGACAGCACTGCTTTCCCATACCACCACATATCACGATACTTCTATGCTGCAATGGCAGCATAGTTTAAAAGACTGATGACACTGAGGGGAAGAAAGGGGTATCGATTGTAGAGTTGATAGAAGCAATATTGACTTTGGTGTGGGTTGTTTCCTAGTGAATTAATCACTGCCTACAATTAATTCCTCCTGATTGTTATTAATTTAGCAAGAAATGCTGTAAGTTTTGACTAGTGTTCCATAATCAATACCCACTGAGCAGAAAACAGAATTAGCTAGGAATGAAATAATATTTTAAGATATGCACATCTTTCCACTCCGCTACCAAAATATTAAACTTTTGACAGGTTCATATCTCATCTTTAATCGTAGCCTGGAGTGCTTTATCCTAAATGCTTCACAATAACATAAGAACATGAACTCATGGGCATGAAACTGCACAAATACTTTCTTCAGTAAGCAAAGATCATCCAATAAGAACAAGCTGTTTCTCAACATGATTTGATATTTGCAGTTGCCACATGTTGGGATCAAGTAATCTTTTGTTAGTTTGGGACCATCAAGGTGATCAATTCCACAGCCAACATTTGTTAGCCAAGTAGCAGTAACACACCCCCACACCCCCACATGCCCCACACCCTGATCATGCCCCCAAAGAGATTCACCCCCTCCATTGTGCTCTGCCGCTCCCCCACTTCCTAAGTCCACTGCCACCCACCATTGTATCCTGCTATGCTACCCAATATTCTGAATTGAAAGCATGTAAAAAAGAAAGAGCAGTGCACATATTCAAACATGGGGCAGCTTTCAGGGTATCCCTGTGCTCATTTAGAAATGAAAATCATTTTTTGCATGTGTGCTTGATAGCAACATGATGGGTAATTATTTCCAGACAGGTGGCAGGCCAGCAGCAATGGATGAAGTGACAGCAGGTGAAACCAGTAGGAAGAGCAAAGTTTCCTCCCATTTTATTTTGAATATTTATTAGCCATCCTTCATCAAAATATTCCAGGGTGGTGTATGGAAGTGTGAACAAAATTAATCTGTACAACATATAATTACAATTTGCAACCACATCGCAATTACAATTTGCAACCAACAAAGGCATAAGGAAAGATTAGAACTTGAAACCTAAAAAGAGAATGGAACCTAATTTCAAAAAACCATCTGCCATTTTAAATACCTGGACAAATAAGGTTATCTTCATCTGGCACCAAATAGTTTGTCCCGTTTGAGCCACCTGGATCCCAAATGCTTGCAGACGGCATAGATCACATGTCAAATGATGTTGATTAACTCACGCCAGCTGCATTTCATGGAGTCCTTACTCTGGGACAAGTAAGGAAAATTGCATGCTTGACTAAAGTAAACAAAACACATGTGAAAACAGCCAATCAGAGAAGGGTATGCCATGACACATGACACTGTGATGCATGATGTTGGAAAAAATACCATATTATCAATGCCACATTCCCAAGACTCCCACATTCCCAATGTTGCACAGACACAAAATCTGTGGAAGGCTTTCTTTTGTCACTTCCACTAGCCCTTTTCACATATGTTATATCTTAGAAGAGTGACGAAGACACATATGAAGCTAATTTATTGATATTTAAGTCAATACAGTTTATGGAGTCATCCTCCTCTTCCTTGCTAGCTAGGTGTAGGGAACCTCTGGAGGGACTGATTTATTCTTGTGCTGTCTTCAGTGGATATTGTGAATATAAAGTTTCAGTGGCCTGAATCTGATACCTGTATTTATTATCTTAAGTGAGATGAGTCTTTTCGCCCTTGGGCTATTGGCACCCATCAGCAGTGGCAATTAACCAATCATATTGGAAAGAAGGGTCCATTACCTATTTATCTTTTGGGTAAGCTTGCAAATAAGATATTTCTGGAACTAGTTTTCTCTTTTAATCATGACCTTGGTCTTTATCAGTTAATTGGAGCTATTCTGCTATAACTTACACTTCTTAGACAGTGTCCCATTATTTCAGGCAATTAGTCGCAACACCTGGTAAAAGCTGTCCTATTTCTTTGGAGTGAGAAAATATTCTTTAATGAAATGACTCTCCATAAGAGAGATAAAACTTGGTTTGGGCTTTTGTGCAAGCTGGCTGATGACATGTAATTTGAACAGTGTATAATGAATCTGATTGGGGGAAACAGGACACGATTCCATTTTTGTGTGTTTATGATTTGTGTGTATACATATTATAATGTATAAACCTGTATGGTTAACCTGTGACAAAAATCGTTGCTGGCTGTGAACAAAGAGAAGCAGCAAGATAGATCCTGAACTACCCCCTCTTGCTCTGTCACTTGCAGCCAGTCCCTTGGAATTCAGCATTAAACTATTTTGTTAGGTAAAGCTGAGATGACCAAAACCTGGGCAAAAAGGGGAGCCGTTTCACTAAAACTGGGGAGCAGTTAGAATATACTAATGAAGACTTGGATCATTCCTGCAGAATGCTTTTGCTTCTTTTGCCAGGTATATGGTTGCCGTAAGTCTAGGAACTCCCAGACATGTCCTCTTTTAGGGGTCCTACATGGCCATCTGGGAAAATTTTACATTTCAAAGCAAATGTCCTGGATTTTGGGTTTACCTTTTTTCTGTGCACAAATGATTCAGGCTTGGGCTCTGGCTGTGGCTGTGGCTGTGGCTGTTGCGTGGTCAGGTCTGGCGAAGGGGTTATAAAAAAGCTCAACTACTTTTTGCGTCTGGATTTTTACCTCTTGAAATATGGCAGTCTGGAACTGTAGAATGTTAGATGAATGAATTTAATACACATGGGTGCAGGAACTATGGTTTGCAAAGATTTGTTTACTTTTAACAATATTCAGTTAACTGTAGAGTCTTCCCATTTGTGCTCTCCAGCAAATGGTGTTCAGAGGCACACCACATCCAATATTGGATATTAAATTTGTCTAATTCCCCTTTAAAGTCATCTATGTTGGTGGGCATCAGTGCATCTTGTCGTAGTGAATCCCATAATTTAACTATGTACTGTATAGCACGGCATGGTCAGCTAATATTTTGTACCACACGGCACTTTACTTGGGCTGTAATGAGACAAAACCCCACAAGCCATTACTAGGTATAATAATGCAACACAAAGCCAAAGATATCTGTGCTTGGTATGCACTGTTCTTTAGGAAGATGCATCATGATTAAATCATTACTCCATGTTGCAATTTTAAAAGTGAGGGAAGGAAGCATAAATGCCCCCTCCCCACACACCTACATTTGAATCAAACTGTCAATTTGCTAATTTCATGGACGTAAAAGGTAGCAGCATTTTTTTTGAACTCATAATGTTCTGAAACCTAATTGAGTACACTGACATGCACTAAAAGATTTGTGTACTTTAAAAAACCCCACTTAAGTGCATTAGTTCAACAGCTGAGAACCTGAGGAAGGCATAAAAATCATAATTCAAAGTAATAATAAACCACGACATTCCCATGACCTCATGCTTTTGGAAAGTACTAGTGACACTTTACATTCATCTGCAATGATAATAGAGATGTTACTAAAATGGCATAGGGACAGTTAGAATGCCATCCAGATATTGGACATTATTTCTATTGACTGTGAAATAACATGCTTTGACCACTTCATAAAATCATATAATTTTAGAGTTCTAAAGGACTTTTGAACCTATATTGTTCAGTGTGGGAGCCTAAAGGTTCTCTATTGTGCACCCATAATATCATCTACAAATATAAGAGTATGTATACCTTGCTGGCTTATAACAGAGTGCATGAGCAAGTGTTGTACTGAAACATCTTCTCTATTCCCCCCCCCCAAAAAAAAGATTATTGTCCTTTAAAAGAGGCTTCTATTTTTCTACTTTTCCACAGGGCATTTTAATCCCCTTTCCCCCTGCTGAATGTTGGATGGTATAGGATTTGTTTGTTTTAAGGCATTTCTCACCCACTTTTCATGATAAGAAGCTATTCCAGAGTGGGAAACAACAATAACTATATAAAATAGGGTTGTCATATTTCAAACAGTGAAAATTCAGACAGAAAAGTTGTTGAGCAGACAAGAAAAGGGGAAATCCAGATTATTATTTTTTACCGATTTCCGCACGGACACTGCTGCCAACTGGGAGAGGGGAAACAAATTTTGAAATTTTCTGGTCTGATTTAGGTCCAAATAACAAGTTTAATCAGTAAGACATCGAGTGAATCCCAAACAGATAGGATTGCTTCCTAGTGCCACAAATACAAAGCCAAGACGACTCTTGTAATGTGAGCAGGAACTAAAGTGATCTAGAACTGGTTGTAGCGGTGGGGGGGGGATCAGTTTTGGGTGACATCAGCAGGGAAAGGATGCTAAGGATATCTAATGGGTTGCAGTTTTGTATATAGTTTGGTACACCATATGGCCGAGTGAAGTGTGATTCTTTTAATACATTCTCTGTGATTTAATTGCAATCTTGCAAATGCTACAAGTCCTGTGCATACCGTTGGGGTTGCATACAACTAAATTCTGCTTAGAATTAGCTCATTTAAATTAATGATCCTGAGTTAACAGTCTCCATTGACTTCAATAATTCTACTATGAGTAGGATTAGAATTGCATACTCCCATATAGATCATTTGCATAGGACTATTTAGGATTTTATCATTGTGTTCATACTTAAAAGAATATATATATATATTTCTGCCACAAATATAATGTAAATTTTATTTTCATCCCTGCTTTATTGGCTAAGGTCTTTGTAAAAGTTTGTAAACTATGTATTGCATATTTCTAGTTGAGGGACCTTCCCTGTGGTACATCATTTGAAAGTTGAAGACAAATATTTAAAAAGCTTTGAAGATAGGAGAACAAAACTGTTTAATACTGCATGGCTGCATTTTTCATGTAAATCTTGCTCTGGTTTTTAGCCCAAGGGATACTTGCCCAAAAGCCATAGTTTGGAAATAAAACAAATGATCACTTACAAAAAACCCCTCATGAAACACCTACAACAGGGTGACAGCATGAAACTATATTCAAGCCATGTATAAAATATCAGACACACTGATAAATCCTTGATGCTTGTATGCATCTCTCTTCCAGCATCTCCAAGGTGGAAGTGAGTCAGTAAATATGTATTTACACATTGCACTTCAAGTCTTCAGAGTATTTAATGCACATCTTTCTAAAATCTCTATTACAGCATTCCTGATATAGATCAAGGACTGAGCATTTGGATCAGTAATCCAAAAGAAAACCAGAGTGGACCTGTTTGTAATTTTAACTCAGTATTATACACCTAACACTGGAAGATTCTGAAGGGTTAAATTCAAGGTCATAGAATTGTAGAGTTTGAAGGGAACCCAAGGGTTATCTACTCCAAGCCCCTGCAATGCAGGGATCTCAACTAAAGCATCCATGACAGATGGCCATCCAACCTCTGCTTAAAACCTTCTGAGGGAGTCTTTTCCACTGGCAAACAGCTGTGACCACCAGAAAGTTCTTCTGAATGTGTAGTCAGAATCTCCTTTCTTGTAACTTGAAGTCATTGGTTTGGGTCCTAGCCTCTGGAGCAGGAGAAGACCACCTTGCTCCATCTTTTATGTGACAGTCCTTTAGATGTTTGAAATGGCTATCATATCTCTTCTCAGTCTTCTCTTTTCCAGGCTGAACATGCCCAACTTCCTTCCAGGCACTTGATCATCTTGACTGCATATATATTTTACAATAACTCACTCTCTCTCTCTCTCTCTCTCTCTCTCTCTCTCTCTCTCTCTGTGTGTGTGTGTGTGTGAGAGAGAGAGAGAGAGAGAGAGAGAGAGAGATTCAACATGGCACCAGTAGATGTCTACTTGCAACAATGTGGCTTTACTTCCTGTTGCCCTCTTTTAACCCTCCCCCATTCAAAACCCCCAAATCTGCTTGAAGGGTTGAGGGCTCTTCTGAAACAGATTTCAGGGATGCAGGAGGCTTGAGGGAGGAAAAAAAATCTGAAGTCCTGTTACCCAAGCTGGTGGACATCATTGGATGCCACTCATAATCTTTGTTTTGGATGGGGGTATTGTCAATGGTGCATTTCAGGCTGGACTTTGGGAGAAAGGTTAACCAGAATAAACAGGAGGACGCCATAAATGCAACAGGGCTAGCTTATCACTCTTTGAGGAAAGTGACATAGTACATGTTCCCCCCTAAAGAGGGTACCCCTGAAAGACCACCTGAAGAAAGTGATGTATTACACATTGTCAACTGATAAAAGCCACTTCACAATCTTCAGTCATTCATTCTTTTGTGAATCCAAACACCACCTTTTCCAAGAAACATCAGTTACTTATTTCTAAAAATATATAAAACTATGAAATGCTAAAACCATTCGTATTTTTTAAACTGCACTCCACTTCTTTTTTCAGTACAAATATGCTGTATAACAAAAGCTTAAACTACATCATTGTTAAGGAGCTGCTTATTCTGTAGAGACTTGTGTTATTTTGAAAGCTACCTGTGATTCAGGAAATGTAAAACGAACATTCTGCCCTGAAATATTTCATGAGCATACTGTGATTATATAGAGAGAAGCATTTAAAGCAGATGAATTGTGGTTTATTTAACCCAGCCTTCTTGGTATGTAATTAATCCAAATGTGCTAACAGGTTTTTGTCTGAGTTGCGTAAGTAGGAGAAATATTCATTAATTCCTTTCACTGAAATTTAAATTTAGCATTTACTTGCACCCTTAAATAACTACAGAGTGCAGTACTTCATAATGCAACATTTCTGTTCCCATTAAAAGTTCCTAAAATAAAACCTCATTTCCCCCCACCCCCGATGAGCAATTCTTACATGCTAATATTTAAGTTTCAGTTTCATAAAGAGACTAGGAGGGAGGGGATACTGTTTCATTTCTTGGAAATTATACAAAAGAATATACTTCCATTCTCAGGGTCAGTTCCGGCTGGATGGCAGCAGGCACTGTTTATTCATGAGCCTTCCCCATTCACAAATAAAATTGTGGTGTGTGTGGTGGGAGGTCTGTGTTTTACAAGAAATGAGGTATTTAGCTGGGAGGAGCTGTCCCCTCACCTACATCCTTCCCTAGCTCTCTTATTTCTGATGTTTGTTTTCCTACCTAGGTTCAAGATCGGAAAAGGCCAATCTAGGAGAAAAGTGCATGGATGAGTTCAAGTGAAAACCCTTATTTAAAAAAAATCCCTCAGTGAAGAAAGGACATGGTGTTGATGCTTTTTTCACAGCACACCTTAAGTTGCTGTGGATGCTACGGTCCTTGTGACTGCCACCTACCTATTAAAGATCACTCCCCTAACAGAATATCTTTCTTTCAGTACACAATTGGGAGAAAGGAAGTTGAATCCAGAGACTATACTCCTTAAACCCAAAAGAGGAATGGTACTGTCAAAGCCAGGGGACAGCAAACTAAGGCCCATGGGCTGGATCAGGCGCAATTGCCTTCAGGATCCTGTCCATGGACTGTCTGTGGATCGGCATAGGGTCTCTGTTCATTCGGGCTGCACAATTTTTTCTCTGCGCCATTCCATTCCCCCTCCTTCCCTCACACACACTGTGGCGGTGCCTCCTCCCTCCCTCCTCCTGGCTTCTCCCCGCCCTGCCTAGAGGAGGAAGGGAGCTGGCTGAGTGCCATTTTAAGCAGCCCTTCTCCGGAGCCAGCCCTTTCGTGCCACTCATCTTCCCTCTGCTGCTGCTGCCCTGGTACTCCTGTGGGCCAGAGAGCGGAGTGGACGAGTTCGTTCTGCCTACCCACTAGAAGCAGAAGTGGTGGCGGAGGCAGCCCCTGGGGAGTGAAGCACAGCGGCTGGGGGTGGTGTGGGGAGGAGGACTATTTGCCCCCCTCACCTCTTCTTCCAGCTCCCCCCCCCAGTGCCGCTTCTCCAGCCCACCACAAGGTCTGAGGGACAGTAGAAGGCCTGCGGCTAAAAATTTTGGCTGACCCCTGGTGAAAGCCAACACTTACCACCCCATGTACATAGCACTTAGAAACTTCAGTAGTATGGAAATAGAGTGAATAAAAATAATAATTAAGAGATGTTTGCGGGAGTGTCTGGAGTGGTGATGCAGTGGTGCAATGCTGCTATCCCAACAACAACTGTGATGGGAGAGAAGGTTGGGCAACAGCAAGGGCAGGTTGGAAGGGCTCATTGGCAGAGCCAATCTGGTGCTCCCAGCAGGGTCCCTGCGCAGCCACCATCTTGCTTCCCACCCATTCCGGTAAATGGCAGTGACGCCACTAGCAGGAGGGTGACTCCACTCCCCTGCCCCACTAGGCTGACCACTCCTGGATGTTTGCGTGTGCATCAATGCACTTGCAGCCTGTTGCTGTGGAGGTCTGTGGACTAGAAGCCACAGTGAATATGAACATATATCTGCTTTTGTCATAGAATTCAAGAGCTTACTTAGGTGCAGAAATCAGATCATAAATATTACTTTGGCATACTAACTACATAATAAAAATGGCAAAGGTTGAATTATGGCTCATGCACAAGTTTATGTGAATTATTATTCCACAATTTAAATCTATTCTGCCTTGCTGCATATTTAAAGAAAAATGCAAAGAATGAAAATGTAAAGTGAAACAAATACTGTATTCAAAAGAGGGACTTCTTGCTAGCAGTTTATGAATTGAAGTGATAATGAATTTTGCAACACTTAAGATAATCTTTTAAAAATCAGTATGAATTAATAGTAGGGGAAACGTGTTAAGATTAATATGTATTTGTTCAGGATGGTACAATGTATTTATTACTAAAAATACATTTTATCAAAGGGTGTTTTCTCTTTCTCCCAGATAAGGCATGTGCACCACATAAGATAAAACAGAATTTTAGGTTGTTAATGGTTTAAAAAGTGATAAGGTGACACTTCAGAGCTACATTATAGAATCATACCATCTTTGTATGTCTCTGTATTAAGATAAATCACTCTTAATCCTCATTATTAGGGTTTTGCAGTGAAATGGGCTATCAGACTAGTTTCCTGTTGAGAAACTTTTTGGGCTAAAATCTTATACATGCTGACAAGAACTAAAACCTTGGAACTCATTGTGGCTTACTTTTGAGTAGACGCGCAGAATTTCATGTTAGGGAATATTGCAAGTATATAGACAACAATACTGGATTTTTACATGTATAGGTTTTAGTTAAAATGAGACATATATGTACTTAGTTTTAGTCTCTGGGTATTTAGTAATTGTATTTAATTGGACATGAGCTTTTTTGTGCTTCCATTATAATATGAGTACAGAAGGGACTGACTGATCCCATCTGACCACTCTTCTCCTAAAAATCATCGTTCAGTTTGCTTTCCCATTCATGGAAAGGCAACAAGCAATCAATTCCCATACCAGTCCATAGTTCCAGGCAGAGAGCCGACATAATTTACACCGTGTCTGCTGGGGGGCGGAATGTTTCTTAGAACTCAGTGAGTGAAATATGATTATGAAGATTATCATATCCTAGCAATCAGCCCCAAACGATGCCCTGAGATAAAAATACTGGCAACAGAATACTTCTGCGCTTATCCATACACCTAGCCAACTTCCAACTGGCTTGTGAGTGGCAAGCAGAAACATACCACATTCAGCCTTTGGGGACTAGTGTTTTCACAGATTCTAGTCAATTTGGGGCTGTAGCCTCCAACTATCCCTGTTGAGATCATTGGAGATACTGATATATTCATTAAAAATTTGGATTGAATTGGAAACCCCCCATTTTGGAAGATAATATGAGCCAGTCCAATACAAGCCAGAAACAAAACAAAACAAAAGTTTCTTAATGGAAGTGACCTTATATTTTTGAATGTCATGAATATTTTTCAAATGAACTACACAGTAAATGCTACAGGGGGGAAAACCTTGCAAATAAACCTTCAGTGTGTGAGCCTTTCCTTAAGTAATATTTGTTTAGTGCAAGGCTCTGAAGTTTTATTATAACCATAATGTATACCTTTAAGCTGTATTTATTACTTGGGCTTGCATTTCATCCAATATATGTATCCAAGTGGAACATTGCACTTGACATTCTTGCAAGATCTATGCATGTTATGCAGGATTCATTGTTATCTCAATTGATTCCACAATAAAGTCATCATATCTGCAGCAGATATAATCTGTAAACTTCATCACACCCAAAAATCTTTCCCAAGTGTGCATGAGGAAATGTGCTTTACTTCATATTGTGGAAGAATAACACAGAGGATTCCCAGGAGCTCTACAAAGTTGGAAATAAAATGTTTGCAGCAATATCAAATGTTTAATCTTACCTATAAATTTTTAAGATCATTACCTCTCAAAGTGGGATTGAAAATGAAAATAGGTGTTCTAAACTTACAATCACTTCAGTGTTCCTATATGACAGGTTTTTATTTGGCCATAACAAATAGAATATTTTTAATATAACAAATAAAATACAGCTTTTGTAATTCTAATTCTCTCTCTGTCTCTCTCTGGAAGTATGTATTGTCCCTTAGCACTGCCAAGTAGCTTACGCTCAATTTCTCCTACAGGGTTGCAGACATTTTTCCAGTTTGCTTTATATAGCTGCATTAGTTGCCAAAAGCAAGCCCTCACAGATTGTCTTGAGGCTTGTAGTTTACTGAGCATGCTCAGCTCACCACTACACAAACACTGACTGCAGGGGTCTGGAGAGAAGCCCTCATGATGAGATTTGAGCAAGTGGTTATAAAGCTTCATAAGTATTGCATGGGGTTTATGACCAGTTTTAGTCCTAGGAAAGACAGGTTATTTCACTTCTACATAATTTCCCTTTTGTTGACTAATAGGCAGGGCTAGGCAACCTAAGGCCCGGGGGCCGGATGCGGCCCAATTGCCTTCTCAATCGAGCCTGCGGAGGGTCCAGGAATCGGTGTTTTTACATGAGCAGAATGTGTCCTTTTATTTAAAATGCATCTCTGGGTTATTTGCGGGGCATAGGAATTCATTCACCCCCCTCCCCCCCCAAAAATAGTCCGGCCCACCACATGGTCTAAGGGACAGTTAACCGACCCACGGCTGAAAAAGGTTGCTGACCCCTGCAAATAGGTGTTAAGTATTTTGTATACTCACACCCTAGATCTCTCTATGTTTGCCTGATATCTGCCTTCTGATCCTGAACCATTTGAGCTGGTGGTGGCAGAAGAAGTATCACCTAAAATAGGGCTGGATGCTTGCCGCTTCCTCCTCTACAACTCCAGCAGCATGCTCCTGAATAATGGCAGCACACTCCTCTACATGGCCCTGGGCTGCCTTGAAGAAGACGAGCAGGAGGAAAATAGTGGCCTGTTGGTGAGTAGAGGAGTGTACTGCAACCACTGGGTGGTTTAGGTGCTGCAGCCACTGGGTTTAGGTGAAGGCAACACCAGGCAACAATGAGTGCCAAGGGGCATGAAGTGGCAGCTCTGCCTGTGAGGGGGAAGCATGATGGTGTGGCGGGTGATAGTGCTGCTGCTCATCTTGTTGCTTTGGGCGGCAGCTTCTCACCCACCCTCTCAGGGTGACTCCCCATTTCAGGTTGCTGCCCTGAGGCAGCTTGCTTCAGGTGTTTTTTAAGTGTATAGCACAAATGGGGTCAGAGTTTCTCATTTTTCCAATCTTCAGTTTGGTTATCCAAATTTCCACATCAGCTTGCGATTTTTTTTTTTTAAGTCCTCATGAAAATTCATCAGCATTTTAGTTCTAATTTTCTAACATACATTTATCTGCATGCAGTCTTATAAAGCATTTTTTAGTATACAGTTTTTTCATATGCTATTTCCACTAGCATAAGCATTTTTGTGCACACTTTACCTGAGCATATGCATATGGTATGCATTACTTGGATTAAGAATCGCACTGCAAAATTCAGAGTGTGAATTTGGAAATATGGCAATATTTTTGTTCTCATATTGTTTTGGAATGTTTCCAATCACAGGGAAGCTTTTAAGCACTCAGCAAAAAGTATGATCAGGTTCCCTGCAGACCTTCCTTCACAATGTGGGAAGGTCAGGGGCATGGTGCATGTGCCAAGCTTATATGCAACACCTCCCCAGTTTAAGTCCAGTTTAGAGTTCAATGTATATGCTGTGAAATTCAACCGAATTGAAATCTATTTCAGCTCCACTCCCCACTCAGTCAGCATGACTAAGCTGATTAAACGTTATTAGCAATCTTTAGTTTGGTTACCTTTTTGCTTCTCTGATATTGACATACTTTTTGGTGTCCATCTGTAAAATATGCTGACTATGGAAATAAATGTATTATATTATTTTGTAATTGCAGTATTTGCAGTCATATTCCCAGGGGAAATTCTTTTTTTGAAAAAGGGCTAAAACCATTCATATATAAACAGGGGGGAAAGCTAAAAGTCACAAAATTAAAAAACCGCATAAAAATGAATCAGCAGGATTAAATAGAAGTGACCTTTCAAATACTGTGTTCCAAAGCTATGAAAGGCTTTGAAGGTCAAAACCACTTAGAACTGAGCATCATAACAGACTGGGAAGCAGGGCAGTTGATCAAACACAAGTGTGATATGTAGGAGTGGGAAGCGTCTTTCTGACAGCAATATCATTGCCATTTTCCTGGGTGGGATGCGACAGGGCGCAGTGAGGATGGGGCTGTGCAAGTATACTGGCTATGCAAACACCCAGTTGGCTCTGCTGGGTGCCTGTGTAGCCCAGCTCTTGCTGCCATCCTGCCCAGATCCTGCACTAAGTGGCAGGGATGCTTATGTTGTTGTGGAGGAGCTCAACGCTCCCACTCCATCATGCTGGCCACTTTGGGCAGTGTGATCATAAAACCCAGTTACAGCTAATAAGAAAGCAGCTGAAACATTTGTGGGTACAGCTTCCAAACATCCTTCATAGACAGGTCCCATGTAGTGTATTACAGTAGTTTAACCTGAAGGTCACCAGAACATCAATACCTGTTAGGCTAACTTTGTTCAGGTAGGATCGCAACTGGTGCCCCACCCTGGCCGGTAAAAGGCACTTTATGCTACAGAAGTAGTTTGTGGTTTGTGGCTGTAGCAACAAAGGTGAACCAAGAAGTGTCTTCAAGCTGTGATTCTGTTCCTTCAGTGGGACTACAGCCACATGTAGCACTGAATGACCACCACTTTATGGTGAAGACATGTCACCTTCCCACAGTACCTTTCTCTTGTCTGAATCAAACTTCAGCTTATTGGTTGTCATCTAGTCCATTACCATGGCCAGACACTGATTTAGTACTTCCACCATTTCACCTGATTTTGACAAAAAGAAGAGATAGACTCATTCATCATTAGTCATTCATCTATTTTCTAATTCATCTTTGGAGTTTTGAAATAACAATGTATTTTAAAATGCAGAGAGTGGGAAGGACACAGAAACAGATGCAGATATACAAAGCCTCTGGGTACTAAATTATCATTCAAGGATCTAAAATACCTGATTTTTAATAATTTTTTTATAGAGATGTTGAGCACCCATAAATCGATGGAAGTTTACAGCTGCTTAACATTAGCTCCTAATTCTGCAAATGGAAGGCATCTAAATAGCATTGCAGCTGTGTGCTACATTTGTCATCTGCTGAAGAGCTGGGAGTGGGATGAGAATCCCAAAAATATCCAGGACCTATTATTCAGCCTTAATCACCATAATCACCATTAATCATTACTTTTCAATGATGAACATACATTTTCCTTCCCTTTGGGCATTTGGTGGAGCCCTAGGAAATGCGTCATCTTGATTCTGAAAAGAACTCTGCTTCAAGGGACATAAAATAGTTCTATTTCATCTCATATCTTCATCTCTTATCACTGTTTCCCTCCCTCTTTCAGTGTTTTATCAGTAAGAGTCAATGAAACAGGTATCGTGATCCATAATGCTTTACATTGTCTTGTTTATCATTGTCTCAGACATGATAAATATCAGATTTTGCGCTGGGAAAGGAGGGAAGTTACAATCTAGTCTAGTTGTTGGTGTATTCTTTGTAATAACATACCATCTAGGAATTCAGGAAAGGAAGAGGGAGCAGAATACAGGTATGGATATATTAGAACTATGTACAATCTATTGATGGACGCGGGTGGTGCTGTGGGTAAAACCTCAGCGCCTAGGGCTTGCTGATCGCATGGTCGACGGTTCGAATCCCCGCGGCGGGGTGAGCTCCCGTCTTTGGTCCCAGCTCCTGCCCACCTAGCATTTCGAAAGCACCCCTAAAGTGCAAGTAGATAAATAGGTACCACTCCGGCGGGAAGGTAAACGGCGTTTCCGTGCGCTGCTCTGGTTCACCAGAAACAGCTTAGTCATGCTGGCCACATGACCCGGAAGTGTCTCCGGACAGCGCTGGCCCCCCGCCTCTTAAGTGAGATGGGCGCACAACCTTAGAGTCGGACACGACTGGCCCGTACGGGCAGGGGTACCTTTACCTTTACTTACAATCTATTGATAGACTTTTTAAAAAACAAAAGTCAATTGATACCTCCCTCTTTGTGGGAATCTCTTAAGGTGAGAGATAGGAGCAGTGGAGCAGCTTCACCCCAAATATGGTGAATATTTGGCCAGTTTAGCTAATGAATGGGAAGTGTTCTGGCCCAGAATACTTGTGGATGACCAGAAATAAGTTGCTATTTCACTTAATACTAGAACAGTCTCTAAGAGTTTAGAATGAAACTAAAATACTACAGTTTCAGATGAAACAATAAAATATTCATAAAACAAAAGCATAACAGCACACATTGAGAAACCCTCAAGAGTCAGGGAAATCACTTAGCAGCCTGGTCACCTGTAAGGTGTATGCAGGATTAGATAGTCCACAGCCATCTCATCCCCACTGTTCTCCAACCATAACCCTCCCCATGGTCATCATACCATTTCTTACCTATAACCAACAGGATAAGTGCTCTATTCTTTCCCTCTTGCCAAGACAAATCCTAACTCACATTATGCAGCACTCACCCCACTCACACATACACATCACACTTAATTCTTTAGGGTGAACTTTCTGACCATTAATAGCTTCTCAACAGTGAAACAGACTCCCACGAGAAGTGATGGACTCTCCTTCCTTGGAGGTTTTTAACCAGAGCTTGGATGGCCATTTGTCCTGTATGATCTAGTTGAGATTCCTGCATTGCAGGGGTTGAACTAGGTGACCCTGGAATTCTGTGATTCTGTCATTCTGCCTTGTATCTACTTCCAACTCAAATAATTAATTCTACACAGACACATATCACACAGTACCCACTAGCTCATCTAGCTCCCTTCCTTCCAATGCTTCACACACTTCCAACAATACACACAAACACGCCATCCATCCTGCCACTCCAGTATCTCCCTCTCAGGCATCAAACTGCCAGGAGCTTGTCCTACACTCGAGTAGGACCCTGGCAGAGACGCATGCCTGACTGGCATGTTCTCTCCCTCCTGGTCAATCGTTCGGGAGCTTCAAAAGCTTTCTTCAGCCCGAACATCACAGCGACCGATGCCAACAGACATTGGCACACTTAGGGATCCGCAGAGTCTTTGCAGTTTGCGTAACAGAACCCCAGCAACTCAGCATTTTGGCTAATCTACTTTATTTACATATAAACACACATGGAACACTGCAACATGTCCCCCCCCCCCAGCATCAGACAGCAAAGAGAAAAAGCACGAAGGACAATAGTCCCACTTCACGGAACACAGTAACACAAACATCCTATCTCTGTCACTTCCCACTTTGTGGAGTCAAAACATATACTGTCATGTGATAGATAAAAATCCCATGACTGTAATCATGGGGCAGGAATTCTAACACAAACTACTATCACCCGTTACTCAATCCACTGTACTAAATTGTATTGCAAAAACACCAGAAGCCTGTAAAACTACCTACTGATAGAACCACATGTAGCCATACTCAATATAGTTCAGAATATTTATTGGGACAAACTCCATTGCTGTTTATGGTTTATTGCTTTCTCACTAATGGATTTTGCTTTCCTTTTCCTTTGACTATGGCCTGAAAGTACTTGGGATTTTCTGCACGTTGGTTGTTGGATTAGCTGCTTCTTCCTTTAGGCCGTAGCTGTGCAGAGACCATCTGCTAGCCCATCCACTTAAGTTCTATGTAGTGGACAGCCTTTGACATTCACTCTGTTTTGTAACAGCAGCTCAGGGCATTACTCTTAATTGGTGTGTCAGCAGCAGGGTGTTGGTGGTGTCTTAAGCCTTTCAGCCATAATTACCAAGGTTTAGGAGGAGGGCAATGATCGTGCTTGGCATTTGCATAACATGTTACAGTATCCATATGAATTCTTACAGAATTCTTGATTCAGATAGAGGTTAAAAGACTTAGTGAATTCATAGCAGATATCAAGTTGGTGCAAGGAACTGTATTTGTATGCATGTAGTATGCTTTTCATGTGCCACCTTCAGTCAAATAGTTTCCAAGGCTGTTCACAATAAAATGCAAGCAACAATAAAAATCCATGCAGTAAACAAATGCAACATAGCAGAACAAACCAAACAAAATAAAACCAGGGAGAACAAGAAAAGTAGATGGCTGCGAGCAGTGCTTTTTTTCTTAAAAAAATAAAAATGTTTAGGGGTTCTCTCATTTTCCTACTCATATTGAAATACTGCCCCTCAGTGAGGCCAAACTTAGATTCGCAAAATGTTTAGGGGTATGCGTACTGGCTACGAGAGAGAGAGAGAGAGAGAGAGAGAGAGAGCTGCCAGTGAGTGCCACCACTCAAAAGGACCTCTTTCCCAGTCACCATCTTTCACATCTCTGCAAATGACCTGGACACATAAGCAAGAACAGGCATTAATATATGAACTAATACTCAGATCTTAAGCACTGTAGGGTTTTAAAGAGAGAGAGATCAACTCTCTGAATTTGGCTCTGAAATGGACTGGAATACAGGGCAGTTCTTTATGAACTTAAGCACAGTTGAATAAAATTAATTTTAAGGGAAGAGATGTAGGGTCTTCTTGATTCTTCCTTTGTAATCAGTGGGGCTTACAAGTGTTTACATTTACCTAGCTTATACCTTTTGTTTTTCTAGTTGACTGATTTTGGCATGACCTAGTTACAGTCTGGTTGGTGTTAGTTGGCTTTTCTTCTAAATGTAACAATATAATCCTAAGAAAATGCAGTACTTGGCCACAACAATGTGCTTTCCCCCCAAGGAGTCAAGACCTCCCTGCATCAGACTAACTGCTGGCAGCAGTAGTCTTTCAGTAGAAGGCATCCCCTTTGACTTAATATCCAAGCTTCAAAATATAATTTAAAAAAAAATTAAGACACAAAAATGGAACATTGGGAAGCAATGGTACATTTGACATCTTTTTTCTTAAGCTCTCATGCAAAGTTGATAGAGCAGTATCATTAATTTATATGACCTGCCATGCAGTTCCACCCCTACATTTATGATGTGGGCTCGCTTCATCATAATGATTTTTCTGAAAGTCTATAAATACACAAAACATTATCAGAACAAAGACAGCTTGTGGACTGATCTATACAGAGACAACTTATCTACCTCTGAACATGCCGCTTTTGCATCACCAAATAAAGAGAAAATAACAAAGGAGAACAAAAGAGGACAGAGATTTGCATAAAATTTGCACATGCTAATTTTATCTATAGGATAAAATTTAGAAATAATTACTACACATGTAAATATAATACAGCTCATCATAGTATAGAAGACCATAACCATTTGACCTGTGTGTCTGCTGTGTCTGATCTCCAGGTGCCATTATTCATGGACAACTTCAAGACAACTTCTCGTTTCTTATGGTCAAAATAAAAAAAATCCTTCCAGTAGCACCTTAAAGACCAACTAAATTAGTTCTTGGTATGAGCTTTCGTGTGCATGCACACTTCTTCAGATACACTGAAACAGAAGTTGCCAGATCCTTCTATATAGTGAGAAGGTGGGGAGGGGTATTACTCAGAAGGGTGGTGGGAATGGGAGATTGGCAGATAGCTGAGATGAGCCTATTGACGACTCTTAACGACTGTAATAGGTCTTACAGGAAAAGGCAAGGGGTGAGAAGGTGAGAAATGGCCTAGTCATGTATAATGAGATAAGAATCCAATGTCTTTGTTCAGACCAGGTCTCTCCATGGTTTTAAGTTTGGTAATGAGTTGCAATTCAGCAGCTTCTCTTTCCAGTCTATTTCTGAAATTCCTTTGTAGTAAAACAGCTACTTTGAGATCTTGTATAGAATGTCCTGGGAGATTGAAGTGTTCTCCTACTGGTTTCTCTGTTTTGTGATTCTTGATGTCAGATTTATGTCCGTTTATTCTTTGGCGTAAGGTTTGGCCTGTTTGTCCAATATAGAGAGCTGAAGGACACTGTTGGCATTTGATGGCATACACAATGTTAGATGATGAGCAATTAAATAGTCCCGAGATGGTATGTGTGATGTTGTTGGGGCCAGTAATGGTGTTGTCCGGGTGTATGTGGCAGCAAAGTTGGCATCTGGGTTTATTGCAGGCTCTGGTGCCAGTGTCCGTGTTAAGTCTGGTTGTAGTATTATTGTGGGTTAGTTGTTGTTTAAGATTGGGTGGCTGTCTGTGGGCAATGAAAGGTCTTCCTCCCAGAGCTTGAGAAAGAGAACTGTCATTGTCCAGGAGAGGTTGTAGATCTCTGATGATGCATTGTACTGTTTTAACTTGGGAGCTGTATGTTATGACTAGAGGTGTTCTGTTATTTTCTTTTTTGGGTCTGTCTTGCAGCAAGTTCTCGCTGGGTATCAGTCTGGCTCTGTTGATCTGTTGTCTAACTTCATCTGCTGGGTATTTTAGTTCTGAAAAGGTTTGCTGTAGATCTCTTAGGTGAGAGTCTCTGTCTGTAGAATTGGAACAGATGCGGCTGTAACGTAGTGCCTGGCTATATACAATGGACTGTTTGGTATGTTTGGGATGGTAGCTAGAGGCATGTAGATATGTTTGTTGGTCAGTTGGTTTACGGTATAAGGTGGTGTCTATGCGCCCATCCTGTATTTTTATAGTAGTGTCCAAAAAATGTATTTCTTGCATAGATTGATTCTTATGGTCAGTCATACTTAAGCCAGCTTTGGAAAAGCCAGTCCTTCAAACAGAGGATTCTGGCCTCTGATAGCCCTTCAAATAGAGTCGGGTTGGGGAACTTGTGGCCCTCCAGATGTTGTTGGACTTCAACTCACATCCGCCCGAACCAGCATGGCCAGATGGAAGCTAAGGTCCAGGTTCATCTCATCTGGAGGGCCACAGGTTACCCACCCTTGAAATATAGAGTTCTCCGCTGCAAAGTAGGATACACAACTAACCCTAACATGATGAAGCAATCAGTGATGCTTCATTTTATACAGATCTATAGTAACCCTAACATTTTACTAATGTTGGACCAGAGGCAATGGTGTATGCTTTCATTTAATTAGCTATTGGAATAACAATTCTTGAATTTTGTTCCATACTTAAGGGAGTAGATGAATTTGGCAATTGTCATTTTAATTTCATCAACAGCATTTTAGAACAAGAATAGCACAGTTACCATTAAATTTGGTTTGCTAAATATCTTCTTTTTAAGGCCACAGAATTCACATAATAATTAGTATGTGCTCCTGCAAGAATATGAAGTTGGGCAAGTAATTATTTACTTTGATACTTTAATAGCAAGTCATTCTAAAAAGTGCTGTTTTTTTAGGGTTGGTTGCTTCAGACTATTGTTACAACTTTCTCAGCATCATACTTTATATTGTGCTAGGTGGTGAATGATGGTTCGCCTTTGATTTTATACAGCAAATTTATATGGTGCCACATTATTTAGACAGTTTCATTAAGCACAGTGAATACCATTGTTTCCAAATTGGCAATAAAATGCATACCTCTTCAAATAAGTTTTGCTACCTGTCAGCATTAGAAGCCAAGCCTGTAATCCTTTAATTTGATTTCAGAAGCCAGCATGTGCTCTTCCCAATTTGCTGCTTAACAATTTCCGTCCTATGATGCAATGACAAGTGATAGATGGGAGATCTCTGTTTGCCTATATCAGCATGTCTGCTTGCAAAAAGTTGTTGCAAAAATTTAAAAACAAAAGCAATCCATTCCACCTGCTGCAAGTTATTTTATTGCTGTAGTAGTGAGAGTAGCTGTAGTGGTAGCATTAAACATCTGTTGGAGGAATCACCACCACCACCATCATCGTCATAGATCCAATGGAAGAGGCTGAGAATACAGTATAGAATTCCTCCAAATGTTACATGTTGAATCGATCCTCTCCTATTGTCATAATATTCTGATTATACATCCTAACATTCGCTTCCAACCCAAGTTCCCACTAGTCCCAATGCTAAGAAAGAGAACCAAAATGGATTCAATTTCCATAGTGCCCCAAAATCTGTTCTACAAGGTTAGAGGATCTGCTAGAACAGATTTTAGGGTCATATGGGGGCTAGAAGTAGGACGAAGAGAAACTGGAAATCCCATTATACAAGCAAATTTCCATTGTGCAAGCAGGTGGTCATCACTAGATATTCCCCAATGCGCTTTAAGAATTTTTCATGTAGTCTTAGGTTGTAGACACAGGTTGGAATTCAATGTGGTTCTATGATGAACATTCTGTCTGCGTGCTGTTCAGGGTTTCCCCCCCAACCCATGCAGAGCCAATGTCAGGGGCCACCCAGGCGGGAGGCAGAGAAGCACTGTTGTACAAGCAGAAGTCCTTGTGCGCGGCTTCCACTGATATGGTTGGTTTGGTGAATCTCACCCACAGAACCACCAGAGATGGTGGGGAATTGTTTGAGTGTTCACATACCACAATAGCTGCATCTCCAGTCTTTTATGTCCATCAGCCACATCTTAAAAGTCTTTAGGATCTTAAAAAACCCAGCTTGCCATAGCTTTCATCTGAATAAGCAGAACAAAAGTCCTTCAGCATTTATCCAGAGTGACTATCTGGGTGTGGGTGAGCACTGTTTATTAAGAATGATTTTTTAAACATGACCAAAGGAAGCCATAGAAATTACATTTGGCATTCTTTCCAACACACAGTGGAAAATAGCATGCCTTGGCAATCTTATTTTCTTGCTTTAATGCCAGTGGTACTTTCTGTTGTCCAAAGTATATTGGCTCAGAAAACTAAACACACAAGGGACACAGTCACACATTTCAAATAGATCTTACTGTTCAAAACGGAGGCAGCAACAATTAACTGTATGGTTGTAAAATGGAATCTCACTCATTTTATTTCCTCCCCTTTTTGTATGTGTGGGGGAGATCTTTCCAGTATGTTATTTTTTTTAAGGTGGTCCCCTGACACTTTAAATCACCCATTATTTATCCACCTAGCACTCCTTCAACGTTTTGATTTCCATTTGCTCTGGCTTCTTCAGTTGCCACTCCTCACGCTTGATAACGTCTGTTTTTGCCCAGCAGTAGTGTGTAGTGGTGGCACACAGCACATGTGTACAGCCTACTGCCTAGTTACTTCCATCTTCTGCATATGACTCCTTAGTGCTTCTTCCTTCTTTAGCTTCCTATGTTAAAATTGGGTGGCAATCCATACCTTAGGAAAGCACTAGCATGTAGCCCTCAGGCTATTGGTCAGTCCTCAGTATTTTCCTTCATTGGACCTGCCTCTTAGATGGTTAAGAGTAGAAGGGTCATGGAATTAAATCTGTTCTTGTTGCATTACATGCCATTCTTTTGCAGTCAGGCATTTTGGTTTAGGAAAGGGGTTCCTTGCCTGGATATTTGATTGGCACCTTTTTGAGATTTTTTAAAAAGGTGGTTTGCAATAAAGCTAAGGCCTGTTTCCTCCTAGCTTCCTTTCCTCTGTGTTGGTTTCTTTCCTTCTCATCCCTGCACTGCAGGCATACGAAGTTCAATATCTTATATTTGCAACCACATTCACCTCTCCAGGCAGCAATTTAAGTTATCCTGTGGTTTTCTTCTTCTATTATGTCTCATTTGAGTCTGTTCAGCTTCAGAACCTCACGGTCACAGTATATTCCAACGTATACAATAAATAGTGTATGTTTCTCTACAGAAACATAATCACTAGTATTTAAAGCATTTGTGTAGAGCACAATGCTGCTGTTGCGCCATGCTATCATCCTGGCAATGTAGTACCCTGGTAACAGCAACTGGAAGCCCCCCTCCCCAATAAAACATATGTGCTTTTCAATTGCTTTTGATTGATACAGCACAGGAGCCTGTCAGCTGGATCTCTGTAGAAGAGGGAATCAGACGCGTGCTTTTATCTTCTTTCCCCTTTGAGAGTGGATTTATGTGACTGAGTTTTGTTATACACTAGAAAACCACAACAGCGAGTTCAGAGCAAGACTTTTTTGGAGCTCCCAAACATAATTTTAAGTATGGATTTTGTTGTTGAGGCAGCAGTTGTCTTCTAAGTCATGGTAAGGCTAAAGTGCAGTTCTGCTGTGAGAAGTGCCATTTAAAAATAGGACTTCTTTCTTCAATTATTCTGTTCTTTCAGCAGAGTCAGTTGTACCTACTGTTTTCTAGCCACAAATGCCAAGTCTGAGAGTTTCCTTATTGGCTCACCAGCTTGAAGAAGCCTGCCCAACTATCATCAAGTTTGTTTCTGTATGTTCATCTCCACTTCTGCCTATTACAGTTAGAATACTTCCACTTAGTCTTCACTTAGTGCAGTTTCAAACCCTTTATACTTGTGAGGCTAGGGCATGAAGAATAAAGCAAACCTGAACATCCTAGCTTCAGCTCAGTGTTACGAATATTTTTGGCTCTGTCCCTTGATGCCTTTAAGGACAGTTGTAGCTTAGTGGTAGGTCTCAGGTTCAATCCATTCATAATGAATATGATCATGATCATGATAATAATAATGATGATGAATTTATACCCCGCCCATCTGGCTGGGTTTCCTGAGCCACCCTGGACAGCTCCCAATAGAATTAATAATAATAATAATAATAATAATAATAATAATAATAATAATAATAATAATAAAATGATAAAACACCAGTCATTAAAAACGTCCCTAAACAGGGCTACCTTCAGATGTCTTCTAAAAGCCAGATAGTTGTTTATTTCCTTGACATCTGATGGGAGGGCATTCCACAGGGCGGGTGCCACTACCAAAAAGACCCTCTGCCTGCTTCCCTGTGACCTCACTTCTCGCAGTGAGAGAACTGCCAGAAGGCCCTTGGTGCTGAATGATGGGGGTGGAGACGCTCCTTCAGGTACAGTGGAAGCTCGGGTTGTGGACGTAATCTGTGACGGAGGCATGTTCGTAACCTGCAGTTCCATGTCTGTGCATGCACGTGATGCAATTTAGTTCCTCTGCACATGCGCGAGCGCCGAAACCCGGAAGTAACCCTTTCCAGTACTTCCGGGTTTCCCGCAGTCCGTAACCTGAAAACGCGTAACCCAAAGTGTCTGTAACCCTAGGTACCACTTTATACTGGGCTGAGGCCATTTAGGGCTTTAAGGTTCAGCACCAACACTTTCCAAGTGTCCCAGAAAAAAATGGATGTTTGCAAAGGGCTTACTTTGCCCCTAGGTGACAGGATTGGGATACACAGATCAGATGTTTCTTGACAGGGTGGACCTTGGATGTCTGAGCAGCTATTCACAAGGAACACCTTTGCAAGCACTAACTTTAGGGTAATGAAACCAGCAGAGCACATCCAGGGGAGAGCCCAGAGACACAGCCGTTCTGTTTCTTCCATGCATTAGACCTATGTTTGTAAGTTGAACATAAGATATAGTGGTACCTCGGGTTAAGAACTTAATTTGTTCTGGAGGTCCATTTTTAATCTGAAACTGTTCTTAACCTGAGGTACCACTTTAGCGAAAGGGGTCTCCTGCTGCCGTCGCATCACCACCGCACAATTTCTGTTCTCATCCTGAAGCAAAGTTATTAACCCGAGGTACTATTTCTGGGTTAGTGGAGTCTGTAACCTGAAGCGTCTGTAACTTGAAGCGTCTGTAACCTGAGGTACCACTGTATGTCATTTCAGTTGGCTGGGAGCCCTGGCAGCATATTAGGACAGGTCTTTCTGCAGACCTAGGTGTAAACTACCATGGAACTGGCCTTAGGCTACATCATGTTAATTTGGAAATTAGAGTATATTGCAAAATTCATTGTGGCCATGACAGCAAGCTAAAACATGATGCAGGCAGATCAGTATGGCAGTTGTTAAGAGGCTAACAAAAGATGAATGAAAAATGAGAGCAGCAGCCAAAATGAAGTCAGCTTTCAAATTGACTCATATGAAGATGTAGTGAAATTTCTTAGCATTGTGATAGAAATCAATTCTTTCTCTCACTCTCCCCCCCCCCCCCCAGATTTTGATCAGGTACAAAGCTGGTTACTATTCCATACAACAAAATGGCATTTTACTTGTTTTCTGTGTGTTAGCCTTTAACCTTTAAATGTATCCTTTCCAGGAAACAAATGTCTTCCTCCATCCAGTGTCACATATTGAAGATATTACACTTCTCCTACAATTTACTAATCTTCACCCACTAATATTTTGGCCTGAAACAGCGCTAATATTAATGTTTGAGGGTTAGAATGCCTCCATTTTCTTTGCCTCCTAAGATAAATAGCCATTGTTCTCTCCCAAGCATTCCCAAATGTTTTATCCCCATAAATCTGCTTTGAAGGGTCCGAAACTGTCTGGGACAGATTTAGGGGTGCATGGGCTCTGGAGGAAGATGGGGGATTGTTGAAAATTTGTTTCCCCATTCCACTAATAGATTTCCTTTGTAGCTGAACAGCATTGTTGAATACAATTCCATGTCTTTTATCAGAACAACATCCAAACTTGTTTTTCTTAGCAACTTAATATTTTTAGGTCTCACTCTAAATCAGCTGTGGTTAACATGTGAGGAAAGTAAGGGGTTGCAGAAGTACCACAGGCACAAGATCCCTCTTCCTAATATTAAAAGATAAAGGAAAATCCTTGTATCAGATATGGTAGTACTAATACTACTACAACTAATCATTTATATGCTGCCCACCTGACTGGGTTACCTCAGCCACTCGGGGTGGCTTCTAGTGCAGTGGCTGAAGGCTGTTCTTGTCTAGATTAGGAAAATCTCTTATAAAGAAATTTATTTTTTATGTTGATGTAGGACAGGCATCCCCAACCTTTGGCCCTCCAGATGTTTTGGACTACAATTCCCATCGTCCCTGACCACTGGTCCTGTTAGCTAGGGATCATGGGAGTTGTAGGCCAAAACATCTGGAGGGCCAAAGGTTGGAGATGCATGATGTAGGACATTAAAAATATTTATTATGCCCATGTGCTTTCCCAGGAAATATGAACTATATGTGGATCAGTGCTATATAAGCAAATGAAGCATAATGGTAAGCACAGTCTTATGCTCATTTACTCAGACGTAATCCCACTCATGACTGTGAGGCCTATTTTCAGGTAAAAGAGTATTGAATTGCAGCCCAGTATTGTTTTAAAGGTGGCAATATGAATAAAGAGGACTATCTTAGATTTATCCTGACATTTTCCTGCATTTCTCTTCATGCGGATAATGATTGTGAAATGGTTTTCAATTTCCAACAGCTTCTTAGACATTTACTCACAATACTCATGCCAGAAAGACAATGAGCAGGATTACTGATTAAATCTTGAAGAAAGGCATTTTATTTGTGTTATGCCTTTATTTGCAAAGGCAGACTTAGGGGTGGTTTGACTCACTACATCACTCATGATAACTCACATACAATATGGAGCAGTGTTGCACATTTTATTTTTTAAAAAATAATATTTATTAAATTTTCCAATAAAGCCCACAATAAAAACATTCCAAATTATAAAATAATCAAACAGTCCAAATATTAAGCCAAATCCTAAATCTTTGTTTGACTTCCCATGCTCCAAGGTTGGAGGGACGCCATCACCTCACATTTGTGCTGCTTTCTTATTTAGTCCAGGTGATTTCCATAAATCAATTCGATGTTAATCCTTCATTCGTTTTCACAGCCTCTGAGTTCATCCAGCAAACAAGTTAAATCAAAACAATATGTTTCTGTGTGGGTGATTATTTTCATCCGTATCTTTCACTTTCAATTCTTCATCATGCCTGTAATTATCCCATGTGACACGTCCCAAAATGGAGGAAATCTGGCTTTCTGCCAATTATTCCAGGTATATGTCCAAACCTCTCCGTTTCATCTCATACCAGCAAAGATAAGCCTGTACCTTGGTTAGAAGCCTCAGTTCCCTTCTTTCGCTCATGACAGTCCATCCAAATTCGTTGCAAATTCACAAATCTTTTCCCACCCAGTTAATAATTAAATCAATATTATATCAATATTACAATACAGTCCAGTCTCACTTGCGTACATGATCACTCGGTATTCAGACTTTCCAGGGGGATTTGCCAAGCAAAATAGCAAATACAGTGGTACCTCAGGTTACATACACTTCAGTTTACAGACTCCGCTAACCCAGAAATAGCACCTCTGGTTAGGAACTTGGCTTCAGGATGAGAACAGAAATCGTGCTCTGGTGGCACGGCGGCAGCAGGAGGCCCCATTAGCTAAAGTGGTGCTTCAGGTTAAGAACAGCTTCAGGTTAAGAATGGGCCTTCAGAACGAATTAAGTACTTAACCCGAGGTACCACTGTAAGCAGTATATCAAAAAGAAACAAAGGAGGCTCACCCCCCTTTCCATTCTGACTTACCAGTCCATAATAAAGATAATCTCTCTTCAACTCGAATCCGTTAGCTCCTTAGTGGCTGATCCGTTGGCAGAGTAGTTTATCTCCCCTCATTCATACCATGCCCGTTAATTAAGTCCATTTTAAAAAACAGGAGTTCGTTCGCTCATGGTGGCGACTTTGGAGAGTTGCCAAAGAGATGCACGGTGCTTTCCACCCAGCGCCCCCTGCCCCCTCATATTGGTGGCAGGTGTTGGGCGATCTGCGGGTGAAGCTGCCCCTCCCTGCCACCCCCCGGCCCTGGGGGGTTGGGAGGATGATTTCTCCCATCTCATCCTCAAAATATCCCATGTGAAACGGCTCAGATGTAATCAACAGCCTCTGCCATGGCACGCCTAAGTGGAAGTAAGCAGTGTTGCACATTAGGGTGATATGGATATGGTTAACACAATGAGAGATAAGGAGATTTTCTGAAGCACCTAGGAGCCGCTTCTGCTTTCTGAAGAGCTCAAGATGTGGTGCATAGAGATGTGTGTGTCAGGGGGAATATTTTGGTTTTGATGGAAAGTTTTAGCTTTTTGATGGAAAGGTCTAGCAGTGAATCATTTTCCAAGGGTGAAGCAATCACCATTGTTTAGAGTCAAAAATACGTTTGTTGTTCATGTTAATCATCATCATCAGCCTGCATTTTCTCCTGATGGAGATTCAGAGCAGCTTACAGTTAAAATAGAAACAGCTAAGCACATAGAAAAAAAGCTATTTTTAACAGACACACGTATATGAATTTATATAATATATTTAAACATACAGATCATTACAATAAAAACATCACAGCATCAGCCTGTTCCTTATAAACAGTCAGTTCCCAAAAACCTGTTGGAATGAGAAAGTCATCATCTGCCAGTGGAAGGACAACAGGGAGGGGGCCAAGGGAAGCCCCAAAAGAAGCCACACCCATTGTATCTTCTGTGATATGCAACTTGAATATATTTACTTTTTTATATTCGAGGCAATCAGAATTGTAATTAAATATTTCCCAATCAGGGGTTATACAGTTATCTAAATTTTTCAACCATTTCAGGAATGGCAATTAACTGTAAATCTATATGAAACTAATTGAAATTGCTATGCATTGCATATCAGACAGAGGTCTGTTTGCTCTAGACTTCACTGCCCTACAGAGCAGAGAGTATTCATTTGATGAACCAAAATGTCATTTCTGGTGACCTCCGCATAGCAGAGATGAAAGCTGCATTGTCAGGGTAACATAAGCACCATGTAGTTATTTTACCCTCAGAGATATAACCACATTAACTTCAAACAGCAGGAAAGGTTGCAGGAGGGTAGCTTACCATCAAGATACGCTATACAATATCCACTTTAGCAATTGTTTCTAACGAAAGAGCTCAAAACTTTATTTCTTCATGACCTGAAGCTCAATTTCTCCACTACCCATGGCTATGAGTTGAACGGCATAAAGATACTTTTTGCTCACCCTGTACTATAGAAAATTAGGACTCTGATTCTACTAGAAAGTTCATAGCATGACAGAATTATCCCAAAGCCAAGCAGTGTCTTAACTGGTAATTGATACATCATGTACTGCAAAATTAAAAGTTGAATGCACCCTTTCTTTTCTGAAAGAGAGGAAGCTCTGCTTCTCATCCCAATGGTCACAGGGTGTTTGTCCAAGGCAGGGCCTTCTTGGTGGCAGAACACAAGTTGTGGCACTCCTTCCCAAGAGAAGTGTGATTGTCCCCAACATGCTTATTAGTCAGGTTCCAGTTAAAAACATAATTATTCACCCAGGCATTTGAACCATAAATTGGGATTCAACTGCTCTGTTATTCTGATTTTCTGTACTTGCCTTTTCTTTTTTAAGCATCATAATTTTTCAATGTTTTCATTATCGATTATATTTTTAGGCTGGTGGCACTCTGGATTTCTTTAGGAATAAAGGTGGTATATAAAGGTAAAGGTGCATGGGACGCGGGTGGCGCTGTGGGTAAAACCTCAGCGCCTAGGGCTTGCCAATCGCATGGTCAGTGGTTCGAATCCCCGTAACGGGGTGAGCTCCCGTCTTTCGGTCCCAGCTCCTGCCCACCTAGCAGTTCGAAAGCACCCCTAAGTGCAAGTAGACAAATAGGTACCGCTTTATAGCGGGAAGTTAAACGGTGTTTCCGTGCGCTTCACTGGTGCTGGCTCACCAGATGCAGCTTAGTCACACTGGCTACGTGACCTGGAAGTGTCTTCGGACAGCGCTGGCCCCCGGCCTCTTAAGTGAGATGGGCGCACAACCCTGGAGTCGGACACGACTGGCCCGTATGGGCAGGGGTACCTTTACCTTTATAAAGGTAAAGGGACCCCTGACCATTAGGTCCTGTCATGGCCGACTCTGGGGTTGCGGCGCTCATCTCGCTTTATTGGCCGAGGGAGCCGGTGTATAGCTTCCAGGTCATGTGGCCAGCATGACTAAGCCGCTTCTGGCGAACCAGAGCAGTGCACGGAAACGCCGCTTACCTTCCCGTCACAGCTGTACCTATTTATCTACTTGCACTTCATGCTTTCAAAATGCTAGGTTGGCAGGAGCAGGGACTGAGCAACGGGAGCTCACCCCATCATGGGGATTTGAACCGCCGACCTTCTGATTGGCAAGTCCTAGACTCTGTGGTTTAACCCACAGTGCTACCTGCGTCCCCAAAAGGTGGTATATAGATGTGGTTAAAAAGTTAAATAGATAAATAAAAAGAGAGAGAAAATTTTGAAAATATGGCCTTTGTGTGGGGAGTAGGTGGGGTCAAGGCCCTGGATGTTTCTTTCTCAGCTAGGGTGAAAAATCCCAGGCACTCAAGGTGGATTTATTGAGCTACATAAAAAGTATGGTTTTCTCATGCTGCCATTGCAGCAGTGGTAGTTAGGGGAATCCATGTTAGTGTGCAGGACTAAAAAAAAAAGTGAATTGTTTGTTTTGGAAATTACTTCCCCCCCCAAAAAAAGTCTCCTTTTAAAGCTAAAAAACTGCAGCAAAACAACATTTGATGCAGATCCATTTTCACGAAAGGACTGTACTCAGAACTTCACATTATTGTAATCCTAAGTACCAGACAGCTGTAGGCTTATTTCATAGCTGAAATGGTAAATCTGGATAAAAATAGCACACCTTTGTGTTCCATCTAGCTAAATGTTAATGAGGAAATACCTGCAAAGCTGTAGAAAAACAAACCTCATCAGTACTTTGAGTTATTTAAATCAGCTAGTGACAAGCAGGCTGCTATGGATGCTGAAGCAGCATATAAGACTAAATGAAGATCTTAATGAACATTTGTTCCTATCAGTTAAAACAAATGCAATGCACATATCTTTTGATATTTAAAATAACTGCACAATCAACCAACCTGCAGCTCCTACAATTGTGTGTTATGTGTGGGTACATCCCTGCAGCACATCTTTAAAGCAAGGCTACTCACTCTCTAGGTGTGACTTCAGGTACTGGATCCAAGCCTGCCTGCCTGATTGAACTGATTTTATGTATGTACCACTGTTTTTTAAAACTAGTTTTTTTGGTGGGGGGGATTACAGTTTTTATATATGCAATTTGTGCTTGAAACTGTTTTTATACATGTAAGTGTTTATGTTCTTATATTATAAATCGGTTCAGGCTGGTTGATTAGAAAGGATTCATAAATGAAATAAATCATAACAATAAATAGTAGTAGCAACTCTAAGGAACGTGTAGTGATTTGTTTGTGATCATGCAGGAGGTATTCCGGGCACCATCTGCTCCTATTTGGTTGGATGTCTTTCAGTTTTTGTTTGTTTATTTGTATTTATTTAACAAATATACCAACCTCTTTAACAGTTTTAGAGCCAGAAGATATGGTTAAGATGATTGGCTAACCGCTTGTAAGCTAGCTCCATACAGGGGTGTAGGAAAGGTGGGGGGGGGGTCTGCCCCAGGTGCCATCATGGAGGGGGGTGACAAATTATCAAGGAGCAATTACAGCCCTACAAGGGTGGTTCATAAAAAACTTTTTTTAAAAAAATGTCTGCTCCAAAGGTCTTATCTTACTACACTAGGGTTACATACCCTTCAGGTTACATACCCTTCAGGTTACAGACTCCACTAACCAGAAATATTACCTCAGGTTAAGAACTTTGCTTCAGGATGAGAACAGAAATCACGCAGAAGTGGCGCGGCAGCAGCAGGAGGCCCCATTAACTAAAGTGGTGCTTCAGGTTAAGAACAGTTTCAGGTTAAGAACGGACCTCCAGAACGAATTAAGTTCTTAACCCGAGGTACCACTGTATATGAAATTTCTTGTGTATCAGTTAATATCTTGACCCTCCTCTACGAAAATAGCTGCTTACTTGGCGGTTTTCCTATGTCGTGAAGGCTGAAATTTCAATTCAGTGGAGCAGGGTGAAGATATTAACTGATATGCATGAAATTTCAGATATAGCTACATAATCCCTAGTTAAGTAAGATAAAACCTTTGGAGCAGGCATTTTCAAACCTCCAGTCTCCGTTGTTGTGTCTTTATCCATTGTGTGTCCTGGCTGAGGGGAAAAACAGAAGAAGGATGGCCATAGGTCAGGGATGGTCTAGTTGAGATTCCTGCATTGCCCCAGGGGTTTGGCTAGATGACCCTCAGGGGTCCCTTCCAACAATTCTCTGGTGCAGGCTTGTGCAGAGTTTTAGGTACAAGTTGGATGCAAGGGGTGCATAGGATTGCAGCCCATCTTATGCACCGTTGGCTTGGGAATAAGTCCCACTGGTCATGATGAGACTAGATTGCTGCTGTGCAGTCCTGTTTTTTAAATAAATGTTTTCCTTTTCAGATAATACAGAGCATGGTGAAATCACAATAAATAACGCCCCCCCTTCAGTAGTTTCAAGCACTACTACAGGTTCCACATAATATCTGTGCTGCACTTTGGAACTCCCCACCTATTGCAACAAAGCACGTGCCTTTGTTAGACGCTTTTCGGGCACCTGCTAAAAGCATTCCTCTTTAGGCAAGCATACCTAGATGCTTAGGAAGTTGAAGTAATTTTAATTTTAATATTTTAGCTTTTGTATGTTTTAAGGTAGGATTGTTAATTTTTCTTGATTTTACTGCTGTGGTCTTTTTTTGTTTTTTGGTTTGGTAAACCACTTTGCAGGTTTTTAAAAATAAATTATATTAAATAAATAAACAATAAATATAAATAAAATAACACAATCCATCCTGTAGATTTAAGTATCGGTCCTTAGTCGCCTACTTGTTATCAGAGGCCCAGAATCCACATTCCTTTGTAAGAAAATATGAAATAACGTGAAACCAGTTTTGCAGGCAAAAATAAAATAAAAATCAATGTGTGTGTGTGGGGGGGGGGGGTGACAAGAAATTTTCCACACCAGGTACCACCTGACCTTCCTACGCCTCTGGCTCCATACCTCACTTTACTTCTTACATCATAAAAACCCATGTATAAATACATTCGAAACAGCATTCTCCTCTACTCCTAATAATCAGTCAGTTAAAACAAGAAGAAAAACAACAACACACTCAGTCAGCATTAACACAAAATACTCAATTGGCTAATTTAGAGAGAAAACGAGGAACATAAGCATTCCTTATACCAATCAGACAATTTATCCATCTTGTCCTGTATTGCCAGATCTGATTGGCTGTGGTTCTCCATTATTTCAGGTAGAGGAAAATCCCTCTCACCTTTTCACTGAAAACACCAGAGATCAAACCTGAACCTCTTTTAGTGCTTACAATTGCAACTCCACATTGCAAGTTGCATAATAGGTTGATGCTTTAAGCAATGTGACACTTGAAGTTCAACTGAAACTGCTTAACCTTGTCCACTGTTTCTACCCCAAGCCCTGCCAAGAATTTCAGTTTTATTGCTATCAAATATTATCCATTAATTCCTTTGCGATTATGTTTCTCCTGTCTTTTTACTGCTTCATTAGTCTTTTTTTCATGCCGTGAATATATGCATATTCTTCCACCAGAGAAGGGGTTCACAATTTCTGAGCATCGACGTTATCATTGTCATTAGTCATGGATTCATTATTATTTCAATACAACAAACACACACACACACACATACAAGCTTAATTATCTGTGAAGACAAAACAGTTCTTCAGATACATCTGGAGGTATTTGATTCCCCTTATTTATATTCTCAATAGGCATCTTTTCCTGACTTGGAAGTGGAGCCTATTTCCTCTGCAAGTAGATTGTTATTCTTTTCATTGCTCTTCTGATGAAGATTTTTGTTTAATCTTTCTAGCATGGGATTTTTTTCTTTCCATATTTTTCTTCCTGTAATTGGTTTGTGGCTCTAGAGATAGACAAGGGTGGAACTACTTTCCTATGTCAAGTCAGCTATAAATATTTTTATATGCACTCAGTGTCTTGCAATAGTGTAAATTGGAAACCCTAATTCTATAATTAAAATTAAAAAGAAGGGAAAAAAGAGATTAGCTTATTTAAATATATGTTTATTTGCTGGAATTATTTAACATTGAATCTGAGTTCATAATCCATACTTATTAACTCCAAGCACTGACCTCATTTGTGGAATGGATGTTAATCAGGATTTCCCAGAAGCAAAATGTACTTCAGCATTTCTTTGACAAAATGTTATCTGCATTGTATATGTTCCCATCTTCATCCCTTGGGAAATACTGCAACCTAGAAGAATTATTGTGACTTTTCTCTCCAAGCTGATGGCCTGAGCAGGCCGTGTCACTCTACCTCTCACCTCCTCACCTCAGGAGTAAGACTCATGAGGCTTCTTCCTTCATCAGATGAGGCAAATTTGGTCAACAGGCAGATTCTCAGATTATTAACAGGCAGATTCTCTTGCTTCGTTGTCTGTGTGTGTGTGTGTGTGTGTGTGTGTGTGAGAGAGAGAGAGAGAGAGAGAGAGAGAGAGAGAGAGAGAGAGAGAGAGAAGGGAAAAGAAAATTTACTTTTGTTCCTTTATTATCCATTCACCTTGACTGACCTTGATTCTTGCATACAGCTGCAGGATATAAGCATCTGCATGCAAAAACCAACCAGAGCTATCCTCCAAACATCTGGTTGGTGTGAGACTCATTGAGAGAGAAAGCTAAGGATGGAGGAGAAATTGGTTAAATTCTGCGTTTTAAAGCAAACCAACTTAATTCATCAGTCCTACATTAATGTGTGGATCAGAATGTCATTATCAATTAGATTACACACTTCTCTGAATTTTGTGGTGCAGCCTTGATTTTAGAAAAGCATACAAAATGGCACCTGCCAAAAACATTCCTGTTTAGACAAGCCTGCCCAGATGCTTAGAAAGTTGAGGTAATCTTAATCTGTTTTATTATTTTAACTTTTGCAAGTTTTAAAGTAGAGTTGTAAAGTTGTCTTGATCTTATCGTTTGATCTTTTGTAAACTGCTTTGTAAGTTGTTGGTTTTTTTTACAGTGAAGTGGTGTATAAATTTTATGAAGCAAATAAAAATTGGTGGGAGAAATAGTACAAAAATGCAATGTATATAAATTTAACAAAAATGTTTCAAAAATAGTACAATAAAAATGGAAATGGTTCAGGCTTGTTTTTAAAAATTCACAAAAAGAGTGAGTACAGTCGTATCTTGGAAGTCAAACGGAATTCCAACAAGTTCAGAAACCAAAGTGTGGCTTCTGATTAGCTGCAGGAAGCTCCTGCAGCCAATCAGAAGCCATGGAAGCTCTGTTGGATGTTTGGCTTCCAAAAATAGTTTTCAAACCGGAACAGTCACTTCCGTGTTTGCGGCTTTCAGGAGCCAAAATGTTCGAGAACTAAGCTGTTCGAAAACCAGGATACGACTGTACATCTAAAACAAAAATTGGCTAATTTGTTCACTAGAGATAGCTGAAAAGGTAAGGTAAGTTTAAGGGAACAGCAAGTTCTAAAAGTTCTGTTTTCTTCTTCTTCAATGAGCAATTTAATTTCTGAAAAAAGGTCCCCTCCCCACTGGCATAATGAAGACTGACAGAATATTGACAGTGGCTCGGCCTTGGCTGAGGATAGCTGGGGGCTATTTTTAAAGCATTCCTGAGCTGCCGGTGTCAGCTGAAACAAGTCACAATTCTGACAATGGCGTCTCCTATCCTACCACTGAAAACAGCAGCAAGAGTGTTAAGAAAAAGAAGACCAGAACCAAGTGGAATCTATTGGCTGCAGTCAAGAAATTTATGTGTGCCATCTGCTTATAAATGATTGCTGTAAATCCTTGGTGATGCATTGACGTTTAGTAGGAAACTGCTGATTTCTTTGGACTAAAATATACACTTTTGTAAGAGTGACAGATTAAGCTTTCTGGAGCACAACGGAAGAGTATCTATAGATAGTCTACCCAGCTTTCATAGAACTATATCATGTTTTGACTTGACTACTCATCTGGAAATGAGGTGATCATCAATAATGGCATGGATCTTTAGCAATCTTTGGCCTCTGCTCCTTCCTAGGAAATAGAGCACTTGCCTCGGCAACAAATCTCCTTTTAGACCAGACAAAAGCTGGCTTTCTTTGAGAAAAGCTTTAGGAACATAGCAAGCTGCCTTATATATTGAGTCAGACCCATTGGTCAATCCAATATTGTCTACACTGGTTGGCAACAGCACTCTCAGGTTTCAGACAGGACATTCCTAGCCCCACCTGGAGATGGTGGGGGTTGTACCTGAAACTTTCTGCATGGAAAGAAGATGTCATGTCACTGAGTGATGGCCACTCCCCAACGGAAACCATATTTTCCTCTCTTTGCCTCTCCATAGTTCTTTACTCTCTGTATGTCCTTTAGTTTCTTTCCTTCTATCATGCAGCACATTCGACTAGGGAAATTATTCCTCATAATTTATATCCTTGTCCTTTCTTTTAATATATTGAAGTTCAAGCAAATTTCCTTACATAACCTGGATACAGACTTTATTTTAAAACTAAGAATTATTGAAATGAGATTATTTGTCTCCTTTAGCTCCTTGCACGTATCTTTGGTTTCCCACTTCAGATTTGATTACATATACAGAAAAGAGATAACTGTCCTCAACTATTTCAGAATTCTCTGCTGTGTCCTAAATCCCAGATCTTCTACATATCATAGCAGTGGCTGACTTTGGACTCTCGGATTTCAGTGGCACTCCGTGTGATGCTAAAATTCAGCACTCCCCGCCTCTTACCCTCTGTTCTATGGCATTGTTGTGGTGCGCCCTACAACTCAGGGCCCAGTGCAGCCAAACTGGCCATGCTACCCTAAAGCCATCTCTGATCGTAGATCCATAGCAGTGACCAGAGGAGGAATGACCACTGAGAGGAGCACAGGGAGAAGAAATGCCATGGTGCCTCTGCTGCAACCCAACCAGACTCCTTCACTTGCTCCAATTTTAACTCTCCCGTATCAGTCTCTACAGCAATAGCAGGCACCACAACTTCCCCTGCTTAGGGATATTGATATTTTCTTCTGTTTTTAATCTGTTGGAAGCCACCCAGAGTGTCTGGGGAAACCCAGCCAGATCTGCGGGGTATAAATTATTATTATTATTATTATTATTCTTATTATTATTATTATTATTACAGTTTGACTTCACCCCAAAAGGCAAACAAAACAAAGAATCCATTGAAACTGACTAATGTATTGATGAAACTGGAAGTCATTCACTCCTGAAAATTATAAGCATTTGTTTAGCCTGCAATTGCGTGAAACATCTACCAGTGTCAGCCCACTAATGAAGCAGGGTGAAGCAGCCTCGGGCAGCACCTGAGAGGGGCAGCGCCGGGGAAGAGGAAGCTGCTGCCCTGCCTCTGCTTTACATGACGGCAGTGCTATAATTGCTGTGTAAGGCAGTGGCAGGGCAGTGGCTTTCCCCCGTCTTGCTCCTTCTCCCGGTGCTGCTCCTCTCCGTGTGGCCTCAGCGAATAGGCTTGCTGCTCTCATAGCCTATGTATTTGCCAAGGCCACCCAGGCAGCCTTGGCAAATAGGCTTGTCAGCCTTGCCTGCCCATTTCCTTGCTCATTCATTCATTCATTCATTCAAGAGAGACAGGCCCAAGGTCACCCAGTGACTTTCATAACCAAGTGGGGATCTCTTGTCTTTCGGGCCCTAGTCCATCACTCTAACCACTACACCACACTGGCTCTTCAGTGCTATGTCATCCCTGTCTAAATGGCCATGGGAGCTGGTGAGTGCTTGGAACTGTACAACTGTGTAAATATTCCTCTTTCTTTATTATAATTGCAAAAATACTGTCATTATTGCTGGTGAGTGCTTGGTGCTGTAGACACATGGAAAATGTCATTGTTGGGTTGCATGGAGAGCACATTTTGTGTTTCACCTCAGGTGCCAAAATGTAGCGGACCGGCTCTGGCATCTAACCACCTTCACAGTCCCAAAATGGGGCTGTCAAAGTGGTGAAGCACTCCCAGATCTTTCCTACATACACAGTTGGTAGTACATCAAATACTCCTTAAATTTTTGAAGCAGAATTTTATGTCTTATTGGAGATGGAAGAAACACAGCAATAGTAGCAGTAGAAATCTGGATTGGGTTTAAAGGGGAAAGGGGGAAAATATTCCAGTCATATGAATATCTGAAAAGCCCTGGCAGGAATCTGCTCACACTAAGCAGGCTTCAGTATAATTTTTTTCAACTTACATCTACTAAAGCTTCTTTAAAAAGAAAAAAAGCGGGGGGAAAGATAGAGAAACTCAGCATGTATTAGGGAATGTAGCCAGTGATATACCTAACACAGAAATGAAATCATTATGCATGGCTGGATGTCAAAATTCACTGCTCTGAGGGATAGTTACACATGAAGGAGCTTTTTGCAAAAGTGGAGGGATTTGTTCCTGCAATTCTGGTTCAAGTAGGCAACACTTGTCCTAGATAAATGTATGTTATGCTGATCTAGCATGGAATCCATTTAGTTTAGGTTAGCTCGATGCATATTATTGGCACTGAAGTAGTATACAAAGAAGCATAAGTTGTTCTCCAAAATTATCTATCAGAAGTTGATAATAGGCTGTCCATTGGCATCTGAAGAAGATCAATACATCTACTCACAGCAGTTATTCATATAAAATCAGAGGTGGAAAAATCTTTTGGGTCACTACAGTAGTTACAGATGGACCTGTTATAGTGATGTTGAGTGAGCAGAATAAATTGATGGATACAGCAGCGCCTCAGGTTGAGAATACTGATAAAATAATAATGGGGGGATGAGAAGAGAAATATGTTGGGAATGGGTTGTAAAGTTATGAGATTTGGTGGCTATGGCGCAGGTTACGGCCTTAGCTCAAAAGTATTGTCAAATAATGAGGTGCAAGATAAAGAATTTATTCTCAACCTGGAGAAACACCACATATTTTTATTCATATTCATGAATAGTACTTGTATCTCTTGAACAGGATTAAGGAATATTGGTCTTGAAAAGCAATGCTACTGTCGGTACAAACATGAGAGAGCGCATAGCATCCTATTAGCTGTAATAGCAGCAGGAACTGAATCCTTGTTGGCATTAACCATTCTGGAGCAACCCTACACAAGCAATAATATTTACGATGGATAATGCAAGGACTAGCCAGTTGTCCGGGATAATTTATTTGTCTAACATTAGGGTGAGAAGGTATCTTTGGTGAGCATCTACATGGGTACCCAAAAGGATGAAAGGAAAAGATCTAGGCAAACATGAACTTTCATGAAGGAGGGGCATTGACTTCTTCAGCTGAAAAGGCGTGCACACTTAACTGGGGGAGGGGTGTCCTATTGGGTGTAGACATTAGTCTTGGAGAACCAAAGGGCAATGGTTCTGGATACATCATGTTCATACGTCATCTGGGTACATCATGACTTGATTGGTCCAGGTCAAGACTTCATTGCCACTTGACATTTGTTCAGGGTGCTCCCCACTGTGCAAAGTACCATTCATCATGGTGCTCCGAGTCCCCTCCAGGATGCAAAGTATGAGGACTTCATGTTGCAACATGCCACAAGAGGCAGCATTTGAACTGATGTTAGATCCTGCAGTTTATAACCTGGTGGTGGTGCACTCTGGTTCTTTAGTGTTTAAGCTGCTTCCAGAGATCACTTTCAGGCTGGTGTGGGTGTGACCAGCAGGTGTGCTTCCACAATCAAACTTCTTCAGTTGAATTCTATGGAGCTTTTTGACATATAGAATCCAATTGACTAGTGTAATTTCTGTCTTGTTGATGTGGGATCTTGAACTGAGTAGGGTTTGAATGTGGTGTAGCCCAACCTTACCGCATCCTGCACCTTCCCCACCCCTGGCACACCCCTTTTTGGCATTTATGCTATCTCCAGCCTGCCAGTAGATGTAGAAGTTTACTCTGGGAGGTTGGGATTTAACTAGTGTAGGCCCTGTTCAGCCCCCCTTCTCTGCCCCTACCGATATGCCACCCTTCCCAGCTTGATGTTTAGACTGGACAGTAAATCTTACTTTACACTTCACTTTTAATCTGTTTCATATTCATGAAGAAGGATGCTACATTTTAACTCCTAAGCTTGCAAAGCCTTCATATAAAAACGATATTTTAATTTTTTATAAAAATGTGCTTTACATAATAACTAGAAGTTATATATTATTTACATCAGTTCTAGAATAGGTATTTGTGTTCCCCGTAGCTGCATCTCAGTATCTTTTACTGCCAGGGCCAATTGTAGTGGAACAGGAATGTGACCTACATCTCAAAATTATTATTCACTGTTTTTTGAAGAAGAAAAAACACATCTTCCTCTAGCTTTCAGAACAAAGAGCTCTTGCTTCGAGATATTTACTTTGATTTGGCATGTTAGCATATTTTTATGATTTATTCCATGTGCCTTGGAAGGCAGGGGATCTCCATGCAGTGATCCCTATATAAAAATCTGTTTTGCATGTTGAAAACGCACTAGCATGCTGGGGGCTTGGAGGGTACATTTATTGAGATTAAGATATATATATTTTTTAAAAAAAACCTTCCTAGTTGTTTGTTACCAGGAAATATCAGCTGCTCAAATACAGATTGCTTAAAAAAAACTTACTTAATAAAGCTTCAAAACAAGTGAAATTCAGACTCGGGCTACAATCCCATACTCATTTACCTAAGAGTGTGTCCCAGTAAACTCATTACGGTTTGCCTCTGAGTAGTCATGCACTGGATTGCACTGTTAGTTAACAGTATCTTTTCATACTTATTTCAAAATAAAACAAACAAAACAAACAGTACCACACTGCTAGATTTCTGACACTCTGCATCATTAAACTGTTGAGTGAATATGGATCTAAGAAAATGGTCAACAAATGTATGCTATTAGGCATGCTATATACATGGGAAGATATAATTGTCAAAACCACCTACAAATCCACTATGGTGTTTTTGTTCCAAAGCCATATGCTATTCCATTCCTTCCATTAGTTGCCACATGATTCTACAGTTTCACATGCAAAAATGTATAAAGCGTTAGCATATATATATATGGAAACAAACAGACTTTCACCCATAGTTCCTGATCACATCAAGCATTCTTGGCCTATGCTCCGCAACCCTTACATTCATTGTCCAGGTTGTGGTCACAACTCACCTCATCATGTTTGGATCCTGTGGGCCTGGTAACATAACTGTCTCCTACTGCAGTACCAATACTATATCCCTTTACCTCAACGTCTCGTATGCAGGGGTTTGCTTCCCTCACAGAGACACTTCTAGACAGGTGGTGAGGAGTAAGGGGTGCGGGAAATGAGAGCATTTGCCCTCCTCACTCTCTCTTAGCCCTGCGGGTCCTGCAAGCTATCTAGTTGGGGAAGAACTGTGGAGGAAGTAAGTGGATCCAGATGTTGCTTGTGGCCAGAGAACTACAAAACCAGCATTGATGAGGCAAGGGGTGTTGGGACTGTGATGAGTGTCTACTTCAAGGGTGGGGTTCTGTGCGGATGCCTCTTGTGTGGCTTGAATTGTCTGAGGGTGCTCCTTATTGAGAGGAAGGAGTACCAGGAAGGGGTATGTGTGCAGTTCCATCCATCCTTGGATGAGACTCTCGGCTGAGAGCCAGTAGCCTGGCTGAGAGCCAGTTTGCTACTGGGAACAGTGCACTTGTGCGGCAATTGTATTGTGCTGTGTTGTTATTTATACTGAAACGGCAGTGAATGCTCTCATTGTCTCCTAGGTTTTTGCAGTGCATTTTCATTGACTGAAATGAATTGCTGGTGATAGTGGTTTGTGATTGAGTGAGAAATATTGGAGTGATTGGACGAACGGTGTGTTTGTGTGCCTTAGTCAAGGTGTGGGAGATGTGGGAGTAGAGTAGGGGGAGCAATATTGAATAGTAGATATTGTAAGGGCCAGATTCAGCTAAGGAGTTCTGCTAGCAGAAGCCAGTGAAAGGTCTTCCCCTTGTGCAATATAGATTTCCCTCCTCTCCTTTTCCTATGTACTTTCCATGCTGCCCCCATTGGCTTGGGGGAGAGGGTTTGGAGGAGGCCCTGGATCAGTGTGTTGGAACAGGAGAGGGGAGATCATTTTGTCCAACAAGCTGAAATGATTGCATTTTATGCTAGGATTGCCGTTTTTCAAAAGGTGAATTCAACAAAATCTTGCCATGCATCCGGAGTTTCCCAGACATTCAAGCGGTTTCCGCCCAGACACTGCTTCTGACTGCCATATTCTTGCTATGTCCGGGAAATTATCTCCTGAGATCTATATTGAATTCTTCCCTATGATTTGTGTAGTAGATGCAACTCAGAATTTGAGTACGATGTGTACTAGCTTGTGAGTCAGGATGTGCCTTTATAAGAGGGAGGCTCTCTCTAATATATGTCTTGTGGTTTTATTTAATATTGCATCGCACAGTATTGCAGTTTCTCATATTCATTGTTTATTTTAAATATGTGTGATATATGTGTATGTGTTCACTTAAGACTGTTTGAAGCATTAAGTGTAACAGTGCTTTTTTTCTTTAAAAATGATTTGGGGTACTCTCATTTTGACTCAAGAAAAAACACCATTTTATAGTTCAAATCAGGAAAAATAAATACAGTAAATGGACAAAAGTACAAAGATTCACAAAATGTTTAGGGGTATGTGTACCCCTGTGTACCCCCAGAAAAAAGTGCAATATAAATACATTGATTAAATGAATGAATGAAATGACCTAGCTCACAATGTTGTTGGAAGTTGAATGAAAATGATCTTGCCTGGGGGTGGGGGTGGGGGAATCACTTTTAATGATACAGTAAAAGCAAAACATTGTCCACATTATATTTTTTAAATGGCAAGAACTCATAAAATTGGAAAAAATGGCTCCTAATGCTCCTGAAAAATAAATACTTTAATGGATGGCAATTTCCTTGCTTTTCAGCAGCCTCAGAATGACCACCACAAATGCCAAATCATAACACTTGCATGAAAAACTATTCCTGACAGAAATAGCCTTGATAAATCTTGTGACATTCTGGGCTTCTTTTATTCCCACTCCTGTTATAAGGAAAGAACTCCCCAATGTGCTACTAAGGCTTAAAGATACACTGTGGGCGGCACAAAATCATTTTCATAATATGCTCTATTATGAAAATACCTGTAAAGTCATCAAGGTGCTAGCTTTGTCATTCAGGTTGATTCCCCTACCCTCCATAAAAGTTAAATAGCTTTAGCTGTTTGTCCTGGTATGGGTGTGCCATCAAAATGTAACAAATGCTACCAGTTCATCCATATAATTGCATGCACTTTTTAATTCAATGTTTTCCACAGTTTATGATAACCCAGCAAAGCATTAATCAGCTACACATTTAATTATAAGACATAATACAATCATGAACACAGAAAGAAGGCAGTCAGCCTTCAATCATTTGGTGCTTTTGTAAGGTACCTCAGTAGTGTTTTTAAGATCTTAATTTCAGTGTATTCTTTTTCAATAAAAGCCCCTTTAAAAAAATAAGACAAATGAATTCTGTTCCATGTACTAGAAATAATCTACAAACAGTTCTTTCATTTAATATCTCCTTAGCAAACTGTGGGAACGAGTTCATTTTTCACATGTCTGTGTGCTTTTAGAGGAACTTTCCTTTGTCTCTGGCAATCTCAAGCAAGGAGCCCCTCATTATCATATTTATTCAAAGGATGTATCTAATTTCAAAGGTTCATTCAGAAATAGAAGGGGATAATTCTAACTAATCATCCACTTGGAATCAGTTTTTGTGTGTGGCTGGACATTGCTTATCTCAGGTCATTTGACATCTGAAAGGGGATTAGGCTACCAAATGAAACATTTGGGAGATTAAGATTTCATGCCCATTCCTTTTTCTATGCTAGCTGGCAATGAAAACCCTCAGCATCTACTGAAAGACACCCCCCTTTTTTTACAAACAAATGTGGTAAAATGCAGTCATGCCTATATTGTTCACAGCTGCAAAATCTGACTCTTTGTACATGGCTAAGCAGGATTTCTTTATGAACTGCTTCTGTTTAGCACGTGTGTATGTCAGTGTGTGTTTTAATATGTTATTGCTTAAGAAGGTGGAGAAGCTGGTTTAGTTTCTTTCTGTTTTCAAGTGAAATCTTTTGAACTGCCAACATTTCTCCGATGCAAATAGGGACATCCCATTCCATAATGATAATTTTATTATTTATACCCCTACACGTCTTACTGGGTTGCCCCAGTCACTCTGGGCAGCTTCCAACATATATAAAAAAACATAATAAAACATTACACACACACACACACACACACACACACACACACACTATTGCCTTCAGATAGCTTGGGGGTTGGATAACTCCATACCCTCCAATATTTCTCCAGTGAAAATAGGGACATCCTAAGGAAAAGCGGGACATTCCACGATCAAATCAGAAACCTGGATGGCCTCTCTAAATCTGAAAATTGGGACACTAGGAGGGTCTGCACTTAACACTGAATAAAATATGTGTCAAAGGTTAGACTTTATGGGAAATGAGTAACCTGAAGAAATTGATGGCATATATGCATACCCTTTTCCCCTTCATGGATCACTGCCTTGCCGTGGCGAAGGGGCTTGAAGAACTCAGAGAAGCTATGAACGATGCCGAGCAGGGCACCCAAGATGAACAGGTCATAGTGGAGAGTTTTGACCAAACGTGATCCACCTGGAGTAGGAACCGGCAAGTCACTCCAGTATCCCTGCCAAGAAAACTCCATGGACAAAGACAACAGGCATATAAAAGTTATGACACTGGAAGATGAGCCCCTCAGGTCGGAAGGTGTCCAACATGCTACTGGGGAAGAGCGGAGGACAAGTACAAGTAGATCCAGAGCTGATGAAGCGGCTGGGCCAAAGCCGAAAGGATGCTCAGTTGCGGATATGCATGGAAGCGAAAGGAAAGTCCAATGCTGTAAAGAAAAATATTGCATAGGAACCTGGAATGTAAGAACCATGAACCTGGGTAAGTTGGATGTGGTCAAAAATGAGATGGCGAGAATAAATATTGACATCCTGGGCATCAGTGAGCTAAAATGGACGGGAATGGGCGAATTCAGTTCGGATGACTATCATATCTACTACTGTGGGCAAGAAACCCGTAAAAGAAATGGAGTGGCCCTCATAGTCAACAAAAGAGTGGCGAAAGCTGTACTGGGATGCAGTCTCAAAAATGATAGAATGATCTCGATACGAATCCAAGGCAGACCTTTTAACATCACAGTAATCCAAGTGTATGCACCAACTACTGGTGCTGAAGAAACTGAAATTGACCAATTCTATGAAGACTTACAAGACCTTATAGAAGTGACACCAAAGAAGGATGTTCTGCTCATTATAGGTGATTGGAATGCTAAAGTAGGGAATCAAGAGATAAAAGGAACAACTGGCAAGTTTGGCCTTGGAGATCAAAACGAAGCAGGGCAAAGGCTAATAGAGTTCTGCCAAGAGAACAAGTTGGTCATCACAAACACGCTTTTCCAACAACACAAGAGACGACTCTACACATGGACATCCCCAGATGGGCATCATCGAAATCAGATTGATTATATTCTCTGCAGCCAAAGATGGAGAAGCTCTATACAGTCAGCAAAAACAAGACCTGGAGCTGACTGTGGCTCAGATCATCAGCTTCTTATAGCAAAATTCAAGCTTAAACTGAAGAAAGTAGGAAAAACCACTGGACAGGTAAGATACAATCTAAACCAAATCCCTTATGAATACACAGTGGAAGTGAGGAACAGGTTTAAGGATTTAGATTTGCTGGACAGAGTGCCTGAAGAACTATGGGTGGAGGCTCGCAACATTATACAGGAGGCAGCAACTAAAACCATCCCAATGAAAAAGAAATGCAAGAAAGCAAAGTGGCTGTCCAACGAGGCCTTACAAATAGCGGAGGAGAGAAGGCAAGCAAAATGCGAGGGAGATAATGAAAGATACAAGAAATTGAATGCAGATTTCCAAAGAATAGCAAGGAGAGACAAGAATGCCTTCTTAAACGAGCAATGCAAAGAAATAGAGGAAAGCAACAGAATGGGAAGAACCAGAGATCTGTTCAAGAAAATCGGAAATATGAAAGGAACATTTCGTACAAAGATTACCATAATAAAGGACAAAAGTGGTAAAGACCTAACTGAAGCAGAAGACATCAAGAAGAGGTGGCAAGAATACACAGAGGAATTATACCAGAAAGATATGGATGTCTCGTACACCCCAGGTAGTGTGGTTGCTGACCTTGAGCCAGACATCCTGGAGAGTGAAGTCAAATGGGCCTTAGAAAGCACTGCAAATAACAAGGCCAGTGGAAGTGATGGTATTCCAGCTGAACTGTTTAAAATTTTAAAAGATGATGCTGTTAAGGTGCTACACTCAATATGCCAGCAAGTTTGGAAAACTCAGCAGTGGCCAGAGGATTGGAGAAGATCAGTCTACATCCCAATCCCAAAGAAAGGCAGTGCCAAAGAATGCTCCAACTACCGCACAATTGCACTCATTTCACACGCTAGCAAGGTTATGCTTAACATTCTACAAGGAAGGCTCAAGCAGTATGTGGACCGAGAACTCCCAGAAGTGCAAGCTGGATTTAGAAGAGGCAGAGGAACCAGAGACCAAATTGCAAACATGCGCTGGATTATGGAGAAAGCTAGAGAGTTCCAGAAAGACATCTACTTCTGCTTCATTGACTATGCAAAAGCCTTTGACTGTGTTGACCACAGCAAACTATGGCAAGTTCTTAAAGAAATGGGAGTGCCTGATCACCTCATCTGTCTCCTGAGAAATCTCTATGTGGGACAAGAAGCTACAGTTAGAACTGGATATGGAACAACTGATTGGTTCCAAATTGGGAAAGGAGTACGGCAAGGCTGTATATTGTCTCCCTGCTTATTTAACTTATATGCAGAACTCATCATGCGAAAGGCTGGGCTGGATGAATCCCAAGCCGGAATTAAGATTGCCGGAAGAAATATCAACAACCTCAGATATGCAGATGACACAACCTTGATGGCAGAAAGTGAAGAGGAATTAAAGAACCTTTTAATGAGGGTGAAAGAGGAGAGCGCAAAATATGGTCTGAAGCTCAACATCAAAAAAACGAAGATCATGGCCACTGGGCCCATCACCTCCTGGCAAATAGAAGGGGAAGAAATGGAGGCAGTGAGAGATTTTACTTTCTTGGGCTCCATGATCAGTGCAGATGGTGACAGCAGTCACGAAATTAAAAGACGCCTGCTCCTTGGGAGAAAGGCGATGGCAAACCTAGACAACATCTTAAAAAGCAGAGACATCACCTTGCCAACAAAGGTCCGTATAGTAAAAGCCATGGTTTTCCCAGTAGTGATGTATGGAAGTGAGAGCTGGACCATAAAGAAGGCTGATCGCCGAAGAATTGATGCTTTTGAATTATGGTGCTGGAGGAGACTCTTGAGAGTCCCATGGACTGCAAGAAGATCAAACCTCTCCATTCTTAAGGAAATCAGCCCTGAGTGCTCACTGGAAGGACAGATCGTGAAGCTGAGGCTCCAATACTTTGGCCACCTCATGAGAAGAGGAGACTCCCTGGAAAAGACCCTGATGTTGGGAAAGATGGAGGGCACAAGGAGAAGGGGACGACAGAGAATGAGATGGTTGGATGGTGTTCTTGAAGCTACCAGCATGAGTTTGATCAAACTGCGGGAGGCAGTGGAGGACAGAAGTGCCTGGCGTGCTCTGGTCCATGGGGTCACGAAGAGTCGGACACGACTAAACGACTAAACAACAACAACATGCATACCCTTTTAAGCTGTTTGTGCCTTCAAGAAGAGAATGGAAGGAGAGAAACCAGGACATCATATACACAGATGCATTTGCCCATCACATGTCTTATATGGAAGACTGGACATACATATATGTAGGTCTGCTCACTGTGTGCACATTGTATCTGGGTTATTATCACTGAACTCACCCTAAAGGGAATGAAGCGGCTCTTATATGGCTGTGTAAGGTCCCAAGGTCTCTAGAAGGAGAACCACAGTTATTATCCTCTACACCACCATGACAACTTGCTGTAGGAGGAACCTACTGTCCTCCTATACTGCAGACACAGAATACAAGAAACAGTCCTCCTGGGTCAGATTGAGGTCCATCTAGTCCAGCATTCTTTTCTCACAGCTGCTAACCTATGGAAAGCTCAAAAGCAGGACTTGAGTGCAACGACCATCTCCCCACTTATAAGAGATCATACCCATATTCACACAATTTTATACACATTTTATACACCTCTATCAGGTCCCCATTCACTCACATTTTAACTTAAACTAAAAAGCCCCAAATGCTGCGCTCTTTCCTTGATCAGTTTGGCTGCCCTTCTCTGCATCTTTTCCAACTCTACAGCACCCTTTTAGAGATGAGGCAACCAGAACTGTACACACAGTTCCAGGTGTGATCACACCATAGATTTGTATACTGTGGCAGTTAGCATTTTGAATCCGCTTTCTAAAGATCCCTAATATGGAATTCACTCTTTCCAGCTGCCACATTTTGGCTTCACATTTTCATCAAGTTATCTGCTATATTCCAATGTGTCATTCCCAGTCGGTCACTGGGAGTTCAGTTCAGACCTCATGAGTGTAGATGTAAAATTTAGACACGCCTCACTCTGCACTTGCTTATAATGAGTTGCCCTTGCCATTTTATTGCCTATCCACCTTGCTTGGAATGATCCTTTTGGAGCTCTTTGCAATCTTTTTTTGTTTTGTTTTAACCACCCTATACAAATTGGTTATCTCACTGTTCACCCCCAATTCTAGTTCATTTCTGGAAAAAAAATATGGTGTGCTTCAGATGCCAATTAAGCAGGAATCAGTCACAGTTGTTGGGAGTGAGACATTGTTGTTTACCTGAACTCCCATCACGCGTTGTTGTGACTTATGGGAAGGGAGATGGGTGAGGTGGTCAGTGTGCTGCAAATGAACTAGTGGAGCCAATCCATTGTATTTTCACTGTGGCCACGTTGCTCTTCCTACTCTCAACTGCAGTAAGTCATCGTGATGAGAGATCCAGTAACTGCTGCCGCCCCATCACTCACTACTGGCAGGGACTGTGTAATTCAAGGTTTCCATCTGGCCTTTTCTCTCCGGTCCTGTTACTTAGGTGGTTCATGGACAGCTCATCTCTGTCCACCTGCTTGACTCCTTGAGCACCCACTATGTCAGGTCTGAACTTCTTTCAAGGACAGATAAATCGTAAGGTGTTATAGGAAAATATATATCGGAGGACTGGAGGAGGAGGAGCAAGCATCATAGGCAACACTTTCTTCTCTATGAAAGAATAAAAACAAACCCCACAGTCTCAATCCTACCCAAATGCTGAACTGTTTTTAAGGCTTAGGAAGGCTCTGACAGGACTTGTGTTCATCCATTTTGAAATCTCTTTAATTCCATGTGGCTCAATTCTCTAAAACCTTTTGGGGTATTTAAACCAGCTGCCTGTGTCCCAATGCATTTGCCACACAGACTGAAAGCACTGATAGAATCCTGTTTCAATTTTACTCATGGCAAAAGATCCCAACCTGCATGACTGAATATTCCCTCTACCCTCCTTTCAGAGTGTGCTAAAATCTCATTTGATATGTTAGACTGCTTCTGTCATTTACCAGTTGAGACTCAAAATATCAATCCAAAATACTGTCTAAATCCAGCTGTTCTTAACAACATCTCTGTTCCTTATCCCAGATAAAATATGGATCCCATTCTATGGCCACCTGAGATCCAATATCTGAAGTCTCTTATGTGTTGCCACACTGCCCAGATTGATATATCCACCCCCCCCAACTATTATTTCATGAAATCCAGAGTAAGTCTAGTAATAGACAGCAGTAGGGCAATTGATCATTGTTTTTGAATACCTCACAGAATACAATGTATGTTCTTTAATGAATGTTTCCTATTTTGGATACAGCATTTAGCCCTGGGGCTCTGGGATTCATTAGATTAATCAGAGGATGTCTAAGAACACTGCCAACAATGTGTACATAATCATATTAAAATTTAAAAGTTCATATAATGTACACAAATAAAATACATAGGTAAATCTTGCCAAAAGGCTGGAAAAAGCTAGGTAGCTGGTATAGTTTCTCTCCCCACTCCTCACCCCACAGTATTTGGACCTATAACAAAAAAAATCCTTCTTGAGAGAAAAAATTGGCAGTTTCAAACTGGCTGCCTTGGAAGTAGGAACCAAAGGCTTGGCACCAGCTGTCTGATAAACTTTAAGCTTTTTGGACCTGAACCTTGCATGGCCTGTGCTGGCTTCTATTTTCCTGTCATTCTTTCTCAATGTTTTCAATAAGTAGATTGTAACTTGAGATTCTAATGTGCTCCCCTATAAAGAAAGTTAACCATACTAAGGTTGCTCTCAGCATTCTGGCATTTGAACGAGCAGTGGGGCGGGAATCATATTTTGAACATATTTCATTCTATAAATTACTAGTCTTAAAAATGTGTGAAGTAGAAGAAAATACATTTAACGGAATCCAAAGAGTTCTGGGGAAAACACAGGAAAACATATCAGTTTAAACAATTTCTCTGTTTTTATCGTATAGATGAAAAATAAAAGCAGACGTGCCAATATTAGCCAACTGCCTGATTATCATTACTATTTTATTGATATATTTTAGGAACTGCATTTTATCATGGCGGTTCATTTTTTACCATGACACAGGGAGCCTGGGGGTAGAATCAGAAAAAACTGGAAGGTTTTTACATGGAATATGTAGATGACCCATACAACTGGAAGTAATGTCTAAGTGCCCAACACTGCAAGATTATGCATTGTGTGAAGTTTAGTCACCACAGTGGCATCCAGAATGGCTGGTGATATCTATATATTTTACCCATGCTGCACTGTGTCAGGACTGCATTTGTAGGACCAAGACCACAATGATCATGAAACCTGACAGCCATTTGTGTCAATGCTAGTCCACCTCATCTAGTCCTGAGACATTGTTTCTTATTCTAGAAACACACACACACACACACACACACACACACACACACACACACCATTTTGGGCCATATGCCATCAAGAAAGCGAGTCTCCTGTTGAGCATGACACTTATGCACCTCACATACTTTGCACCACCACCCCAGTGCCCAATTGCTGAGAGAAGTGCCACTCCTTCCCCTCATCCTATTATTGGCACCCCACACCCCATGTTTTGCAATTCCCTGGCCATCTTGAATGGCATAGTGAAACTTCCCATACAACATAGTAAGTTCCCATTGCGCCTACAACCTTTATGCCCTCACTTGGGTAACCAGTCATGTGAACAGGGTGAAAACAACTGCGGATCTTCCAGCTCCTGACATCCTCTCTATCCATTTTCTGTATACCACACCTGGCAAGCGTTATTTTAATCTGCTGTGTAACACACATGTTATGCCTCTAACTCTACTCACTGGAAATGTTCCTGCCTCCCTTTTGTGAAATGCTTAATTTAAAAAAATCGTTAGGACAAACTAGCTGAGTCAGTGCATAGTACAATTAATTATAACTTACTGGTTGTGATTCCCATTCCAATTGACCCAAAAATGACAGCCCCAATATTTTGCATTAATCACTTCCTAGGGTGGAGGGGGGAAAGCACTATCCATTAGTTGTTATTAAAGAAAGGGATTTGCTGAATAGATGCTGATACATATTGCTTCTTCTGTTGGGAGCTCAAGCAGCTGCTTCAAGCTAAACTTGAACTTTTTACTAAAGGACAAATAGCCAGTAGATTTACTGAAGTGGTCAGTGTTCCTGCTGTTTTATTATTACCAAGGTACCTCTTCATGGGGAATACTTATTTCAAATTTAGTTGAATTGTGTGCTTAGACCCTCCAGACTATAATACTCTTAAAATCTGTTGCTTTTGAGTTGTTAAAGGTTTCCACTTGGCATCTCTGTAGAAGGAAATAGGAAAGACTCAACCTCCTTGTTGTAACAGCAAATAGTCTCCTTTTTCCAGTGAAAGAATCAAAGACATATAGGGCAGAAATACACACATGACTACTTAGTGAAGTGCCTATCTGTTGCATTGTGTTTTTAGAGCACTGAGATGGTCATTCCTATGTTGATGCATAGGTGATGTATTGCAATATGTTACCACATTGGTGATGCATGCAGAAAGTTACCTGAGTGGAAGGTTAAGTTCCCTTTTCTTTCAGTATATAAGAATCCCATGTGACCCAGTCATATAGTCTACTGAGCTACAGAAACACATTTTATATCCTTTTCCTATCCTATTGAATTATTTCCTATTATATAATAAGTGTACAATCTTGGATTCTGAAGACTGTCAGTTATCTCATCTTCATTCTGAGAGGAATTGTATGCACTTTGGGTTGCTTTCTGAAGATTTTTCTTAATTTGCCTCAGTGTAATCAAATGTCAGATTTTCTATAGGAGAACCATGTGACTTTCTTAGCTTGTAGGAGACTTGCCTGACTTAGTCTATTGGTAGCAGGAAGGGCTGTAGCTCAGTGGTAGAGCATCCTAGGCTCAATCTGCAGCATGTCTAGCTAGGGCTGGACTTCTTGCCTGAAACCATGGACTCTGTAAAACGCAGCGTCCTATGTTCCATGTTAGTAGATTTGTGGGAATAGTCTGTTGTAGAGCTTGACAGAGCTCTAAAAAGTAGGCATGAACAATAGACTCTTCTCCAAAGTGCTGAAGAGGTGCATGGGCTGAAGCATGTGTTTGGTGCAGACTTCTCATAAAAGGGTAAAATGCCTATCTCAAAAACTGTCTTTGGCTATGGAGGCATTCTAACCATGGCTTGTGGACTCAAACCTTCTATTAGGGTAGGAAGAAGATGCCAGTAGGATAACTGGGACTTTTAATCTGAGGTATTCTATAGCATTACAAAAAGGTAATGCATTGTTTTAATTTTTGTTCACCTGGTTTAATTCAATAATTTTGAAATTTTCATGCTTCTTTCATAGCTTAACTGTTTTTAATGTGTTTTAAGTACATTACTACAAAGTGCTTTGATAATGTACTTGAAGAATGTGCTAGAAACCTAAAGAACAAAAGAAATAATGAGCTCTCCTGAGCAAGTGACATATTTGTACATAACATATGCTTATTACAGTGTATTTTTGTGAATACTTGCTGCATTAAGCACAAGTACACTCAAACATTGACTTCAAATTTGTCCCAGAGCTTATCTATTGAGACATCCGTCTAACATTAGGACATTATTTCCCCTTCTCCCTCTCTCTTTCATCCTGATGGAAGAACAAAAAGTCTCCTTAATCTGTTCTCTGTGAGAAGCTTCTGTTTAACAGAACTAGTAAAGCACACAGTGGAAAGAGAACAGGGCCTTGGGGAAGAAAGCAGATGCAATGCATTCACAAGAGAGAAAGGTTTGTAGTGATCTTCAGTCATCTATCATGGGCAAATGGTTCCAGCTCCAAACTGGAACAAAGATGCTTGGAGAACAAGGCCTGCTTTAGCCTCCACTCTGTTTTCAGTCAGACTTGGAATGGTCAAGGAAAGATGCTTTTGTCACCCAGAAACACCAGTCTTTGGTTCCAGTATCTCCTTTTCAACATGTTCCAACCCAACAGCACCAGCTGTTGGACTTTTTTTTTGCACAGATCCAGTTACTGCTCAAGGCTCACCAGGAACATGATATCAAAGGTTTATCCCCAAGAAAGAAAATTATCTACAGATTTCTTTTTTAAAAATATTGTTTTTATTCGGGTTAATGGTACAGAAGATAAATTTTGAGAAAACAATTGTTACAACAGTAAATGACAAATCAGAGTGAATTCAGACTAGAAACAAATTCAGAAGCAGGCTGGGAACAGGTACCATTGAATAGCTATTTCCTTCCGGTCTTGCTTGTCAGTTTCTAGAACCATCTGACTAGTAGCTGTTGAAAATAGAACACTGTGTTAGAAGGGTCATGGTTTGGTTCAGCTAGTCACCTGTGTCTTGATGGTCTCAGTTTCTTTCATTCATTAATAACACTTTTCCACCAACTGTGGAAGAAAACTGTAGATCCACCCAGCACGCATGGGAAAATGTGGAGTGATCTCTGAGAGTAATCAAATGAAACTTAACACATGGCATGATAAAAGTCTGTAATTTTGTTAGGACAACTTATTTACCAACACCTTGCTATCTTTGGTCATTCATCACCACCTGCTTTGTACCCAACATTTTCCTGTGAGAAAATAATATTTCCTTATAGAATATGATCTGATGTACACAGGGTTTTCATCCATAGGGATAGAGTATGTGAAGGATTGTGGCCAAGCATTAGACATTATTGCGTTTTGGTTCCTTTCTACTGATTTTGTTCAAGCCATTGGCACATATCTGAAATATGTATAAATAAAATCAGGCAGCAGCACAATGAGAAAAATCACACCAGGCTCATCCTATGTGTTATGTAGTTATCTGAGTGGTTCTCCAGGTTTGTGTTTAAAAGAAAGGCTGTAGTTCAGTGGTAGAACATCTTTGTTGCAATGCAGACGGTTCTAAATTTGATCCCTAGCATCCCCAGGTAAGAGGAATAGGAGAGATATCTGTCTAAAATCCTGGAAAACGTCTGCCAGACAGTCTGTAAACAATACAATAAGACAGCTTCCTAGGTTCCTAATCTAAAATTTATACCATCCTAATAAATTTGTTAGACATTTAGGTGCAACAAAGCTTTGTCATTTTAACCCAAAGCATCTTCAGCAGACTCCATGTAAATGAAAGATAGCTGTAGACATAGAAGGAACACAAGGAATTCTTGAAATGATTTAAGCCTGAATCAGAAACTATTTCAGGATTTTCTTTATATAGCTTATGATCTATAACAACCTCCAACTTTTGCCTTTGAGATGTTTTGGACTACAACTCTCACCAGCCCCAGACAGTATGTTTAATTGGCAGAGATGTCAGGAGTTATAGTCCAAAGCATCTGGAAGGCACCAGGTTCGGGGTTGGCTGGTCTATAACATGAAAACACTGGCTTTTCGGTCTGTCGGCAAAAGAAACCCTAATGCTATTGAGTGAGTACATTCTTTTCAGAAGATAACAAATGGAAGAGGGGGAGGAACAGGAAAGAAATGGACAGATATTGTTTTCTATCTTGGAAACAGACAATAACGTTCCTCTTGTAAGCATTCAACAGAAATATATTCAGTTCCAGATTTGAAGAATTATCAATGTTTTGACCTAAGGACACAGACAAACTAAAAGAAAGGAAAAGAAAAGGAAAAGCTAAAAGAACTGGACAAAATACATATATTGGAGTAACTTAAATAGAAATACACAAGTTCTTCAAATATAAGTACTTAAATTCTAAAATAAAATTCATTCAGTCATTGTTGTACAGTGGTACCTCGGGTTAAGAACTTAATTCGTTCTGGAGGTCCGTTCTTAACCTGAAACTGTTCTTAACCTGAGGTACCACTTTAGCTAATGGGGCCTCCCGCTGCTGCTGCCGTGCAATTTCTTTTCTCATCCTGAAGCAAAGTTCTTAACCCGAGGTAATATTTCTGGGTTAGCAGTCTGTAACCTGAAGCGTATGTAACCTGAGGTACCACTGTATTTAGTAATGCTGGAGCAACTTGTGTATATGTAAGTTAAATCTCTTTAAAGCTTATCTGTCATTTTACAAGAACTTAAAAGGGGCATTTAATGCAATGTGGGTTGTTTTTTAGAAGTACCAATTTGAGGGGAAAGTAACACTTCATTGAACCAATCCTGACAACTTAAGTCTTTGAATTAGCCTTCAGTATAACTAGTTTCACAAGGAGATTGTCACCAAGATCTCACCTCTTTGGTTGATTAAACATAATAGCATATGAAAAGATTCTTTCTTTAGGTGCAGATAAGCATAAGCTTCTGTTATACTGGCTGAATAACTTTTTCACTGCTGGGAACCCATTGCACATTCCAATAATTAGTTGCTTATCTCTTGTATCATGTACTGTGTCTGGTTCTATTCTTCTATAGTTGTTGCTCCTTTCAGAGATTTTCTGCACACAGCAGTTATTTTTCAAAACTGGGTGATTTTCCTTCCTCAGAGGAATAGCCATTTTATAGAGCCCCATCCGTGTCCAGTGAAGAAAGATATATATTCAAGATAGTGATCAACCAAAATATGTGTGGGTCTGCACGCATATTTTGGAAAGATTTTGATTTGGGGTGGTGGTAGTGCAGGGAGAGGAGAGGAAATGAAAGTCAAGTTGCGTGTGTGGAGCACTGCTCACAGCATTGGATACAACCCATTGACTACAGATGTTCCTAAAAGCTGCAGCAACCTTGCAAGTGACAAAAAGAAACTTTCTCAAAGCATTGCCTTTCTTGAAGGAATAAATCCACACGTTGTAAAGGAATAAGGCACCCAAAGTAGAGTTTCATTGCAACTGAAGTAAAAAATTGTCCAATATCAAACAAGAGCTACATTTAAATGAGGCAGAAGGGGGAATTGTTCTAATATACAGAGCATTTTCTGAGTTCAACTAACCTCACAGATGGGAGAAGGGGACATCACAGATGGGAGGTTTTGTAGCATTAATCATGTTTACTCTTCTGTGCAAGCAATCCTCAATTTACTCTTCAATGGTTCCATTGGTTTCTTTACCTTGACTGCTCTGAAATGTATGAGCTAAGAATCACTGTACTGGTAGTTCAGAAATGCCAAGAACTAAAGATTAAACCTTAAAACCCTTACCTTCAAGAAAATATCATTTAAAAACAAATTAATGTTAAGTTTTTATATAAAGTATCTATATGAGAGTTTGCTTATCACATGAGATTGACATTGAATAACTGCTGGGGTCTATGTGCTATATTTTCACATCTATGTGCCAAATGGGAAGAATCTACCCCACCACACATATTGTTGAAACACATGAAAGTTTATAGAGGTTTCTATGTTTTGTTTTTTTTACTTAAGAGTTCTAGCTTTGAATGTTGCATTTTTGTGGATATTTTGCCTACATATGTGCTGTGCCCATTATCTTTCTACTTCATGGCCATGTTTGACAGGACAACAGAACTTGGATCTATTACTAATGTACATTGTTCATTAGAACAAGATCCTCTTTAAAAAAAAGATGTGCATGTTTAGCATTCAAACAATATACTGATGATAGAAGGATCACTTGTCATCACATAGTGATTATTGAAGTTATGTACCTCAGCTGAAGTACACACACCTTCAGTCTCCTTGACTCATGGCAGTCTGGGAAGTGAACTGTGATCAAACATGTCTGAACCTAGTACAATGGTACAGAGTTTGCTCCTAGCCAAAGCAGTTATTTTAGTAAATGGAATACATCAGTGGCAACCATGCATCAGATAAATTGATTTTCATAGCTGGTAATGTGAAATAGTAGCACCAGAAACATGTCACTTTGAAGGGGGGAGTGTGCATTAAAAGCAATCATTTGTTGACCAATTTAAGAGCAAAGATCTCAAGAGTTCAATGTCAATAATAGAATTTAGCCAACAGTAACACACAAATGTCAAATACCACTCAACTATATAAGAGGTCACCTTGGAATTGCCGTTTTCTCTGTGTGTGAATACATTGATTCTGCAGCTGAAATATTAAGCACAGCAATGCCTGTTACTTGTATTTATTCATTGCATATATACACAACGTTTTCCTATAATTTAACCCATATATTCAAATGGATGACCTGAATAACAGTGATAGGTGATGCCCACCGCTGTCTTATATCATAATTAGTTTGCCTTTTCCAAGCTTTCTTAAAAAACCCAGGGGAATTTTGTTTAATTGTTTTCCAAGAATGCTTAGAACATTGGCCACCAGATCTGACAATCTACACAGGAGCATTTCCTACATGTGGGAAATGTACTGTAACAACTAGGCTCTTAGACTTGACATTATTGGGTAAGCCCATGCTGCAAGGAGCAAAGGTGGGCATAACTCCAATTCTCTTCTCATGCCATACCCCTTCAGGTAAGGAAGGATACATTTCCGCACCACGCTCTCTCAGAGACTCATAACTCAGAGGGTGACATAGATTAGTCACAAATAATCCATTCCATGCACCACTCGTCCCACAGCCCTGTGTGCTAGTCTCTGGAATCACGATTCATCTGAACAGTTCCTCAGAGTACTCACCATTAGTACCAGCCTCTTCTCTTTCCTTCTCACACCTGTCGAGTGACCAAACTAATCAATCTGACTTCTCCAGCCCCACCATACAGTATGGAGTAGGGGGGAAGATCCCCTCTACAGGCTGATTGCAGATGATTAAAAAAAAAAAATGGCCCCACACTGAGTTATTTCATACTGTAAACTTGGAGGGAGGGCCAGCTTCCATCAGAAGAAGGGAGGATATGGGTGGGGCCTTCTTATATACCCTCTTGCCTACTCCCAAGTATTGGCAAGCCATATTCAAGATTCTTTGCAACAAGATGCAAAATACTGCTCACAGCTCCCAACTTCTGCATGGCAGTGTGGAATCTGATAGTGCACCCAAATATGTTGTTTTATTTTGCAAGGAATGCAGGGCTGCACCTCATAACTGAAAGTGGAAATAAGCAGCTAATCACAACATGAGAACTAACTCTGAGAGCTTTAAGTAGTCCTATCTTCAACTTTAAATCTATTTCTCAGTGTCAAGTTAATACCATAAAGTCATTATTTAACTTTTGAAGTGTAACCAAATGGCCCGGCACAATCATGTTGGGCTTTTTTTTTTAATTATCAGCAACAGCTTGGCTTAGATTGATTGCAGCTATAATTGAATATCTCACCTTCTTCTCTTTAGTTCCCTGACATTATCATCATTAGAAGGTCATTATAAAGACAGCAACAGCCTCACAATCAAGTAATGTTGCTAATAACCATTCTCACATGACTGGTTTACCTTCTCAAGAGGCATATAGGACAAAGTCAGGGAATTCTTCCTCCCCCTAATTATAATTTCCCTCTTTATTTTTGAGGTAAATAATTATTTCTCTGCTACAAAGGACCCCCCCCCACTACACTAATGCCATTTAGTAACACTACACGAATGCCATTTAGTAAATGCACATATTTCTAAAATACACATTTTCAAATAAAACACAGATAATGGATTCACACAAAATATAAAAATTGCACTAATTTGTGTAGTCATTTTTAATCCTCTATATGGATCCAGTTTGGTTTTTAATGTGTACACCAGTTGTATGAATTCCCTACTTACACAATCTCTTTCTGTGTTTAAAAATGTTGGATCTGTAATACGCACTGTGTCAATGATTTTATAGGCAGCAGAACTATTTTGACAGACCACCAATTATGACCACCTGTGAGAAATATTCTTTCCCTTGACACAATGTAAATACAATCTACCTGTAGACAAGAGAACCTGCAGGTTGGCCAATCATTTTTTAAATGAATTATGTTCCAACAAAACTGGCCTTTATATAAAAAAACCCAAACCATCTCTTTGGAATCCTGGCCAGGATTTTATCTCTGCATTTCAAAGAGAAAAGCTTTACAAAGCTAGCCAGCATTCATTTATTCTGGAGCTCAGAGTATCCCTACCTTCTTGGTTGAGAATATTGTTTGTTTCCCTACAGAACCCCAGAAGATGTGGTGCTTTTTGTTATCTTTCTTTAGATATATATTCCTTGAAAACTGCTTTTCATAGTTGTGTGTATTACATTTAACTGTACAAATGTTACATGGTAACAACAGAACCAAATGTTTTGCAGTGAAGAATCATTCACCTTGATTAGTAATATTGCCTTTTGAATATTACAGATTATTGTTTTCATGCAGACTATTAACATCCCACATACTGGCTTTAAAAATGTTTATTGGGAAGGAACTCATCTATGAAACCAGCAGGGTGCCTTGTATTTTTGGTGTGAGGAACTTTAGTTCAGATTTCTACTTAGCCAAGAAACTTACAGGGAGTCACTTCCTCTCAGCACAAAATACTTCATAGGGGAGTATGAAACTAATATGTAGTAGTAAATATAGAGCTGTATACCAGGATAGCCAGTTGTATATTGCCAAAAATAAGAAGCGGAGAGAAGAAAAGAGGAGATAAATGTTCATGTGGCAATTTACAGATAAGGGCATTTTAAGAAAGAATTCTTATAATTTAAATAGAAATACGGTGCGTCTTTCCATAGAGGGGAAGACATCAGGTGACCTGTGGACCTGCTAAGTCTTCTGACTGGATGCTGCTAACTGGTGATGAGTGACTTAATGCATCCTGCTCTTCTTCTTTTTAATGAGTCCTTATCTTTAAATCAGAGGATACCTTCAAATAGAGGACTGACCTTTGTAAAGTAGGACATAATACCGCTCTACCATATATCAAGGATAAGAAACCTATGGCTCTCCAGATGCTGTACTCCAGCTCCCATCATCCCCAGCCAGCATGGCCAGTGGTTATGGAGATGGGATTGCAGTACATGCAGATTTTGATGCAGCTTTAATTTTCTTTGTATTGTGACCCCTTTTACTTAAGGCAGTGTTTAATAAAAGTTAGTTTCCTTGAAGATGCAGAATAATAGCATCACGTATTTCAGAACCATGGACAGAGAACAAGCAACTTATTTGGAGGAAAGCTAAACTGAGGTCTTGAGTGCTCTCTGAGCTACAGTCTCTGGTCCAAGCTCAGGGGTTCCAGGCACCTGCATTCTGGGGACCTATACCAGCTTGGGCTTGGGAGTTGTTTGGTTCAGTGATGATGCTTAGACTCAGAGCATCCTTCACCAGTACCAAGGACCTCTCAGCCACTGCGTTGGTGACTAGGTTACTGCCACACTAAAGAGGCACAACATGGGAGAAATCTACTCACCATGCTGATAAAATGGAAGCTGTCCGCTTGGACTTAAGACTAGTGAGGCACATGACATGCTTTCGAACTGCTAGGTTGGCATACACTAATTAGATATTGCTAATCTTTAAAGGTAACCAAGACCATGTGTTCATCAGTGATTATCTAAATTAAGTAATTCATAAATTGTCAGGGAGGCAAAAATAGGAACTTCATTTGTGTCACCATACATGGATGGTGGGAAATATTTGTTGATCACGTTGTGAATACCAGATATAAAAAAGCAAAGACATACAGAAAAAATGTGTATACTTCTGTCCATTTTTGCTTTCTAAACTGCTTTGTGAATTTTTATATGCTCAAGTTCTAAGTGAGGCAGTTAGAATGTAATAATAATTCTCATGAAGAGGACATTTTGGCGTTAAGGAGTAATGTTTTCTATATTCACACACACACTTGTTGATTAATCAGCTGGTGCTGTTTCACTTCACTCAGAAGGATGATGCACAATTTACTTACTTTAACAAACTAATGGATGAAACATTTAAATCAGTTTGCTGTAATTGCTTTTTTCTCATATTTAATTCCTAGCTATTATAAAACTCTGGTCATCTTTGGATAAAACCTCTTGTACTGAAGCAAATGATACTTAAATAAATGTCATCTCATCATGAAATTGAAGCTGCAATTTCTGCCAGAGATTTAGTTAAATGGACAGTATCCACGAGGGAATAACATTGGTATAAAAAATGACTCCGTGATGGTGAAACATAATAAAATGCTAATATTAAATATGAGCAACATTACAGTTGAAGAATAATAATTAAAATACCAAGATAATACTCCAAGCCAAATATTATAGGTAAGATCTGTAGACAATCATTATACTAGTGAGTTCAATAATAGTGGAGTCCTTTTCTTATGAGGACATGATTAATTATTTAATTATGTAATCATGATGATGTGGCATTCCATGGCAAATATGAAAAAATAGGTCCAAGAGGGAAACTCCCTTTATGTGGTACAGGCAGTAGCCTTCGCTGGGAGAAGGAAAGGAGCCAAGAACTCTAGGAAGCATAACCACTCCTGTGGTTCTTATTAGTGCCACCTAATGAACATCTTTATTTCCTGACTGCTTTCACTGAAGCAGCCATCTATAATCTGTAATTCTGATATTAATCCCAGCTACCTCACTAAAAAATCAGACATGGTAATGACTGAAGATCAAAACACCAGACCAATGCCTAGCCAATAATAAACTTCAATTTTACTGAAGGATTCGAAACCTTCTATCCAGATGAAAGTTTTTTTTATTTTTAGGGTGGGGGATTTGCAATTGTTTCAGCAGTTTAAGAGCAATGTGGAAAATAGCAGAGGGAAAGACATTCTTACAAACCTTGTCTAAACCATTTCCATGCTTTAGCCAAGTCTTAGCAATAAAGAGGTTTCTTTCAGTTCATCCTAGTCTATAGATGGTGCAGCTTCCAACCCCATTGCTTTCAGCTGAGCTTCTTTGGTCCCTGGAATCTAAATCCCCTGCCGTACTTTCCATCCTGGCTATTGGAGGCAGCAATGCTTCTGAATGCCAGTTGCTAGAAACAGTGGCGGAGGAACCCTCTCCGGCACCCGGGGTGGGGCAGCCCATACTGAGTGTGTATGTGCGGCATCCTGTACAGTCGCCGTGCGAGAGGCAGCCTGTACAGACGCCTGTGTGGACGGCACGCAAGAGTGGCAGCCTGTATAGACTGTGTGCACCCTCGGCCGCTCTACTGCTGGGGGTAGGCAGGGGCCATCTTGTCACCCTCCCCCAGAGTGGCACCCAGGGAGACCCGCCCCCTCTGCTCCCCACTTCATATGCCCCTGACTAGATACCTCAGGAGGGGAGAGTGCTATTTTGCTTGAATCCTGCTTTTAAGTTTCCCCGTGAGAACAAGCTGCTGGACTAAATGGCCCATTGGCCTGATCCAGCAAATACTTCTTTTATGTTGCTTCCAAGTGTCACTTATATACACTGCTCCTAATTCATTAGCCAATCAGAAAGACTGTATAGTTTTGCTCTGTTTCCTATAATTTCTTTCTTTCTTTCTTTCCTTCTTTGCAAAGCAGCATACAGTGTAAACAGAAACTAAACATTGTATAGTTGAAAACAAACAAAATGGCTGAACAATTTCATTCATTCAGCTGCCTGAAGCAGGAACCAGTTGGAGGTGGCAGCTGTTCCTGCTGTTGGTGGCTGCGGAAAAGGATCACACCCCCAGTCTGTTTCCACCTGCTTTCACTACTGCTGCTTGTACCCAGAATGCAAGAATATTAGCCTCCCCACATCTGTCAGGAGGAACTGACTGATGAAGTGAAAGTACAGTGATCATGTCCTCTTGGGTTTCAGTATACCCAGACAAGGGAAAGCTGAGTGTAGTCAGACATGCACTCTGGACTCTAAGAAATACTCAGAGACAAGGGAGTTGAAGATGGATGGGAGTTTCTGAAAGGTGAAATATTGAAGGCACAAAGGCAGACAATTCCAACAAGAAAGAAAAGTGAGAGGCACCTAAAGAAACTGATGTGGCTGAATAACGAGCTTACAGATGAACTGAGATGTAAGTCGGGAATGTATATGAAATAGAAGAAAGGAGAAATCAAGAAAGAATTATAGAATCATGGAGTAGAAGAGACCATGAGGGCCATCTAGCCCAACTTCCTGAAATGCAGGGATCTTTTGCCCAATGTGGGTCTCACATCCACAAACCTGAGATTAAGATGCTCTGCTGACTTAGCCAACAGTTGCAGGGTGAAGAGCAGGCTGGCTAAAGCTCAGAATGAGCTCAGGCTTGCAAGACAGGTTAAAAACAGTTAAAAGGGTTTCTTTGGCTATGTTCAAAACAAGAAGAACAAGCAAGTAGTAGGTCCTCTGTGTGGAGAAGAGAGGAATGCTGTTGGATGACGGAAAGAAGGCAGAACTGCTCAACATCTGTTTTGCCTCTATCTTTTTTAAAAAAATATATTTATTAAGTTTTCAAAGTTTATACAAAAAAGACAAAAAACAAAAATACAAAAATTAAAAACACATATAATTTCATTCACTTGTTTTCTTTTAACTTATTTCTCAGACCTCCTCGGACCTCCCCTTTTTGTATTCCAATTCAAATTATTCATTCAGCAAATCCTCACCCTTAATTTTCACTTAACTTTACACCTTTCTTTCTTCTTTTTTCCCCAATTATCTTAATCATTACAGCTGATAACCCCTTATTCAGTCCAACATCAATCTAACATTCACTAATTTTATAATATTTCCCAAGATAGTCCTTAAATTTCTTCCAATCTTCTTCCACCGTCTCTCTTCCCTGGTTTCGGATTCTGCCAGTCATTTCTGCCAGTCCCATGTAGTCTATCACCTTCATCTGCCATTCTTCCAAGGTGGGTAGATCTTGTGTCTTCCAGTACTTTGCAATAAGTATTCTTGCTGCCGTTGTTGCGTACATAAAAAATGTTCTGTCTTTCTTTGGCACCAATTGGCCGACCATGCCCAGGAGAAAGGCCTCTGGTTTCTTCAGGAAGGTATATTTAAATACCTTTTTCAGTTCATTATATATCATTTCCCAGAAAGCCTTAATCTTTGGGCACGTCCACCAAAGGTGAAAGAATGTACTTTCAGTTTCTTTACATTTCCAACATTTGTTATCGGGCAAATGATAAATTTTTGCAAGCTTGACTGGGGTCATGTACCACCTATATATCATTTTCATAATATTCTCCCTTAGGGCATTGCATGCCATAAATTTCATACCGGTGGTCCACAACTGTTCCCAGTCAGCGAACATATTATTATGTCCAACATCTTGTGCCCATTTAATCATAGCAGATTTTACCGTTTCATCCTTGTTTTGCCTCTATCTTGACCCAACAGTAAAGCAGTGATACAATGCAGTCTTCAAAATATGGCAGTAGACAACAAGTCTACAATAACTGGACACATTCAAAGCATCTTTAGATAAAAATTTAAAGGCACCTATTCATATTCATTTGTCATTAGTCCTAGTCACTCATATGTAGGGCCTTGTTTGCTGTGTTGACAGAGGAGTGGAACGGGCTTTTGACTGCATGGATAGGGCTATTGACTGTAGCATCATGGTGTCTTACATGTGCCAATAAGCCATCTCTGGTTATTCATCACAAACAGAACTTCCATACTAGCAGCCACAGTTACCTCAGTCACAATACTTTTCAAAGGACAAATTCTTCATATTCAGCTTTAAGTCATTACATGCTGACTAACTAAATGATGACAGAATAAGAAATGTTACTGCGCGTGTGAACTACTAAATTCAGCAAGGTTAATATTCTACCTTGCCAAACTGCTTCAGACTGCCACTGATCTGTTTTAATTGATTCCATAAATAATATGCAAGGTGCTAGATAAACGGAACAGATGCTTTTTTCAACTAATATGTCAACATTGTGACCATAACAACAGAGGCTAGCCTTTGATGCAATCTCAAGATATCTAGGGGGGTTTTTTTGGGGGGGAGGAGGGATCTAAAAATATTTTTTAAAAGAAAGAAAGAAAATCTAAATGTAGGACCTATATTTGAATGTAAATAATGTTGTTGAAGAATGTTGCAGCTGGTAGGCTATCAGCACAAGCCTTTAATTACATGATTCTCATTCTCAGATCTCATGAAACTAAATAAATGTAAAAGGAAACAAATGGGAAAGCAAGAGATTTGATGCACTACTTCAAGTGACTGCACGATTAACTAAACAAATTGGGACAGGATTCTAGCTGTTGGTAGAAGTAGACTTGACACTAAATGCCACTGGGAATTACATCTTTTATTATGATTCACAAGTACGATATAGCTATCGTACTGGTACAGCTGGGTCCATTTAAAAAGGAAAAGTTTCTATTCTAAATGATATACTATTATTACTGAACTGTCAAGGAAAAAGATCTGCAGCAAAGACGTTCAGACCAATTGGCCTGATTTAGAAAAAAATATGCAGATTGATTGTGCTGCAGGTGTAAAATGGTCATGAGAGTGGCAAAGCACTTTAGCATCTTTAAAGACTATGAAATTCATGTGCAAATGCACTATTTCATTCATATGAATAAGGCAGAGAATGTGCTGCTGCTTATAAAGAGCAAATCTCTTTAATTCAGTATGCCTTATTCTAGAAAAATATGAACACAACGTATAAGGCCTCTGGCTAAGGTGGCGCAGGGATGTAGTTTGTGTGCACATGGAAACTATGCAACCCATTCTAGCCAGTAGACTGATTTACCTGTCAGCTATAAAGTCGATGAATTTTGCCCAGCCTAGAGGTTATTGAAGGGTTTAGGGTTCTACCGGGGTCATTCACCTGCAGAGTTGGCAGGGGGTGAGGTATCAGAATCTAGAGCAGAGTCTGGTGCCAGGATGGGGAGCCTGTGGCCCCCAGCTATTGTTGGACTACAGTTCCCTGACTATTGCCCATGCTCGCTGGGACTGATGGGGGTCCCATCTCCAGGTTCCATCTTTGTTCAAGGGGGTTCTAGGAAGCATCCTGCCATACGCTGAACCCCTCTACTGCTTTGCAGAGGCCAATCAACCTGTGTTAGCACTTCAAGGCCATGCAAAACTTGCAAAGTGTCACATAAGTCACTGCTTCCTTGCTGCTTCTCACCTGCCCTGACCTTGAGAATTGAGAATTCATTTATGATGGGTATGAGGTTTTTATGAAGGCCACTCAGAGTATTCATGTATGCTGCACCAGTACAGTGGTACCTCGGGTTACATACGCTTCAGGTTACATACGCTTCAGGTTACAGACTCGGCTAACCCAGAAATAGTACCTCGGGTTAAGAACTTTGCTTCAGGATGAGAACAGAAATCGTGCTCCGGTGGCGCGGCAGCAGCGGGAGGCCCCATTAGCTAAAGTGGTGCTTCAGGTTAAGAACAGTTTCAGGTTAAGAACGGACCTCCAGAACGAATTAAGTACTTAACCCGAGGTACCACTGTATCACATGTATTGGATTTCCAGTTTAAAACAGATTTGACATAGTTTTAAGGTGTATTGGTTATAACAAAATTCATTTCCTAGTTATTTGTGAAAATGGTTTTAAAGTCCAGTTTTAGAAACTGATTAAATAAGCAATCTTATAGTAGAAAGGGTTTTTTTTAATTAAAGATATGCCACAAAGGGAAGCAATTCTTTTCTAACATTCAAATAAAGAATAGGATAAAAGGATTATGGGAATGTTATTACACTGAATGGGGAAGCTAATTAGGCCCATAGGCTTGGGGTAGATGAAGAGACAGTTTTTTGAACCTGAACTGTAGATTAAGATCCCGAATATACATACCAAATTTTATAACTATGAGTAGCAGTGAAAGGACACATCCAAAAACATCAACACCAGAAGCTGAACATTTGCCACAAACTGAAGCCTCACTTTGCTCAGTCAATTACACTCTCCCCCCCCCCGCAAAATAAATTAATTAACCTTTGTGTTCAAAAAGTAACGTGTTACATAATTGATGGTTTTGTGTGGTTTTTAAGTTCTAAAGAGCTGCAGCAGCAAATATAAATTCAAAATGCTTCTTGTTAAAGCAGGCAGATAGAATAGGAAACATTACATCTGACTCCTTTTACACTTAATGTAAATACAATAAGATCTAGAAATTATTTTTTACAGAAACAAAATTGGGATATAAACCCACACTAAGAGCAAGAAGTTGAAGAGAAGGCCGCTCCACTTCCGAGTGGGGTGGTGTTGCAGTCAGGCCATGTGGCCTCTGCACACAGCAGGGGCTGGGTGAAGCCCCACGTCATCAGGGAGTCCTCAGCCACGGCCTTCAGCTCGAGTGGTAGTTAGGCATTGCGGGATGTGAAACACAAGAGGAGTCAAGTACAACATTCCTGGAGTGAACATGTTTACACATGGGGAGGGATGTTTGTCCAGCCAGCAGGTAAACTTCCTGTTTCCTTCTGGGCTGGGGCAGACTTCCTTCGCATGTGACTGGAGGTGGGTGTGGCCTCACCTGTGCAGGTAATGACAAAAGCACAGGGCAGGGCAGCCATCTCTCTCTTTCACCACATACATCGAAGAAGCAACATCTACTGAGCGAAAGATGTTCTCTTGGCTTCCAGCCAAGAGAGGACAAAGGGACTGTCTTCTTATAAGATAGATTCCAAGTGTATGTTACTTCATTAAGCTAAGTCTGCCTTCTGGGATCTGATTGTGAACAGAATGTGAGTAAACTCCTTTTTATACTTTTGTAAAAGACTGTGTCATCTCTTCTATTTTATGAGGGAATAAGGGGAAAATACCAGAATAGTTATTATAGAGGATTTAGTGAGCCTGAGCAAACGCTACCGTTGCAAACTTAAAATAAAGGGGAATGTATTACTCTGCTAGGGGACGCGGGTGGCGCTGTGGGTAAAACCTCAGCACCTAGGACTTGCTGATCGCATGGTCAGCGTTTGAATCCCCTCGGTGGGGTGCGCTCCTGTTGCTCCGTCCCAGCGCCTGCCAACCTAGAAGTTCGAAAGCACCCCCGGGTGCAAGTAGATAAATAGGGACCGCTTACCAGCGGGAAGGTAAACGGCGTTCCATGTGCTGCGCTGGCTCGCCAGATGCAGCTTGTCACGCTGGCCACGTGACCCGGAAGTGTCTGGGGACAGCACTGGCTCCCGGCCTATAGAGTGAAATGAGCGCACAACCCTAGAGTCTGGCAAGACTGGCCCATACGGGCAGGGGTACCTTTACCTTTACTTTATTACTCTGCTGAAATTGGGGAACTTGTTAACACAAGTTGGATAAGGATATAATCAGACAATATATCCTCTCCTGCATCCCTGAACATTCCCACAGGCATTGGTAAAACCTGGTTTGGGTGAGGGGTGGGGTCGCCATCACCTGCCCCTCCATTCTAAAGGGTATTCCATTAAAGGAATCCGGGGGTTGTGGTTCCTGTCCGAAGCCTGAATAGAGGCTAGGGTCATGGCACGACCTTCCAGTGACCCTGGGGGGAGCTCCGAGTTGATGTACATCAACAGGGCTCCCCCTACTGGTGGTTAACCCTTGTGAGACTTCCTGCAGGTGGACAGGAGTCAGATATAGTTGGTTCAATTCCAATGCCTAAGCCAATACCGCTCACATTCTGTAACCAATAAAGTTGTGGCCTAAATTTTGCCCATTAACCTAAAATATGGTGTCCACGTGTTATTATTCAGCATAAGGGGGAGGCCTCGGGGTCTTGACACACAATAATATACCTGTCCTTAAAGTGAAACAGAAGTGTGTTGTTCCTTTAAAGCGGCGAGAAAGATAATTCCTTATTGGAGTTAGGATAGCTAACTAACTACTGGAAAGTCTGGGATTTTAATAATATTCTTAGCTAATGTCTCCTAGTAGAGAAGGGAGGGGCTTTGAGATGAGCAATTCCTCCCCCCCCCAATTCCTGCTCATTTCTCAACCTTGCCCATCCTAGTGAGAAAAGGACTAAAAACTGACCATCCTGTTTGCTTAACAAAAGGGTGAGAAACTTTGATAGTGAGCCCTTAACCCAGGAATGGCCAAACTTAGCCCTCCAGCTGTTTTGGGACCACAATTCCCATCATCCGTGACCACTAGGCCTGTTAGCTAGGGATGATGAGAGTTGTATTCCCAAAACAGCTAGAGGGCCAAGTTTGGCCATGCCTACCTTAACTGAACTTGGCCATTTCTTGTCTGCTGTCTGCTTTCAAATCAGCTTACCATTGTGTGGATGGCTCGCTGTACTTGGAAATTAAATTTGCTTGTGTTAACCTTTAGGCCATATATAGGTTGGTCAGGATGAATACTTTACAGGAGGCAAGGCTGGAATCAGGCTTGTACAAGGGTCAGCAAAGTTCATTATGGCGGGTCCTGTCATATTAATGCTATCCTTATTATTAATGCCATGATCTAGAAAGAAATAGAAATACAGTGGTACCTCGGGTTAAGTACTTAATTCGTTCCAGAGGTCTGTTCTTAACCTGAAACTGTTCTTAACCTGAAGCACCACTTTAGCTAATGGGGCCTCCTGCTGCTGCCGCACCGCCGGAGCACAATTTCTGTTCTCATCCTGAAGCAAAGTTATTAACCCGAGGTAATATTTCTGGGTTAGCGGAGTCTGTAACCTGAAGCGTATGTAACCTGAAGCATATGTAACCCGAGGTACCACTGTAAACACAGATTAACACACATCTATTACAGTGCTCACTCAGCTTGACTTTGAGTGAGGAATTAAGGAAGGGCATGGACAACTTAACTTATTGATCAGGTGCTCAGAGCCAGGGGTGTTGGTAAGAAGCTCCCATCTTTCTTCCCCAGATAAGCTGCCTGCTTGGATTGAGTTATTCAGCCCTGTTTGCTGCAGATCCTTGGATGTTACAGTTAATAAAGCTGCAAGTCTTTACCACATTTCTTATCACATGTCTTCCTTCTGGGAGCATGGGGGCAACTATCATGGATGTAACTTCTTACAGGTAGCATAATGTTACTGATCTCCAAGGTCTTCCATTTAAACTTCATTATTTTGCTCTCTGTGGTCCAGGCAAAGAGAGATGATTTAAAACAGCAAGTCGAAAATGACCCTTCCTTTCATTTATTTTGCAATATGGGAGGAAAGCTTCATGGGCATCCCTTCCACTTATTTAGGAGATTGTCTTCATAATATGCTATTAGCAAGCCAATGACTGATTGAATTAAAGGCTGTGCCTAATATTAACATTTTTGTTAATGTCTGGCACTATTCTCAACAGTGAAGGAACTACAGGGGTCTTTCATGGCTCATTTGCTTTTCCTTTGCTGGATATGTAATGAGATTCTCCAGTGGCAAGAGAGGGAAAAAAGCAGAATGAAACATAATGAAACACTCTCATTTTGTATCTTTTCACTTTTATTTTACATTAAGGAAATGTGTGTTTAAGTTCTAAGCATAGTCCCCAAGAAACAGTAAAGTAAGAATGTTAATTCTTCAGAATGCTTTTAAGGAAGGAGAAGATGAAGATGAAGAGAATATAATATTGCTAAATACACCTATGCCCAGTAAACCTAAAATAACAACTTGAACTTGAAGGTGTAATAGGGCCTTTATCATCAACAGGTTCAAAATTAAATGCTGTATCTCTGCAAATTTTGAAACATTACTGCTGCATACTACTAGTCACCTTATTCTAGCAAACAAAAGCCAAATACAGTATTAAACTGGTGGTTTCATTACTCTGCCCCCAGCCACCCACCACAGTGTTTTAGATCATCTGAGGTTCCCTGACTTAGGATCTCTTTCCCATTTGAAGTGCACCAAGAGGGTAAGTAAGCTAGGCACTTCTGAGTGGTCACTCCTTTGTTCTGGAAATTCATACCTATTCAGAAAGGCTGAAAAATCTTTTTAAAGAATCAAATCAGGTCAGGAAGGGCTTCTATATGAGCTGGTTTTACTGAATGTCGGTTGATTTTTCTTTGTCAGAGATAAGAGTTTAAACTATAAATTCCAGCTCCAGCAGGCTTTTTTTCTCCCTCACCTGTTTTCTTTCACTAGCAATTTTATTAGGAGCTGTGTGTGTGTGTGTGTGTGTGTGTGAGAGAGAGAGAGAGAGAGAGAGAGAGAGAGAGGTGGGGGACCAGCTACTCTAGCAGAACTGCTGGGAAGCCAGCTCCATCAGGCTCCTCTCTCTATCAACTGTCATACAGATAAAGGCCAATGAACTAAAGCCAAATCAAAACAAGAGGGAGGTACTATTGATAGATGCCATCTCTGCTCAGGGACGTGGTGTTCAGCTTTGTCTAGATGGGACTGTGGACCAGGTCTACAGCGTGGGTATGTGATCCAGTCTTATTGTTGCAAGCCCAAGTGGCTCCTGTTCGTGAAGCACTTTGCATTAGTTGAAGTTGGCTTGCCAGCTGCAACAATACTGAAAAAGTGATAGCCTAGTCATTTTACTGATGCTAATACCCATTTGGATGACAAGTATTGTACCCCAAGCTTTTCTTGAAGACTCTTTGGAAACTGTAATTCATTGAAAACACTGGCTGTGCTTTTAACCGGAATTTTAACTCACTAGGCTGCCGCCGTTTGTTATACTTGTTGGAAATGTTAACTTACTGTTGCTTTGTTTATTGTATTGGAAGCTGTTCTGTAAACTTAATGTTGAAGAGTCGGGTGTGTGTGTGTGTGTCCAAATGTTTAAAATCCTATTTCTTGTCACAAATGCATTATCAGTAGTGGAAAAACTAGCTTGATAGGTAATTATAAAACCATAGAAAAGAATTCCCCTTCCTGCTTCTAGTGTGTAGTGTGTAGAGAAAACCCTTTTCCTTCAAAGTACTGTAGACAAATGATGGTAGCCTGAAATAATTTCCTATTGAATATAATGTTAGTGCGTGACAAAAGCCAAGGGCTGATACGCAGAGTCAATACATCTGCAGCATACTGATATGGCCTTCTTTGGGCATCCTGATCCAAAGGTAAATATGAATAAATGAAATTGGCATAAATAAATTTCAGCTTCAACACCAAGAGTCCTCTTTCCCCTCACCTCACCACACACAAACACACACACACTCAACTGCAGTACTTCCAATTAAAAATAGATCATGGAATTAATAGCAAGGCCTTTCCAGTTTTCTTGACTTATGGAAATTGCTATTGAGGTAGAAAGGAAGATGGTTCAACATGGTTCTTGCTCCAGGACATCACCGAACAGATTCATCCTCTTAGATTTGTATGTCTTTTCAAAGTGGAAAAACACGCACTTTTGCCTCCATGGAAAACATAGTGGAATAGTGGAGAGGCAAGAAAATGGCAAGCAACAACCATATCTCCCGGCAACAGAATGTGGCATTGCATGGAAACTTTGGGGAGGGAAGGACAAAAGCCAATGCATATGCTCCCAGTCAAGTTATTGATACAACTAGGGATATGCCAATATTTTTATTAGAAGTATATATTGTCGTGCCTCCCTCCCCCAATTTTCCTACAAAGTATTTTGGATAATGCAGTAGATGAACACACTGACAACCATTCATGTTACTGAGACCCCTAACCCAAGTGTCCTTAGACTCCGCCTTCAGACAGTCCTGCTTAACATGGGAAGGTTGTGGGTGTGAAGACACACAGGTGGTTTGGGGGGGGGGAGGCTGGAATCTTATGATGGGTAATATAGAAGTCAAACAAACAAACAAAATAAGTAAATAAATCCCATTTAGGAATAATGCCTGAACAGCGATACTGTGTTGGAGCAATTACAGAATCATTAACAAGTAGACAAGCTAGATGTACTTAATATCTATTGGCACAGCTAAGCCTTTTGTACCTGAAAGCCGGAGGCAAGAATGGTGGGGAGGCAAACTGCAGTATTGCTAAGACTTATTACAATGATCTTGTGCTTTGCTTTATTGATTTATGGGTTAGGGCACCCACACCCATTCCCAACATAGTCTAGACTTGTTAGTTGCAAGTAAACATAACGCAACACAGGAATGAAGAAAACATTTTATGTTTTATGTCTATGCAGTTCATTGTTGTGTTGATTTGTTCAGACTAAGATTCCCCCCCCCCATTTCAAACATTAATGTCTGTCACACATTTCCAAAAAGAGATACGAAGTCAGAAGGAAATCAATAATAAAAAGTGTTACACAAGTGATTAAAAGAGAGCAGTTTGCCCTCATACTTTGCAATGAAGACACAAATGGGTTTAATAAAGGAACACGTTTGTTGGTTTTATTTGTGCTTAATTGTATAAAATCAAGATTAAAAATGCCATTTCACGTGATTTTAAAGTGCCCTTTTGAGTTCATTACCCCATAGTAGAAATGCCTGTTAAAAATTCTCAGGACAGAGCCTTCCATTCTGAACTGCACACTGCTGCCAATCTCCTTCCATGACTCCCATATGTTACAGCCTTGCGCTGACCTCCCCCACCCCCAATCTCAAAAAATACTTGTCTCTTTAAAAAAACAACACACCTGTTCTTTCATATGGCTCCGCTTCCCTTCATCCCTGTATTGAGGTCAGTAGAAAGTGTACTCTTACAGCAAAGGCAAAATCCAGGATTTGGGGGCTTGCTGTTTCATGATGTAGCGTTAGATAGAACTGCACTTTTAATTATTTAAGCTTGACTTTTGATTGCTCAATGCCTTGGAGAAACTCTTGCACTTCTGCTTGCTCTTTTAACAGCAACTGTGCTAAGGCTCAGAGCTCAGAAACATCCTTGCCTGCTGACAGTGGAATAGCAGGATGTGGAATGCAGAAGTAGTTTCAAACAGCTGTGCAGCTCTTGAGATACTTTTAGAATAGTTTCGTTCTGTTATCATAGTGTACTATGTGTTGACGTTGCACGGTGGAACAATTGCCATGCCCACTGAAGACTGATCAATGGCAATCCTTTACTTTGGCTCCATCTAGGTCAATGAGAATTAGTTTTTCAAATTTTTGAGATGCTTTTTAAGAGTGTGGGCAGATGTGGCCTTCTGAATCACACAGCCTTTCTATTTCTTTTACAAAACTACACAGGAAACTGCCAATGGGTCCTACAATTATGATAATCTACTCCAGAGATTCTCTTGACATTAGAAATAATTCTACTTATATCTTTCTCAAGGCAATCGACTATTATCTTCTTTGTTGTGGTTGTACCATTTGTATCTCCCACTTCCTCCAATGTACTTAGAAAAAAAGGGGGGGATTCTTTCAAATTGTGAGACAGGTTAGGCTGACAGAGAATAAGTTGCTGTTATCTGGACCTGAAACTCCAGATCTTCATGCATTCACAAGGAAATATGTCACCATGCCAATATGATGCAAAAAGTGGGGACTTAATTACCCCAATTATTGGTAAATTTCAGTATATAAAGCCCCTCTCACTATTGGACATCTTCAGAAATTTCCTGTGTCTAGACTTGTTAACTAGCTTTGGTCTGTTCTTGTGCCAGAAATAAATATTGTTCATCTACTCCCTCCTCTAGGTTTCTCTAATCAGTCCCTCCCTGCAATTGAAGGATAGTTTACATGCTGACCTGGAGGAGATGACCCTCGTTTATTTTCCTCTACCCTGCTGATTGATCAGCTTTATTTTGAAGCCCACCTTGAGATGCCTTTCTGTGCTGGCTCCACATCCCCCGGGCCATCACCTCAGAGGATATTGGGCTGACTCCATTACCCTTTTTACTCATGTTGATTTCCTAGGATTAAGGAACATCTTAACACACAACTTGGACAGTTTGCCTAACTGAATTAGTCTTTCACACATGCTAAATAAACGGTTAGAACAGGCTTCCTCAGCCTCGGCCCTCCAGATGTTTCTGGCCTGCAACTCCCATGATCCCTAGCTAGCAGGACCAGTGGTCAGGGATGATGGGAATTGTAGTCTCAAAACATTTGGAGGGCCGAGGTTGAGTAAGCCTGGGTTAGAAGCATCTGGTGCACGCATGGAACTATCTTCAACACACATGAATCTGTCTCTTTCCTGGTTCTACCACACAAGCTCTAATTAAATGCTAAGGTTTACTGAACTCAGACATTCAGCACCCACAGACCTGTAACAATATGATCTCTGTCACTGTTGGCTGCTGTAGTAGGGCAGAGCTGTAGAGGTGCCTTATGATACCAGCATCAGTTTACTTGGAACCAGCTGGGGTGAGGAAGGGTGATGGGGGGGGGGCTGCACTGATGCACCAGCAGGAGTGCCACATTTGCTCCACAAGTGCTACCCAACCTTGCCTCTATCCTGCCCCTGCCCCTCCCCATCCCCATCCAGGTATGCTGCAGTGACACCCAATTTGGGAGAGCAGCACCATATTATGTTGGCCACCACGGATCTCTCTACATGGTGTTGGGGGTCATCTCTTCTGCTCTGGTAGTAGTGTTATAGCTCAGCCATATTTTGGCTTTTTATATGTTAGCCTATTGTTATTATTATTATACCGCCCTATACTTGGAGGTCTCAGGGCAGTCCACAGAATAAAACTAAAATAGAAAACCACAAAATACATAATCAAAATAAAAACAACCCAACCCAATAACCCCCCCCCAAAAAAAACCCCTCACACATTTTAAACAGGCACAAGATCCTCACAACATTTAAAGTAAGTCAATTAACAAACCTGGACAAGAGCCACTTGCTGGAAAGCCCATGATCTCAGAAATGTTTGCAGCAATATTTATTTATTGGCAACCAAATTGGACAGGTGCCTTTCTGATACAAAGACAAAATAGCTTTGAAATAAGAGTGGGAGGTGGGGAAATTAGCTTTGGTTGTTGAGCAGATGTAATACTAGCGCTTCATCTTCTGCAAGGGAAAGGCCTTTATCTAATGTTGCAAATGAGTCCTCTTTGCTGAGTTTGATCTTCTTTCTTCTTGGTGGTGTTTCTACCGCTGATGCGCTTCCACCAGAACATTGTTTGTCCATCCCAGGACCACCATGGCTTTCTAGATCAGCCTCTTGGTCAGAGTCTGTATATCTGTCAGGGTCTGGAAGGCTGCTTGGATCAATTATTATTGTTGTTGTTAAATTATTATTATTATTATTATTACTATTACTATTACTATTATTTAAATTTCTATACCACCCTTCATCTGAGGATCACAGGGTGGTTTGCAATACAAAAATGCCTAACATATTAGCAAACAAAATAATAACCCCTCTCCACAGTTTAAAAGGCCATATATTGTTTAATTAGGCAAAGGCCTGGGAGAAGAATGTTTTTCCCTGCATCTTTGAGCCCCCAAAAGGAGGACTCCAACCAAATGACAGTGTGAAATCATCCCTGTTTAAGTCTTCATTTGTGCTGGGATACATTCCAGGAAACTGGAATCTTTTTTTCCATACTAGGATTGAATGCTTGTATAGGTGGTGAAAAATGCTGAGTAGACGCAAAGAACATTTTGCTCATCACTTAGCAACTGCAACACGTCCCCATCATGAACTGAAACTTCCAGGGTAAAAGAAAATGGTAGTAGTGGCTTCAATTGGTACCAGTGTATCATTATTCAAATAAAGTAGCATTATATACTTCCATTACTAGCTTCAACGGTGCGGCTCTGTCCCAACTGCTGTGTATTCATACATGTACGTGGCAGGTGGGTCCATGCTACTGTTTAACCAATTAGTCTCACAGGCTTCACAGCGGTTCTTGTCTCTATGACTGCAAAGCAGCACAGCTTCTGTTCTGGAATTTGTCTCTGTTGGAATACAGTCCTTTTTGCAATGAACATATCCATCTGTTGCAACCATGTTGACCAGGCAAACTGACAAAGGCAGGAATAGCAAACCACCACCAGCAGCATGTTCAGTCATGGCTGTCAGGGGCCTAACCATGAGTGTTAACACCACTTGTACTATCTCTTCTAGATCAAAACATGCATGGGGGAGATTTGAACCAGACTGCTTACACCACATCTCATTTTTGCTGGCAGTTTTTCACACTTCTTAATCCCAGAAAGAAAATGTTTCACCTTCTGCAACACCAGAATGCCTTTGGTCGTTTAACACTGCTGAACCCCACTGCTCCTTGCATAATGCTCTCCAGCGTGCTTGCTCATTGCTCTCTTTGGATTAATAAATCAAATTATTTCCTCCATTTAAACAGTCAGCTGGAGTTTAGAAAGTTTCCGGACAGAGATTTTTTTTTTTTTGGAAAAAATTATTGTTTGAAGTGAAGTTTGCATTCTTTCTCCCCTCCTGAGCAGTGCTTTGAAAATAATATAGCTTTGAGGACACTTAGGTTTTTTCTAAAATAGATGCTGTCTCTGTATTTTGTTGGATAGTTTCTGTTCAGAAAGGATTTAGTACTATGACTTCTTAGATACCCCCCACCCCATTTTGTTGATTGTTTCTGTCATGAGGCTCCTCAGAAATGATGGAGTCGGAACAATAAGGGCTTGCAATAAAAGCAGCCCCCGTTCACACAGAGGGACACTGTTGTTTCACTGCAGTCTGCAATTCCAAAAGAATGAACATGCACACACACACACACACACACACACACACACACACACACACACAGTTTCTGATCTGGATTTCTCTGGAAGATGTCAAATGGTGCTATTAAAAATACTGAAAATGAGTGTGTGTCTTTAAAAATGCCAGGTGCAATTTGGTTTTCTATCTTCATCATGACTTAATGATAACAAAGATACTCATCAAATTCACACTATATAAATGAAAGATGGCTAACCTATGGCCCTCCAGATGTTATTCAGTTACAACTCCCATCATCCTTTATCATTGACAGAGGTGACTGGATCTGGCTAGGGACTCTGTCAACATCTGGAGGACCACAGGTTCCCCATCCATGTTCAGTTACTCTTTCATCTACTGAGCATTGGATAGAAACTCAATGAACCTTGAGTATTCCTGGAGCCCATTCCCACAATCAATATTTACATTAGGGTTATAACTTTTGATCCCCCCCAACCCATTTCCTGCATCATAAAGAAGACTAATTCTTCTCATTTGTGAAAAAAGGTCACCCCAAAATGAAAAGTCGGAATCACCATATAGGTAACGTTACTACTCAATGAAAATGACTTCAAGAACTTTTCAGAAATATTGAAACCTTACATACAAGCATTGTGGGTATTGGAGAATCACTGGAAGCAGGAGCCATCCATCCTCCAGATACCAAGAAATAATCAGTGTACAGAACATGCAATCAAAGTGGTGTAGGAACTTTATAGTCTTGCAGCAGAAACAAAGACAAACGCCAAACTTGATTTATTCTAAGCAATAAGAAGTGATATACAACGTACAAAACATTGTACAAGTATTAGAAAATTTGCAAGCTCTATTTCTCCTGTATTATAATACATAATTATAATTATTATGTATATTTACATAATACATTATATAGTTTCATATACAAACACATGATTTATTGATTCCTGGGTGACCTTTTTCAAAAGGCCATTCCTTTGTTTTTAGGCAAAAGTTCATCTAAGCTACAGGAACATGAGGATGTCAAAAAGTTGTAACCCTCATGTACAGTGGTTTTCAAGATATTATAACTATATTTACAAGTTGTGCAGTTCAGGTTGGCTGTGCAGGGGTGAGGTGGGAGAAGTGCCTAAAGTAACCCATTTGAACAAAAAAGTGCAGTTTCTTGGTGTTAAGGATGCCTGCTTGCTTTATTTGTTTGACTGTTTGTTTGTTTGTTTGTTTGTTTGTTTGTTTGTTTGGTGCATCAGACGACATCTGGCCGTTACAAGCAATCATCTTAAAGTACTGTTCTGATTTTGTCTATGGACTGAAAGAAACTCTTTGTCCTTGCTTATTATCATGGTAGGAAAAATTACTTCCTGGTTACACAAAGCTAAATCAGCTACAGTCAAAACAGGTACTGGAGAAATAGTTGCTACCATTGGTGCTACCCCAAAACAGACACTTCCCCTGACTTTCATAAAAACCTATTTTTTTGCTTTTTTTAAAAAAATGTACAAAGTTGTTATGTACTGAGTTGAATAGGATCCAAACTGCAGCAGCCTGATTGGTCCTAGAACAATAGGATCCAATTTGCAGCAGTCTGATTGGTCCTAGAACAATAGGATTCAGAATGCAGCAGTCTGATTGGTCCAAGAACAATGCAGCAGTATGATTGGTTGGCAGGAACCACCCAATCATGCTCCAGATATAAGTGAATCCACAACCTGATTGGCTTACAGTAGAATTCCAGAATTAACCAATCATGTGCAGCCCATTGTGTAAATAATGTATATAAAGCAGATACTTTGAGGGGACATTCATTCATTCCTCCTCACCACTATGAGCTGAATAAAGAGCATGAAATCACTTTGCGACTCTGAGTATATTTCAAAAGTATAGCCATATCAACAGCACTTAGCCAAGATAACTAAATGAGACCTCCAAGTCCAAAGATGGCAAAATATGTGTCCCAGATGCTGGGCTGAAAGACCTGAGGATGTCTTGCTTTCACAACTTGCATGTAAGCTTTCCAGAGTCTGCTGGTTGTCCAATGATGCCAACAGACTCTGGCTGAGATGGATTTTGGTTTGATCCAACAGACCTTTTTTGTATTTTTTATAACTTGCAGCTCATCCTAGCTGGGGCTTGACCACTATTTCCCACTCTGTTCTCTGTTCTCACTGGACTCTTGGGGCTCATGCTGACATGAGCCTTTTTTTCTTTCCAATTACAAAGCTAAGCTAGCATGTACACAAGTCCCAGGAAGCCAAGTGACAGGAGAAGGGAGTAGGATGGGAAAGCTAATACAGTGGTTTCACCAATTAACGTCCCTTTTCCCTCAACTGTCTCTACTCTCCCAGGCTTCTAAGCACGAGTGTCTCTGGGGCTGAACCAGCACTCAACAGAAGAGAGCTAAGTGGCAAAAGAATTAATCTGCTCTCTTTTCCAGCCATTTGCAGATTTTGAGCATCCAGACCTGGAGATCAGACATAGATATTCAATTCCAACGCACCATATGGATGAAGAATTGACATATGCCAACCCTAGACATATCTAAATATAAAGGCTGCCACATCACAATTAATTGTTAATCGATACTTTCCTGGGCAGTTTGCATCCCTCTGATAAATTATTTACTATTTCCAATGCAATTATTCATTCTGATATGAGGTTGGTTTTGAGGCTGGCTTCCCAAAATGGCTTTTAAAAAACATTATCACCAAGGAAAGCTGCAAATCTCATTGTTTTCCATGAAAACATAACTGCCCTATTATAGACCAAGTTGCACAACATGGCATCAGTTACGACACACAGATGTGCTGTTTTTGAGCGGTGTCTATTAACCACATTTTACAGTGCAGCATGGGCACAGGGCAGCATTTACATTTTATTATGTTATATTTCAGGCTAATGAACCAACTCTTTTCTTAGTTCAGACTCCAGATGCATCCTAAAATGAGTTTGTAAGCTTTGATGTGTGTTACAGTAAAGGAAAACCGTAATGATGCTGTCTTAGAAATTTTGCCGTGACATAACTTTTAGCTCGAGGGAAAGACTTTCTGTGTTCTGTGTCATGCTAAGCATATCCAGTATTGTGCCTTTATCCACTTGATTCCAAATAATTTATCGGTCCTGTTTCATCAGCAGGAACAATGCAATAATCACTGTGGGTGCTTAAATCAACACATTGTTTCCTAGAAAGAATAGAATATACTGTGGGAAGAAAGGCACACAAATCCAGTGGTCTTCTTCTCATAGAGAGAAGATCTGATGCCTACCTCAACTGACATATTTCAAATGCATGGATACAGCGCACCAAACTCTCCTTTATAGCAAGTAGGTCAGCAGGAGGTGCTCTTTCTAAGCTGGAAGGTGTTTTTGTTGTTTATACACATGAGACAGAATCCAGTATGTAATAGGCATGCATAAAGCCGCAGTGCAGGAAAATGAAGGGCATGTGGGTCATTCAATGCATGTCTCCTGCAATGCTTTTGGACAACATTCAGGGTAAAGCTAACATTGAGTTTACACATTCTTTTCTATCCAGGGAACTCTGATTCTGTCGAGTCCCCTGTAATGCCTCCATTGTTAATGTCCCAATATTTCTATGCAGTGAAATTAGAGGTACAAGCCACGGTTTAGACACATCCATTTTTTTATCAGTGGGGAAAAATATTGATTAATCCTTGATTGACCATTCATTTTATATTTGGCACATATGCAGCAGTCCAGTTTGTTCGCAGTTTGGATCCTTATCTCCCCACCTCACCCTCTGTTAGGTCCTTGACAAAACCAATTGTGCAAAACAAATGCTCTTTGTAGGTTGAGTATGAGAGAAAAAACATGTAGGATGTAGTGGAAGGGTTTGTGGGTGAAGCAGCTTTGCAAAATGTAGCTCTGAGTAAAAAGGTAAAGGTAAAGGTACCCCTGCCCGAACGGGCCAGTCTTGACAGACTCTGGGGTTTGTGCGCCCATCTCACATCTATTGGCCGGGGGCCAGCGCTGTCCGGAGACACTTCCGGGTCACGTGGCCAGCGTGACAAAGCTGCATCTGGCGAGCCAGCGCAGCACACGGAACACCGTTTACCTTCCCGCTGGTAAGCGGTACCTATTTATCTACTTGCACCCGGGGGTGCTTTCGAACTGCTAGGTTGGCAGGCGCTGGGACCAAGCAGCGGGAGCGCACCCCGCCGCGGGGATTCGAACCGCCGACCTTTCGATCGGCAAGCCCTAGGCGCTGAGGCTTTTACCCACAGCGCCACCCGCGTCCCCTCGTAGCTCTGAGTAGGGTAACATTATTTATTTTGGGGGGAAATTACAATGTGTCGTTTTAAAATTCAAATTTGGTAAACCACTTCTGTCCACAAGTGTGTAATGTGCAATCCTTTTCTTTCATATTTAGAAGTAAGCATCACTGAGTTCAATTGAACTTACTCCCAGCTAAGTGTATATAGGATTACAGCCTAACAGAGGGCGTTTCTGTCTTTTTCTAATGGACAGAAGCAGAAGAAAGGTTTCCCTTTTCTTTTGTTTTAGGCATTTATACACAACTTGCGCAAGTGGTGTACAGTAAAACAATCCACAAAAAATGGGACAGTGAAACAATACAAATGTATTATGAAAGTGAACACTACTTTAACATGCCTGCTGGCAACAGCATGCCTCTAAGGCAGAACCACATGCTTTTAAAAAACAAACTAACTAAATTTTATTGAGTAAAAAACAGAGCCAAGCAAGCTAGCCAAACCAACCTTCTCCTTCTTGCTCCTCCAAGTCAATACCTTCCAGTCCCCCTGGCTGCTTTCATTAAAAAGCCATTTAATTTTTTGGAATTTGGGCAGAGGAGTATGGCACATAAGCACAAAGGTGATTAAAAAGACCCTTGACTAACTTTCCCCCAAACACACTGTGCTTTTACTTTGAATTTTAGTAAGGTAACAGGTGAAACAATTTTTTGAGAAAAATATATTTTAGGGAAAATAAACCAATTTTGCAGTTTCAGTAGATACCAATAAAAATAAATAAATAGAGACATATTCATCTAGTTGTGTTTCCAGTTGCTCTAAACAAGCTAATATTATCTATTTTCAGGTCCACTTCTGGGTCCCTTTGCAGCCTTACTCCTCCCTACTATAGGGTCTCAACTGTGCCATTCCAGGTCTCTTACTGTGTTTCAGCCCTTTTCCTGTCATGCATCTTGAATTATATACATTTTTTCACCCCCTCTTCTGATTTCTTAGGCAATTAGAGTGAGAGGAGAGGAGAGTCTTGGTTAAAATTTTATTTCGCTTTAATTGCCAGGTTTCCACAATGAACTTTTGACCCTTCTGTGCAACATATCCCATTTTAAACTTTTAAACCTCCTGTGCATAACTCCTCCCTATGTACCTTTGTGTGAACTCTTGCCCCTCCTGTACCTTACAGCCTCTAAAAGCAAAAGAAGCCATTTTATAACACCAAAACAAAGCACAAAATGGTGGGAAGGTTTCATCTATTCACATTTTATTCTGTCGGAATCTCTTAGCCAGCCTGAAACGCCCACATGTATTAATTACAAGACTAAAGCATTTGTATTTAAGTTGCATCCAGTCCGCTTTTCTTTGCAATAGAGTTTTGCTTTGTTTTGAGATTATTTGGGGAAAGAATAATTTAAGTTTGTAATCGAATATATGGCATTGTAAAAAAATTGACCTCCAATGTTTGTGTAGTGTTCTTGTGTAGACCATCTCTATATATGAAGCACTTATGGGTTGTTTTATCAATTCATTATTCATTTCCAAAGAAGGTAAGGGAAATTGTGTATGAAAGTATGCATCCATGGGTGGATGGATAAGGAACATAGGTCACTATAACTAAGTAGAGCTGAACAAGTCACTGACAAACCATAGGATATAATGAATTGCAAGCAGGTGAACATTTAACAGAAGGGCCAAACTAAATGTGACGTGGAAGATGCATGCCTAGGTTTTCCTGAGGTTTTTAGGTAACAGTCATTGGCGGGTGGATCTGGTATTGGGACTAGGGTATAGAAAAATGAGTGGACCATTTTTTCTCTGCTTCACAAAAAGAAGAAGAAGAAGCTGAAGAAGAAGAGTGCATCCCACATCACAGTGAAAAGCAATTATCATATGATGGGATAGATCTAGTAACTTGTTTGCCCATATTGTTTCATTTTTCATGTTGGTTTTTACCTTTCTTCCACAGGTTTCGGGGTGTTATACATGGAAAGGAACTTTTGGGCATGAAATTTCTGTAAGTATGTTGGCATGTTATGCTGGGGAAATAATTTCATTTGCTGACTGGTAATCTTGAAGAATCTACATTGAACAAGGACACTAACATTGCAATCATAGACACATAGACCTGGGAGCAAGTCCCATTGAACTCAGTATAACTTGTTACTGACTAAAGTTATGTAGGATCATTCTATAAATTGCTATTACACGAGAAATCTTGAGTTAAATAACAAAACAAAATAAAACAAAACACTGTCATTTTCAAATGGATTTTGCTTTATTTAGTGGTTTGGTAATTATTCAGCATTGTTTTTAGATGACATTTTCTAACAGGCAGCATACTTTTGGAAAAGCCAGCGTTCCAGATCACATTCAAGCAGGCAATGATAACACAAATCCTGTGATTTTCCTGTTTGTCTGGAACACAAGCTGTACTGTATCTGAGAAAACAAAGTATTAAAAATAGTCCATAGCATGCACTTCAAATGTTGTAAGGTATAAAATAACGTACACTGACGCCATTCTGTTATTTCTGAGTGTGGTAACCATGGCAACAGTGCTAGCAGTTTTCTCCCTTATTTTATAAAGCAAATATGAGTGTTTACACAAGAATATACAGAATGTATGCATATAATGCTGATAACATTCATGGATTTTTAAAATTATGGTTTTTGTGTGTGACCTACTTCCCCCTTATATTTTATGCAATATGTTCCTCTCTGTTCTTCCTGTCATTTGATCCCCTTCTCCATCATTTGATGTTTTGCCAAAAATAAGGTCAAATGTTTTTATTTGCTTTGGTGTATTGCATGCATTTGTGTGTCTTGATTTGTTAATTTTTTGCTCCCTGCTTTCCCCCCCTGTTACTTCCACCCATATGTTTTTCTCAACTGTTAATAGTTTCCATTTAAAACAAGCTCTAAAAGCTTATTGATTTATTGTATTTGGTTGTGTGAGTTCTCTTGTCAGCCCTGTGGAGAATTTCAGAACAGAAGCTTCCTGATGAGCTAGCATCCAAAACAATTTCGCCTGAAGCTTCTGGTGTCTCTCTGTTTCTTCACAGCAGAAGTGTAAAGTGTAAGGCTCGAAAGTTAACACTTTCTAGCTGTGGGATTTAAAAACTCTTCTGAACCTCAGAGAACACTTACTGAAGCTGTGGGTGCATTTTCTTCCCTTTCTAGAGGTACTGAGTTTAATTATTAGGGATAACTACATGAGAGAGTTTGAGGAGAAAACTCATTGCCCACAGTAAGCTCCTCTATTTGGAATATATAAAACATTCAGTTATATAATATGTGTCAAGTAGGGATGTATAAATTTATAAATTTTGTTTTTGCTCAGTTTCACATTTCCCCCCTAGTTTCCAGTTTTCTACATTTCCACAGTATTTTGCAGTATTTTTTAAGTCCTCACGAAAATCTATCAGCATTTCATTGCAAATTCCTCCTAAGATACAATCTTTATTATGCAATTTTGCCTGATTTACACAATTTTTTGCTAAGGTATTTTCATTAAAGAAATGCATTTTTGTCTGCTTCCAATAATATAAGCATTTATATGTACACTTTAGCCTAGTCTATGCATTTTTGTACACATTACTTGGCATTGTAAAATTCAGAAATTTACAAATTTTTAAGGATGACCGTATTCAAGTTCACTTAATATCTTGGAAGCGTGATTTCACTGCGTTTGCCTTTAAATGTGCAGTGAATCAAATTTCTCTCTGAAAGAAGGAAGTAATAAATAGAATCACAGACAGGATTACTGTGGATTTAACTATCGTCATCTACCTTAGTCACCAGGATATAGACCATTATCAAGTAGGACAGCCTTTTGTGACATTTTAGGTTTGAATTAACATTACATCTGAAGAAAAAACTTATGTCTTTAGGTATCTAATTTACCTCATATTAAATTAACATTTCCCAAGAAGTCTCCAGGGAACTTGTTTAACCACCCTTTTAAATGTGTGCTGCCAAGTGCTCTCACTTGTAGAAACAAAATAATAGAAAATGTCTGCTTCTTTCTGTGTTCAGATTTCTCTTTTGCAATTGTTCGAATATAATGCTACAACTCAGCAATCCTAAGGTGGTGGTGGGAACTCAGAAAGTGGTCAAATTGTCTTACCCATTGTCCTGCTGGGCTCCTATGTCCCTTTTCTGGTTTTCATCTATTTTCCCTATTTCTCTATCATTGGGAACAATGGGAAGGAAATAAGAGGGGTTTCTGTCAGCTCCAGGTTTGGGGAATCAGCTGAGAAGACTATGGAAATCCATGCTTTTTCTTTTCTGCATGCCCTGAAACTGCATCCCATGGCACACACCCATTTAGAACTACTGATATTGCGCCTAGGATGTTGGTATAGCCAGGGCCACAGAAGTTGCCCCAGAGATGAAGATCCAATATATTGTATTGGACTGGACTCCCCACCTAGGATTTCTGCCAAAAAGCATCATCCAAAGAACCTCACAAGAAATTCCACATGCTTCAGAAAACTTTGAATGTTTGTTGACCCACAACATGGTACCCAAGTAGACCTATCTGTGGTATGACATAGAGGCCTGCTGTGCAACAAGCACATTTTGCTCATAGGGAGAGCAAAAACTGTGGAGTAAACTAGATACCTAAAGACACAAAGAGTTTCTTCTTCAAATATTACATCTTGCCTTCCTAAAATTCACTTTGTTTAATCAGATAGCTGTGTTCCAGATAAAGTCTCCACTGAGATGGCTCTCTTCCCATTATAACACCCACTCATTCTTTTTTGTTTCAACCTTTTCCTCCCTCACTAGGTCATTTTATCTCTACTTCAAAAGTCGTGTGTTCTTCAAAGGCTATCACTTTCCCCTCCACATGTCCTCTTTCTACCACCAAGTACTGGCAATGCAATTTCATAGCAGAATTCATATTCTGTTCATTCATAGAAGCTGAAAAGATTAAGCTCCTCACAAATATTATATACTCCCGAGTTCAAACAATATTAAACATACATGCTGGATGTCTTTCTATGCCTGATCAATAAGCAAAACATTCAAGCAGTCATCTCCCTGCTCCATACAAATCATAAAAAGGCAAAATTCTTACAAGGTGCTTCGCTTTAACTGCAAAAGGAAATCAAAGTGTGGTTTGAAAGGAAGATTATATCCATCCAGCATTAATGGGCTCTCTGTAAGTTTCCCCTGTGTAAAGGTCTGCTTATCCCATACTCTGGATTCTCTACCTGGTTTTTTTGTTTTTGTTTTTTTTAAAGCCACTCACACCTGAACCACTCATACTTCTTTCATACCCAGGTAAAACAAAAGAATCAGCCAAGTGTACTGAGTGATTTCCCTGCAGGAACATAACCAACATGCTAACAGGACTGAAGGTATTTTTCCGGCCTGTTTTTCATTTTTATGCAAATCCTTTATGTGGCACAAGAGATTGCTATGCTTCACAAGCCATCTGAATTAGAGTCACTGAAATGTGTCATTTTGCATGTGTTTGGACAATAGGAAAGGGGGGGGGGGAAATACCACCTCAACATTTTTATTATTGGCAGGGGAAACAAAACAAATTTTCTACCAAAATCTGAGATAGATGAGAAAGATAGGAGTGCAGTTCCCTTTACTGTACTTCTTACAACTGTTGTTGGCAGAGAAAAATGAGAAAACATTTAGCATAGATTGAAATAATGAAGGCTACTAGCAATGCCCATCACAGTCATATGCTAGATAAAATGATTTTTTTTTACTCTGTATTTAAGGAATAATAATAATAATAAATAGCACTTGCAAGTACCCTTCATAATATTATAGGATAAATTCACCAGGAGTTTCTTCTCTGAAATACTCTCCTCATGACTGAATGAGCTGGGGGCAGGTCTCTGGTACCTGGGGTTACGAACAGCCTAGTTAACAAACTTTTTGGATTACAAACACTTCAAATGTGAAAATGAGTGTTCCGGGTTGCATATTTTTTTGGGTATCTGAACGTACTCTGTTCGGGGGTGCACTTCTGTTTTGAGTGCCAAGCCGTTGTCCTTCGGAGGAGGAAGTAGGAAGTGATATGGTTAACTACATAGAGGATTTATATGATTTGAATCAGAAAAGAATTAGGGCATATTCGCATGCCTCAACCCTATCAGAATGCATAAGGTCGAACATGATTCCTAGGGCTTTAAGGGTTATTAAACAGCCAAGCCTTTATAAAGGAGACAAGGATTTTATAACGAAATGGACGGGCATATTGGACAGGTGTGTGATTGACCTAATGCAGTTAATCATTTCAAAAACAAAATCTGAAGTTGATAGAATAGACTCAGAGACAGATAAAATCCAAAAAGACCTAAAGAAAGGGAGCGATAAAGCAACATATGATAAAGAGATAAAGAACCTTGAGGGAGTCTATGACTGTGTTTAATAGGGAGTTAAAAATTTACAAAAGGAAAAAGTTCATTAGGGATAGAGATGATTATGCAAATAATAGAATATATGTCTGGACCAAAAATGAAAATCGCAATAGATCCTTCAACAGCAAAAGAACTAGGAACACCCAGAGGGCAACAAGCCTGACTAATTTAGGGGATAGTGCAAGTAGCATATCTAGTAGAGGTTCGTTCGAATATGTATCTGAAGCTAAACAACAAAGAACATGACAAAATTTTCCCAAGCTTGGGGGCAAAGGGAAGAACAGGTAACTGGTAAATTTGTCAAGCTGAGCATTCTCTCCTAGGGAGATAGAAGTGCTGGACTTAGGCTTAAATTTTGCCCCTACCCAGAAATATTCAGCCATGAACACCCGCATTGACCTTTATAAAATGATTCAACAAATTAAACTAAGACTTATGTTCCAATCTTGTTGGTGGGCGTGCAACTCCCCACCCCCACCCCCATGCTGCTGTGGGAAGTGCGCGCTGTGCCACTGGACCAATAGGGGAAGTGGGGAGGGAGAGAGAGATGGGCCTTTAAATGACTATGTCACCCTTACTTCTCAGCTGTTGTTTTGGTGTCAGCTTCATCTGCTCATTGGCAGACCTGCAGTGCAAGATTACCCAATCTTTTGAAGGGGCTAAGTGGGATTTTAGGAAGCTGCCTTCTAGTGAGTTAGACCATTGATTGATCTATCTAGCTAGCTCAGTATTATCTACAATGGCTGCCTGCAGCTTTCCAGGATTTCAAAGCGAGTTACCCAGAGATGTTGAGAATTGAATCTGGGGTTTTTGCATGAAAAGCAGATGCTCTACCACTGAGCTACAGTCCCTCCACTTTTTGCAGCAGGTGTGGCGGGGGTGAGGTATCCATACTTACTAACATTTCTCAAATGATTCCCAAATGACCCTCCTCAACCCCCACTTTTTATGTGTCCTCCTGGCAATACTTCTGGCCTCAGTGCTCTCTCAAACCTGGCACTGCCCCTGTTGGCTGGAGATATCCAAAGACTGTGTTTTTATTAACTTGGCAGTGTAAATGGTAGCTGCAGTACGATACCTCAGAGACATAGCATCTGTGTTCCATTGCCTCATTGCTTCAGGTGCTACAAATGAGACTTATTTTGTTTTAGTTCCTTTTGCTATTGGGCAACATACTGCTATACTGTAGTAATGATTTAAGTGTCTACAAGAAAGAAAGGGTTTGCAATCCTATGAATACTGTTTTAAGGGTTGTTGATCACATGAGGCTTACATCTGTGTAAGCATGTATGTGACCGAGTTGCACTTTTTAACATCCATGATAAGAATCGATATACATCTACTCAGAACTCCATTGTTCATTATCAAAGAAATGTCAGAAGAAAGGTTTTCTCGACTCCTAGAGAATATTAAGGAAAATGTCACCATGTGAGTGTTGTTGTCATATCTTCTCCTACACTTAAGATTCCACAGACATATGGCTTTTAATAAAAAGCCTTCCATTAGCTGCTGCAGTTTAACAAGATTAAGCATTATGGAGGACTGATTTGGCTCCTTTCTTAATGGACTAGAAGCAGTTACCACTGAATTTTGCTAACCCCTCTCCTACTTTTTCATTGTTCCTGATGCATGAGCACTCAAGTTAATTATTAAAAGAGCTCTTGATTTAAATTTTTAGTGTTCATCAAGATGAGGGCCCACTCTATTTCCACATAATCCAATAATATAAGTACACTGTGTGGAATGGCCACTTCAGTTTGGAGTGTATATTTAAGGATATTAACTAAGAGCAACAGCAGCATATTGCACTGAATTAGTCAGTGATCACTAACCTCAGCAATCAGTCCCACAATCCAGTCCTAGCCTGGCTAATTCTAAAGCATGCTGATCTGAGGCCTGAACCTCAAGAATTAACTAAGGTGAAGTTACTGAATTAGCTAGCTACATTATGAGCTTTCATTATGACTTTCAAAAGACACACGTTGTCCTTCTTCCCTCAGGATGAGAGAAGTAGCTCAAAACTCAATCTATAATTTGCTCAAACAGGTGGAGGCTAATCCATAGTGCTATTGGGGCCTAGCCCTGTCAAGCAATTTTGAGAAACTTTTTATCCAAAATCTCAAAGCCACACACTCTTTCTTGTCCCATGCACATTTTATACTTCTGTTTCAACTCAGAGAAACTCTGCAAACATTTCTGCCAATCAGGTTTCTGCAGTCTTCAGCCAATCCTAATTTGAAAGTATAACTATGACAAAGAAGTCCCTCTCAGGTGTTTCTAAGCAAAAACACCATGTGATTGATCAGGCTTGCCTAACAAGGCAGGCCAATTATGAAGGCTTTAATTCCATCTGTGGTTAGGAGACTAACCAACAGCTTAGAGGCCCCATCCACACCTCCAAAGCACATTCTTTGTAACTAGCCAAGAGAAAGGAATGGTTGCCAGTTTGAGCAGTTTTTTTTTTAAAAATTAACAAACAGCAATGGTTGAAGAGTATGTGAGTAACTTTCTATGTTACCAGTTTTGTTGCTCAATCATTTACAGTTACAGGACCAGGAGAAGAAATGGTGAGTAGCTTCTGAGTTTGTTGAAACTTTTTGTGTTATTGCTTGTGTGGGGTTTTTTCCTCAACAACTTTGGTCAAGTTTTTTCTTGTTTTGCATTCTTCTTTATCTTTACATTTTCAAAAGTTACGGCTTCTTTTTTGTTGTTTATTTAACAGGATTCATATGATGTTTAAGGAGATGTTAGAAAGTTGAGATCAGGACCATCTGTTTTAGTATTTTAAGTTTTGTATATTTTAAAGTATGGTTGCAAAATTGTCTTGATTTTGTTGTTTTATCTTTTTGTAAACTGAGGTTTGTTGGTTGGTTTTTTACAATCAAACCATGGATACATATTATGAAATAGATAAATAAATCATCAAAACCTTTATGGTTTGCGTAAAACATGAAATATGCACTAAAATACTGATGAAACCGGATGTTAAAAAGAGGTTGAGTTTCTCTTCAAAATATGAGTAAAATCAGCCACTTAAAAATATACAAAATAAAATACCATGTTAAAATACATGCCAAAATTACCGTATTTTTTGCTCTATAAGACTCACTTTTTCCCTTCTAAAAAGTAAGGGGAAATGTGTGGGTGTCTTATGGAGTGAATGCAGGCTGCGTAGCTATCCCAGAAGCCAGAACAGCAAGAGGAATCGCTGCTTTTGCTGCGCAGCAATCCCTCTTGCTGTTCTGGCTTCTGGGATTCAGAATTTTTTTCTTCTTGTTTTCCTCCTCCAAAAACTAGGTGCGTCTTGTGGTCTGGTGCATCTTATAGAGTGAAAAACACTGTACCTGTTTGCCTAAAAAAAGTGTTTAGTAGGCACCAAAAACAATACACCAAAGTGTTTGCCATACATTTTGGCAGGGAATTCCATAGTGTAAGCATGAAAAGGGTCTAAACCATGACTGGGGGATCTGGTGGGACAAAGGCAACTCTCCAAAAACGGTGATAGAATAGTCAGTGGTTTTTATGGAGAACTAGGAACCTGAGACCTGAAGGTGTGGAGGAAGCAGGTGACTGAATGAAAGAGTTGAAGTGTTTAGGGAAAAGAGGAAGAAAAATGTGAAATCTCCCCCAACACAAGTGACAGTGAAAACAATGAATTGCCCAAGGGTACCCTGTAATTCCTTTGCCAATCTAGAATTTGAATCACTTTTGATACAAAACTACAAAACACTGAAGAAGTCTGATAACTAAGTCTAAACACATTTATTCTTAACTTTATAAAGCCCGTTAGTCAAATGAGATTATATCTCTTGAGAAGATATTGGATTAAATAACCCCACATGCCTACATTTAGAATACATTTGTTTTAAGTTGAAGGTAATACCTATAGTGCTAGATACAATTCTCAGATACCTCTTGAAAAGCAATGTGTGTCCTGCACCCCATGAGTATAAAACTGGCTTCATTGAAACTTTGACGAATAAATCCCATCAAAGTTACATATCCATTGAAGAGAGAAATTGCTTATTCTGAAGCAATCCTATGAAGTGTTGTTTGTATTTGTGATATGCAAATTGTATGGGGGGGGAAAAGTACGTGCCCTTGATATATAGCGCTGGAAATTTTTCTCATACAACACAACATGGAAATACTATACAAGCCTAGAAATGGGGGAATGGGGTAAATTAACAGGAGATTTTGTAATTTTAATGTTATATTACATTTTTGCAAAACCATGCAGAGATATACAAATATTTACTTGTATGGCTGTAAAAGCCCGGAGGAATATATTACTTGATGTTTCACACAATATTAAACTGTTTTGGTGGTGTTTTATTAAGTTTAATCCTGATGTGACGTATTGTCCCATTGCTTCAGCAAAATCAATACATGAGCATTTAGAGTTAAACAGAAATTGTTTTCAGTTGTTCATTACTAGAATACATTTCCAGAAATATACCAGCTGTTCCACCCTCTCAATACTTACATTTATTTTATTTTATTTTCCAAGAAATTTTTAAAACAACACTTTTACATTCAATTATATACCAAATTCATCTTGTTTGACTTCCTCCCCCTTGCCCTGGCTTCCAAATTCAATCATTCATCATCTTGCATATCATTATCTTTCGTCTGTAATTTTCAAATCTTAATTATAAGTACATTGTCCACATTTAACACATCATAAATGTTACAACAACCCTGCTAACGTTTTAATATATTTATAGTATTCTTTAATATATTCTATAAATGTTTTCCAATCTTGTAAGAATTTCTTCTTGTCTTGTTGCCTGATCCTCACGGTAAGCTTTGCCATTTTGGCATAGTCTATTATGCTGATTATCCATTCTTCCTTCATCGGTGTGCCTTCTTTCCATTTTTGGGCAAATAGCTTTCTGGTGGCCTTGGTATACATAAACAGTCTCTCTAAGTTCTTCGGTATCTCCTCCCCCACTATTCCAAGCAAGAAGGCTTCTGGTTTTTTATAAACATTTAACTCATTGTAAATCATTTCCCAGAAGTCTTTTGCCCTTCTACAAGACCACCACATATGCAAAAAGGTACCTTCATTCTCTTTACATTTCCAACATATATTTCTATCCTCTCAACACTTAAATGGTCATCTGCATTGTTACCTGAGTACAGTGGTACCTCGGGTTACATACGCTTCAGGTTACATACGCTTCAGGTTACAGACTCCACTAACCCAGAAATAGTACCTTGGGTTAAGAACTTTGCTTCAGGATGAAAACAGAAATGGTGTGGCAGCAGTGGGAGGCCCCATTAGCTAAAGTGGTGCTTCAGGTTAAGAACAGTTTCAGGTTAAGAACGGACCTCCGGAATGAATTAAGTACTTAACCCGAGGTACCACTGTAGTTAGATATTAATGGCAGTCTGAAGGGGTCCTTATGCACATATTGGTGTATGAATATACATAGGATTTCCTAATGGTAATTGGAATTGGAATTGATCAGATTCTGGTCCCCTTGGAGAAAGCAGTGTGTGCCAGTCTCTCATCAGCCAAGGGCTCCAGCCAGTGCTTGCATTGGCATCTAGCAGGTGAGAATAGTTGCCATGCTCTCCAAATTCCTTCAAGTGTTTGCTACTGGATACCTGAAAAAAGTCTATAGACTTTGTAACACGTAAGGCTATTATTCAAGTCATATCATTGTGATCACAATGAGGGTCAGAATGGGAGCTATTTTCCCTTTAGTATTTAAGAAATAGCATTTGCCAAGCTCTTTGTGGATGAAGCCAAGGGAAATTAATTTATCTGTTGTTGAAGTCGCTGAATGATGAGATGCCAACTGATGTATGTAGATGTGTGAATCAGCCTTAATACACTTCAAATACTGTAGTAACCTGACCTGAACCCTATATTATCATTTGAAGTGACAGAGACCTATTGGGATTTTTTTTAACAAAAAACCTGTTGTAAAGTTCATTTTTTTGATTCACAGTCTTATATACTTAATTTCCACTCATACTTTATCTCTGTGTATTACCTGGACCTTCTGTGTTCCTAGATAGTGATCCACTTAGCACTGAAACAGAGATGCTTTGACTTAAACTGACTTGACCCTGTTGACTTACTGGAACTCAATCAGCTCAGATGCAAGCACTCTAGATTAACTGGTTTGAGAAGAGAGTTTAATGTTGTATCTTTTCTTTATAATCAGCATTTCAGTTACTTCAGATCTCTACTGTTTCTCTGCTAGATTTTTTTTTAAATCTGGGTCTCTGCAGACTCTCATGCTCCCTTGCCTTTCTTCTGTTCTTAACTCCCAATAGTCTCTCCCGGATTCTTCCTTCTGTTATCTTAAGTGCTTTTATTCTATCTGATCAGCTTTGTGCAAATCTTTTTAAAAAATGCTAACTTGACAACCTTAAATTAGATGTACAGTTTTAGAATGCCATCTGCTTTCATCCACCAAATGGGGTTATGACTGAATAGCAAATGAGTAGGAGGGGTACAAATGAAGCCTCCGGTCCTCTGGGGTCTGCGCCAGCAGAACACTTTGAAGCTTGGGTTGTCTGCCTTAAAGTGACTAAGTAAAAAACAGGACACCTGCCAACACAACCTTTAGAGTTAAGTGTTTCTTTCTCTTGTTTTGAAAGATCGTTCATTTGAAGACAGAAGGTACACAAAGCAGTGTTGTTATTCATAGGAAAATATTGCCAATTTTGGTTACTGCCAGCCAGTCAGATTCAACCAGAAAATCCCACTGGTAAGACAGTTATAGTATTGGCTATAAATTGCACTATTTAGCCCATCACTTCAAATTCAGTTTCCGAGCAGATGGAAGGACCATCCTCCACATCTGGTAATTTGCTTGGACCAAACCATCAGAAGGCTTTCTGATCTCACGTCCAGCTTTTGAGCAAACAAACACGTTCATGTTGGTTGTCCAAAATGCTGAAGTAGGAAAGGATTTATTTCAAATTTCATTCCTGTTCAGTGTCTGATGGGAATAGCAGCAAAGTTGTATAAGCTTCTTAAAAACATTCAGAAACTTTCTAGAGCTGTAAAGCAAGTGAGTGCTTTCAGGTGCCATATACGTTTCTAACTTTTGTATAGACCATGCCAGCCAAGACCTCCAGGTGTTAAATTACAACTCACAACAGCCTCAGGCTGCAGGGGTAATGATCAGGGACGATGGGAGTGGTAGTCCAGCAATATCTGGAGCACACCACCTGCTTTTGACATTATAGCATGGATGACCAATTAGAGAACTGGGTTTTGAATCTGAATCCAGATCTCCAGTTCATTCTTTTACTGAAAAGGAGAGGGCTTTCCTGTGGTGAAAATATGACCAGGGACTTACTGCCAATATTGGTTTGACTTTGTGAAACCTAATTGTCTGTCAACGTGTATTTTAAAAATGAGAAGCAGCTGCACTAGAAGCACTAGTATCACATATGCATAGGATTGACAGTACATGGCCTTGAAACATACAGAGAGCTGTTCAGCTGGTTTGGCTCCTCCAGTCACTATTGTACTGTACTGAAAGAAGATAAACTTTCCAAGAGTTACCCTGGTACACAGATAAATTAGCATGTTTAATTTAAGTGGAAGCCAATTGTTAGATGCATGCCTGAATTGAATTTAAATTTTCACAAAAAAGGCCAGTTTGAAGATAAAGCATAACATCTAGTCTGCTTAAAGCCAGTATTAATGCATGATACTTGATGCATACCCATGCAAGTGTCCCAGCAGAACTGGGAAATCCTGCGCAACAGCACGGCAGCTATTTTAGGCGCCATGATCTCGCATGATTTTGCACTGTGATCGTGCCCCCTAAAAGTGATTTTTTCAGGCCCGCAATCTTGTATGGCATCCCAAAATGCATGTTTTTGGGGTTTTGTGCTCTCATGCAAGAGCACAGCCCCGGAAAAAACCACACCTTTTTGGTTTCATGATCTTGCGTGGGTCACGCAACTTGCATAGGAGCATGGCCAGGAAGACACATGTCCTGGTTTTGAGAGGGTTCAACCTCTGCCACACCCACATACACATGTCTAAGACTTTCCTAACATGAAGGAACTCCACGTGCATATACTGGTCCAAGTATAGAACCTTGTGTCATACATGGAAAATGTATTGCCAGTGGATGGGCATAGGAGTTTTGAGCATCAGCCCACTGTTCCCATCACCATGTGAGAGCCATTCATATGAGCACTCCGATGGAGAAATGACTAAAGCAGTTACAGACAACTGACACATGCACTCACATTTCTTGCATCTTGTCCTGAGAAGTGGTTTGTGCAGTCATCTTTCCCATGTATGGAAACCATATAACAAATATATGTGAGTTTCCTGCTATGTTACACCAGAAGCACCGTAAACAGCTACACATAATCACACATGCAGCTGCTTACCTGCAGCATCCAAAGCAGGTATCTTGTTCCATCAACAAGAGAACTTTCCACCCTCCCACCTTGCACTTAAAAATAAAACAACAACCACACAGTCTTTCTGCCGTCTTTCAATGGCAAGGTTTAACATGGGGCGGGGTTGGTTGGGATTTTGTGATACTTTATCTTCATATTTTCAGCATTATATTTTTAGTGTTTTTTATGCTTTTAACTTTAAATGGTTATAACACACAGGAAGCCAAGATAGCACAAAATAAAAATAAATGAGCTGACAATACATTAACAGAAAAACCTATGCAATTGTTTCCCCATGTCTGTTCAACTGTACTTTGCCATGGCAACAGAGGCTAAGCGACAATATGACTCACACTCTATAGCTGCAAGATGAAATGGTAGAGATGAATTAAGAGATGTAGATCATCCAGTCCTGTAGACCAGTCCTCACTCACCAGGCCAGATTCTGTACCTGCTGCCACCCACTGCTGTGCAGTCTACTGGTTCCCACAAGCAGCAGCCAGTTTGCTTGCACAAATAACTGCTCATGCAAGTGGTCTATTCATGTGAACAGTACCACCTCAAACCCAGTTTCGTATCCTGTACCCAGAAAGGATCCTGTATCCTGTACACATTCTTGCAGAATGTAGCTGTTTGGATATTGCCTAGCTCAAAGAGCAACCTGTGATTTTTAGCAGGTATTATTAGTGTGTGCTGAAAATTTGTCTTGTCTTCTTTGTTTTACCAGCCTTCATCAGTTAATGAAAAGATGAATTTTGTTCAAAGGTTATGAAAGAGGAGTGAAAATATTAGTGAAATTGCTGGTTTCAATGTTTTTGATGCTTTTGCTTTAGTTTTGAGGTGGTCAAGAGGTGTTTGTATGCGTGCCTCCTTCCTTTCATTCTGTAAATAATTTCACTAGTGTTCTTCAGTCTGTCTGTCCAAGGGGAAATCTCTAATTCCTCCCATGGGGATTTTTAGGAAGCACAAGCAGTCAGGGAGGCTGCAGAGAGCTGGACAAATAAGTGGAAATCTTATTTAAGGCATTTAAGGCAGCCCTTCAAGTAATCAAAGTCTAAACTGTGTTTGTGTGTCTGTAAAATGAGCAGCCTACTTTTAAATTAGGAAATGATACAATGCTCAGCTTTTATGGAATGCAGTGGACGCTCGGGTTGTGAACGTGATCAGTGCGGGAAGCACGTTTGCAACCCGCAGTGTCTGCAACCCGCAGCACCGCGTCTGCGCACGCGCAGGTTGTGAGTCAGTGCTTCTGTGCATGCGCAAGCGCCGAAACGTGGAAGTAACCCGTTCCGGTACTTCAGGGTTCAGTGCAGTGCACAACCAAAAATTGCGCAACCCAAAGTGTCTGTAACCCAAGGTATGACTGTACCCTTTTTTGCTTTATCCTACTTGATCTGCTTTTAATTGTAGAAGGATAGTGTAGATGGCCTCAGAACTGGACTACATGTTATTCTTGCTCCCCAAGGACTCATGCCAAGGTCTTTTTCACACTTGATACCTGAAGCTGTTGTATCAGGAGATGCCTAGTATTGAAGTGGGCGGTGTGGACTTTTTTCACGTGAAATATGTGCTCTACTCTGCTAGTACTACTGAGCTGTTCTGGTTGTCACGACTTACCCACAAGAGTTGAAAGAAATAGTGGAATAAATGCAGGTGAAACAAAATAAGGTTGTTCCAATGCCTAGAAAAACAATTACGTTGAGAGAGGCATTTATTTTAATAACCTGTCTACACATGTGCAGTCTATACATTTCAAAGCTAGTGAATTATTTTGCTAAAAATAGACGACAAAGGAATTGGCAAATATGACAAGCCCAACAGCTTGGTAAATTGCCTTTGCAGTACTAGACACAAGTAGCCAGCTGCCATTTACTATGATCCTTTGAGCTGCTTCAGAATTACTCTTTGGAGAAGGTCAAGAGGAATATGACCATGTAAATGAGAGGAATAATAATTTCATCTTGAAGCCTTTTCCACCACAGAACAACTTGATGATGGAAACATTCCATAGGGCCCTGTCTTAAAATTGGCTACTAGAGTAATCAAACACAAGAAATATCTCTCAATCCAGCAAGATGTATAAGCTAGGGCTTCCAGCTCTCTACTATGTCTGCTTTGATTGAAGGCACATGGCTTCTTCTAGAATGAAAAGACCAGGCCCTGACAATGTAAATGTGTAAATCTGTTCACAGGACTCCTGCTGTTACTTTTATCATACTGTGCTTTCCTATTGTGTATAGCTGCGTGGTTAGGTTTGATTTTTCAACAAAAAAAAAGAGAAAGCAAAGAAAAGAAAGGAAAAGGAGGCCTAGAAATAATAATAAACAGGTGCTGTGCTCGATTAGTGGGCCTCTTCATCTTTCACTGAGGCACAGCAGCCATTTTGACAGCTTGCCCAAAGCTTGAATATCACAGTCAATTTTGTACATTACAGTGCATGTAGGCTTTCCAACTGATGTCTTGCTTTGCTGAAATAGTATTTCTCATTTTTGTTGCAGCTCCTTCATGGGCTAATTAAATTCAAATGTAACATATCCCGCAACCCATAGAAGCATTTGCTGTCATTAGCAGAGCTCTCCTTGGTGTGGATCCTAAAGTAAGTTAACATACGTAAATTCACAAAAGGCTTGTTTCCTCTCCTCCTTTGACAGCCACATGTAACCCCCCCCCCCAGTCTTTCAACATGTCTTTCAACTTTATTTATTTATTATTCTTTCTTTCTTACACCTCCCGGGGGGAAGAGGGCTGTGCCGTAGTCTTCCCTCCACCCCCCAAAAAACCCCAAACCCCTCCCCCAGTGTCTAAAAGAGCCATTTCTTCTTCTTTTTCTAGCTGGGAAAGAAAGGGAGATTCCTTGTTGAGGTTCCCCCCCTCCCCCTGCTTTAGGAGGGTAGGAGTGAGGAGGTAAGTTTTTTTCGGCCTGCTCCCAAGCAAGTAGCCACAGGCACCCTGTTCCCTTTGAGCCGGGCTCCTTGCCTCCTGCTCTGTGTCCTGGAAAGGGGAGAGATTGTCCTCCTCGAGGTAGCAGCTTCGAGAAGGTAATGCAGCTGCTCCTGAGGTGGGGAGGAAGGCAGGGGCAGGATAACTGAGTCATTTCTCTCTCTGGACAGCTGGCATCCTCTGTGCCCCCCTCCTCCTCAGTTAGGGCTGCTGTGCTTGGAAGGGCGCTTTGGGTCTCCCACGTAAGGAGGGACATTCCTTCTGCTGCTCAGCGGAAAATACGTATGGGAAATTCTGGACATCCCTTAAAATTCAACCCCCCCCCCCGACACCATTTTAGGCATCCGATTTCATGGCATGTATTTTCTGGACGCATGGCAAGCCTAGGGTAGTCAAGGGACCTTCTGACCAATGCAAGGTGGGGGGGGGGGAGAAGGGGGCTAGTGGGCAATGGAAGGGATAGGAAACATTCCTTCTGTGAACTTGCTTTAATTAACATCTTCGAATCCATTATATTCCTGCATTCATGCCCCATTGTTTTCTTAAAATGAATATTGACGTTGTATGCCATGTCTTAAGTACAAAATAAAGCCTCGTAGTTGTAAATTCAATGACAACAATATAAGAAGAAGAAACAATGTATAGAGTGTGACTCCTGCTTAATATTCTAATGATTGCAATGCTGCTCTTTTCTACATGGGTAATTCCTTTTTCTTCATTCTTTCCTCCAGTCTCTTTAGTTAAACTTAATTCTCTAGCCTTTTATTTTAGAAGAATTTCAAATGTTTTCATTAGCACTTCATTATTCTGGAGTTGTCTGTTAGAAGCAAATTTATCAAAATTCTGTTGCTGCAATTAACATATAAATTATCTTCCATTTTACAATAAGAAGCTCCCCGACCCCAAGGTTGGGTTTATTTCAGTTTCCTTTAGACTCTAATTTTCCTGGGTGCATTTTAAAGTTTGTCCACACATAATCATAGCAGACAGGCACACACAATGTATGTGCATAAGTGTGTTTAAGTATGCACCCTCTAATAGAGAACTCAGCTAGTGTGCACTAACAGAACTGGAACAAAAAAGAAACATATCAAAGGACATATCAAAGAGCGGAATAAAAATGCTTTAAATAAGTGAATAAATAAATCCTGAGGTTTCAGTTTAGAAACAATAATATATCTTTTGATTAACTGTAAAGAATTTATTGAAAATAATTTGTTTGGAATGGCAAGTTCAAGAAAAAGAAACTGGAACCTTTACAACCTTCCTATGTCAGGTTTGTAGGAATTGAGTGTCATGAGGATGTGAGACACCAGTGAGAGTCTTGGAGGTAGTAACTAATGGTGGTCCAAGTCAGAGAACCACACTCCCTGTGCATTGGCTATAGTTAAGGTGGTATGAACAAATTCAAGCAGACAACAATGTGGTCTAGAAATGGCAACCATTTTATTGTTTACGGGTTCAGGTGGAATTTTGGCTCAGGCATTTGGGTGTATATTCATTTCAGCCTCCTGCCAGAGGGCTGAAGAAGCTTCAGCGTTGTGCCAAGGAATATGGTCTCTCCCAAGACACCAATCTACTGAGGTGGCCATCCTAAGGTCCCCACTGGAAGCTCTATGACCCATTTGCCCCATGCTTGGCTTCTTGACAGAGACTTCCACCTAGACACCTCTGACAGAATACCCTGAATATGCCGCTGGACTCTTAACAGGTGTGATTTGGTGTCAGAAGGAAATGCAAGAAACTTGCCCTTCTCTCTGAAGCTCCATGTTTGGGTGTGTGGAGTGGATGGGTAGGCTTTGCCATTTGAATTTGTGCCAATCCTGACAATTTTTGAACCAAAAGAAAGTGATTACCTTGCTATATACAGAGATTTGATGGCAAGAATAGCACAAACCTCAACAAACTTATGTTGAAATGGAGATTGTCTGTGCTAACGTTATAACCTTCAGTAGTAGCATCAATGTTCTCCAAGAGTTCCATAGACAGTTTTGTTCTTTAAAAACTCCAGTTGAAATTGGAAGCAATAGCACTGAAGAGCAATTGCTTACTATTGTTGTTCTTTTTTTGCAAGGAAGATTTTTCACCCATGTTGTATTTATTTTTTTATTTTATAATAATATTTTATAATGTTGTATTTATTGTTAATATTGTGTGTGTGTGTGTGTGTGTGTGTGCACATACGCACAGTTATATTTATTGATTTTGGGTTTTCTGTGCTAAAAATACTGCAGTTTTGTGTGTTTCCTCTAATAACTTTTGTACTTCATCAGGAGGAAATGCTTAAGAAGTGATATTGATGTAGAATAGAATGTCTCTATTTTCACCTGAGGAATGTTGGCAGAAGACAAGGCAAAGGAGTGTAGGGAAAGGAGCAGGCCTCATCCTATTTCCGATTAGTATTGTTGGTTGTTTTTGCTTGCAGCTATGTTTCCTTGAGTGCTTGGGCTTGGAGGCTCAGACCTGGTGTTATGGGGACAAAGATGAGTCATCTTCAGTTGCTTGGAAACCAGTGGAGCTACTGGTGGGTTGACTTAATGCTGTGGGTTAACTGTTGCCGTTGCTTCACCAAGAGCTAAAACATGAGCAGTTTCCCTGGTGCTTTTCATCTGTCTTGGAAAAATTGACCTTGGTAAAATATCTGGTCTTCAATAAATCAGCAACATCTTGAGGGATGTTGGGCCCATTAAATTGTTGTTTTAGGGGAGTTAGGATAGCTTGTGAAAAATAGTCTCTGGGAAGGATTGATGAGAGGCTATGAATCCTGCTGGATTTAATTGGTCAAGGAAGAAGTCAAACTGGGACAAAAGCAGGATTGTTGTATGACAGGGGATGTGTCCGTGAGCAGCTTTAAACATCATCTTATCAGGGGTGATATTTGTTCTCTAAGAAAGGATGCAGCAATTGTTTAAAGTCCTGACAATTGGGATTTGGGAGGGAAAAGAAACAGGAAAGCTCTAGGCTGCCTCCTCCCATGCCAGAAGCTCTGGTTGCTGTGATGTTTGTTGTGTGTCTGCGGCTACAGTCCTGCACACATTTATCTGGGAATATGTCCTGTTGAACTGAGTGCAAATGATTGCAGTCTCTCTCTCTCTCTCTCTCTCTCTCTCTCTCTCTCTCTCTCTCTCTCTCTCTCTCTCTCCTCTCTCTCTCTCTCTCTCTGTCTCTGTCTCTCTCTCTCTCTCTCACTCTCTCTCTCTCACACACACACACACACAGAATGCATTTTGTTATGTACACCAAGCAAAAAACACTCCCTGTTTCTAAGGTCCTCAGAGGCCCAGTCCTTACCATTTCATGCTTTAGTCCATCTAGAGAACCACAGGACTAGTAAATAGATGCCACTGCTTGGATGGACTGCATGAGGAATGGGCCTGTTTTAAATTACCAAAGTGAGGGGAGGGAATAGGAGCGAGGCAGATAACAAACTGTTATTGAATGATAGTGATGCAACTATTTCATAAATGCTACACCATTTGCAGATAGAAAATTAGAGGCTAAGTTTGGTGTTTTGTTTGTTTTCTCAAGGGCAGCAATTGCAAAAATGTTTTTTGAGGTGGGAGTTTCAGTCATTAAGTCAGTGCATGTTACTCTTCTTTTATTTTGCCAACCATTCTGACAGTCGAAACAAAATAAAAAAATTCCTTCCAGTAGCACCTTAGAGACCAACTAAGTTTGTTATTGGTATGAGCTTTCGTGTGCATGCACACTTCTTCAGATACTTCTTATCTGAAGAAGTGTGCATGCACACAAAAGATAATAGGAAACTTAGTTGGTCTCTAAGGTGCTACTGGAAGGAATTTTTTTATTTTGTTTCGACTATGGCAGACCAACACGGCTACCTTCCTGTAACTACATTCTGACAGTGGCAGTGAAAGTCCCCTAGGTGGCTGTCTCTTTTCTCCCCTGAATACCTAGGATATATCATTCCAGTACATTCTGGGGAAAATTGGAAGCCACCAGAAAGCAGCTTCCAAGAGGTACTGTGCCTACATTTAAAATGCTTAAAGTATATTAATAAAGTCAAGATTGTAAGCTTATGCTAAAATTTATAGTGCAAGCAAACGAACACTAGATGATTTTAATGTAAAATATTACATAGTGATTTCCTTCTTTTGGTATTTTTGTTCATAAAGAAGTCAAGTTACAGTATGTGTTATATGATTTCATCATAGCAGTTTGAGCTAATTAGATTGCCCCGCAGGAGACTTATTGACTAATACAGGAATTAGGGCCTCATAATTGCTGACGCTTACCAATAAACTCTGATTTAGCTGGCTGCACACACTTACACATGAGTACGTCTCATTCATCCCAAAGGAGTTTTCTCGTGAAAAAGCATCATTTATATCTTACAGAACTATCTTACTCAAAAAGATTCCATTACCACTTTTGGAAGTATAGTTTTAAGAGAAGCAAGGTTCACGTCTTAAGAACACAGTGCAATAAAGTGCCCCTGACATAAAGGCATACAAAATTAGCATTTGATCTGGGAATCCTTAGCTTGTGCAAGCACGCCAATTCCTAGGAGCAGAGGTGTCTTTGCCCCCCTCAGTCTTGAGGAGTCTGTGCGTGGAGCCAAGCGCGGCAAGATTCAGTGGCTGGCTCCTCCTTAGCATGACAGAGGAAGCTGCACTGTGCCGGGCTCCACGCTCTGCCTCCTCCCGATGATGCAGTATTGTGCAAGCGCCACATACCGCATGCATGATATCACACACACACGCCATGTGCATGATGTCACACATTTGAGATGCGTGCTGGGCCCCCTCAATCTTAGGTGCAAGATGGTGCTTTTGAACCTCTGGCTAGTGGAAGAGTGAAGTAATACATCTGCTATAGAAATATATTTATGGTAACTTGTTTGGATCTGGAACATCTCTCAGTTCAACCTATCTTTTGGAATGTTTCTCCCTGTATAAAACCTCTGCCTCATAATTTCATTTAGGACAAGAAGAATGACCTCCAGTGATAGACTCTCAAGTTTTGGTCTTCAAGAGGCAAGGACAGATGTTTGTCTTCTAGAAAGATTTTGACTGATGTTCAAACTTTTGTTTGCGGGTTGAATCCAATGAAGTTATTTTGTTCACAGAATAGCTTCTACTTGTTAAACTGAACTTTCTCTCCTCTGTATGCTCCCACAAAATCTGTTCCGGAGGATTGGGGGAAGCCCTACAACAGATTTTCTTTTGGGGGGGGAAGGGGAGATTCCACTGCATGAGTGGGAACATTTTAATTTATTTAGATTTTAGAATCTTAGGGGTGTGTGTGTGTGTGTGTGTATATATATATATATATATATATATATATATATATATATATATATTTGTTGTTGTTTAGTCATGTCCGACTCTTTGTGACCCCATGGAGCAGAGCACACCAGGCACTCCTGTCTTCCACTGCCTCCCGCAGTTTGGTCAGACTCATGTTTGTAGCTTCGAGAACACTGTCCAACCATCTCGTCCTCTGTCGTCCCCTTCTCCTTGTGCCCTCCATCTTTACCAACACCAGGGTCTTTTCCAGGGAGTCTTCTCATCTCATGGGGTGGCCAAAGTATTGGAGCCTCAGCTTCAGGATCTGTCCTTCCAGTGAGCACTCAGGGCTGATTTCCTTCAGAATGGATAGGTTTGATCTTTTTGCAGTCCATGGGACTCTCAAGAGTCTCCTCCAGCACCATAATTCAAAAGCATCAATTCTTCGGCGATCAGCCTTCTTTATGGTCCAGCTCTCACTTCCATACATCACTACTGGGAAAACCATGGCTTTAACTATACGGACCTTTGTTGGCAAGGTGATGTCTCTGCTTTTTAAGATGCTGTCCAGGTTTGTCACTGTTTTTCTCCCAAGAAGCAGAAATCTTTTAATTTTGTGACTGCTGTCACCATCTGCAGTGATCATGGAGCCCAAGAAAGTAAAATCTCTCACTGCCTCCATTTCTTCCCCTTCTATTTTCCAGGAGGTGATGGGACCAGTAGCCATGATCTTCGTTTTTTTGATGTTGAGCTTCAGACAATATTTTGCACTCTCCTCTTTCACCCTCGTGTGTGTGTGTGTGTGTGTGTGTGTGTGTGTGTAAAACAGCTTTCTAAGTTCAACTGACTTGATTTTTTAAAGAAAAGCTGAGAAAAAATCACTAACTAAATACATAGTAATCAATGTTCCAATGTACTTCAGCAATACAGTTAAGCATTTAGCTGTATTCTTATGTTCCATCAACTTTAATGAGACTCAAGTACAAGCAATTTTAGTCCTGGAACATATTCCCTTATTCAACATTCTTCAAAGCATTGTGCTGCTCCTATTTTATTGGCTTGTGGTGATGGAGCACTTTAAGATCACAGCTAAATTCAACATATCCACCCTCTTTAAAGTTCTCTACAACTGGAAAGATGACTGACTGAGTGGAATATGAATTATTTTACAAAACTTTTTTGTACATGCAAATCGCTGTTTAATGTAAACTATTGATTCTTGGGAAATTTAGCAGTACCACATATTCCACTGTATTTTATTTGTAAGATTTTGCTGAAAGTGCATCTTTCTCTTAGAGTAATTCTGCACACCAGTTATATCAGGAGTGGAGGGAGAGAAACACCTCTGCTCTGCCAGATGTATGGCAGCTGTACCTGATGTTTTCTGCTGGGGAGGGGAAACAAAAACCACACAGCCAGCAAATACAGCCTCAAAAGGCAGGTGTGACTCCAGTGTCCTTTGAAACTCTGCCAGGGCTCGCTAAGCAAGAACTGGGTGCCAGCCCTGATGCCCATATTCCACTCCCTTAGAGGGTGAACATGAACTCTCAAAGAGAGGAACATACTCTGTCTCACACAACGCTCCCTGTGTATCTATAGCCAGCCTACCGGGGAAAGGTCTTCAGCCCCTAGTCCCTAGATAACGAGTGGGAAGGCCTTTCAGGACATACCCTGTTCCACCAGGAATATATTTCACGCTGGTGTGTATTTCAAGTTCCACTGGAGTAATGGGGCTTCTGTCAAATCCTGCACCCCCTCAGGAAGCAGAAAACAAATATAAGATTGTGCTCAAAACATCTTTCCTGATTTAGGAGTGCTTTTTGACTATTTGACTGAGGGAGACTACTTGGGGAAGCACCACGACTCAGAAGAAAAGCAAAGCAGAAAGATATAGAGCTAGAAATGAAACTCAGCTGATGTAAGTTAAATGGGTAATGTGATTCAAATAGAGCCCCAGTATTGGTATGTAACAGATATATATATATTTTAAATCAATTCACTTTTCCATCACTCCAATGGAAACAACATGATCTGGTGTGTGTTGGCTGTACTAGTATCTATGGTTACAAGCACTTAGCCCCATAAAATGCTCGGTCATGTGCAGTTTGTCTGGGATATCTTTCCTTTCTACATAGCAGAGTTACTGGTGTTGCAAAAAAAGAAAAGAAAAAGGGGAAAGCAGGAAACTGGTGTGTGGAGAAAGCGATGGGATGTCTTGGCCCTTTCTCCCTTTTCTATTTTCCCCAATAAGTCCAGCTCCCTCAGTTGAAATTTACTCTGTAGGGGTAAATATAAAAGGTAGAAGTGTAAAGACTTCAAAATAAAATCATGTCTGTCTTCCACTTTAGTTTTTAGTTATTCTGGCTGCACTTCACAAAACAAAAAAGCAAGGGGGGAAACTTTATGTGTATCACCATGTTTAGTTTAAATCTTATTAAAAGCCTGGTTTTGTGTGCATAGTTCTGATGAAGAAGTACATCACACTATTATTAGGATTTGGAGTGAAATGGCTATAATATCAGTGTTACAACTGTGCTGAAAATACAATATGCAAAAGAGACTTGTATGTAGTTCTGGTTGAACAGTTCATCATAAATATTTGATGCTGAGAGGCTTTTTTTCTCCACTTTATGAATTATAAATAGAGGATACCATAAACATTTTGATTTGCTATAGAAATAGATACTTGCCAACCAATATGCATCTATACAATTATGTGCAGATATGGCCAGCTTTCATCTTGTCTTCCTGAAGATTTTGCTTAGAGGGAGCTCCTGTGGAATTTGTCTGATACATGCAACCAAACACATGTGTCCGGGAAGTATAGGATCATCAAGGTTGAATTTGCTGATCACATGATGTCGGAGGTGCTAGAGAAGACAGAGAGGAGGCAACATTCCGTGTATCATTCTGGATTGCTCCCCCCATTCTACTATACAGGTACTCATGCTGCATGCTGCAGAGCATGGGTTTGCCCATTGATAAATCCATATTTTGTAGCAAAGGTGTTTTATGAATGGTCACTTATCTGGTGATAGTTGGCTTGGTAGGAGTAACTAAATGTTTTTTATGTGTTTTAGCAGACTGCAAGCTAAACAACACCATCGTTTAAGAGGGATATAGACAAAATGGAGCATCTGCACAGAAGGGTAGTGAAGATGGTGTGTGGCCTGGAGGCCAAGTCCTAGGAGGAAAGGCTTAAGGGGTTGGTATGTTTAGCCTAGAGAAGAAATAATTATGAGATGATATTTCCATTTACAGTGGTACCTCAGGTTAAGTACAGTGGTACCTCGGGTTACATACTCTTCAGGTTACATACGCTTCAGGTTACACCCTCCGCTAACCCAGAAATAGTGCTTCAGGATGAGAACAGAAATTGGGCTCCAGGGGTGCGGCAGCAGCAGGAGGCCCCATTAGCTAAAGTGGTGCTTCAGGTTAAGAACAGTTTCAGGTTAAGAACAGACCTCCAGAACGAAGTAAGTACTTAACCTGAGGTACCACTATATTTAATTCATTCCGGAGGTCCGTTCTTAACCTGAAGCACTATTTCTGGGTTAGCGGAGTCTGTAACCTGAAGCGCCTGTTACCCAAGGTACCACTGTATTTAAAGGGCTGTCACACTGATGGACCAAACTTTTTTCTGTTGTTTCAATGGGTTTAAATTTTGAGAGAGGGTGTTTTGACTGAACACTGGAAACAGCTTCCCATGCTAGAATGCTGGAGCAGATGGCCTTGGAAAATAGTGGTCTTTCCTTTCTTGGAGTTTGCACTCTGCTCCATAGGCAACTGGTTGGTTGCTGTGAAAACAGAATGCTGGATAATATGGGCCTTTGGCAATAGATTTCCAGCATAGGTGGGGGACTTTTGAGGTCCCTTCCAACTCCATGGACCTATGATGTGGGATATCTGGCCAATGAGATAAAAGCATGCAGGAGGAGTTGACGTTATGATATAAAGATTATTGTTTCAGATGAGGCAGACGAGATATGAATATTATCTGGTGCTGCTATATTGGCTTCCTCATAGATTATGTGAATAGTGTTGTGAGGCTGGTGCAGTCACCTGGGGTAAGCCCCACTGAATGCAGGTGGAGATACTTCCAAATAAATATGCATTATATTGAGCCTCCAGTGCTGCACTTTGTATTGGTAAGCATGTCAGCCTTTCCCAAGATCCGGCTGATGGGGTGTGTGTGTGTGTGCGCACACACACACACAGTGAAGAGGAATATGGGACTGGCAGCTTACCATAGATATGTGATACACCAAGTCAGATGATGAGAGAGACAATATGCAGACTAGCATGATAGCTTGGGTGGGGGGGGGGTGAAAAGGTAATATCACTGGCGGCTGTTCATACAGAATAGTTTGTTGTCATAGATTTGGGATCCTCAGCTGCTCTCTGTGTGTGTGTGTGTGTGTGTGTGTGTGTGTGTGTGCGCGTGCCTGTGCACATCTCTCTGCAGTGGAGAGATCTGAGTCAGCCACACCTCCACATTTTTATTAATAGATACACTTTAGTTCTCTCATCTCCTGCTGTCAATTCCTTAGATTGTTAGACAATCCTACATAGTGTCAAGAAAGGCAAGGGAAGGAGACAGAATTGAGGGAAACCCACTCAGAAATTTCAGCTTCTTTCTGCTCTCCTCTTAAATGTCACATAATTCCATGCTGCTTTCTTCCTTCCATTCTTTAGGGCACAGAGAAGGGCAAGGTGCACACACACAATCAGGCAGTTGCTGCTGCAGTATATGAACCTGTGAAGATGGCTTATGCTGTGTCAGCCCTTTGGCCCATCTGGTACAGTACTATTACATCACATTGGCAACAGCTTTCTGCCAAGAGTCCAGAGACAGGTGTTTCCTAGCCCTGCTACCTGAAATGCTTGAATGAAGATGCTACAAACTGAAGTGGGATCATCCACATTAAAGCGGCCCCTGAGGGAACGGCCTCCCAAGTGAGTTTCATTATGTGCAAGAAAACCTTTTCAATATTTATAGCAGGTGCCCTCCCTCTGCAGAATGGTTTGCATCCTCCCAGAAGTGAAGGGAGGACAAAGTCCTGGCTATATTCTACCTCCACCGGCTATGTTCCACCTGCAATGTCAGAAGCAGTATGCCTCTGAATACCAGTTGCCGGGAATTGCAGGTGCGAGGAGTCCTGCTCTCCCCCCAGTGCTGCTTGCAGACTTCCCAAAGGCAATTGGTTGGCCACTGTGACAATATCCTGGACTAGATGGTGCATGTGTGCACGCACACACAGTGCATTAGCTGAGATTCCTGCATTGCAAGGGGTTGGACTAGATGACCCTTGGGGTGCCTTCCAACCCTGATTCTAGTCTGTGATCATAGGCACAGGTTGTATATATGTGTAATTAAATTATATATCATTAATATCACACTCTCTGTTGTCCTTCCTTTCAAGGAACCCAAACACTGGTTAAGCACTTGAGGTGGTGTGCAGCAATATATCTCTTTTTTGCAAAATCAATCCAAAAGCTTTGGGAAGACCCTGGATACCTCTGAAGCAACCTCCTTCAGTTTGGGACTTGTATGAACCAAATGCACACCCCTAATAGCCACAGAAAGCCATGGGGAACTCTAAAAAATGGAATGTAAGGGTAGGTTTCTAATTCCATGGACACCAGTGATTAAGCATATACAACCAGGGTAACAGATGTTTCAATTAATTAACAAGTGAGCAAGAAACAATACGCTTTTTAATACTTTTCAGCTAAGTGTGCCCAGCTGAGTTCACAGCTCAGGCAAAGTTCCACTCAAAATGTGTGCTTGATATAAAAGAGGATTATTTCATATTCCTCTCTTTCTCCTTACCCCTGTAGCTTGTCCTCCTACTCACACTTCTATTTAAAGGCTCATAAATCAGTTCAAACTTTTCACTTTAAAAAAACCATCATTCTATTTCTATAAATGACTAAATGATGTCTCATATTATTATTACAAAGAATGGCATTAGAAGACAAATGGATTCCTTTCTTCAAAATGTTCACCATTTCATTGTATTTGATTCCATTCTGGAAAAGATAAAACCAATTGTACATCTAAATATACGAATAATGGGTTGGATCCAAAGAACCACATTACTAGGCTATGCTTGAAAAGTGTCCAAAACCTGCAACTGGTACAAATGCTGCAGTCAGGTGGCTGCCAGGTGTGAGGCATTTTTGTCTATCTTCCAATTACTGGCCACAGTTTCCTGGTCACAAATGGTAAAGTGATATTAAGAGTGCTGTGCATACAACCATCTGCTTTATTCTACCATGCTACTTCCTTCTGTGTCCATAATCATAACATCTGATCACCCCTTAGATGTGCATCAAGCAATATCATGAGCATAATTACATATAGATATTATTTCTCCTGATACATCCCTAAGGTTTGCACTCACAATCACAGCCCTAACAGCTCTCAAAAATAGGATGTCTACTTAACAGAGGACACTCCAAGTGAAAACCTATGCTATAAAGAAAAATCTGCCAAACAGCTCTACAGGTCAACTTGATCCCAATGTTTGGGCATCACTTTGAATTGAAATCGTATGCTGTCAGTGACAGTTTAATTTAAGTCAAGCATCTTGCACTTCCAAAGCATAAGGCTTAAATTGCTAACATCCTGTTTGCAGATAGCAACCTTTTTCTCTGCTACTAAAGCTGAAACAAAAGGAAAGCATAAAAAGGAAAACATATACTTTATAAGCTTCACAGACTCAAAAAATAATAAAAAAATGTTATGAAGGTGCAAAGCACTATCTATATAATGGTAAAGTTAAGGTAAAGAACCCCTGGACAGTTAAGTCCAGTCAAAGGTGACTATAGTGGTACCTCGGGTTAAGAACTTAATTCGTTCTGGAGGTCCATTCTTAACCGGAAACTGTTCTTAACCTGAAGCACCACTTTAGGTGCTGCGCCGCTGCCACACGGCAGAAGCAAAGTTTTTAGCCCAAGGTACTATTTCTGGGTTAGCGGAACTGAACTGACCTGATCTGTACCTCTTGGACTAATGTGAAGGTCAGTACACAGCTATTCATTGTATTTTTCTGAATGCTGTAACATAGTTCTGCCTCTGTTTAGAAATGCATAGTTTGAGGGAGAAATTCTGCATAAATGTTTGCATAAGATACATATTTATATGTGATCCATCCCAGCAGAAACAAGTTGGTAGATTTTCAAGTAAGCTTATGCAAATGACATGGACCAAATACAGATTAATATATATAATTGAGAACTTCCAATTAATAGTACATACAAAATTCAGTTTAACACCATGAAACATCTATAAATTTATCCCCACAACACAAATGCCTAAATGCAAGCCTACATAACTAAAGGTGGCTCAAATGGAGAGTTCTTACACTGATTTTAAATGATAAAATTAATGCTCACATTTGAGGGTTTTAAAAAAAAATAAATAAAGAAGGTAGAACCAATACAGTATCCAAATACAGTGGTACCTCGCAAGATGAATGCCTCGCAAGACAAAAAACTCGCTAGACGAAAGGGTTTTTGGTTTTTTGAGTTGCTTCGCAAGACGATTTTCCCTATGGGCTTCCTTCGCAAGACGGAAACGTCTTGCAAGTTTGTTTCCTTTTTCTTAACACCGTTAATACAGTTGCGACTTGACTTCGAGGAGCAACTCATAGAACGCGGTGTGGTAGCCTTTTTTGAGGTTTTTAAAGACTTTGGTGATTTTTGAAGCTTTTCCAAAACTTTCCCGACACCGTGCTTCGCAAGACGAAAAAAATCGCAAGACGAGAAAACTCGCGGAACAAATTAATTTCGTCTTGCGAGGCACCACTGTATTCACTAATGAGAGCAATGGTGTCTTGATTCCCTTTTCAAAGAAAAATACCTACTCACAGTTCATGATCCCAGTCTGAGGACACATAATGCTGAAGCTAAGCAGGCCTGTGTCTGGTCTGGGCTGAGATGAGAGACCTCCTGGGAATGTCAACTATGCTTGTCTTGAGTTCAACTGTGGAAGAAAGGTGGGAATATAAATGTACTTATTAATTTGATCTGTATATGCCCTGATACATCTGGGATGTTCCATTTATATGTTAATAGCACCATAGCTTGTTACCATGGAAACACCTATGAAGTTGTAAACAGTAAATGGTTAAAATTAAATCACTGAAGAGATCATCCAAAAGCAAACAAGAACACCAGTATATCTGTTTTAAAAAAAACAACAACCCAAGATTTCATAAGTCTGGTTTTTTTAAGGAACAGCACAAACAAGAAAATTAAGCCTGCAGTTATTTTAAAATGTATTTTAAAAAGTTTGTTTAAGTCTTTGAGTTCTGGAGAAACACTGACATTGACAGATGTATTCACCCGTCAGTCTCTCTTAACTGACACTTCATCTCACAGTATTTAAATAACTTTGTATGGTACCATATGCTACATTTGGTACAAAATGCAAGATATTCTATAGATAACATTTCTGTTAGTGCAAGCAGGGAAAGAATGCCTGCACCGATGATGTGGTTGCCTTCATTGATGTGACTGCTGGCAGGCTTGGAATAAAAAACACTATAAATGCTGAATAGTCTCAATCCACATGTGTTATTTTGATTGCCATCAGCAATGTGTGGTTTAGCTGTCTGCTGCTGCGACATCTATTTTTTGCTTTCACCATCATTCTTTCTATACTAGTTTCCTAATTAATTTTTCCATTACACTCAGTGGTGGCTACAGTCACGAACCACATCCTACTTGTGGTGAATGTGTGCATGTACCAAGATGGTCTACCAGGCTTGCATGCTGAGCACACTGCTTTATGGAAGTGAGTCGCGGGCAACTTACAACCGTCAAGAGTGAGGGCCTCAACGTCTTCCACATGGGCTGCGTCAGGAGGATTTTGGGTATCACATGACAGAACAGAATTCCAAACAAACATGTGCTCTCTCCAGTCCAAGTCTTCACACTCCTGTCTCAGTGACATCTACACTGGCTTGGTTGTGTCCACAGAATGGAAGATTCTACAGGGAGCTGGTTTCAGGCACCAGGCCCATTGGCAGACTGACTCTGGGATACAAAGATGTCCGCAAGCATGACAGGAAGGCTGACAACATCAGCCCCACCCTGTGGGAATCCCTTGCAGATGACCGCAGAGGCTAGAGACAGACAGACAGGTTGTGTGTCCATAGCAATGGCCAGAGGAGGAATGACTGTTGGGAGTAGAGCAGAGAGAAGAAACACCATGGTGCTTTAGAAGATGATAAATGCCATCCACAGTCACTTTAGAATCACCATTGGAAAGGACCACAAGGGTCATCTAGTCCAACCTCCTCCTGAATCTTTTTGCCCAATGTGGGGCTCAAACCCAGAACCCTGAAATTAAGAGCCTCATGCTCTACCGACTGAGCTGTCTCTGGGTTGTGGTGTGTGTGTATATTTTGCCAGTCTTAACAGTACCCTTCACTTACTTTCAGTTTCTTGGATGTATTGCTCATCCAAACACATTCAGGAATGAAATGTCAGAGGAATTTTGTGTGAAGAATATAAGCAACATAAAGTGCACATTATCTCATATTGTCAAGTAGTATTATGAAATCATTGCCGTGGCATACTTTTAACTTCAGCTTACTTCAAGTGCTACACAATGAAATTGTCTTGGGAAAGTTTGGAAATGTTGAATATATGGATAATGAGAAGCATCTGACAATTATTCATCCCTTTGAGGAGTTTCAAAACTTGGGAAATATGCTGCTAGATTCCATGATGAATAAGGCAGAGAAAAAGCATCTAAAAAGACATGGGGAAGCATAGGCAGAAATGTAGTTTTTTTTCAGCTACTCATTATATAAAAAGTGAAGTGATATTCAAGAACAAGACTTAAATGTAAATGAGATTCCATGTAGCGTCTTAAGCTGCCTGCAGGCCCAAAAATCTGCAGTATCAATATTCACAATTTGATATGAAAAGAATAAATAATTATTTTGCTGAATCATAACTCTGTTGTATATGATAGCTTTCTACTATACCTCACAATATGAAATGATCATTTTGAACACCTGAAGAGTATTATCAGAGCGCAGCATGGATGACAAACCAAGGCAGGTTTGTAAGACTCACCTCAATAGGAAGCAAACATCACAATCCTGAAAATCCGTTTCCAGCTAGGTAGGGTTGCCAACTCTGGCTGAAGAAATTCCTGGATATCCGCCCCCCCCAACCCAGATCAAATGTCTACATACTGCTGTACTCAGCTAAGTGCTGATTAGCAGCAGTCATGTTGCCTAGTTTGCTTGTTTTATTTTTCCTCCCATAGCTATTTGCTATGGCTGTGCATCAACTTTGGACAAATCCATGATCCCCAACTGAATAAAGCCCAATTGGGAATTGCTAGGAGCATATTAAGGCAGTGCCAGATCACCTTGGGTCAGGCTGGGTCCACACAGAATGATCTGAGGCTAACAAAATGGGGGTGGCAAGCGTATGTTTTGAACCCTAATTAAACAGGTCATTGATGGTGGGGGAGGAAAGGAGGAGATACAGGCAGAGACTCTTACCTGTCCTCCCCCTGCCAACTGCATGTTGTTACAGTTTAGAACCTTGATTGAACACACAGGGGGAGAGTCTTTGCCTGCATCCCCCTTGTATCCCTCTTTCCTTGATACCAACTGCATGTTTAATTTGGGCTGGAAGCCCTAAACTAGACGATTAGGGCTCTGCAAGTCCCCAATTTGGTTTGGCGCTCAGATTAGACCTAATCTGAGGTTTCCCAATCAGGCTCTAAACCAGATCTGGGCTGTAACTGCCCAGCCCTTGCATTCACAGTGTAATTGTTAGAGAGTGCCACACGCAGAGCATCAAACATAGATTGGATGGATCATTTACATATTAAAGATGCTACAAAATCCTCTTTAGGGATTGTAGGATGATTCATGTCCTGAAGCACTAGCCATTTTCAGTTTTAAAAACCTTTCAAAGCTCATTTCAAAATGCCACAATTTTGCAATCTTAAGACTATACATTGGAGTCCAATCTTATCCTCGAGTTATGCTAGCTGAGGGGCTTTAGGAGGCTCCACTATGCTGGCGGAACAGTAGATTTAGCAGTGGAACATTTCTCTGGCCTCATCTAGTATACACCTGGGGGGGGGGGACCTCTACTGAGGGTGGAGGAAGTCTACAAGGAAAAGCATTTATGCACCAAAAAGTTGTAAATACGCTGGCCATTCTGTATTTGACTTTGCATTGGACTTACTTTCATTGGACTTAATGATTTTGCAAAATATTTTATACAGTAAATTCATATAAAGCAAGCTAACTCTTCCTACTCACTATTTTCCAAGATTAAAGTCTTGATCTACCATTGTTAAGAAAGGATAAATGTTTTACCTACCAAGGTGTCCTGTTTTTCCTCTTTGTCACTGCTGAAATTCTTCATGACTGATCTTCAACCTGGGCATTCCACAAGTACCTTATCAATCAAAATGATTTCAGTAATTGTAAAAAAACCCCATTGTAAAATCATAAATGACAACACAATTTCCAAGAAAAGGACATTATTAGGGGGCAGCAGTGCTCATGCTCTACACAAACCATTTTGTCAAGGCAATTGACAGAAATCAGTGTGTCTACAAAAAGGATGATGGATGGTGTCACTACACTTGGGAGACGGATTGAGAATTTCATGAGTAGCTGCAAATAATTAAATTATTGATTAAGTGGCAAAACTATATGTAAAATCCACCAGTTTCCTACATAGACTGTGCTTGAGGATAGTTGGGAGTTACATGTTATTTCAAGCACTGCAGCTATTAAACAAAATGAATTAATCTCTAACATGGGTTTACTTGAATGTCACTGGTGATATATTTGGCTCTTATTTCTGTCTATTCAGAGTTGGACACACACTGGAAAGATCCTGAGAAACAGGCTTCTGGGCAATCTAGTTTGAAAGTGGAATTTTGCTCTTTCATTCATCATGAACTAGGACTAAAGTTTTGAGTCTCAAAGGAAACCTATTACATAGGAGACTGGCCTTTCATATATGACTGTCTTCAGTGCATGATCTCAAACCATAGGAGTTGACTGATGTTCAAAGAGGCTTTGTTCTAAGGGTACTAGCTTCTGGGTGTTTTTACATTACGCTGTACTACAGGAGAGGGGACCACTCCAAGAGAATGGAATTAAAAAGTGAGAAGGAATATATATATTTTTATGTCTGTTAATCAGAACTGGCATACTTCAGCTTTAATAAAAATCAGATAAATGAAAGACAGCTGTTACACTGGGGCATACATTAATTTCACCGCAAAAGAAATCTGTAAAAGAATGGCCACACTTCCTAGGAATTATATGTTTGCTGAAGCCCAAACAGCTGATGGGCATAAGCCAGTGGAATTTGTGGTTTGATCAGAAGACACATTTGTTTCCATGACAAGCTGTTTTTGTTGTGTTTTCAGAAGTGGCAAAGCAGGTGCAATAAAACTCTGATGCAAATGTTTATTATGCATTTAAAATATAGAAGGGGTTGTACCCAGTGTTAGCCATACTTAGAGTAGACCCACTGAAATTAATGGACACAATTAACTTAGGTGCTTTGGGTGTTATTCAATGTTAGTTCAACTCAGCGTAGACACACTGAAGTTAATAGACATGACTAATGTAGGTTCATTAATTTCAGTAGGTTTACTCTGAGTATGATTTTGTTGACTACAATCCATTAACTTTATTAGGTCTATTCTATGTAGAACTCAGTTGGATACAACTCAGGTTCAATGGACATTTTATTAATCCATGCCACAAAATAAATAGATGGTGCTGCTTGATGGAGCCAACATTAGAGGACCTTGGGTTGCAAAGTGATTTTATATATAAATATAGCAAATATATATAACATATATAACACACAACACACACACATATATATTCCACATTTAGTGAAATTGCTGCCATGGCTAATAATAACCCATGTGTTACATAACATCTCTCAAGACAATGTACATAAAGAAAAGATTTTTTAAAAATCTATTTAAAACATAAATACATCAAAATAGAATCAGAAGACTACCTATCTATCCTCAGAAAGCAAGAATTCAGAAATCATGCTATCATACACAAACTCTCAACTATCACACTATCTTTGCATGCACTTCATCACCCACCCAACTCACCGTTTAATTCAATAAAATGCTTAAACAATTAACAAACAATAATCATGTTCAGAAGGATATGTCTGCTGAATAACAATCCAACCAAAGGTAAAAACCCTAAACCGAGTGATTTTTCACTTCATTTCTCACCTGGGGCAATACGAACACTCACTGCAAAGTTCTGAGGTTAGTGATAATTACCTTTCTGTCAATAACTGCAAGGATGCTGCCATTGTTTGCAGAAGATGGAAATTGATCAGCTCAGCGATGACCCACTTTAGCCCTCGTCCTCTGGTTCTTGCCCTTTGTACAAGCAGCTCCCAGCTACATGCCTGAGGGAGGAACAAACACATTCTTGTACCCAGCAGTCTCCCACTTGTTTTCAATCCTCCTGATGCTCACCTTGTGCGCAAGCATACATTCTAGGCACATGCATGCATTCTGGTCATTTCCTTCCAAATTATTCTGTTCAATAGATGCCTCAGATAGATGTTTCAAATCAGGCTTCATGAATCAATCTTGCTCTACACATTATCTGTTTCATGGCCCTGGTTGGCAGTTACGTTGCTTGAGCGTGATCTTTACAGGCGCCACTTTGGTGCTGTTTTATGAGACACCTTTCTGTTCAGTATTTTGGTTGTAAATTGATGGAACCTGCTCATTCTTTACAACATAAGAGAATGGCGGGAACATTTAGTAAAATTACTGAGGTGTGACAAACAGCAAGACACAAATAGTGCATAAGCTGTTGCTATATCAGCATAAAATCAGCAGACTGAGTACCTTCGGTATATTAATCGTTGACATAAAATGTAGTCATGAGGTGGTGGTTGGAGGAGCGGGGTCGGAAGACAGAGTAATTTAACACAAAATGAATACAAGGAGACCTTGCTAATAAAATGCCATGAAATGTAGTTCACAATGAAGACACAGCTTTTCCTTGATAGGAAGCAGGAACCTAAATTAAGAGAGGATCCAAAGTATTGCTCCCCATTTAGCACTTCTAGAGTGGTGAACTGGAGTCAGCTGTTTTAGTGCTGTATTAGGGGCTACCATCCCCCCCCCGGTAATGGTTATATGGTGTGCGACATTTTGAAGAACTACTACCCATCAACAGACAGCAATAGTCGATGCAGATCTTGTGAGGGCAGGAGGATGCCATATGCCCATTAATTCAGAGAAGAAACAAATTGCTAACCTGTGCCATGAAGGCCAGACTCAGGGACTGCAGTTCATAACATGCAACGATTCACAGAGATGTGGTAGGAGAAATGCCTTTCCAAATAACGAAATTATCTCATAAAAGATCTGAGTCCATTTTTGTGTACTCTAATTGGGGTACCTCCCCAATGTCTCAAACAGAGAACTGCTACCCAAGATCCATTTTGAATAGAAGTAAAGAAAGAAGCATGTCAAAGTGCAAGTAAATAAATAGGTACCGCTCTGGCGGGAAGGGAAACGGCGTTTCCGTGCGCTGCTCTGGTTCGCCAGAAGCGGCTTAGTCTTGCTGGCCACATGACCTGGAAGCTGTACGCCAGCTCCCTTGCCCAATAAAGCGAGATGAGTGCCGCAACCCCAGAGTCAGTCACGACTGGACCTAATGGTCAGGGGTCCCTTTACCTTTTAAAGAAAGAAGAGCCATCTGTGTGAGGTGGCAAAGGGGTGCCCCCCACTCCCTCAACTTGCTAGTAGTTAGAAAGAAAAAAGCCAGAGTTGAGAGTTGGGTGTGTGAGGTAGAAGCTGGATGCAGACTGCAGGCTGAAGCCTCTGAGATAGAGCCATGCCTGATTTCTCCTTGAATCTAAGGCTGTGACCCTCTTGGGAAATTAATATATATGTGTAAATAAACCATATGTCACACAGACACCACAGTCTCTGCTACCCCTCAATTCGAGGAAACTGAACCCCTGGGATTTTGCACTGCTTAGAGATTGGGGTGGCATGAAACACCATGATCCACTCCTATAGATTTATGTCATGTCCAGAAGAAACCAATCATCTATTTAAGCATCTCTAGCTTAATTCCTAGTTCTATAATTGATGAAAACATGACTATGATATGCAGATTCATAGATCTATGCTTTAATTCAGCGCCACTGATTCTGTGCTTTTCTGTAAATTACTGAAATAATGGAACTAGCCATGTGCGTAAGCTTCAGCAATTACATAATGCTTTGGAGACAGTTGTTTGCTTGGACTAATGTTACATGCTTCATCTCCTTGATATGATCAATTCTTCAGAATTATTTAAAGTGAAAACTATTGTGCCATAATTTCATTTCGTTTTTATTTCAGGAGGTAGAGTATTTAAACCTGAACCATCTTATCTCATTTTGGTTTCATTGCTGATTACAAAAGTGGTGCACCCATCCGTGTTAGCATGCTGCTATACTTATCATACTTTGAACTGAAATTGTAATTGGGAGAGGAGAAACAAAATCTCTGGGTTTTTTTTACAAGTAGTTGATTTATTCACTTGTGCACTAACTGCATTTTCTTTTCTATTAGCATGGAGAGTGTAAACATCATTAAAACAAACAAATCTGCATAACTGTATTTTACTTGAACTTATTTCCATTTCAGTAAAACAATATCCTTTTTCATGCTTTACTTAGTGAAGAGACAGTGTGGCTACAGTGTTGAACTTGGACGTGGGAAACCAGGGTTCAATTTTCCACTCAGCCATGAAGTTTACTTTGAGCCAGTCCTCATTTAACATTAACCAGCATTTTAGTGCAAATTTCTCCAAAATGTACACATTTGTCCTGGGCATTTCCCCCTAATATAATGCATTACAGTTTCATTAATATATGCATTTCTATGGACACTTTGCTCCAGGATATGTGTTTCTGTAAACATTACTTTGCTGGAGAACTGTATTATAGAGTTCAGAGAAGCATGACTTTTGAAGGTTGGCTGTGTTTTGGTTTGTATAATGTTCCAGAATGTTCCGATTTTGTAGGTTAGCCTTTAAATGTGAACTGAATAGAATTCCTCCCCCATCCCTAGCAGTCACAGAATCACAGAACTGTGGAGTTAGAAGGGGCCGGAGGGTCTTCCTGTCCAACCCCTGGCAGTGCCAGAATCTCAACTGAAGCATCCATGACAGATGACTATCCAATCTCTGCTTTAAAACCTCCAATGGAGCAGAATCCACAACTTCTCAACAGAGTCTTTTCCACATAGTTCATTGTGGCCCTATTTGTGTTGAGAAGATAACTTCAAAAGTGAGAAGCCTTTTCTATTCTTGGAGGGAAGCTGCATGATTTTGAGTCCTTCGTGGTTAAAAATAAGTCTTTGGCTAGAAAGAGCCACACAGACTCAGCCGGGCTGAATGTGCAGCACCACTTTTCCTTGTATCTGTGTTGTCCCTTTATGTGAATAATGCATGAAGTGTGCTAATGTTATCCAAGTAAGTACACTGGCAAGATTAACAGCAGGAAAAACTTTCTAAGAGATAGGGGGAAGCATGTTTCGATATAATTCCAAGACAACAGCTAGAGATAAGGGAGAAATTTGATCTGGCTCACATCTTAAGATGAACCTACCTAATATGTAATTTCCAAAACACAGCTATCTTTTGAAATTTTCAGTTTCTCAATTTTGCAGTAAAGCTCTTCAATACAAAATGTGTGGGAGAGGGGAAAAAATAAATTTAGGGGAAAGGGTGCATTAAAATGAAGATAAGATATAAAAATCCACTATAGTATGACTATAGCATAGAAAATTGCTTACGAAAATATGCATATTAAATACAGACCTTTGTATATTAGGAGAAACATGCAATGAAATGGCCTGGAATGCAATTCTTGTTCAGAGTCCACTTGAAGGCTGAAGTGGCTTGATGCCTGGCTTCTTAAAGTCAATGGGAGGCAGGTCCCTTAGCTAGTGCCCTGTCTGTGGCTATACTTGAGTATGCAGCTATAAGCAGTCAAATCATTGCTCCATCTAGTGCAGTACCATTATAGTCTATTTTAGTAATACAGTTGTGTCTGTAGTGTCTCAGCCAAATATTTTCCCTAGACCCAAAGATCCTTTCGTTAAAATCCACGGCACTTTATATATGGAAAACATTTGTACCACTATTGGACTGTGGCTCCTTTATCCAGCAAACATATACTCAGAGAAGCCCAGACAGTATAGCAAGCATCCTTGATAGAGCCCTGCTCTTATCTGGACCCATCCTTGATAGAGCCTTCTCTAACCTCATAATATATAGAAATCAATATGCAAACCAGAGGTCAACATATTAGACCACTATGGTCTTTAACATGAAAACACTACAATTAACATTTACTTAGAGTAGACGTATTGAAATTAATGGACCTAACTTAGTCATGTTCCTTGATTTCAGTGAATCTAATCTGTGTAAAACTTTATTGAATGCCACCCTAAATGCTATAAACACCCTGAAAGTGGGGGGTTTGTGTGTGTGTGTGTGTGTGTGTGTGTGTGTGTGTGTGTGTGCACACGTGCGCACACGCACGTAAAGGTAGTAATAGAAAGAATGTTTGTTTCAGGTATGGCCCCATATACCTCTTGGTGAATACTTTGGGTTGTAACAATTAGAATGATATGGCCTGATTTAACAATGCTGTCTATTATTTAATATAATGCACCAGCATTTATTGCAACTGCCAGCCGAGTTAAAGTTCATTCTTCAAAATTTCATTCTCCAAAGTATTATATAGTATGTAAAGATTCATTGAACAGAAACAACATTTAGTTTGATTTAATTCTTTGCTTCCCTTTAAAGGTCAAATATAGTTTGCAGCTTCTGAGCCTCATTATACCTTGTGGTTGAAGAATCAGAGTGGGATAGATTCCCTTTGACTTAATCCATTTTCCTGTATCAAGTTCAATGCCTTGTACCATTTCATTTCACCTTTTCCCATTAAAATAATCACATGTATATGGTAGATTGACTAAATGATTTACATTTTCTCTGAGAGTTCTTTAGTGTGAAAAAGCATCAGTAGGATAATTCATTGGCCCATATTTCTGTTGCCTTGAGCAGAAATACCACTAAGCAATATAAAGGAGAGCTTTCCACTATGACAATCTGATGCATATGCTTCCACACAGATGAAGCCCAATGCCATTTGCACATGATGACACTCCCTATGTGGTCTGTGACATTTCTAAGGCTGCAGTCCTATATCTTGGAGGAACTTGATGGGCCATACTTATGAGTAGACACATATAGGATTGAGCTGTGAATTTCTTACCGCATGTACCAACCTAATCACTTTGAAAGTCTTTGCAACAGCACCACTCATTCCTGATGAAATAGTAATTCATGGGTATTTCAGGGCAGTATTTTAATCACATGAACAACTAGTCATTTTCAAATGTAACTAATATTTTGGAATATAGCCCAACTGAGGAGGATCAGTTTTTACATCCTAAAGCATTTATTAATTATCATAACAATCATAATCATTTTATATCTTGCCTTTTCTCCCAAAGGGGCTTAGGGAAGGTAATAGACCTAATCCAGATTCTGCTACAAATTTTGCAGTTCTTTAGCTCTGTAATGGCTCCCAGATAAAAAATGATGGGGTGGATTCTACAATTGTGTTTTGGGTGAGTCTGGAGGGTGGAGAAATTAAGCTGCCAATTTTTTGAAAGAAGCTTGTTTTATTCCCGCCCCCCCCCCATGTTTTAATTTGTGAAATTGTGCATGAGTACAACAGTGCGATGATAAATAACCAATGGTGGAATACTATTGCATCAGTCCTCATTTTCTCAAATAAAGACTTTAGGTTAGAATGACAGCTCTTTCAAAGTTCTCTCACTCTAAGATTTCAAGAAAAGCCCAATGAACTCAGCTAAGGGAAGCCTTTTCCCCACCCACATCCAAAAAAACTATGGCAGAAGCCAGAATAACAGATAAATAGATACTTAAACTATTTCACCATGGAACATTTTCTTTAAAAACAAAACAAAACCAAAAGTTCAAAATAAATAATAAAATTGTATTTTTGTTCTACTTTTAGGTATATGGTGCATGTGCAGAATTTTGCAAGGTACATTCCAGAATCTGAATTTCCAACTAGAATTAAGCTGAGTGTCAGAATTTAGGAACAATTATGGAGTTGAATTGGTTCATTTTGCTTATTCCTAATGAGAGCTAACTCTCATAGACTACAGAAATAGTCACCCTTTTCCCCAACCATGTTCCACAGAAGAAGAGAAGTAAAGTCCTCACAACTGCTCTTACTTATCTCAAACTTCATACTTCTGTTTTCTTCCAAATTTGGAGAAAGCTTTGCCTTGCCAAGAAATCAGGAGGGTAGTGCCTTGGAGAAGGACACACTGGCTGAAACTAAGGGCTGCTGTTTGATTTTTCTACCCCCAATTTCAATCTCTGCTGTGCCTAATTTCTAAGGAAAACACAAACCCTGAATATGTATCTGGAAAACGCTGTGATCTCACACCACTCAGAGATAGAGGTAGTGTGTAACAATACATTCCCTGTCAGAGACAAATAGGGGATTTTTGTGCTTAAGTGAATGGAGAACCCAGACCAGCTTGGTAGATTAGTGCTGCCATCCGGATAGTTTAGAGAACAGGAAATGACTAATTATTAATGAATTCCCTATCGGCAGAAATGCAAATATAGCAAAGACTTAGACGAACTTGTTATGTTGGTCGAATACCTAGCAACCCCAAAGACCAGTGTAATTCATTACATTGGTGTTCATGTGACAAGCTAAACAAATTAGCTTCACCTTTGAAGTTGCAGGAGCAATACTTTTTTTCAAAGAGACTGCTTTGTCATAACAGCTGTGACCTAGTTGTAATGGCTCCAGCTTGCCTCTCACAGCATAGTTTTCTGAGTTGTATGACACACTTGCTGTTCCACCCCTGCAAGCTTTCCCTTACAGACACAATCACCTTGTACTTTGCTTTTGTTAATTATTTGCAAGAATGACTAACAAACAAGCAATTAGCCCATTATCTACAAAAATCCCAAAGTGATCAATAATGAGAGCTGCTCAGATTCTTGCTACAATTAGCATTAGAGCTGAAAAAAGGAAAGTTAAGACACTGAACTGTTTTGGTGACATGCTTTGAATGCTTAAAATAAAGTGTACTCCTTCTCCGCCACTGAGAAGATGTGAATTAAAGCAACTTGTATCCCACCCAGTATGTGTCAGACCCAGTTCCTTCCAAGGGAGAGGGTTTAGGGTCACGGCAAAGCAGGAAGTGGCCTTAATACGGGAAACACAGCAGCAGTGCCCCCTAACTGTGCTTTTAGAAATCAATGGAAGCTTCTCCCAGCATGGAGATGAAGGGTCCATACGTTCTGTGACTAAATATTTCACAGCTCTATTTATATACAAGTGTGTTGATGGGGAAAAAGAAGAAGGGAATAGCAGCCAACACTATTTTTGATGTCGAATATGTTCTTGTGTATTCCTTCTGTTCCACAGAAACTTACTATGGAGAAGAACACAGGTTGACTTGATTCAAGCATCATGATCTGGGCCCAATAAACCATGGTTTATGGGACCTGTAACAAACAGTGTTTCTGTACACTTCATCTTCATCCTTTCCTTCCATCACATGCCAGCTTTGGGGAATATATCCCCATTTTTTAAACCTAGGTTTCCTGTAAAGTTTGAACTGGGCAGCTGTAGTTAAGGGTTCCTTCCAAAGTAGAACATGGAACCAGCATGAGATGTAGCCTTGTGCTACTCAGCCAGCACATTTATGGGACATGTAGAGAAAACACATATTTAAGTGGTAGTGCAGCGTAGCAGAAGTGTAGTAGCAGTGTGGAAATACCTAGTGAGCTTTTGTGGGTCCATGTAAGAAATTGGTTATTTGTTAGGGGAGGGGAAAGCCTTCCCAAGTCACTCTGCTTGGCAATCAGGTGCTAGTAGCGAACTTGCTGATACAGCTTTTGCATACCAAAGGGAAACGATAGATAGATAGATGATAGATAGACAGATAGATAGATAGATAGATAGATAGATAGATAGATAGATAGATGATAGATATAAACGATGGATAAAATGATTATTGTGATTATTTTATTTTCATAACAAACAAATGGAATCCCAAGAGGTATTTGTTCAGTAAATCAGAAGAATGTGTGTCCCTATCTTATGTACATTGTGAGCGCCTTCATCATGTTACAAAAAATGAATACAACTCATTTTATGATAGAGCCTCTCTCCAAAATGCCATTTGAGGTCTCACTGCCTCCTCACTTCTGTTAACAAAAGTCATTAAAGGGGACCAAATGTCCAGAAAATTGTTGTTGTTGTTACCCTTCCCTCTCAGCTCCCAGCATGGGTTAAAACACAATGTTAGAAACAGTTTAAAACAACTTACAACCAGAAAAATAAGGAGGGTCCTAAAGATCTATCTTCACTGTCAAAAGCTAGGGTAAAGTTGTGTGTCTTCAGTATTTGCCAAACACTATATAATGAAGATGCCAGATGAACCTCTGCAGGGAGGCAGTTCCACAATTTAGGGGCTGCCACAAAAAATGCCCTCTCCTGGGCCACTACCCCTAAAGCTTCTGAGCATGGTGAAGAACCAAGATTACGCCTTCTGCTAATCTTAGTGCCCACGAGGGTCTGTAAGGAAGAAGGCAGTCACTCAGTTACTCAGTGCCTAAGTCATTTAGAACTTTTTAAAGTAATGTGAGCTCCTTGAATTGGGTCCAGAAACAACTGGCAACCAGTGCAGCTGTTTTTAAATGGGGGCTATGTGAGATCTCAGTGGAATGCCAGCCAGTAATCTGGCCACTGCATTTTGGACCAATTGAAGTTTCCAAGTTGTCTTCAAGGGCAGCCCATGTAGAGCATGGGTTGCAGTAATCCAGTCCAGAAGGTACTAGAGCATAAAGTAAGCCAAGTCATTTCTGTCCAAATGTGGCTGGAGCTGGAAAAATACACTCCTCGCCACCAAGGTCACCTGAATCTCCAGTGCAGGGGCACCAAAGTGGGCCCCATACTATAGGTGCCCAGTGATGAGTGTGTTGTGACGTGATGTAATGGCATCATGTTAGGTCACGTTCACTGCAGCAGTGCCTGGGAGTCCCAGAAGGCACATGCGAGGCCCTGTGAGGCCTCAGATACCACCTCTGAGGCCCTGCAAGGCTTCACAAGGATCTGGAAGTCGCACTGGAGACCCCACAAGGCCTTGGACACAACTTCCAGTGCTTCATGAGGCCAGAGAAATTGTGTCAGAGGCCCCATGGTATGGGTGCTGAGAACCCACAACAATGTTTTGTGGGTTCCCAGACCCTCAGGGCCTCCTATAGTTGGCATCAGTGCTCCAGTGACAAGGTTGAGTCCAGCCCATCGCACATCCAATAGCTATTCTGTATCAATCCTCTCATCTCTTAGGAAATACTGCATTTTAATGCATTTCCCTCCACATCAGCTTTTATATAAACTGAGAAAAGAACTATATAGGTACATTTTAAATCGGTAAAACAACATGTACGCAACCTTAGTTCCCCCCATCTTAATTCAGCAGCACATTTATGCAGAAGCCATTCACCGCTATCATAGGTTTCTTGAAACATTTGACAGCAATCAAATGTTGTTATCACTCGACAACAACACCTGAACACTCTTGTCAACAGCCTTTGACTGTCAACAGCATTTAGAAAATTGACAGGATTCTGCTATTGATGCTTTCAGAATTTGACAGCATTCAACAAGATTAATTTAGACTTTTTAGAGCTGCTACATTTTTCAGTTACAACTACCTTTCCACCTAACTTTGTAGCACATGTCTATATAATTAACACATCTAGTCTACCACCAAGATCCTCAGATGGGGTAATTCTGGTGGTTCCCCATGCCCCTGAAATTCAGTTGGCCTTCACTTGGCACTGAGCTTTTAGTGTGTCATACCCTGCTCTAGGAAACTCCATTTTTATTCATGTATATTGTATACCAACTTGATATATTTTTATGGAGCTATTGATTCTAAGTATGCAAATAAGTAAGTAAGTAAGTAAGTAAGTAAATGAAATTTCCGGTGATGAATATTAATAGTTTGAAATTCCAAAGCAACCAAAAAAATTCAAAGATTTTTACATTGGAAAAGAATTGTGACAAGTTCATTGCAACAAAATGTTGCAGTGTGGAGTTTTCCTGTTCACAGTACTTGCCAGTCTTCAATCATACCGCAATCCCGTCCCCCACCCATTTTCCATTCATCATCCAGCAGTCAGTTAGCATTCTCTGCCCACTGAGCACTAATCTTATAGGATAGTTTTTAGTTTTCCTGCCTACTGTAGGGTTTTTGTTTTTGTTTTTACTTTTGTTTTTCGTAGTTCTGCAACTCTTTGGGTTCTCCCAAGCCAGCTAACACCCACATATTTTGTGTTGATGGTTCTATACAAATGGCTGATTGTAAGTTTGTTTGTTTATTGACTTACAATTTATTTATTGACATACTTTCAAACTAATTTCCATTCTCAGTGTTGCTCCCACTTAAAGTCATATCCCATATCTAAAAAATGCAGAGACCATCATTCATTATCCTCTAATTGGAGAGCAGTTTCAAACAAAATACATGCAACATAACACAGAGAATGAAACAACCATGTCAATGTATATATGAAAATATAAAAACCATTGCAAAATAGCAGGAACAGACCAGACCCAAACAAGACCAATTAAAATCAGCCTAACAGTTGAAATAACACCAAAACCCTGAGAGAACTGAATCCCCCCCCCCATACTTACATAGGATATGTATTTATGGGCAATGCTGAGAATAGAAATTAGATTGCAAATCCCCATTCTTAGTGACCACTTACATTTATTGTATTGCTAATGCTAAGGAAAAGAGATCCTATCAAATGCTTTGAATGTGGAAGGTCTCAGGTCCCATTTCTGCCATATCAAGTTCAGAAGTAAAAGACCTCCTGCTGATACCTGGAAGAGCCACTACTAGTCAAGAACAGGCAATACTTGACTTGATGTAGTAATAATCTAATTTGATATCGGACAGCTTCCTGCTTGGGTTCTGTACAAAATCCAACTCATGGAGGGGGCAAGTTTAATAAAACATTCATGAATGTGGTATTTTACTTAAAAATGAGTAGAACATGATGGGTAAAACTTCGGGCTATCTTGGAACATGACTTTATGCCAGCAGGAATAATTAACTTTAAGACTTTTATGTCAAGGTAAGGCATTCAGGGGAAACGAAAATTGCTGACATGAGTGAACAATAACTTATGCCAGTCTGGCCTTCACATCTCCTGTCATTGACTTTGATGTTGACTTCTAATAGACAAAAGGGCTATAATAAACTGAACTCAGGCACACCATGGTTCAAGGATAGTGCAAGTAGCATATGTCAAGTAGAGGGGGAAGAGTCTCAAGTCAGCAGTGGTTGTAGGAGCAGCAAATGCAAATGAATTCTAAGGCAACAATAGAATGTAAGGGCAAGATCCTATGATCCCTGCGAGGGAGTCATAGGATAGTTCAGATCTACCCAGCTAATACTGGAGACATAGCTTTAGTGTCAGAGTGGGGTATCTGATTCTGGTTCCTCCTTCCTCACCACCACTGAATCCTCTGAAGCCTTGGCTCAACCACCCAATATCAGTAGGGCCAAAAGGAGCCATACTGGAAGTGTGCCAGGCAGCCATTTTTATCCCAGGAATCCAAAGCCATCTCAGTCACCCAGCATGCCCTGAAGTTAAGGAGAAATCTCTCCCTTTCTAATGAAAATATGAACAAAAATTAAAGCAAAAGACAAATAGAGGAATACTAGATCATTGCTCTGCCCTGACTTCTGCCTTTCTGACTTGAGCCAATAGTCCATTGTTTATGATGGTAAAAATGATATTTGTATTCCCAATACAATGACCTCAGAATTGCAGCCTGTGGGAGTTTATCAATTATCCATTTCATAAAAATTATATACCGCTTGATACAATTAATTTTTTTGCTCTGCAGGTGATTTTATCCAAGTTTTGTTTTGACCTGAAAGAAACATTTCCAAATACAGACCCCCCCCATATTTAAACCACCCCAGGTTTTAAGCTGATGTGTTGTACGGCAATGGAAAAACCACTGATATAGGCATGGTAGCCAATAATTCAGCTGTAGGAAATTTAACCCACCCACAAATTGGTTTGCGCAAAAAGAGCCATTCATTAAAGCTAAATTTCATGACATAATTAATTCTAAAGAAGCAGTTTAAATAAACAAGAAGCTCTAGTGAAATTTTCCATACACCTAGTTACCCTTTGAATGAGTAAACCAATGAAGCTGGGTGGGTGGGGGAGGGTGTTGCCATAAATTCATATAAAAAGAGTATAAATTATACGTTGCTTTCATGAAAGTGCAGGTGTGATCTTCTGTTCTCCTTCAAGTCAGTAAGCATGATTTTGTCTGATTAATTACTGCAACATCAGACCTATTTTTAAGGATAGAAATGTGCAAATACATTCTACAGCCTTTGATTTTTCTGCAAGACAAAAACTGCTGTTTGGAAAACAGCAAAAGCAGTCAGAAGCAATATAATTTAAAGGTCAGGTAGTGGGGCTTGCACATGAAGATCTAAATTCAAATCCTTGGCTCACCATATGGATTATTTTGGAGCAAGTAAATATGGTTTGAAGCTCTATTTCTAATTTTAAATGCAAAGAATAATGTAATCAATAGAAAGCTTCTGAGGATAACCCCCAACTTTACCTTTTATGGTTATGTAGATCAGAGGGGCCAATATGGTACCCCAAAGAAGCTGTGGATTACAAGACCCCTCAGCCTCAGTCAGTATTGCTAATGGTTAGGGGTGAGGGGAGTTGTAGTCCACAGCATTTGGAAGGCATCATACCTTTAAAATAGATTGTGGAAGGTTTTACACAGCAGCAGCTCCAGTCAAGCACTTCTCAGGCTTACCCTTGGTAGCCAAAGTGTTCCTGCAATCAGAAACATCATAAGGGGAGCCCAAAGATTTGCAGGAATACAAAGAGGTCATCATGATGAATCCCATACTTGCCCTTTCTCTGACTGTTTCTTTGGCCCTTTTATACCCCCCAAACAAATATCAGAGAAGGCATCCAGGTGTCCTTTCCCATCTCTTTCTGGACCCCTTTACAACTTTCCCCAGCAGATGGCCACATCCTCTCCAATCCCCTTTGTTTTGAATTGCATCTATAGAGAAATGCCCCAACTTCTTTCTTCTGAAGCCTACAAACAGCCATACAAGTGTTTCATACTACAGTGGTACCTCGGGTTGCAGACGCTTCAGGTTACAGACTCCGCTAACCCAGAAATAGTACCTCAGGTTAAGAACTTTGCTTCAGGATGAGAACAGAAATCGCGCAGCAGTGTCGCGGTGGCAGAGGAAGGCCCCATTAGCTAAAGTGGTATCTCAGGTTAAGAACAGTTTCAGGTTAAGAACGGACCTCCAGAACGAATTAAGTTCTTAACCCGAGGTACCACTGTATGCTTACTATTTCATATTGTTTTATACTACAGCAGCCATGGCTCAGACCAGAGGTAGCCAACATGTTGAACTACCGCTTCTATCAGTCCTGACCATTGGCCAAGCTAGCTGGGGCTGATGGGAGTTGGAGTTCAACAATATTTCTCACTCTTCTGGAAGTAATTGTGGACATTGTAGAAATCACCCAGTACACAGCCCCCTCCCCTCCCCTCTCCACTGCCATGTGTTGGCAAAAAGGGATTTTTAAAACCCATTTGATTCAAAGGTTAATTGGCTCTTCCAGCTCCAATAGGACAGCACTTACCCAGTGCTCCCAAGGACTCAACACACTTCTGTTTTGTTTTAAGGACAGGTGTACTCCCCCTCCCCCACTCCTTTTTTCTACTTCTAGCTTCTGCCTGCGTTTTTTGGGGGCTTTTTAGAATAGTTAGGGAATCTTTTACTCTTTAATCAAGATGTGTATTGTAGTTTGCTACCTGCTTGGTTTGTAACTTTGCTGTCTGTAGCTGTATTTTTATATATTCTGTCTCTATTTTTTCATGTAATAAAACAAACCTTCTTTATTTCTTTATGTGAGATCTTCTTGCGGGCATAGGGTTAAAAGTTAGCATATGTCCATAAAAAGCACATGCCATAATTCTAGCAAAAGAGCCTAAATGGCTCAGCAGCATGTATATGAACATATATGAGTGCTGGCTGCAAACATGTGAGTCCAGGTATAAACTTGTAACAGTATTACAGTGTGTACACTGTCCTGATATGGATGAATGAACCACATTGACCATTCCTGCCTCAGAATATCAAGCTGAGGGGAAAGTTTTGATCAGAGCTATGTTAGAACCTACTTGTTGTAGCAGCTGCAAAATTTATAGATGGCTATAGCCATCCAAAATGCAATGCTTGTCAATAACCTTCTGGATCTCAACCGTTGCAGAAAAATGTATTTGACTTTGACTATGAAAGGTCACTCAATGTTTCCATTGTCATCTTTCCAATGCAGCCTGCTTAACTAAAATGCCAATGTGGAATCCATGACCGTCCTTGCTTTAGTTGTTTCTGCTAACACATAAATGGTCTTGGGTCAATAGATCAAAAACAATGTAACTTAAAGCTGATTCCATGGATTACTGTAAATACATGTTTGTACAACGTGCTCAGGAAAATGCCAGGGGGGTTAGATGCTGTGGCAGAAGGTGGGAAATAATTTCCCTGAATAATAGGCAATACCTCAGAGGCTCTTCACCTTCTAACAATTAAATAAATGCAACAGCAGCAGCCACATTTGAGAAATAATCAAATATTTAAAAGGTTAATGTGAAGAAACTATTTTTATGACGAGCAATTTAAACGTTAAAGGTTGTTCTGTTATGAACACTGTTGGGATTGCAAATAGTTTACTGCATGAAGGTTTTATTCCTAACTGAAGCCAGAGAAATACATTGTGCCGGGGTTCACCTGGCAGTCTGCCAGGAAGCAATTAAACTGATACTGTTGCTAAGGAGACGACTATGTAAACAGTGGGACTTCAGTTATGATAGTTTGTGAAAGGAGCATTTACATGAGTCAGGTTGTGATTGGTCAGCATTCCATTCAAATGTACTGAGTCATAGTTAAAGGCCAATGAGGTTTCAGTATTCCCCTGAAAAAGTGGTGATTGGTTGAAGGGTTCTGACTGGAAAGAATAAAAGGGCAAGCTGGGGGACAGCTGGATACATGGTGGGGGGAATATGAAGAGATTCACTGAATCTCAAGCAGCAAGATTTGAGATAGTCTGAAGGGGAGAGCAGCAGCCACAGTGGGGCGGGGACAACTGCTGACATCCAGAGGTAGGCAGGGAGAGCTAATGGTTTATGGGATAGCAACCTCTTAAAGCTAAAAGCACTGAAAGAAGCAACAGAGGGAGAGAAGAAGATTTTATTAAGAGGGAGAACTGAGGCCAGAGTGCTGGAAGTTATTGGTTAACCTGAAGAAACAGCTATTCCCTGGCCAGAGATAAGAGTACTAAGAATTGAAGTGTGTGGGGCAGAGAAACCCAACCATGAAGAATACTTCTGTAAAGTTCTCTATGATTTAGCAGGGGTGTATATAAAAAAGTTCATTGTCCAATAGTTTAGTACAGAGCTGGGAACTAGAGCAAGTCTCTAAATAACCTCATTTAACCTTTTTAAAACAACAGCAACATCTTTAAGCTATTATCAAGCTATGCATTGTTATAAAACCAATTTGCAAATAACCCTTATTCCGTCAATTTAAGTAAGCTTTAAGAAATTATAATATTTTGGTTTGATCCCCCCCCCCAAAAAAAGTCCCCTGGTCCCTTTGTCCAAAGCCTATACTCAGCTGTCATATGAAATAAAAGGATAACAAATGTTTTTAATAATAATGATGATGATGATGATGATGATGATGGCAGTAGGAATAAAATAGCCCCAAGGAATGGTCTTCTACTAACTATTGTTTTAGTGGTGTTTTGTGTTTTATTGTTGTACATCACCCTGATTTTATATATATATGGTGGTATAGAACTGCTTAAATAAATAAATAAATAAGGGGTAGGTGAATACAATGGTACATCTGGATACAAATGGGATCTGTTCTGGAGCCCCGTTCGCATCCTGAAGCAAACGCAACCCGCGTCTGCGAGTGCGCAGGTTGCGATTTGCAGCTTCTGCACATGCGCGTGACGTCATTTTGAGCGTCTGCGCATGCACGAGTGGAGAAACCCAGATGTAACATGCTCTGTTACTTCCAGGTCGCTGCGGAGCGTAACCTGAAAACACTCAACCTGAAGCACATTTAACCCGATGTATGACTGTATTCCAGTTTTAGTCTCTCTCATTTTTCCAGTCTGAAACTCAATTCTCTACATTTTCACATCAGTTTACTTTTTTTTTTTAAGTTCTCATTAATATTCCAAAGCATTTCCATTTTTCTTTGCAATTTCCCCTTTCAGAATCTCCTATGAGAGAATGAGTACCTGAAGATGTCTGTGTGGCCTGAAATTGTTCATGGCTACCCTAATACGCCTAAGATGGACCAACATTTGCTTGGCCCTGAAGGAACATGTTTCATATTCCTAGAGAAGTGCTTCAGTTTCCTTCCTTGAAAAATTCAGGAGTAGGCTAAAGAACATTGCACCAATCTAACCCCATTTATTAAAATGAAAGCATCATTCAGTTGATTCTGAGCATTGAATGGACGACTATAAAAGCTCTATAATAAAACACTAATATTCTTCCATTCATCTTGATTAATGCTTATGTTTACATACCTTTTCTCCATTAAGGTATACTGCAGGATGGGGCGGGGGGAAGCATGCACAGCACATCATTAATCAGGTTGTCATATAGACAATATCATGACTTAGACAAACATGACTACAAATCAGATTCCTTCATACTTTGGGTTAAAACACAAGAGTGTCATAGATTTGCAGAGATCAGTCAACTTGACAGATGTTGTTATGACCCATAATAATGTTGTCCATTACATGAGCTAAAGAGGCAGTTGCATCATTTATAAAAGGCATGCAATTTGTGTGATGGTAGTACTAATGGTGCACAGTAACTCAAACAAATGAGTAGTGTGATTTAGGGAAACCATAAAGCAACTAATAAATCAGCAATACAACCTTTAATTCAGAAGCCTGATTTGTAAATCAGTCAGCTCAATTTTAAACATGCATGATTTATATAACAATCTGATGATTTATTAAGGTTATTGGTTGCCCTGTTTTGAAAATTAAAATAAAAAAGTTACCAAACACTATAGAAAGATACATAAGACTAAATTTTAGGAAGTGACGCTGAAAGTTAAATGTTGCATTCATATATGTAAACAAGGATAGCGCAATCTTTGGCTGAAGTTTATTTCTGGGCAGTTTGAATCGGCAGTTCAAATCTGCATAATGAGGTGAGCTCTCGTTGCTCTGTGCCAGCTCCTGCCAACCTAGCAGTTTGAAAGCACACCAGTGCAAGTAGATAAATAGGTACTGCTGCAGTGGGAAAGTAAACAGTGTTTCTGTGCACTCTGACTTCGGTCATGGTGTTCCGTTGCACTAGAAGCCGTTTAGTCATGCTGGCCACATGACCCAGAAAGCTATTTGTGGACAAATGCCAACTCCCTCAGCCTGAAGTAAGATGAGCTCCACAATCCATAGTCGCTCTTGACTGGACTTAACAGTCCAGGGGTCCTTTACCTTACCTTATAAAAAAATGAATAATAAATGGGACAAATGTGTAAGTCACTAGATGCTGTGATGTCTATCAGTATAAGTGGCTCGCTTTTTAGAAGAATCCGATTAATGTGGAAAGCACAGAAGATGTTAAAAGAGCACCACTAGTGGGGAGATGCAATGTCATCTCCACACCAACTTCCACAGTCACATGCCACTGAGCAAAGTTGCCACAAGCTCTTTTGTGCCTGGCCTGAAGTTTCTATGAATGCTTACAGAAGTTTTTCTTTTATTAGTTTTAGATTTTAAAAAATATTGCAAGTGCCTGCAAAGTCAGATAAAAGCTGAATCACATCTATGTGAACCTACAAATGTGTCATCTACAAATAGATGACACATTTGGTCTATACAGGAGTATGAGCACACAGGCAGGTCATGCACACCCTTGTGTGTGCATTTGTCCATACACAAACACTTCAACCCCACCCCCCATTTATAGTGATGATTTCCAACCATAGTGGTAGGTGGTACTTCTGCTGTCCTCTGCCCTCAATTACTACTTCCCCATCCTCCATTACTTCCACTATTATTATTTTTAATCTACTGAGCATGTGTGCAAGTATTTCTCTAACTGTGTGAATGCACTGTGGATGCTATATATATAGTTATAAGGCCTGGTGTGTTTTACGTTTTACTTTCTGTGTAAATTCTGCATTGCTTTAAAAATGCCTGTAGGATTAGATTTTGATCTAATCTACGCCAGCATGAATAAGATATTATTCCATTTCAGAATGGAATGTGTGCTGTGGTGGCATTCTTTCGCAGCATTCCTTGTGTGTCCTCAACACAATATTTTAACTGAGGCTTAGCATATTTTATAATCACATTTGATCCAAATTCCTTTCCATATTTTAATTCCATTGAAACTAACTAAAATGTATTCAGTGAAACCAGGGGTTGTGTCTTTAGCATTTCATGCCATCAACAATTCATTAGAAATCCCAACAGAAATCAGACAGCATTCTGTCTTCAAAAAATCTAAAATAATGCATAATATGCCCCCCCCAACTGATTTGCCAAAGTAACACAATGAATAAGGACTTCCGTGGTTTGGCACTAAATGAATGCACTGCTTTGAATGCTATCCAAAAGCTTCCTTGCACATAATTTTTCAGAAAATAAATGAATAAATAAATGGTCCCATAATGTAATCAGATGAGATCAAGAGAAAAGACACCAGCACAAAAGAAGATTAAAATTCGGTAGAGCATTAGTCTCTTAATGTCAGGTTTGTGGGTTTGAGCCTCACATGGGCAAAAGCTTCCTGCACTACAGTGGTTTGGACTAGATGACTCTCGTGGTCCCTTCCAACTCTACAATTCTATGATTCTGTATTGAAATGAGAGGTCTTCTGTGGCATATAAAGAAGAAAAACCCACAATCAGCCAATTGCTACTTTCACACTCAAGGTAATGTGAACGTTATCATCCCTATTGTAACATTTTATTTGACATTCAGTAATATGAATTAAGGGACGTGGGTGGTGCTGTGGTCTAAACCACAGAGCCTAGGGCTTGCCAATCGGAAGGTTGGTGGTTCGAATCCCTACGATGGGGTGAGCTCCCGTTGTTTGGTCCTAGCTCCTGCCCACCTAGCAGTTCGAAAGCACATGCAAGTAGATAAATAGGTACCACTCCAGCAGGAAGGTAAACGGTGTTTCTATGCGCTGCTCTGGTTTCGCCAGAAGCGGCTTAGTCATGCTGGCCACATGACCCGGAAAAACTGTCTGCGAACAAACGCCGGCTCCCTCAGCCTATAGAGAGAGATGAGCGCTGCAACCCCAGAATTGTTTGCAACTGGACTTAACTGTCAGGCATCCTTTACCTTTATCTTTAATATGAATTAAAATCTGCTACAAAAGTAATATATTTGACACGTTGAATTACAATGCTATCCACATGCTAAAACACACACACGCGAATGACGTGTGTTATGCATTGAACACATTAAAAGGGCAATGCCAGAAAACATGGAGCATAAATCTAAGTTCACTAAAATTATTGATTAATCACAATCCCGGTGAACAGCGGAGTATTCATCTGGGAAAAAGAAAATGTAAGTCTGTACAACAACATTCTGTAAAGAACTAACTCCACAAAGAGCTCTGGATCCCACAATGGTAGCTAATCTTATGCCATTCATTCTACTAGATTTTGTCACGTGCATCTTTTGGCGTACTGGTCTTTTTAAATATTCTGCTTTAAAACAAAATCAGAATGCTGCACTAAGGTAATGCACGTTTTGTGCCAAGGGGGGCTGATTAGTGCCACCTAGATATGTAATTCATGTGCAACATGTTTGCACATTGTTGTTTCTGCAAAGTTATTCTGCTTCCGCCTGTCTTGGCTAGGTGCAAAGAACTGTGAAGGCCATTGAAGGTGCTTCCTCCACCCACTAGAGATGTTTTACAGCTATGTACTCCAATCAGTGGCTTCCAAGCTCTCAGCATACATCACCACTTTTCAAACTTATCTCTTCAACAATATGGCCTGGAAACATCTTTTTAAAAAAGAAAAAGAACAGATGTAAACTGAGCTTCAGCATGTTGACTTATGCACTCATAATTTTGACAGTTCTGCATATATACTTACGGTGACCTTTTATGATGCATTAACTAAAAGCAACACTTTCCCTGCCTACGTTTAAGAAATTGCTACTCTTTGTGAACCCCTAAAGATATGCATGGCAAAATGACACTGTACAAGTTTTACACTTCATCACTTCATCAGAATAATAAAATGCAGCAGCAGGCTTTCAGCCAGTATTTGCTCTCCCAAGGCTACATCTTCCTGCGTTGCTGACTCATCTTCACTATTAAGTAGATGGACACAGGAGCTCTTTATTGTCAACGTATTATCAGAAACATTTAGAAGCCACTTAAGAAAGTGCAATAAATTTTGAATTTCTAATTAAAAAAATGAGCACGATGCTTCTCAGAATACGGAATGTGAGAGGAAGAGATCACTTGTTTTAATGGTGCTCATATTTATGCCCTACTTTTCTGGCTTGCTAGCACTCCTTTATTGCTTGAAAAAGAAAAACAAGGTGAAGAGGGCTCCGTTTACCTGGAATCCTACTGGGTATGGCAGCAAAACAACATCAAAGAAGTGCATTTAGACAGAGAAATGTGAGGGAAACACACTTTATTTTTCATTAAAGTGGGATTGCTCTGCTTGTGGCTTTTTGCACATTTGGATGCAATGGTCATACACCTGATATCCTGGGGATCTTCACCTCTCCATTCGCAATTAATGGAAATTCGGTCATTCGCTGCCCTTGAGATCATATCCAAGTCCTTTAGAGATAGTAGACTCAAGGCCTTCAGAATTGGAAGCTTGTCCATGTAAAATCCAGCTTACTAGGAAAGATCAAAGGTCTATGCTGCCCAGCACTTGTCACTTGCAGCATCATTGCCAGCTGCTCAAGAAATATGGGATCTGCTATAAAGATGTGGCAAACTAGTCTCAGTTCAATTTTGAGGTGAGCAATCCTAATCAAACAATGACACTCCTTGAGGTGGGCTTGATGTTTGAAAGAATGCAAAAAGAAGCTTTTTCTCCACCCCTCTTCAATTCAGCATGGTACACAAAAGGGGAAAGTTTACCTTAGGTCTCATGATAGGGTAAGCAGGCAGAGGCTCCAAATGCAGTATCAAAGAGGCTCTGTGGCAGCCTATTGCCTCTTTTTCTTCCACCTAAGAACAAGTTGATTGAAATACAGTGGTACTCTGGTTACGTACTTAATTCGTTCTGGAGGTGTGTTCTTAACCTGAAACTGTTCTTAACCTGAAGCTCTGCTTTAGCTAATGGGGCTTCCCACCGCCACATGATTTCTGATCTCATCCCGAAGCAAAGTTCTTAACCCGAGGTACTATTTCTGGGTTAGGGGAGTCTGTAACCTGAACCGTATGTAACCCGAGGTACCACTGTACAACTCTCATCAATCCCTGGTGGAAAATCCCTATCCACATGATCCCAGGTAGAAGGACATTCTGCAATGTCAATATACTGGCAATATTTTGTTCAGTTTTCAAATAAGCATTTCTTGTAACACTTCAGGAGCCACCAGCTGCTACCCCATCCTGAACCCACTGGTAAATTTTTCCTTGTGGGGATCTAGACAGCCTGGCAGGTAGGGTGCATATGCAAATAGACTGAGACTCACTCAAGGTGGGCTGTCCTACCCACCCAGACAAAAAGTTGAGCAGGAGTGCTTACCTGTGAATACAGAGGTGGCCACTGAAGGGATGTCAAGGGCAGTCCTCCATCTGAAGGTGTTGTGTGTTAGAATGGCTTTCTTGTACAAGCCCAGTGTGAATATAAAGGACTCAAGAAGAGAGAGCAGACACCATGAAGCTGCCATCAATTGTTAGCACCTGGGTAAGAGAATGAGTAGAATCAGGTCACCTGGCCACAGTCATTTCACCCAGGTGAAGAAAACAAAACTTTGATAAGAGCTGTTGATTTGGAAATGAAGCAGCTCAGATGGGGAGCTTATATAGGAGCTAGAGGCTTAACCCCTTCCTGGCTTTCAGTCAGGTCCTGATGTGAGATGGTATTTCCCATTAGCTTCCCCTTCCTCACCAGCAGCTAATTAAGCACTTTGATGGTGGTGGTTCTGCCGTTTCTGCCTGGCTCACCACTTCCCCTGCTTCTGTAGTCATGGCGTTAGCCAGTTAAGAATCCAGCCAGCTGGTGTGGGGACCTCTAGTCCTGGGACAAGTACTCTGATGGCTTTCCAGGGTGACAGCAAGTGTGGAGACTTGCTAGAGGGTCCTGCTCCATGTCTAACGAGACCTCAGGGTCAAGCTCTGAACTCTATCAGCAAAATCCCCATTCTTTTAAGAAGCTAAATGGAACAGTGGGCATTTAAGAAGAAGCTTGAACAAAGGATGGGAGGGAGTTTTGAGGGAAGAATATAAAACTTTTATAAGCAAATTTCAACACACAGAGAGAGCACGCACAAACAAACTTTTGGACTTTCATGAAATAATCACCATAAGGTTCTGGGTCACTGCAGCAGTTTAGGAACTTGCAGTTAATCAGATTTAAAAGAGTACTTGTTAATTGGTTGAAGGCTATATAAATGTAATAACGATGGTAGTGCTGTTAGAGTAGGCATTCTCTTCCCTTAATGCCAGTCTCTTACAACAATGAGAATGAGAATCAGCCAAAAAAGAAGAAGAGAGGTTATCATACAAACTCAAAGAAGCTTATGAAGCAAGGTACTACTCACAAAGGACTAACCGGAGGTACAAATTTATTACATGAAATATTCAAAGACTGAGAGCACTGTGGGCAAATTCCACTTAACTCTGTAATTTTTACAGGCCAATATTCTTTCTTCAGAATGTTACTTATGTAATAATTCTCCCAGTGCCCCACTAATGATTTTAGAATATTGGTTTTTTAAATACTTACTAAGCTATTTGGATGATTTCCTAAATATTAGTTTGCTAAATTATCTACTTTTATTCTTTTTTTTTTTCTCGGACAGCACAAATGTGGAACCAGAAAATAGGATAGCTGTAGTAGTGCAATCCTATACACGACTCCGCAGAAATAAGTGACACTGAATGAGGATTACATTCAGGTAAGTGGTGTTAGGGTCTCCCTCCATCAATTCCTTTTATTTATCTGCTCGGAAGAACGTCAATTGAAGGTGTGGGGAACCTGTGGGCCTCCAGATGGTGTTGGACTGCAGCTCACATCAGCCTCAACCAGGATGGTCATAGGGAAAGGATGATAAGCGTCACTTTCAACTGCTCTCATATTCCCTTCTGGGCATGTGGGGAATGTTAGATCAGCTTACTGAAGGGAGATGTGATACAACAGTGAGGCGGGGGCTGTGTGAGTGGGATGGGACCATTGGATTGGCTTCAGAAATATGCCCTTGCAGCCACAATTTCACTGCTGCCTCATCCTTCCCCCTCTTGGTGAATGGCAGTGATGCTGCTGCCAGAGGCTATTGCTATGGCACTGGCCCACTGGACATTCTGTTCCTGTGCTAGGTTGATAATTTAGGAATGGCTGGATGTTTGCAGACCATGCTTCGTTCTAAGTGTAGAACCAATGAAATGTGACAAGAATAAATGAAAAGTGAACAGTTTCCAAGACTTTACAATCTCAAAAGATTGTCAACAGCAACAGAATAGTAGCACAGTAGGTGCAGAACAAGTTCTTGTTTAGTAAAAACAGCAAGAGCGAGATGTACAAACACCAGGTTGACTTCTACCCTTGGCTATGCTCCATGGCCCAGTGGTGTGCCAATCACCACAAAGAACTGAACAACCACAGCAAGATGTCTAATGTTCCAGCTTGGGCAAAGGGACGGATGCTGCGGAGCTTTAATAGTGAGCAACAGCAAACACAACAGGGAAACTGACACTGATGATCTAAACATTGAGGAGACTGCTGGGGTTGGAGTGAACTGTTGTTCAGTCAAGCTCACAACTTGTGAAGTGGGTGTGAAACAGCAGCACTATTCAAATACTAGAGTGAGGAGGAGACCTACAACTTGCAGAAGAAGCATTTGGAAAGAACAGCCTGGGACAAGAATTAAGTCTGGGAAAATGGTGACTATGTACTGCTTCACCCCCACTATATGGCTACAAATGGGGTGGGAAGCTGCATTCAGATTGCGGAGAACTGCAACAAATCCAAATTCTCTGGCTTGAGTATGACACACATCGTCATTGAAAGCACACAGTAGTGATGGACACACATGTAAAAAAATTGTACAGGTTGTTGTAAAAACCCATTGTATGCAGCCTTGTAATAGCAATTAAATCCTATCTCTGCTGTTCCTGAAAATAGAGCACATAGTCAAGCTCTTAGGCTCCCTGACTCAATTCATTGCTACAGCTAATGCAAACAGAGTATGCCCTGCCACTCTACATGGTTCATTGCTAATGAAAAGGAGTTGCCTAACCTCTTGTAAAATTAGTAGTTACACCAATTTTAATCAAGTCAGGAATTAGCTAGTCTGATTTACATTAACATAAGCATGCCACATGGGTATGCCATCCCAAAAACAGAATGTGGAGCAGCACCCACAGATTTCATGTTCTCAGTAGTAACCCAACAGGTAGCATAATGTGTTTATTGATTTTGATTTGATTTGATTTGATTTGCATACCACCCTTCATCCAAAGATCACAGGGCAGTTCAGAACATATAAATACAAAATGAGAACACAAAATAAAGAATAAATCAAGAACAAAAACTAAAACAACCCAATAAGTCCCTCCCACAAAGGCCTAGTTAAAGAGAAACATTTTCATCTGGCACCCAGGAGATATATGTAATGAAGGTGCCAGGTAAGTCTGGCACTTAGGCCATCAGAAACCAGGCATGTATCCTAAAATCAAGGCTTCTTGCTGTACACAGTAAAGCTTTTGCCATTCCTTCCGCCTACAGCCTCAACTCATCTGTGCCCAAGCATTTGGAGTTTGAGGGAACAGGAGGAAGTTCTGGTGTGTACATAGAAGCATTTATGTCACTACACGACTCTGAGTCTACTTACTTGGGTATAAGATCGACTGAACATAGTGGAAATACAGCCAAGCAAACATACATAAAATTGGACCATAAGAGCCAGTGTGGTATAGCGGTTAGGTCGCTGGGAGACCAGGACTTAAATCCCTACTTGGCCATAATGCTCACTAGTGACCTTGGGCCAGTCATAATCTTTCAGCCTATCTTACCTCATAGGGCTTGTTGTGGGAGGGAGGGGGCTGAGGAGAAAGAGAGCTATGTATACCACCTTGAGCTCCTTGGAGGAAAAAGTGGATTAGAAATGCAACAAAGCGTGTTCTCCCTAGCAGAGAGCACGTGTTGCGGTTGGGAACAGGCCACCCTCCAGTGACTAGGCAAATTTAGTTGAATCCCGACCATTTAAATGGTTAAACTGGGTTGCTGGGGTGTTTTGATTGTTGCCAATTCGGAGGAGGGGTCAGAGTCTATATATACAGGGGCCAGACGTTGGCACGGCCTCTTGGCCGTTTTGCATCGGATCACATGGAGCACTGGGACAATCTTCTCATTGTCTGGTTACATTTCTTTATTTCTTTATTTCCCCTTTCTTTTAATCCTCTCTAGTCCCTTAAATAATTTAATTCCCCCCTTTTCCTGTTCAATTTCCCACCCCACCCCTTACTCTGCCCTGTAGGAAGATTCTCCCTGTATCTGTGGCTTGCCTTTCCCAATAGTGAGAGAGCCCCCGTTAGGGGCTTTCTTTCGCAAAAAGGTTTCCCCCATTTCTCTTGTTGAAATTGTGGGGCTAGTCAGGGCTGTTCCCAGCTTAGCTGGTATCACCTTCGTTTATAGTATCCCCGAAGGTTGGCTTTATGGCTCCCTGTGCCTCCAAGGACTATGAGCACTCTGTATATGCTCTTGAACTATGCTGTTTCTGAACAAGTTTATTTTCTTTAAGTTTGTTTTGCCCTGATAGAGGCGACTGCCATTTTGAGATGAGCCATTGTGGCTTAGTGGCTAAAGTGCAGGACTAGGACCTGGGAGTTCATATCCCCCTCTTAGCCATTGTTATAACAAAACAAAACAAACTGCTCCTTATGGGCTATTCTGTTGCTGGGCAGTTCGGCCCATTTGTGATAAAAGAACTTTGGGTTTCTTGAAGGGGTGCTTCCCTCTAAAAGGGCAAGCAGGGGTACCTGGACAAGCTGTGGGCTACCTCAACTCTGCTATTTCACTGGAAACATTTATGCCTGGCCTAGCAGGTGATCCTAGGGCTTTGCCCTAGAATTCGATGGCCTGGAAGCGTTTCCGGCCTCAATAGTGTCCCCATGTGGTCCATGAAGCATTGGTTTCACTGGGTCAGCGCATAGTGCCGGTAATGCCTAGGTTGCAGGATTGGTCCCTGTATGGGACAGCTGCATGCTCCCCCATTGCTCTACCTGGACACTTAAGTCCTTTTGGTGGTTACCTCACTGCGAGGGATGTAATGGGCGCCATGTTTGCAATATGCAACTGGGAGAAAGCACCTTTGCGTGCCCGCATTGCAGTTTGCTCTGTGCGTTGCAGAGCACGGCGCTGCACGGGCTGCAATTGCATTGCATTGCTAGGAGATTTGCAGTTGCATTGCACGGAGGGTGTGTAGTTGCATTGCACGGAGTGTGTTGTTGCATTGCACGGAGTGTGTAGTTGCATTGCACGGAGGGTGTAGTTGCATTGCACAGAGGTTTTGTGTGTGCATTGCACAGAGTGTGTAGTTGCATTGCACAGAGCGTGCTTTTTGCATTGCACGGAGTGTGTAGTTGCATTGCATGGAGAGTGTGTGCACTGCAGGGAGTGTGTAGTTGCATTGCATGGAGTGCGTGTGCATTGCAGGGAGTGTGTAGTTGCATTGCATGGAGTGCGTGTGCATTGCATGGAGGGTGTAGTTGTATTGCACAGAGTGTTTTTTGTTTTGCTTTGGTTTTTTGCATTGCACGGAGTGTGTGTGCATTGCACGGAGTATGTAGTTGCATTGAACAGAGGGTGCAGTGCACGGAGTGTGTAGTTGCATTGCATGGAGTGTAGTTGCATTGCATGAAAGGTGTGTGCATTGCAGAGAGTGTGTTTTGCATTGCACGGAGTGTGTAGTGCATTGCACAGAGGTTTTGTGTGTGCATTGCACAGAGTGTGTAGTTGCATTGCACAGAGCGTGCTTTTTGCATTGCACGGAGTGTGTAGTTGCATTGCATGGAGAGTGTGTGCACTGCACGGAGTGTGTGTTGTTGTTTTTTTTTTTTGTTTTTTTGTTTTTTGCATTGCACAGAGTGTGTGTCTGAAAAGGAAGCTGGCTTGGCGGCAGCTTGGTTGGGACTTCTTTAGGGGTTCTGGCCAGCGTCGGCCCTGTAAATTTACATATCATGATGGCTGCACAAGATGCCCCCTGCCCAAGCGGGGGCTGGAAGCTGGCAAGCAATAGCTCAATACCTTTTGCCCATATTCCCATTTTATTTAGGGATCCAGTTGGATATCGTTGCTAAAACATACCACTTGGCTATGGAGAAGCTGTCTGCCTTGAAGGAAGTTATTTTGTAATACTTCCTCTGTAGCAAGTGATGCTTCACCAGATCCGATCTTGCTGGGTCACTTAACTAATCTTCCCACTAGGCCAGGCTGCCTAGATTTCACCCCTCCCATATCCAAGAATCTCCTGAGGAGTCTGCTGATTCTCCAGAGAGGAGGAGGCGTGTTCTGGTCTCTACTTATTCTGCTCCAGCACCAAGTCAGTCAGTCAGTCAGTGTCGGAGAGGGAGAGAGACTGAGTGTTAGAGATCATGTGTAGAGATAAGGTTGCTGCTAAGGGCAGCTGCAGATACTCAGTGCAGTGCAGCATTTATTTATGCTTAGACCTATTAAGCTCTGTATATAGTTTGTATAGTTGTAGATAGAATAAAGAAGATATTCTACAGAGCTGCTCTCTGAGTTGTTTATATACTCAGACTCTGCTGTACTCTGCTGTGCGACGACTGTCTTTTTGTTGGAGTGAATCCGGTGCTCACAACTCTAAGCTGTGAGTCCACAGCACTTTGACCTGTTCATGTGCAGAAGGTGGTCTCTGGAAGTGCTACCCAGCTCGCCTAGCCCAGTTGGGGCTGAAGTGGATGAGTCCAGTTGGTGGCACTGGCTCAAGGGCGATGCTGACAGAGGTCCCCTTACCTTTGTGTATGCCTACCAAATGTGGTGAAGGCAGATATCAGGCGATGGTAGCAATTCCTGAATGTATGCAATAGTAGTTCGCCATGGCAGGATACCTTGAACCCGCTCAGGGATTTTCAGGTTCATGCTGGTGCTGCTGGATCTTTGCCCTTTGGTTTTTATTTCAAGGGCTGCTGGTGTGCAAAGCTATGGCCTCAAGCCTGGTGTGGTGAGGCAATCATGTGACATAACTTTTCTTGAGTTTTCCCCATTGTAGTAGCAGTTCACATGTGGCCCGAGGAGTTCAGTGACCATCGGATCTGCTTTTGGTCTGATAACCAGGTGGTGGTGAGCGTCTTGGCAAAACAGTCCTCATGCTGTAGCACAGTCTCTGCCCCTCCGCTCATGCTTTCGAGCTGCGCCACTTAAGGTTTAATATTGTGCTTTCTACTCTCCAAATTACGCTGACACTATCCGATTTTCAGATGAAGCGCTGCAGATCCTGGGCTCCAGACTCAGCTATTGCCAGACTTTTCCAGTCTTGTGGCATTTTGACAACAATTAGTAATTTCAGAGAGCGGCAGCTTCCATTTCCCCTTCTGCTTTTACCTCTTATGGGAAGGCCTGGATGGATTTCTTAGCCTTAAGCTGGCAGTTCTTGGCCATTCGGAAGAATTTGCCCCCATCCTCTGAGCAGATCTTGCAGTATTTGGTCCACCTGCTGCAGATTGGGCATGCGGTTATAACTATCCGAATTCAGTCCGCTGCAATGTCTGTTTCATTGAAGCTTTATTTTTTCAGAGACCCTTGTATAAAGTTTGCAGTGCGCAGGGCCTTGGAAGGTTGGAATAGGCTCCAACCTCATAGGACAGTGGGCAGGAAGTCGGTCAATTTTTACCTATGCAGTATCTGCAACAAGTTAAAACTTGTCTGCGGGTTAAAGATCAAGGTGAGACTCCTTTCAGTAGTCCATTGCATTTTCGCACTGAGGGTTGGGGAAATGGTTGTTGGAGCCAGCACGGGGCCGAGATTCTGGAGGCTTATTGCTTCAGGACTTTTCCTTATCCTTTGGAGCTTGTCATTAGAGCTGGTAACTCTAAAACAGACTTAGTGGGCAGGAGTGCCACAATCAGGCTTCCCGCCACAGGTGAGGAGGGCCCTTGCCCGGTTATGGATAACAGAATATTTGGCTTTTTATTCCCTGGGGGCTGGCCCGCTCCTAGTGCATGAAAATGGGTTCCCGTTAGCCCGGCATCAATGTGCTTACGTCGTGCACCAGTTATTAGAGCCTGCGGCTTGCTTACCGCTGAACACTCCTCATTCCTTACGATTAGGTGCTGCTGCAAAGGCTGCACACTGGGGGCCTGTCAGTAGACAGGATTGTGAATACGGGTCATTGGAAGTCTGACGCTGACAAGGATTATATCAGGAAGTGTCACAGTGATGTCTTTGCTGATGCTTGTCTGTTGTTTCCTTTTTTCATAGGAGCAGCTGTGCACATTTGGGCCACAGCATTGTACACTAGGCTGGCAAGCATGTTGACGGGTTTGGACTGGGGCGTCATCTCAGTCTTCCTGCCCATGTGAACATATACTGGATGTCCAGATGGGGAATGCTTTGGGAGGAGATCCTTCCTTTGGTGCGGTCGAGTGTGACCTGTGCAGGTCCTCCCGCAGTGCTGGTGGTACAGCTGGGCGAGAATGTTTGCTGTCTTCCTCCAGCATAAGTTTGCATTCCTGCATGCAAGAGGGCTTGGATTGAGTTGATGGCAGCTCTCCCTGGACTCAAAATAATTTAAGGCATTGGTTCAAGGTGGTCTGGAGGGGGGGTTGGAGCACCTGTCCCCTCCAATGCGCAAAGATGTTCCATTAAGGGAATCCAAGGATTTGCCATGCTTTTGTCGACCCCTTTTGAGGGGTAGGGCCATGCAAGAGTCCCTGGGAGCATTTGGGGTGAGCTTGAGTCTGATCCTGGTTCATTCCTCCCCCATGCTGTTTATTGGAACTGACGATATGGTGGGGCCCAGTCGTCAGTGCTGCCCTGCTGAGGTCAGGTGCAGCTAGTCGGGAACCAATGCCTAGACAAACTACCACCGAGCAGGCCAGAAAGCATGTTAATAAGGCGGTGGATAATAGAATAAAATAAATAAAGTAAATAAAATAACAAATAAAATAAAATAGGTCCTTGCTTTAGGTGGTTCTGTAATATTCTACCCTGCTATTTTTCTTCAAGGCTGTTGCCCTCTTTAGGGCAGATGGGGTGCATCTTTCCCCTATGGGGAACGACACCTGGCGGGATGCGATTGCCTTGGGATTCATTGCTCCCCCACAATGTTTGCTGGTACTGACGATATGGTGGGGCCCAGTCGTCAGTGCTGTCCTGCTGAGGTCAGGTGCAGCTAGTCGGGAACCAATGCCTAGACAAACGTACCACCAAGAAGGCCGGAAAGCATGTTAATAAGGCAGTGGAAATAAAATACAGGTCGTTGGAAATCGAATGCATTCAAAGATTATGTTCGTTAACATTATTGGTGTCTTACAATTTTTGCTTGTTTCATCTTATTTATCAGGTTTAGCGGTGACCCGTGTTTGGATTGTGGGGCACAGTATCGTCCATTGGGCTGGCGTCGCAGCACGGCAATCTGGATTGGGTCCAGATTTCGGCTTTCCTCCACATATTCGCTTGTCTTGGCTGTCCAGACGTGGGATGTGCTGGTCGGAGTTCCTGCCAAGTATCCGGAGGCAGTTGCTCTTGGAGGGGCCGCCAGCTGCTATTGTGGTGCAGCTTGGTGAGAACGACCTGGTGCCCATGGACTGTTTGTCACTACGTGCTGCAATTTTGGGTGACCTGGAGACGCTGCGTGCAATGGTGCCGACAGCGAAAAAATTTTGGTCAAAGCTTTTGCAACGCTGCGTTTGGAAGGGCAGTCGTTGCCCGGCTGCCACTGAAAGGGCCCGAAAACGCATCAATTCTGCTGTGGTCAAAAAAGTTTTGGAGCTGGTGGCGATGCAATTTCCCACCCCGAGATTCTTTTTGAGAGGCCATCCTTTTTCTAAGCTGATGGCATGCACCTTTCCGCTTCAGGGAATGAGGCTTGGATTGGTGCGGTGGTGACCAAGCTGAGGTCTTGGTTGGGGCTGTGAGTGGTTTGGCGGTGAGCTGAGGGCTCCATGGCGGTTAGGCACTGGTTAAATTGGTGCTTGGAGGGGTAAGTGCCTACCCCTCCAAATGATGCGAATGGGAATTCCGTTAAAGGAAATCCAGGGGCTTGCCATTCTTTCGTCCTTGTCCCCGGAGTCGGACTTGGGCCGTGCAAGCCCCACAGGAACATGAGGGTGAGAAGTAATGGTCTGGTGCCCAGCTTTATTTCTCACCCAATACTTGTTTCCCACGCTGGCTTCCGCTGGTATCCGGAAGGCCAGCTCTGTCCCTGAGGGCAAGGACAGATAGTCGGAACCAGTGCCTAAGCAACCACTCACATTTTTGTATTTGAATAAAGTTGTGGCCAAAATTATGCCAAAAACCTTAAACAAAAATTGATGTGTGAAGTGTGAATTATTGGGGGGCTACTGTGACTCAACACGCAAAGCGTGTTCTCCCTAGCAGAGAGCACGTGTTGCGGTTGGGAACAGGCCACCCTCCAGTGACTAGGCAAATTTAGTTGAATCCCGACCATTTAAATGGTTAAACTGGGTTGCTGGGGTGTTTTGATTGTTGCCAATTCGGAGGAGGGGTCAGAGTCTATATATACAGGGGCCAGACGTTGGCACGGCCTCTTGGCCGTTTTGCATCGGATCACCCGCCCTCCCTCCCTTTAATAGGGGGGTTTTTTATTTAAGCTGATCGCTTGACCTTGCTATGCCTGTCATGGTGTCGTTCGCTTTGGTGCGGGGGCACGGTAGGAATTTTGCCATCTGGCTGATTGGCTGGTGCCATTTGGTTTTTGCCTACTGCGTAGCAAATCGTCACAACTTGTAAGGTTGGCGGTTAGGCACTGGTTAAATTGGTGCTTGGAGGGGTAAGTGCCTACCCCTCCAAATGATGCGAATGGGAATTCCGTTAAAGGAAATCCAGGGGCTTGCCATTCTTTCGTCCTTGTCCCCGGAGTCGGACTTGGGCCGTGCAAGCCCCACAGGAACATGAGGGTGAGAAGTAATGGTCTGGTGCCCAGCTTTATTTCTCACCCAATACTTGTTTCCCACGCTGGCTTCCGCTGGTATCCGGAAGGCCAGCTCTGTCCCTGAGGGCAAGGACAGATAGTCGGAACCAGTGCCTAAGCAACCACTCACATTTTTGTATTTGAATAAAGTTGTGGCCAAAATTATGCCAAAAACCTTAAACAAAAATTGATGTGTGAAGTGTGAATTATTGGGGGGCTACTGTGACTCAACACGCAAATAAAGAAGGGGTTTGCTCATATGCCATTGTACATTCATTCATTCATTTATAATATTTATATACTGCTTACTGTCCAAACAATAAATGGCCAACTTGTTCTTATTTTTAACAAGATGGTGCAAGATAAAAGGAAATGTCTTTGCTATGTATTTCATTTCTGCTTATTTTCATCAGTAACCTCTTAGAAGAAGTCACTCTGTGATTCACTTGTACATTAAAAAGTCTGCCAGAAGACTTGATATACCCTTTGTTAAATATTCCGCTCACAGTCTTTCTATTCTGCTACATAGAGACTGAGGTGGTTGAACTGCCAAAGGCTAGACATTCAGTCCTTGGTCATTCACAGCCCACAATTTATTTTTTATTGTGTTATAATTTCATCATGTTATGCATCTCATTATGACCACATTGTTGTTGTTTAGTCGTGTCCGACTCTTCGTAACCTCATGGACCAGAGTACGCCAGTAATTACGATCACTAATAACCACCAATAATCAAATGTAACTACAATACATTGTCCAGTCACTCACAAACAAGCATGTAACCAATTACATGTTCAGAAATAGCATTTATTTATTTATTTATTTATTTATTTATTTATTTATTTATTTATTTAACCAACCAACTAGCATTCAATTATATCTTGATATCATTCACACTTCTCTTGACACTGACATTAAATCTACTATATATCAGCATCCAAAGGCTCTGCATTAGCAGTGTTCACACTGGACGGTATTTGGCTCAAATTAGCAGCCAAAATGACATATTAGACACACAGTCAGTTTTTTGACAATAATTGGCAACTGACATGCCGTACATGTCAACATTCAACTGTATCTGATAGGCAGTATTCAATTTTTTTTGACACAACATGACCTTAGGCTTTCAGTTGACAATCCTTATTTGACAATATTTGATAAGTGACATGCAGCAGCACCACTTAAAAAGTATATGACATGCAGCAGTCAACACCTGAGTATTCGTCAACTTATTTATTTATTTTAGAAGCATTTATGAACCAAAATCTCTAAGCAGAATACAATATTAAACAGCATTATTCATAGAAAAATACAGCCCAAAACCAGTATAAAAGCAGTATAAAAACATGCAAAGCATATAAAACCAACTAAACAGGGTTTAGTCTTATGGGTCTGGGAAAACCTGGGCAAAAGGATAAGCCTTTACAAGATGTCTGAAGCAAATGTTGATTGCTGCCTTACGTACGACAGAGGAAAGGGAAATAGATAGTATAGGGATCACGGCAGAAAATCCTCATTTTGGGGTCACCACCCTATGATATTCTGTAGTGTACAGTGCTACAAGCAGAATTTCCCCAGATGATTAAAGTGAACTTACAGGTCTGTACAGGAGCAGGTATCCTTTTCAGGTATCCTTTTCCTGAGTTGCTTGGGTCTCTCTTTATTAATAAGAGCTTGAATATGGCCCAGTAGCTGATCAGTAGTTACCTCGGCATTTGTGCAGTATGTTTTCATCCAAATGCTCCACTCAACATCCTGTCCACAACATTCTGCACCAGCTACAGCTTCTGGACCAATTCCAAGGGAAGCCCCACATAGAATGCATTACAGTAGACCAATTGTTAGGTTACCAACACATAAATCACAGTGACTAAGCTATGCCTGTCCAGAAAAGAGTATAGCTGGTATATCACCCTAAACTGATAATAGACACTCCTTATCACAGAGGTCACTTGAGCATCCAATGACAAAGATGGATCTAGAAGCACCCCCAAACTATGCACCTGCTCTTTCAGAAAGAGTGCCAGCCTTTTCAGCACTGGTGAACTCCCCAACACCTGGACCTGGGAACCACGCTCACAAACTCTCCATCTTATCAGTATTCAGTCTCAGTTTGTTGGCTTCATCCAGGCACTGGTTTAAAGCTGTCACAGGCTCTCCTGATTCAGAAAGAAAGCTGGAAGTCAGCATACTGATGGCATCGTATCTCAAATCTCCTAATGACCATTCCCAGTAGCTTAATATATATATTGTACTAGGCAGATTTCAGGATAAGATAATGTCCTGTGGCACCCTACAGCACAACTGTGGACACATAAACCCCCAACTCTATGCTCCAAACCTGACTCCGTAGGTCAGAGTAGAACCACTGCAACACTACTGCCACCAATTCCCAACTCACAGAGATGATCAAGGAGGATATTATGATAAATGATACTGAAAATTTCTGAGAGATCAAGCAGGAGCAACAAGGTCACAATACTCCCCATGGCTCCCCCATACATCATAATGGCAAATACTGATTCTGCCCCCAAACCAACCCTGAACCCAGATGAAAATGGGTCATGATGTGTGTCTGCAGCTGGACTGCCATAACCCTCTCAAGCACCTTACCCACAAAAGGTTATTTGTGACCAGACAGTATTTGTCAAGTACCTCAGGGTCCAGAGAGGGCTTATTTAAAAGTTGCTACACTACTGGCTCCTTTAAGGTGCCAGACACATGCCTACACACACACACACACACGAGAGAGAGAGAGAGAGAGAGAGAGAGAGAGAGAGAGAGAGAGAGAGAGATGCATTAGAAGAAGAAGAGAAGAGTTTGGATTTGATATCCCACTACCCCAAGGAGTCTAAAAGCGGCCAACAATCTCCTTTTCCATTCCTCCCCCATAACAAACACTCTGTGAGGTGAGTGAGGCTGAGAGACTTCATAGAAGTGTGACTAGCCCAAGGTCACCCAGCAGCTGCATGTGGAGGAGCAGAGAATCGAACCCGGTTCACCAGATTACGAGTCCACTGCTCTTAACCACTACACCACACTGTCTCTCTTTGGACTCACCTGGCCTTCCCCCTTCAGATAGCTCAAATTAGTCATGATGACCAGGAGAAAGGGGAGCATGTTGTGGGTCAAAGTGATTCAAGTTCCTTGTGCATATCCTCAGACCTCATCAGGGAAGATACTGCTCTGTAATAATGGAAGCATTCAACTCAACATGGAGAGGAACAATTTTATCCTCATAGTGGATTGTCACAGCTGGCCTCTGTGTCAACAGGTGTCCACAGCTCCCTCACTACATAGAAAAGTTCTGCTGGCTACTTGTCTCTTTGCCAAAATTAAATTTTCCAGACATACATCTTTAAAAAGCCACACATACCTGCAGTTACCTTATTTGACCTAAAGGTTAACATATTATCAAGGCTTTGAATCTCAACACAACTGATTTACTTACTAAACAACACCTGGAACCTGGAATGGACAGTTTTCATGAAGCGTTAAGTTCTATTCTGTTTTCTTTCAAAGTTCAGCAATACCACAAGATGAGATCCAAAATATTTTTTTCTAGCATGCCCTGAGGCAAATCTGTGGTCTGAATAAGAGAAATGAATGTTTGCAACCCAGCAAAATGGAACTATTTCTCTGAGAGAACTGCAGATAAGCGTGACAATAACTGTGAAGAGATAACTGAAGAGCAAAGGGTAGATCCTCTCATCACTTACAGTCCTTGAGAAACATCAGTCTCACTTAGATGAGCTGTTTAGACAAGTACTATAGTAGGCTAGGGAATAAAACAAAGGAGAAAATATTTTACCCCTAACAAAAGGAGGCAGGCAATTTAGTACTGTAATAACAAAAGAAACATTTTGCTGTTAAGGGAAGCACAATTATTTTTGATTTGGCTGCACTTCATAAGCTAGATACCCAATCTACAGCACAGCTATATCCTGGTTATCATTACTGATATAGAAAGCTTACATTAAAGGACATAATAGAGCTGAACTATGCATTTAACCACAATATTTCACAGGAAACCGTGATTACTTCCTGGATGATGTTTGATTATACCCCACACCAGTTTAATAAATGAAAATAGTAATCATACCATGAAACTTGGTTCAGGCCATGCTTACTTGCCTTCCTACTGCACAGTCATATGCCAAGTTTAAATTATGTAAGGCTTTAGATGCAGCAGGGATGGGGAACCTGTGGCCATCCAGATGTTTTTGAACTTCCAGCCAGAATAGTCAATGGCCAGAGAAAATGAGAGCAACATCTGGAAGGTCCCAGGTCCCCCATCCCTGATATAAACAGGAGGCACATCTGCTTGTCCAAGGCAGAACCTCTAAATTCTTGCTCTTTCCCTGTCTCACTGCAGTCTTCACAATTTACCACCCTGTACCATTCAGAGGGCCAATCAACCACCAGGAACTTTTTCAGGGATACACAGGGGACAGTGGGGGAGGTGGAGGAGACAGAGTTCTGTTCACTCACAAATGCTTATGGGGGTTCAACTGAATCTCTCAATTTTTCTCAGCAGTGGTGCTGGTTGAGAGGATGGGAGAAGGGGAATACTTGAGAAAGCATTCTACTCTCTTAGGAGTTAGTGGGTTTCGAAGGTTAGAGAAGACCCTTCTGTGTAAGAAGCAGAGGAATGGAATCAGCCCCCCCCCTCCGAGAATGTGATTTTTGGAACTAGCTAAGGGTCGATGGAGAAAGTTTATCTAACATTAAATTTCAGTTAGAATGAGTTTTTGTAATTTTTTGTAGTTATTTTAAGATTTATTCTCTCTCAGGATTTTTAAGAATGCTACTCTTCAGCCTTAGGAAAATGGAGATAGCAATTCAGACAGAAGAACAACATAGAAGACCCCAATTTGGTCCTCAGCTAACTTTGTGTTTCTGAAGGCTGTTTCTGTATCATTTAGGTTCTCTTGGTTGGATGCTATGTGCTCCAAAAACATATGCTTCATATGTTTTGAATTCAGTTGTTTACCAATCCATGTACCAGATTACCATGAAGGTGGGATATTTTTCCCTTTGAGAAAATGTATAGCAAGCAACCTGATATCAGAGTTTGTTTTCTTTCCAAACAGACTGTGCACCAGGGACTTAGGCTTCAGTCCTAACCCCGCTTACCGTATTTTTCGCTCTATAACACGCATCTGACCATAACACGCATGTAGTTTTTAGAGGAGGAAAACGAGGAAAAAATATTCTAAATGAAACAGTGGATGTATGATTTTTATGGTTCATGCTGTGGCCACAGACATGTGATCTGACAGTGAGTTTGGGGTAGCCCAATGCAAAAATCCTGAGGATCCATGTGGATCCGTGCTTTGTAACCACGTTTTAAGTGGGGAGGGAAGGAAAAGAACTCAAGGGACAAGGAGCTTTTCCGCGGGGAGGAGGGAGGGAAAGAGCACTGTTGCTTTAAAGGTATACTTAAGGTATTTGCCCTGTGCCTCGGTTTTTTTTTCCATTTAACAGTTTGCAGCCTTTTCCTTCCGCTCCTTGTTTTGAGGCGGAATAGATTTGAGCAAGTGAGGAGGACTTGGAATCCAGGGGATTCGCCATAGAATGGAGCACAAAAAAGCGGTAGGGGCACTAGGACCCAGACATTGCTCAAATCTATCCTGCCTGAAAACAAGCTGCTCCATCCCAGCCGATCAGCTGAGACGCGGGGGATTTGCGAAGTTTTCCCCTCTCCCTCATGCCCTCCCCAGCCCTTTTTTTTACTTCCTGGTTTTCACTGCGTGGCTCAGCTCGAGGTTGGTTTTATTTTGCTGCTGGTTGCTTAAATTTTATCTTTCCTGCCGTCTCTCTGCAGCCTCATTGCTCTGTTTAGAGAGCGCGCAGACCTTTGCTAGCGTCTCTCCCTCCTCCCGTGTAAGCGGCTGCTGCCGGCTTTGCTGCTATGGCTCTCCTTCCCTCCCTCCTTCCTGGCTCCAGTCGCTTTAAAGAAAGCAAAGTGAGAGCCTCGTAGAGCGTGTAAGTGGCTCCCGCTTTGCCTGACTGACGGCAGCCATGGCTCTGATCCGTGCATTCGCTCCTTAACACGCACAGGCATTTTCCCTTACTTTCTCGGAGCAAAAAAGTGCGTGTTTTGGAGCGAAATTTACGGTACTTGTTAGTTCCATTGAATTCAATAGAAATTCTGAGGAGACAAGCTTAGGCTTGCATCGTCAAATGGAAATCGATTATTTGTTTTCGTTTGTCATTGTGGTATGTATTTTTATATTGTAAACTGCCCTGTGATCCTTGGTTGAAAGGTGATACAGAAATTAAATAAAATACTATGAATATAAATAAATATCCAATTAGCAATAGGCTTAAAGCTGATTCATGCATGCAAACTAGTTTCTTATTTTCCCCATGTGATCCCTCTCATTTTGGGATGATGTGGAGAAACCTTTGTCCCTAACCAATGAAGCATTTGCAGCCATTTCAGGGACTGGGGGAACTGGGGGGAAAGCCCTACTTTTATTACAGTGGTACCTCTAGTTACAAACTTAATGCGTTCTGGAGGTCCATTCTTAACCTGAAACTGTTCTTAACTAGAGGCGTGCTTTCGCTAATGGGGCCTCTTGCTGCCACTGCACCACCGACACACGATTTCCGTTCTCATCCTGGGGCAAAATTCTCAACTCAAGGTAACTCTTCCAGGTTACCGGAGTTTGTAACCTGAAGCGTTTGTAACCTGAGGCGTTTAACTCCAGGTACCACTGTATTACGGTGACCTCTAGAAACATATTGGTTCCAGCGCATTCCTAGCCAGTTTTTGCACCTTCTTAGAAAGCTTTTCTTTTAAAACACTTGGAAAACACTGGCCCTTCTGATGAGGTTGCTTCCTTGTGGACTGCAATAAGTTTTCTCCGTCTTACGTGGACAAAATTGGAAACTACTCTGCCATATTCCTGTTTAGAGAGCAACCACTACAATGTTTCCAGTCACATAAGCATCTGAAGGAAGATTTCAGTCTTAAGAGGCAATATGGGCTGAGTGAACTCTGCTGGATGTCCTTTTATTTGCCATGACACTCACCATCATCAAACTATAGGATCATTTGGCCTGCCTTATTAACTTTTGCAGGAGATGTACAGCTTTGTGCCTTGGTTTTCGAAAGTCAGCGGGGGGGGGGGAATGCAGACAGATGACTTCATCAGCAGAGCAAGGATTGAAAGACAAAGGGAATTCAATGAGGTGTAAACAAAACAAAGCAGCAGATTGAGCTGGAGGGTGAGATTGGAAACCGAAACACATTAGTTCCAGCAACAGTTTTCCTAGAGGGTCTTTCCTTTTTTAAAAAAGAAAAAAATGTAAATCATTTTAATAACCAAAGAAGACTGTGCATATCTTCAGAAGAACAAGACAAACATGAATCTCAAAGCAAACTGCAATGAAGGCTACCCGAATATGCACTACACTTAAGTACAGTATAGTGAATTTTACTTGCATGGCTAATTTTTAAGAGACTTTACAAACAAGCCTATGCCTGTTAATTGGAATCAGACAGATTCTACTTTGCTAAATGATCAGAAATTAAATTGCATGATGTTCTTATTGTGCCTTGATAAAATTCTTTCTACCTTATAGAATATTACTTGAAACTTTGCAAAATGCTCTTTATGCTTAAGATATTTAAGCAACCTTTTTACCCTACCTCACCCTTAGGCAAACCAATAAAAAAAGAAGATAATTTAGAAAGGAGTGCATACCTCTAAAATCACTATATATGAAGACCACATATAGGACACCTTTTTTGGATTGACGTGTGCATTCACAGATACGTTGACAAATAAATTAGAACTGTGCTGGTATAAGCATTTTTTATTGTATTCCTAGGGGACGCGGGTGGCGCTGTGGGCAAAACCTTAGTGCCTAGGACTTGCCGATCGCATGGCAGGCGGTTCAAATCCCCGCGACAGGGTGAGCTTCTGTTGCTCGGGCCCTGCTCCTGCTAACCTAGCAATTCAAAAGCACGTCAAAGTGCAAGTAGATAAATAGGTACCGCTTTATGGCGGGAAGGTAAATGGCGTTTCCGTGTGCTGCTCTGGTGCCGGTTCTCCAGAGCAGCTTCGTCACGCTGGCCACGTGACCCGGAAGTGTCTCCGGACAGCGCTGGCTCCCGGCCTCTAGAGTGAGATGAGCGCACAACCCTAGAGTCTGTCAAGACAGGCCCGTACGGGCAGGGGTACCTTTACCTTTACCTATTGTATTCCTAACCTAGATGGAACATGAACTATCCAAGTTAACTGGCACCATTAGAAATATTAGTTGTCAATGGAAGCAAATCCCAAGATGTTGAAATCAGTGACATTAACTCCCATTGATTTTAATATCACTGGTTTATATATAATATTGCCTGTCACTGGGCTGTATGGTGCATTCAGATCTAATTCTAGATGGGGAAATGAGGCATTTAAAACTTGAATAATATCCTTTAAATATTTCAAAAATCATTAGTACCTGAAAGGGCCATGGCACTCTTCATCAGACTGGGACTCTTAATCTCAGGCTCATGGGTTTGAGCCCCAACTTGGGCAAAAAATTCCTGCATTGCAGGGGGCTGGACTAGATGACCCCCATGGTCCCTTCAAGCTTTACAATTATATGATTCTATATCCCAGAAAAACAGCAAAAGTATCCTTATACTGATCTTCTCTGAAAAATCGTGCTTAGCAATACTTTGGTACACCACTATACTTGATCCATAGAATGTCACTGCTGTAATTATTTAACAGGAAAAAAGTACTGAGAGCTATTGAAATCACAAATGACATAGCTATGTGATGTGTCATTTGCAATGAAAAATGGGGAAGGGAGTCAAAGTTAGGACTGGGGAATCAATCAATTTCAGTATCTCTCTGTTCCTCCCCCCACCCCCAATCTTATGTATTGTTTTCCACATTTCCACCTCAGTTAAATTTTATGAAATAAAATATGCTTTTGATTTTTTGAATTGTTTTGTTGCTACTAATTATCTTACTGTTTTGTTTTTGTATACCACTTTGCGGTTTTCTACAATCGAGCAGAATGTAAATTTTATGAGAGAAATAAAACAAAAAAAAACAAAAAAATCAGTTTGCATTTTTAAAAAGTTCCTGTGAAAATTCAGAACAGTAGCTCTATTGGTCTGTTGTATTCCTCCCCCCCCCCCCTTATACTTATTTGACACTGACCCTGCAAAACCCAGTGGGAGTAATCTTGACCCCTGGTGCTAATGGCTTGGGAAGAAGGCATAGGGTGATATTCTTTCTTCTCTTGCCAGTCTCTACAGGGCCCTGAAATGGGATGCTTTGGGCAGAACTGGGAGAGCCAAGGATCTGCTAGATGCTATGCTAGGGTTACCAGACGTCCCCACTTCCTGGGGACAGTCCCTGGATTTGTGAATAAGTCCCCAGAGAAATTCCATCCCCTGAATGTCCCCGTATTTTATCTAATGTCCCGGGGAAATGCAGCAGTGGCAATCTCAGCAGCCTGGAGCAGCTGGCTCTAGGAGCTGCTCAGAAGTCTCCATATGATTGTGGTGCAGGGGCTCCAAGATGCACCTTCCGGGCTGCCTCCACCTTCCATGACCCCTCTGTGAAGGGAGGCATCATGCTGCCTATTGGAGCAGCCTCCCAACTCCTAATTCCATGCAAGCAGGAGCAGGATGGGGATTTCTCAGTTAGCCTCCCTTCCCCAGCTGAGGGATCCTTACCCCCTCCTGCTTGCACGCAAGTAGGAATAGGATTGGGGCTGCTCTGATAGGAAGGGAGGCATTGCACTGCCTGAGAGATCCCTGCCCCCTTCTGCTTGCACGCAAGTAGGAGTTGGGATGGGGCTGCTCCGAAAAGCAGTGTGAAGCCTCCCTTCCCAGCTGAGAGATCCCTGCCCCCTTCTGCTTGCACACAAGTAGGAATGGGATTGGGGCTGCTCCAATGCGAAGGGAGGCATCGCGCTGCCTGAGCCACGCTGCCGCTGCCACTCTCGGTCCTCCTTCGCCTTCCATGCCTGACCCAGCATGCACCACTTCCCCACCACCACTGAAGAACTAACAACTCAAGGGCTACCCAGACTCATGGAGAAAGGAGATAGAAGCCTCGGAGGAAGGGGAAACATGGCGGTTGAGGTCAAGGCGCTGGCCACCCCTCTGCCACCGCCATCGCTGCAGCATCAACGTCTCGAATGTGTAGTGTTTATTTATTTATTTATTGAATTAAAATGTCCCTTGATTCATTGAAAAAAATCAGGTAACCTTATGCTATGCAGGTCTATTGTCAGCTGAGAGGCCCAGTCTGGGTCCCTCTCTGCTGCTCTATCCCGGCATAGCACAAACTCCAAGAAACCTGCACCTGTTCTGCCTTAACTGTCAAAGTTTCAGATGCGGTGATGGCTCTGCTTCTCTGACCATCTCCCAGGCAGGGTTAGCATTGCTGTGTCCCTTCTGGGCAGACTTGTATAGGACTGGGGAATCTAATCTGAAATAGGCTAGATGAAAATAGGAACAGAGTAATCTTTGTTCTGAATCAGTTAGTCAAGAACACTTTTGTCTCGGGCTCCATCATTGATTCTTGCTTTGCAGAGCGCTGGCAACAGATTGCACTGGAGGGAGTGTGGCTTTCAACAGAAGAAGAGGTTGCCCACCCTAATGTATAGCAGCTGTTAATCAAATCCAACCCATTGATGGAAAATAGCAACTACAGTACAATTAGCTGCCTGCTTTAAGCTATACTCTGTGCTCTTACAGGCCTGTGATAGTCAGAAAAGAAATATAACTCATTCTCTTAGCTGCTGTCAGTTCCTCAGATCTATCAGGGTCAGAACAAGCACCAGCTCTGGGCAGTGGAAGATGAAGACGTGACGCAGAGCCCAGAATCAGATGAGAAAGCAGTTCCTTTATGAGCATAACTATAGTTCCCAGTGTCAAGTGGGTTAGAGCACATGAAAGTGTTTGGATTTCAGCTCAGAGGGTCAAGCATTTTAATATCAGCTCCGCTATGGAATTTATTGACTCAAGCACACGTTCTTCCTCCTACTCCCTCTTTTTCCAGCATTCAGTTCCTGAAATATATATGATGATGCATGCAGCCAAGTAGCAGGTTGCCATAGGAACTGTCACAATCCCACATCATCCACGTCTTTTTAAAAGATGGTCGTTTGCGCTTACATAAAACAGCTTGTTTCCATTGCATTTGCAAATCGTTCTGGGAAGATGATCTCATCGATCACAATTTGACTAAAGTGAGTTTATGCTGATTTGAATACAGTCTTATTTTCCGCTAGTTTTTGTACAAATCACACATTACCAACTTGCATCAGCACTTGTGTATTGATTAGCAATGAAGGTTTAGTGTCTAATGCTATTTTCATCTGATACATGAAAAGGTGTTGGGGCTAAAAATGTAACAGTTAGAACTAGAAGGGAATGTTACTAATGAGTTTCTTGGGCATGTAGCTTACAGTGTTTAATGAGCTCCTACTATTAAATAATCGAAGTAACATGCTTATCATACTTTCCAGAAGAACTAGCGGCTTAATTATTTGAGATATCAGTATGTAAGCAGATATGTGAACTACGTATCACACAAGAAAACCTGGAACAAAATGTGTGGAGTTCTCCTGTTCATTGTACAAGTCAACCAGTCATGTTATTCTACAGTATTCTCCATTGCATTTCTTATATCCATGTTTTTCTCAGTCAGCATTCAGTCAGTCACTGAGGAAACTCCGTCCTCATTGAGCTAATTTGGTGGGTTCCCCCTTTGGTTTTTCCCCCACCTCTTTTTTTTGTACTTCTGCAACCTTGGGGTTCCTCTAAGCCAGCTGATTCCTCCCTTGTGTGTGGATCGTGCCATTTTGGGCACATAAGAACTGGAATCTGTCCCTGAATTCTGGAAATAAGAAGGGTTGATTTAAAGCATAGAACTGTCATCTTGGAAATAATAGCAGCCATCAAGTAAAACATATGATAGAATCTATTGGATTTCAGTCCTTTCTAGAGGTTAGCCTATATAAAATCCAGGCAATAGTATGTAATAAGTAGGGTATGGGAATAAAAAGTGACAGACACTGTATCAAGGTGACTGTAGAACAGCTAGATCCTGTTGACTCAAGAGGGAAAGCCATGTGCTGCCAAAGATGGCAAAAAAGCAATTTGGGGAACAATTAGCTCCTATCACCAAATATGGCAAGAACATTACAGCTGGTTCACAAGTGTAAGCACATCATTTGATATATTCAGCACTTGCTCACATGCATCTGGATGTGGAAACATTGTATAATATAGTCTTGCAGTTGATTAACCTGTGGTGCTTATTCATATCTGAAAATCATCCCCCTGCAGCCAGTCTAGGCTTAGAGCCTTATATGAAGTAAAAAACAAACAAACCACCCAAAAACTTCTTTTGTTAGGGTAAAAAAATAATGTGGTTTAGTTGTTCATAGCCACAAAGTTGGGGAATTATTGTACAAAGATGGGAGTAGCATACAAATGTGTGGGATTCTGCTACAGTATCGCATTGGAAACTGGGTCTCCCTGCCTCTTCCTCACCAAAGCTAGCTAACTACATGGAGAAATAGAGAACACCATTCTTGTTTTAGCAATACTGTGGGACAGATATAGCTTTGTGGTGCTGCAATGTCACCAAGCTTGTTTCTTGATCCCCGACTGGGTCATGGAAATAGTAAGAAGAATCCTAATGATAAAGAGTGCTAGAACTGCTGTCAATAGGAATCGTGAGCAGGAAGAGTGAAACGCACACACCCTGAAAATGTTCACCTATGAGAAATTTCAGCCCTGTTTTTTTGGCTCAGCCATTTCAAGTAACATCATTTACAAGGTCAGAAGCATCTGGTTGTTTTAGTGGGCACATTCCCATCCCAGCCAAAGTGAATTTCATTTTCCGTTATTTCTGTCACACCACTTACTTAATTGAATTGCCAGCCATTTTCACTTCATTATTTTCCCCATTTGACGTATAGATTTAAATTATGGTAACAATTGACACTAATTAGAAGGTAACTTTATAGAGACCAATATAACTTGATGAATTTGCAATTGCAACAGCAGCAAAGGCAGTGGGTAAGTACATTTGGTGACACAAATGTTATACATTACAGGACTTAATTTGCACATAGGATGTGCTTGGCTATTGTATATCTGGACACACACAAAATAATATAGTGGTAAACACATCAAGCTTGTATGCTGCCACTCATTTAGTTTGAGCTGCATTTTGCTGAACCATCTCCAAGCTGACAACATCCTGAAAATGTAATACTGGATTAAATGCAGATATCACTGTTGCCTTTCTCTGTGAATTATGCAATGCACACATGTTGTGCAAGAGGGTGTTCAGTGCACACCAAGACCAGAAAGAAGAGATGAATGTGGAGGAAGGATGAAATGGGCACAAGACTTATTTATGTGTCTCTACAATAGAATACATTGTACATGGAACAATTTTACTGTTTGCCTTCATCGCCCACAGGACTGCAGCCTAGACTACAAATAATATAGAAATGGCTTAACCTTTGTTAATAAATGCTGACTGCCTTCCTGAGCCTTCTTCTTTACTAAGTTTATGAAGAAATTAATCAGTACCAAAAGCAGGGAAAATAAAATCATATCATATTTGGATAGTAATAAAATAGATTTTAATACCACAGCTCGAGTCACATTCTTATTGATTTGGTGAATTTTAATAGACATAGTTCTAATGCAGATAAATTAAAAAGGGGTGGCAGAAGAGGAAGGAGAATTGAAAATCTTCCATTGCTAAGGGCTTAAATGCCAAGATTTTTCTTGTAAGAAAGCACAGAGTGATAAAAGATATAGAGGGAATAACAAATAAGAGAAGAGTAGATTAGTCATCTGGTCTAACAGAGAGGGAAATAAATCACATTTGTCTCTCCCATCCCATGTGTTTAGCTTCTATATGCATTAGTCACTTCTCTTATGGATCAACTGACAGACTCACAGATTTATTAATTGCCTCTCAGACAGTCAGAGGAGCAATTTGTGTGGCTGCTCAGAGGAAGAGTATAGGATGCACTTTCAGAGAGTAAGAGGAGCCTGTTTAAAGAGCCTCCAAGATATCAAAGCGGAGAAAGTGATGATCAGAACACAAAGCCCAAACCAGAATTAAACTGCTGTTGACTAGCATGCCCACAGAAAGTATTATGTTGGGATCGAGACCACGGTGGGTCAGACTGTCTTTGGTGTGTGTTATTGAAATCCTATTGCTTCAGAAACAGGCATACTGAACAAACAGAACTAGAATGTTATTTTCTTATTCATAAGAAAACCATACCACTTCTTCAAAGTTTATGCTATATAGATGTTTCTATAGCAACTATCATTTTTATTGACTAGGCAAAGATTTATGTAAAGCAAAAAGATATGCATAAATTTTCATTGCATAAATTATTGCTGGGTTAGATTTCTAATCCATGTGTCTATATTTGCATTTTTTAAAAAACAAAATCAGAAATGAAGTTTGCAGAGTAAATGAAGTAACTTTAACCTATCGGGGAGAAAGGCAGAAGAATCTAAGCATCAATATGGCATAGCACCTGCAGTTGATGACAGCTGAAGTCTGTATTCCACAAGGTTAAGACTATCAAGATTGGGATGCTCACAGCTGTTCTTGCTTCCACCCTCTCCCAGAACAGCCAGCCCAAATGTGCCTACCAAATACTGCGCTGCTCCAAAGTTTCATTCTGGTCCCATATAAGCAGGGGGCGATGTACCCGTTTCGCCACTTGAGTCAAAATGGGACTTGCCCCTTTGCCTTGCTGCTCCTGCCACTCCCACCACCACCTGCAGCACACCCTGCCACACCTGCTGGTGATGGAGAAGCGGCGCCATGATTGATGCTGATCTCACCCAAAATCATGCGAAACATTGTGTGCACCACAAATCTCACACACCGTTGGTGGCAGTGCTTCTCTGCCACTGGTGGAAGGGGGGGCACCAATGGGTGTGCCACTTTGGGAGCTTTTGCTGCCTGACGCAGCAGCCTCACCCTGCTTAATGCTTGGCTGGTTCTGTGTGTACGTTTCACTAAGTCCAACACTTACCTGTGTGTTTCCTTTGAAATTGCTTGCAAAGTTGCTCAATTGCTCAAGCCTCACCTACGGCTCACCTTTACGCACCAAGCATGGCCTAGCCAAATTTAGTTTGCATCACTTCTATTTTAGGAGAACTATAATCGGCAGACATTTCTCTCACACACTTTTTTTTTCTTGCCCAGCATCTATCTTGATGAATTGTTTTGAACTAAAAAGCTTAATTTAGAAAGCTGTCTCTTTCTCTTTACATTTTAGTTGTCCCTCATGAATATATTACTCAACTATTACTTTGGGATTTTCACCCTTAATCGTCCAAATTGCAATATTTTCCCTAGTACATGTGGACAAGCCAAGCCTATATTTACTCTTCCTAAAAAAGGCCCCCAAATCCTCAAAGAAATTATGACGGAAACAATTGTTCCATTCTAAGCCACAGACTTTTATGAGTTCTGGATGCAAGGAGGTGTTTATTGTGTTGAAGGTGATGTCAAATTGAAGGGCAGGCCATATAATGTGTTCTGCTTGTCTTTGCAGAGAAACTAAACCAGTCAATCTTAAAAAAGAGCTCAGGCACTCTAGTGTTTGCACAAGCCTTGGTAAAACAAAAAGTGATGCTCAGTATTTGATCTCTGATATATTTCTGAAATTATTTGAACTGCACTTTAGACTTCAACATGACACGCTGACAATGAAATATGGCATTGTCATCTTGTCTGTGAATCCAGGAGAAGAAAATGGTGCCTTTGATTCTATATAGCAGCCTTTGCCAACTTGCTCCCCTCCAGATGTTTTGAACTACAACTTTCATCATCCTAGCTAGCATGACCACACGCTGAAGTCTAAAACATTTCAGGGCACCAAGTAGGTGAAGGCTGACATACCACAAAGCCAATTCTTGGTTTCCATCCCTTGCCCATGTTGCACAATTGGTACATCCCTCTTGGGCACAAAGGCACAAATCTGAAGCCTTAGGACTTGAAAGGAAGGGGTAGGTCATGTGCCTCAATGTATCGTCATCAACAACCATGTGTAAGACACTTCAACAAGAACAGGTATACCTTGTGTCTAGGGCTAGGCAATCTAAAATAGTCATAAGGAAGGGAAAGGAAGGAAGTGTATGGAGGCAGGTACAGAATAGGGGATTATTTCTATTACACATACCCTGTCTTAGATATAATAAGGCATAGGTGCTAGGGGGATGAAAAAAACAGCAATCACAGGAGCAACAGGGCAGGGAAGTCACACATGGTCTATAGATGTTTAAAACAACAAGAGCAGCCGGTGCTACTTTTCAGACAAGGGGAATGGCCATAGTACATGGTCACAAACTTCACATGCAAAAATGTGAAATGCTTTGCAGGAAGCTATGGGACCAACTGAAACAAAGCAGTATGCAGGCACAAACATTAATGAAAGTGGGAACAGGTATACCCAGCATCTGGTGCCTTTATGAGCACAAATAATCATGAATGCCCCCAAAAAAGAGTTTCTGGAGGGACCTTTCATATCTGCCTGCCTGCCTTACGAACACAGGAACATAGGAAGCTGGCCTTATCCAAGTCAGATATTTGGTCTATCTTATTCAGTTCTCCCAGCATAGACTAGCAGAAGTGCTTCAGGGTTCCAGACAGAAGTGCTTTCTGGTCCTACCATGAGATGCCAGGTGTTGAACATGGGACTCTTTGCATTCAAAGCATGTGCTCCCCTTCTGACCTTTCGCTTACAGCATTGCCTTGTTTTGTGTTGTCTCACTGCAACTTTCATTAGCTGCAATGTGGGCCTGTGGTTCAACCAGCTCCTACATTCTGTGTGCCTCTGCATAACTTCATACTTTGTTCTACAGCAGTGTTTCCCAAACTTGAAATAACCGTGTACTCCTTTTGAGAGTTTAGTCACTGGTGTACCCCTTCTCAGCCGAAGATAATTTGGGGGTAGTTTTAATAATACTATTTTCTGTATCTTAAAAAGACAACCTATGATAAAATAGAATTTTAAAAATCTGCCATGTACCCTTTGAAACCCTTTTGCATACTGCCTGTGGTATGCACGCCACATTGTGGAAAACACTGCCCTATAGGCTTCAACCTGCCAAGCTAGGGCATTATTTGTTCCTGCTGGCAGTGTATATGTGTCTGGTGGCACGCTTGCCTACAGATCGAGTGGAACTTAAGCAGAAGTGCTTCCTTTTGAAGAAGGTGCTACAATGGGCAATCAGATAAATTGCCTTCTCTGAAATATGCACTACTTTTGAAGCAAAGCAGTCCTTAATGATAACATTTTCTTACTGTCACATTTCAACTTCCATGTGCATAAGCAATTAGTCTTTTTAAAAATTATTTCTTAAAAAAAATATGTTTAGCTGCCTCCAAGGCACTTGAAAGGAATTCGAGTATTTTGAGCTATTTCATTAAGTTTGACATATTTTACTGGCTATATTAAAAATTAGTTCCAACCACATTTCCTCCAACGTTTTGAATCATTTTGCTCTTTTGCTAATTGTGTGACACCATCCCCAATTCTCCAGATGGAATTGTGAATTGTAAACTCCAACTTAGTTATTTAAAGTGTATTCACACTCAAATCAAAATGGCATGCGTTGTCAAATCATCACATGTAGCAGACTTTGCCACCACCTGTCTTTCATTGTGAAAGACAGCTTGACATTTTGCATCTAAATTCCTCTCTGTTTTCAATCTGTATATTGCCAACACCAAAGATCTTGCATTGTTTCTGCTCCTATAATCTCAGTTAAGACTATAGATTACAACTAATAATATATTATAATCCAATAATCTAATCTTTAGAATGTTTATTTGTTTAGCAGTGGCATTGCCTATTTGTGTAAAAGCAATTCTCTGAGTTCAAGTTCCAGTCTTCATAGATGCCATTTAATTCTTTAGCTACTGAATCTGATAGGAACTTAGTGAGCTTACACCTATCACCATCTTGATGTACCTTTAAAGCATCACCAACTTCAGTCACTTTGCTAGTACGTCTCATCTGTGGGGCTACAGTCAGAATCCCTGTCTTAGTGAAGACAAGCAGTGTACCAGTGATGACATTCAGACCAAAAACTTCCTTTTATAATGTGTCAGTTCTGCTAGACATTAGTTGCTTAAAAGTTCCCACAGTGAGGGAGTTTCAGTCTGTTGTGGCCAAGTCTATTATGGCAAAATCGTTATTATGCATTGTTGAAGTTTTGTTATATGGGTGAAGCCAAGGTTGCCTGGAAGCATATGTATCAGCTCCATCAAGTCCAGATCAACTGATGAGTTAGCTAAACTTTCATCAGAGGAATATGTAGCAAAATATCTTACTTGTGATAAGGCATCTCTAGCCCTATTTCTTGTACACTCGCCATGTAAGGAACCAGGGCTGAACATAAATTAATTGTTTGGCCTCTGCCTCCCTTGTTCCAGCTGCTAATTCACAATAGTCCACCACAGATTTCTGGACTACATTTGGCAATGGTGTTCCAGATAATTTATCTGAATTACTGCGGATCTGTGCTCGTGTGGTAATCATATTAAGACTGTTATAAATGGCAAAGTCTTCCTCGTTGGAGAGGAGCTTCTAATATTTCCTTATCAGCTAAACTCTCCCAGTACCTCTGCTTCAAATTAAAATACAGTGGTACCTCAGGTTACATGCGCTTCAGGTTAAAGACTCCGCTAACTCAGAAATAGTGCTTCAGGTTAAGAACTTTGCTTCAGGATGAGAACAGAAATCGGGCTCCAGGGGCGCGGCAGCAGCAGGAGGCCCCATTAGCTAAAGTGGTGCTTCAGGTTAAGAACAGTTTCAGGTTAAGTACGGACCTCCAGAATGAATTAAGTACTTAACCTGAGGTACCACTGTAAATAGTTTTTAAGCCCACGTAAAAGTAAAAGCCCACTTCCTCCTAGGGATGTTAGAGAATTCTGACAAAAAGGAAATGGGAGCAGAAATTGCCGGTGTTTTCTTATTCATCCCATTTCTGGCACAGAAGTCAACCCAGTTAGTACAATCAGTATTTGTTGCTGTTGTTGCTTTCAGTCTGCAAAAGATGCCTAATTATGTCCCGCCTCCATTTGCACTGCTATTCCTTTCCATTAAAATGAATGGGGAAAATGGGGAAGATGCTGAAAATGGAGACGAGGAAGAGCAAACCCCAAGCCAAATGACTATTCCAATAGACTCATTCCATCCCCTCAGAAAATCCCAGGAGGCTTCCTCATTCATTGTGTGGAGTAAACTCACCCCCAACTAAAGGTTGGGAAAGGTATCCTTCAATGCAAAATGGCCTAAAGCTTTGCACAAACACATTGCATACATTTCCTTATATGTCTCAATATTTTGTGCCATAGAATAGGCAAAGGTAGTTGAGGTACCCTACACCAGAGAGGCAGCTATGCAACAGATTCCTGAGAAGCCGCTGGGTTGAGGAATAGTCCTGATTTGTGGAAGAGACAGTTTCAAAAAAGGAAAAATATGTTATCCTAATTAGCAATGCACAAACTTAGCTCAGCTCAGTTTTGAATCATTTCTATCTTTGAGAACTCTCAGGAAAAGCTAGCCTTTGAGACTTCTCAATCAGCTCACAAGACCAGCATATTGCCTGGCCTTAGCATTTTCAACTGCCTATCAAAATTTAATCACTAATCATTTATCACAGCTCAGACAGAGATCTGCAAACTTCCCAATCTAGCTTTGCCCTCAGCTTTCAGTATAGTCACTGGCAGCAGTACAGCCCCAGCAGCAATGCTGCTCTGATTTCTCGTAGATCATCAGCCCACATCACTTGTTCTTGTTTTCTATTTGTTTGCCTTTGTGTTGTCCAACTGCCTGTCACATGCAATGTCTCTGCCGAAGGAGGGCCTTCAGAAAGGATCTCAAAGGAAGTTGCCGAAGCTTCAGTTTATTTAGGTCGGGGAGCTGTGCCAATATCCATCAGATAAGCAAAGAGACTGCAGAGTTCCCTTGATCCCAAAGCTCAGGATCTTTGCAGAGCCAAGTTCTGTGGGCAACAGCTCAGGGACCCCTGTGTTCCCCAGAGCCTCAAAAATCAGTCTTTGGGGGTGTTTGCACAGCTGCGTTACAGCTGTGATTATTAGTGTCCTGAGCTTGAAAATAAGAATAGACTAAAAGCAAAGGAAGGCTGTCTGTTTTATTGACTGTTCAATGAAAAAATATATATTTCAAGTATTTTTTGTGCATGAATGTACATGCCAAGTAGGCCCATCAGCTTGGATACTGAGCATGTGCATGCAGAGCCTATAGAATCCTTTTTATGTTCCTAATTGGAGAATATTTTTTTTTGAGGGGAGGAAGATATATGTGTTACCAATTAAGTGCCATGTTAAGCATTCCAAGCTTGATAATCTAATATTCTGAATCAGGCAATGGTGCTGTGGTCTAAACCACTGAGCCTAGGGCTTGCCAGTCAGAAGGTCAGCAGTTCGAATCCCCACGACGGGGTGAGCTCCCGTTGTTCAGTCCCAGCTCCTGCCCATCTAGCAGTTCGAAAGCACATCAAAGTGAAAGATCAATAGATACCACTCCGGTGGGAAGGTAAACGACGTTTCCGTGCGCTGCTCTGGTTCACCAGAAGTGGCTTAGTCATGCTGGCCACATGACCTGGAAAAACTGTCTGCGGACAAATGCTGGCTCCCTTGGCCAGTAAAGCAAGATGAGCGCCACAACCCCAGAGTAATCCGCGACTGGACCTAACGGTCAGGGGTCCCTTTACCTTTACTTTTATGACATCAATAACCTGTATGACTCTGCAACTGATCCCTAAATTATGTAGTCTGGGGGGGGGGGAATCACATTAATTTTTATGCATGTGCAACTGAGAAACCAGTCCTTCCTCAGCATTATCTATTTGGAATTTCAGCAGCAGAGGTGAGCCATTTTGAACAGGGGCTCCCTCTCATATCTTATACCCCATTGTGTGAATTTGCTCCAGCACCAAAGAAAAGAACTTCCTTCACACCATTTAAGAAAAAACAAATCTGCTGAAAACAATGGAGTGAACACAGATGGTGTAGGATATAGATTACATCCCCATTCAAGAGGAGAGGGAATGGCTGGATGTCTGCACTGGAGAGTCTTTCCTACTATTATAGCACCCCTCTATCATCCATGTGAAAGAGAATCCCAATCTTCCAGGTTTCTAAATCACTCTGATTTCTAAATCAGCCTAGATGAGCAGAGGCACCCCACTGCAAACAACACATGGAAAACTTAGGGGATGGTAATGCAACAGAGGTTATGAGGCCAAGAATCACGTCCATGTTGTCTGTCCTCATGAAGGTAATTGTGCTGGCGGATGAATGCCTGAGCAGAGTTTAGATCATTGGGTGAAGGAGCATCATGCAATCCTCATGAAGATCCACAGATGACAGATCTGCCAGGGCAACAGGAAGAAGTAATTTGTGCAATACTTTCAGGCACTTGTTCAGTCATGACCATTGTCATCTTCATCATCATCAGGATCATTGTCACCCTATTGCATTTATTAAAATGGCTAGCTGTGCTGTACAGCAAGACTTTAAGATGATTCCCTGCCTGCTTGCAGTGCAAAATGCTGAAATGTCGAGTTATGAGTCATGCAATTAATTTCACCATTCTGGTTGGAGGATGAGCTCTAATTTGCGAGTTTGTGTTATGATCTGGACAGTGAAGGCTGCTTTTTTACCGATCTCTTTTAGGTTTTAGTACCACCTTCCCCCACCTAGTGCCCTCCAGATGCTTTAGATGCCAACTTCCATCTGTGATCACTGGCAGTGCTGGCTGAGGTTGATGGGAGCTGCAGTCCCAAACATCTGGGCGACACCAGATTGAAGGTTGGTTTAGCGCATTACACATTCTAATTATTAATAGACAGCTAGCTGCAAAGACAAATTGTAAAGGTTAGGATTACTCTAGCCTCATAATGAAAAACCCCTCAAGGCAAATTCATTGATTCAAATATTTTCTCCTCCTAATAGAACAGTCTTTCCTCTAATAGAACGTGAAAGAGCTTTTTTATTTTTCAATTAGACTAAAAGCATGTGAAATATTTTTGCCTTTCAACAATGCATTTCAGGTATTGTGTTAGTAGTAATCTTTAGAATGCAGTAGGTTTTCTTCAGCATGCTTGGACTTTCAATGTCCTATCTTGAAATATTCCCTTGAAGTGTGATAATCAGTGAGAATTTCAACAACTCAATTATCTTTTTTAAAAAAGAGATGACAGGTAAGTGTACTTGGTTCATGGGCTTGAGTAAATGACACTCTGTTGTGTCCCAATCCTGCATTTTAATTATCTATTAATCTGTTATGTACTCATATTAATTCATTCTGTTTTAATATACTGTCTTCCTGATATCTTCTAGCAAGCTTGTGTGTTTTTGCATTTTAAAACAAAGGCCTACATGTTTAAACAAAAAAAAAGTCTAAAGTTACATCTAAAACAAATCTGAGTTACATTTCCTGTCAGCATGGCTCTATCTTCCCCACATAGGCTCACTTCAGTTCATGCATCTCTCAGACCATAAAACATTTATCAGGTACAATGTGATGCTTTCTGAGCAGTGTCCTTCAGTCTAATCTTCAAGTCATTTCAGCTGAATCAGGCATTAAGGAGAAGGTCTTATGCCACTGATGTGAAGCTTCTTACTCTCTTGTCAGTGGGATCAAACCTTAAGTCCTAAAGGCAGCCCCTCTCTTTGTTGTCAGAAAATTCAAAGTTACGTCAAGGCATCACTTAGCTGATTTCCACGTGGAGAAAAAGTTCTGCTGCTACTCCCTTCTATTCCAAAATCAAAAGAGATGCTAATAAGTCTGCACTTCAGCACTCAATATAACTGAGATCAATTTAGTAAGCACCAACATGGAAACAAATAGGCTCTTTATAGCCATTAATAAAGGACGGTAATTGCTGGCATTAGTCACGGCATTTAATTTCACCAAAGCAGTAGTTGGACATTTTGCTTTCCTCAGGTGATGATTTTCTGCAAGTCATTTTCAAGCTCCACAGCTTATGTTTTATAAATAGGCATCCTTTAGATTGCAACAAAACAGCAGCTGAATATATTGAAAATGCTACTTCTTTTAAACAATGAAGAATGTACATCTATTGAACAGCAATAACCTACAGAGCATCCTCCAAATAATGTTGGACTACTACTCCCATTAGCTCCAGCCAGGATGGCCCATTGTTAGGAATGATGGGAGCTGTAGTTCAACAATATCTGGAGGATACCATGTAGGTAAGTCTGATTTAGAAGATACAGATTGGCGTTGAACAGAAATAAAACCCCAAGTTTCTAAGAACCCCAAGTGCAGATAGTACTGTTGTACTCAGGTCCTGCTAGTGGCCTTCCTACAGCCATCTGGTTGGCCAATGTGAGAACAAGATGCTGGACTAGATGGGTCTTCTTGCATTCTCATAATCTTAAGAGTGCACAAAACAAATATTTTCTGGCTCAATGAGTTTAAGATTCCCCCCCCCCCCGGTGACTATATAAAGGAACAATGAACATCCTATGTAGTAAAGAAGGTAAAAGCTAAAGGACCCGTGGGCAGTTAATTCCAGTGAAAAGTGACCATGGGGTGTGGCGTTCATCTTGCTTCAGGCCAAAGGAATGGTCATTTGTCCACAGACAGCTTTCCAGGTCAAGTGGCCACCATGACTAAAACGCTTCTGGCACAATGGGAAACCAGAGCGCCCAGAAATGCCGTTTACCTTCCTGCCACAGCGGTACTTATCTATCTACTTGCACTAGTGTGCTTTCAAACTGCTAGGTTGGCAGGAGCTGGGACAGAGCAACGGGAGATCACCCCACCATGGGGATACGAACAGCCAACCTTCTGATTGGCAAGCCCAAGAGGCTAAATTAATGTTAGTTGTTAAAATGAAGTAATACTGAAGATGTACTCAACTGTACCCTTTTAAAAATTCCCCTTCAATGGAACACCCACATGTGTAACCAATAAATCCAAATGATCTCAGCAAAGTAGATATTAAACCAAACTCAATTACATCCAAACTATTACACATAGCAGATTATTATTTCCAAACTGTTACCCTTCCCAGATTTATGCTGGAGACAGTTTGTTGCTTTTCATTTTTTAAATCAATTTAGATAGAGTGATTGGCTTTAATTGACATACACAGGACTGATGATAGATACGCACATTTGGCTACAAAGCCTTTAGACAAGAAATCCTCCTGAACAGATAATTCTGAAGAATTGTTTCTTCTGAATGCAATTGCACAGTGCAGAAAGTGGAACAAACTGTTTATCTGGACCAGAGAATGAAGAAAAATTGCAGGTAATTTAAAAATCTGTTGATTTAATTAAATGAGGCCACCTTGCCTCATATTTAATTGAGGAAGTGCAAGATCAAGGTTTTCTTTTCTGCTTCATTTCCTTCTCATTTTTCCCCCTGCATCGGGAGAAGCAAGAGAGCAAGCGTGCTTCACAGATCTTGCTTCCTTCATCCTAAAGCCACTGAAAGGAAACTCTCAAGGGCGAGCAGTTTGCCAAACAGCACCCTTTTGCTCAGCTAACAGCATTTCATCTCTTCTGAAATGGCAATGTTAACCTGACCCTGGCCACCCCTCACAGATCCGTTCAAACAAGGAGACACTCCCTTGCAAGTATAGTCACAAAGCTGAAGGTGCTGTGACAGAATATTCAGGTGGGTAATGAGGAGTGCCAAATGAATTAATTTGAAGACTGGGGCAATTAATATTCACAGTAGAAAGAACTCTCCCATTCTTTCAGAGGCAAAGACAATTAGAGTCCCTGGCATTTACTTCTGCATTTCAATTTAATAACAGTGTAGTTGGTTTAATCCTTTCTTGAGGACATACATTATGAGTAACTGGTGCCCCGAGCCCATGGAATTAAATTTAGTTCACTACTCAAGGTCTTAGAAAATATCCATTGCTAATTAAAGTCCTGTATTACACCAGCCAGCATGTTTAAAGGGTGGCTGCACACAAAGGGAAATATGACCCCCATATTTTACCCAGGGGAGGGGGGCAGGCTTAGAAGACACAGACCAGGAACCAAAGAACCATGAAACTAGTTTCCTAAGCCCAAGGGGGCACTAGACTTGTTATTTCTCTCAAATTATAACTTCTTCCCATGCTACATGGTAAACTGCTTGATAAAAGGAGCTTGTGAATAGATATGGTACTCATCCTCACAACAGCCTTAGGTTGACTGTTCTGTGAGATTACTGGCCCAAGGTCACTCAGTGAGATTTGTGGCTAAGATGTCAAAACCCTGGTTCCTTCAGCTCAGTATTGTTTACTCCTGAATATTCAGAGTCTCCAGCAGTTTGCCGTTTGCCTGACCATATAACTGGAATACCAAGAATTGAATTTAGCTCCTTTGATAAGAAGAGCCAGAGTTCAGTGGTGGAACATATACCTTGTATTCAAATGATCCCAGGTTCAGTCATCTCTAGGTAGAGCCTGGAAATCTATTGTGGTGCAGTCATTTCTTCTTTGGTGCAAGAAAAAGCTGTAGCTCAGGGGTAGCGTGTGGTTTGATCATTGGTATCTCCAGATAGAACTAGAAAAGCCCGGAGAACTGGTGACCACTAAACCTAAAGCCAGGGGTCAGCAAACTTTTCTAGCAGGGGGCCGGTCCACTGTCCCTCAGACCTTGTGGGGGGCTGGACTATATTTTGAAGAAAAAAATTGAATGAATTCCTATGCCCCACAAATAACCCAGAGATGCATTTTAAATAAAAGGACACATTTTACTCATGTAAAAACATGCTGATTCCCGGACTATATGCAGGCTAGATTTAGAAGGCAATTGGGCCGGATCTGGCCCCCAGGCCATAGTTTGCCTACCCATGGCCTAGACTGTACTGAGCAAGATGGAGCAATGGGATAAGGCAGCTTCCTATATGAGGGCTTGATTCTGCAATAAAGTAAGTTAAAAGTAAGTTCTGGGTTGGTGTTCATTCAAACCTAATTCAGACTTCTTACCCAGAGCACAAGGCTGACTAGCTTCTTTCTGTGGGGGCATGAGGTCACTCCACCCTCCCTAAACTGAGCAATTTCAAACTTTTTTAAAAAATATGTCGCGATAGAAGACGACGATGATAATGACAAAGAGGAACAATTCAATTGAATGAATGTACATATTGCCTTCTTGTTATTAAAGGCAGGTGGGCTGTCTGAATATATTCATTTATATTTATGTCCCACCTTTCATTCAAGTGATCAGGGAAGTTTAAAGACACTGTAAAGAACTGCCTTGAACACAGCACTCCTTGCTATCTGTTATTAGTTGTTAATTCTTACAACCCTCTGGTTCTTTTTCCTTATCTTTCTTGTCCAGCACCATACTGCTTCCAGCCAAGAGACTCTGGCCTTTATGCATGCGGTTGAGGGTCCCACTTTGTTTGGCCCCACCCCTGGGCTGCCTGTTCCCCTCTTGTCCTAATTAGTTGCCCTTTCCCTTTTGCATCCTCTTTTCACTAAGTCCTTTGACCTGCAGGGCTTGCTTTGGCATCTGCTGGCACCATCTAACTCATATTTGAAATAAGCTAAAAAAGAGCAACTTCATAAATAAAGCACTACACATAATATAAATAAAGCACTACACATAATATATGAGTTAGAAAAGAATAGATAAAAGGAGTTAAAAGAATGGGAGGAGGGACAAGATAATTGTCCCCCTGATTTCAGTGGGACTTCAATTAACTCACAGTGGTACCTTGGGTTACATACGCTTCAGGTTACAGACTCCGCTAACCCAGAAATAGTGCTTCAGGTTAAGAACTTTGCTTCAGGATGAGAACAGAAATAGTGTCCCGGCGGCATGGCGGCAGCAGGAGGTCCCATTAGCTAAAGTGGTGCTTCAGGTTAAGAACAGTTTCAGGTTAAGAATGGTCCTCCGGAACGAATTAAGTACTTAACCTGAGGTAGCACTGTAGTCTGAATTCAACCCAATGAATCTGATCTACCGGTACATGATATTTTGGTGCAATGTGATATTTCAGTGGCAACAAATGCTATTTTGTTGCACATGGGTTAATTAAGAAATGACTTCAGAAGCTTTTTTGAGGGTTTTTTTTTTAAAAAAATGACACTTGGTTTGGTCTTCTTTCTCTTGAAGCCAGAAATAAATAGCTAGCTAACTAAGTAGAAGTCAAGAAGTGCACATAAAATCCAGGGTAAATGCATAATGAAGGATCCTCCTGAGAAGTTTCCTCGCCATTATGCATTTATTCAGGTCTGTTGTTGCATGGCTGATTGTGATGTGTGTGAAGAAAAACAGACAGCAAGGAATTGTATTCCAGGTCACTGAGTAACACCAGCAAGTCACATTTGCATGAAGGCCAAATTGTTTCACTGGTTCTTTTAACAGAAGTTTGGAGTGACAGTTGTAGACAATAAACGTGAACTATGAATATTAAGTGACAGAGCACACTTGGCACACATAGAGATATCCAGATTCAATCCCTGGGAATATGTTCATTGGATGGTTGCACAACAGCTGTGGCCATGGCATGGGAGCAAGAAGGGAAGAACACTGAGAGGGGGAAAGTGGTGCTTTGAAACAAAGGCTGAAGTTTGAGGAAAGTACCTCCATACAGTGGAATATCTGAGGTCGCCTAATCCTTTATCTCTCTCGTTTGAAGCAGCTGAGGAAAGGAAGTTTGTTTAGAAATACCTACACTGAGATAATTTACATATTATGTTGCAGTACAATAGTTTTTAAAATACATATTTAAATGAAAATTTGATACAGGGTTATGGTGTTCTTTGTATTTTAAAAAAATAAATATCACCAGATTAATGCGCAATCGGGACAGAGGAGGCTTATGAGTCACCACATGCAGAAACTGGCATGGAGCAGAAATAGATTAATTCATCCATCTCTAAGAACAGGGAACCAGGGGCCCTCCAGATGTTGCTGGACTGCAACTCCTGGAAGCCCCAGCCAGAATTCCCAATGGTTGGCGCTGATGGGAGATAAAGTCCAACAATATCCAGAGGACCACTGGTTCTCCCTCCCTAGGGCTAGATGATCTGCCCTCAGTATAATGAAGCTTCAAAGTTTCTATTGTCTCTCTAAGATACAGTACATCCAGACTTCACTTAATACTTACTTACTTTGCCTCATATGCTGAGTTTCATGAATGTTATGTTGGTCAGTGCAATTATGCGTATGAGAGTAAGGGGAGGTGGGGAAGAGAAAAATGCAAATACACCTCACAGTCACGAGATACTTGTTTGTGTGACAGGGAGCGCTGTGGAAAAGGTGAGGAATCCCAATTACATAGTAAGATCTGCCAAAACACGGAAGTTAAAAGGAAGCAATTCCCAGATGGCTGATTTTCCCTTTAACATCTAATGTATTTTTGGGAATAGAGACATTTTCGTAAATTATTTCAAATCATTTTAAAGCCATCAAGTTTGAGATAGCAAGTAGCATTGCACTGTCAATTTGAGAGTCATATAAATATACAGAGATGAAATGCATTTGCTATTGGAAATGTAATGACTTTCTCAGTATAATGATTCAAAACTTTATTGTCATAGATCATAAAAGTTAGCAAGTGAAAAATCAGATATGGAAGAACTTGCTACCAGTTTCTAGCATTGTGTGTTGTTGTCTGGCATTCCAAGGTAAGTTTCGTTGCATTTCAACACGTATTCTGTTTTATTATGGTCCATTTTGTTTGGTCCTGTGACCAAGGGAAGACCAGCTATAAGTTCCTACTGGCACAGATAAAGTGGTACCAGCAGAGAGTCAGGGAACCAGCCATTCCTTAGCCCTGGGTGGAATGCAGAACTGCCATCTAAAGTGGGGACTTTGTTTATGCCTACACTCTGTTTCCCATTCTTACAATCTTAAATCCAATTTCTGCAGCAATTTGTAATTTATTTATTTTTTAAAAAAAAACCATGAAAAGTCATCAGCATTTTAGTGTGAATTTCTCCAAATAAACATATTGTTGCCCGCAATTTACCCAAATATAAAGCATTGTTATAAGTTATTTTCACAGTGTGTTCATTTTTATGCACACTTTCCACCAATAGATGCATTTTTGTAACATTGTTTAGGTTGAGAATTGCATTGTGATATTCAGGTAAGTGTGAATATTGAAGGATGGCTGTGTTTCGATTCTCATCTTTTTTGGAAAGTGGAAATTTGATAGATTTGACTTCAAATGAGTTTTAAGTCAACCCCCGCCCCCCCCCCCAATTCCTACGCAGAACTAATGCCAGTAATCTAAATGTCTAAGTCCAAATTAGGATCTATTTTTCCAAGACTATTGTCCACTTTTTCAGATTCCAATCTTTCAATGAAGTGTATATGCCCTGTTATTCAATTAACATTGCATGGTGAGAAAGCAGGAGAGCATGTATGGTGTAATTTGCACTTGTTTAATTGCTCATTTTGTTCTGTTCACCACTATGATATTTCCCCCTTAATGTTGGCAGAATCTTGCAAACAAATAAACACATTTTGCCACCGCCACTATCACATGCTTTTGAGGTCCTGACTCCCAAGCTCCTCACATATTAGGGGCATTTTTTGGAGCAGGGAAACCGGCTGAATGTGCTTCAGCCCTTAAATTCAGTAGGCTCGCTCTCTGCAGATATACTCCTGATGTGTGGACAGCATGGGGTAGGGCCAGCAATGGATACATTAACAGGGGCAAGACCAGCACACCTGGGTGCCATGCCCCCCCCATAGTATGTTGACTGCATGGAGTAAATAATGCCTGGACAGACCCACAATGGCTTCAAGAGAACAGCTGGTGTCCCTACCTCTCTTGTTCCCTTTCCAGGCTTGTAACTGGCCAATTGGGATTGCCAGTCCCTCAATGACTCAGGTAGAGTGTTGTGGACTCATAGGGCCGATTTGTCAATGCTCACCTTTTTTTGCTTTCTTGCTAGTACTGCAAGTTCAGCATGGCATCCTACATCAGGTCAGCCCTATCACAATCTCATTAGCAGGGTGTTCCTCAAATGTTTTAGTCAAAAATCCACAATCTGCCCCCCTCTCACTCTGTTGCCCTTATTTATTGCATGATAAAAGCAGATGCAGTAGTAAGTAAAATAAAACAGCATATTCCCTGTTAAAACTGTCACTCATGTCAAATAGCAGCAAGAAGCAGTTTATACGAGCAAGCTTGTATGGCTACTCAATTGTACAAATCAACAGTCTAAGGTCCCACCGTCACTGCATAGTTATTTCAAGGTTCTCAGATTAAGACAGGGAAATCAGGAAGCATTTCTGAATTCCGTCATGTATTCCAATGACATATTTTATTAAAAAATTGTCCAGTAGCATCTTAGAGACCAACTACATTTGTTCTTGGTTTAAGCTTGTGTGTGCATGCACATAAAAGCTTATAGAGTGGTGCCTCGCAAGATGAAATTAATCCGTTCCGCGAGTCTCTTCGTCTTGCGGTTTTTTCGTCTTGCGAAGCACGGCTATTAGCGGCTTAGCAGCTATTAGCGGCTTAGCGGCTTAGCGCCTATTAACGGCTTAGCGGCTTTAAGAAAAAGGAAACAGACTCGCAAGAACTCGCAAGACGTTTCGTCTTGCGAAGCAAGCCCATAGGGAAATTCGTCTTGCGGAACGACTCAAAAAACGGAAAACTCTTTCGTCTAGCGAGTTTTTCGTCTTGCGAGGCATTAGTCTTGCGGGGCACCACTGTATCAGGAACAAACATAGTTGGTCTCTAAGGTTGTTGTTGTTTAGTCGGTTAGTCGTGTCCGACTCTTCGTGACCCTATGGACCAGAGCACGCCAGGCACTTCTGTCTTCCACTGTCTCCTGCAGTTTAGCCAAACTCATGCTGGTAGCTTCGACAACACTGTCCAACCATCTTGTCCTCTGTTGTCCCCTTCTCCTTGTGCCCTCCATCTTTCCCAACATCAGGGTCTTTTCCAGGGAGTCTTCTCTTCTCATGAGGTGGTCAAAGTATTGGAGTCTCAGCTTCAGGATCTGTCCTTCCAGTGAGCACTCAGGGCTGATTTCCTTAAGAATGGATAGGTTTGATCTTCTTGCAGTCCATGGGACTCTCAAGAGTCTCCTCCAGCACCATAATTCAAAAGCATCAGTCTAAGGTCTCTAAAGTGCTACTGGACAATTTTTATTTTTTTTATTTATTTCGACTGTGTCAGACCAACACGGCTACGTACCTGAATTTATTTTCATATTAAATGCTAGATTAGGCCTGACCTTAACAGAAAGTAGTTAACTGAATCACAGCTAAATTTACATCAGATAATTCTCCTATTTCCAAGTTTCTAATGCTCCTCAGATAATAGTTGCTCATTATCAAACTTTCTCTAGTTACCGTTATTAAGTCATTTTCTTCCTTAAACAATAACCCCTTCCCTCAACTCATCACTGTTGCTCTTGCAGGAATTCCTTTTACAGTAGTGTATTATAGGAACAAAATAATTTGCCTTATACCAAATCAGACCATTAGTTTGTATAGTTCAGTACTTTCTGCACAGATTGGCAGGGGCTGTTCAGAATTTTGTATACCGGTCTTTCCTAGCTCTATCTAGAGGTACCAGTTGACTTTTTCCAAACTGACAACATTCTGATGCTAGCATCAAAGCTATAGACAGTTTATTATCTACCCAATTTGCTGTCTGCACGCAAAAAAATAAAAATAAAAATTAGAAGAACTGTTTGCTAAAAGGGGGGCAGAGAGCAAGAGAGCATAATATTTAGGTCTTGTTTACACACCCTGGCTTTACAGGTGCAAATAACCTTGAGCATCCAAAGTGAAAGGAATTCAAAGCTTATTATAATTAATCAGTCCTAGAAAAGTGTCATGGGGATACGCAGCATTAAAATATGAATCAATTAACAAAATTGCTGATTGTTTAGTCACACAATTGCTTTCTCTCTTTTTTCAGCCACTTAGACGGGGTGCTATTGACTCTCTCTCTGCACCACAATAGTTGCTGAATAAGCACCGTAATTTATGAGTGTTGCATCTGCCTGCACAGTTTGTACACAGGGTGTACATTAAGGATGCAGTAAATAATTGTGATCTGCAGATTCCGATATTTTGTTCTCAGCAAAAGAGCAGGGAGAGAGAGAGAGCGCACACAAAAAGAAAGCAAATGAGTGCACAAGATAATATGGAAGTTCAGAAACTTGGTCCCTAACCTCCTTCAAAGCACAACACACATGCTTTCCATTGGGAAATAGTATGCAAAATAATCAGATCCATCTATAACCCAGAATGGAAGCTTTTGCTGATTAGTGAGAGTTTCAGATAGGGACCATGATTCAACTTTAAGCCAAATTGTAAAACCTATTCATTTTATTTACAGTGGTACCTCGGGTTAAGTACTTAATTCATTCAGGAGGTCCGTTCTTAACCTGAAACTGTTCTTAACCTGAAGCACCACTTTAGCTAATGGGCCTCCTGCTGCCGCTGCACTGCCGGAGCCCGATTTCTGTTCTTATCCTGAAGCAAAGTTCTTAACCCGAGGTACTATTTCTGGGTTAGTGGAGTCTGTAACCTGAAGCGTATGTAACCTGAAGTGTCTGTAACCCGAGGTACCACTGTATTTTTTTTTTACTGCTTAGGGATGCCCTTTGATTGGATATGCAAAGCTACTAGAGACTACTTGCATAAGTTAAGAATCTTGCTAGATCAGGCCATCATCCTCTTCTCAGAGGGGTCACCCAGGTGCCTATGGAAAGCCTGAGGAGATTTCACCCCTCCCATACCCAAGAATCTCCTGACCATCTCCTGATGGTCTCTGCTGACTCTCCACAGAGAGAAGGAGGCGTGTCCTGCCTATCTACTTATTCTGCCCAGTAACATCTCTGTGTGTGAGAGAGAGTCAGTCAGTCAGTGTATCGGAGAGAGTGAGAGTGTTAGAGATCCTAGAGATAAGATTGCTGCTAAGAGCAGCTGCAGACTCTCAGTGTAGCATTGATTTATGCTTTGAATATACAGCTCTGTACATAGTTTTGTATCATAGTTGTAGTTATAGAATAAAAGGAAGATATTCTACAGAGCTGCTCTCCGAGTGGTTTATACTCTGCAAGACTCTGCAAAACTCTGCTGCGCAACGACTGTATTATTGAGACAGTGAATCCGGTGCTCTCAGCTCTAAGCTGTGAGTCCACAGCACTGTGACCTGTTCCTGTGGGAAAAGGAGGTCTCTGGCGGTGCTACCCAGCTCGCCCAGCCCAGTCGGGGTTGAGGTGCATGAGTCCAGTTGGTACACTGGCTCAAGGGCGATGCTGACAAAGCCCCCAGAACAGGACCTAAACACAAGAGTGTTCATCTCCACTTGTGATAAACAATTCACCTTCCATTCCGAACCTAATCAGTCGATGTCACGTATAGATCAGGTATGGATCTCAAGTGAGTTATGTCCAAGAACTAAACTAATAGAAATAAGACCGAAAGTGATTTCGGACCATAGTCCGATAGAATTGGAATTGGAAAGTCTAGAGATAAGAACTTTCAGATGGAGATTGAAAGATTATCTCCTGGATGATCAGAAAATAGTCGAAAATGCTCAGAAAAAACTGATGGATTATTTTGTGGACAACTGTGATAAAGGAACAAAGGCTAACGTAGTATGGGACGCCAGTAAGGCAGTAATAAGGGGGTACTTTATGCAACAGAATGCAATCAAAAATCAAAAATAAGAATAGAGAAAAAGGCAAAGAGGAAATTCTAAGGCAGATAGTGGTAAATGAACAAAAATTATCCCAGAAACCTAACTGTCAGAAGGCGAAAGAAAGAATAAAAATCTTACAAGCCCAATTTGCCACAATAATAAATAGAGAGGTGGAGTGGAACATTAAAAAACTAAGACAAAAAAACTTTGAATTCTCGAATAAATCAGGCAAATGGCTTGCTTGGCAAATTAAAAAAAGAAAGGAACAGGGCACAATAAATAAAATAATAGTGGGGAGGGAAGAAATAACTGAGCCAAAAGGAATTAGGAAGGAATTCCTCAATTATTATAGAAGTTTGTATAATAATAAAGAGAGAAACAACTTAAGGAGGATAGAGAGATATTTGAAGGATAAAAGAGTGCAGAAAATCTCAACAGAGGAAAAACAACGACTGAATACCCCAATTAGAAATGAGGAGGTAGAGGAGGTAATTAAAGACCTAAAGAGGGGGAAAGCCCCAGGCCCTGACGGATTTACAGCAGGCTATTACAAAGAGATGAAAGCTATTTTGGTGGGTCCTCTGAAAGAGACGATGAACGACATCTTAAGGAAAGGAGAAATCCCAGAGACTTGGAAGGAGGCGTATATCACATTCATTCCTAAACAAGATGCAGACCCAACCCAAGTTAAAAATTATAGACCGATCTCACTGCTAAATACAGACTATAAAATATTTGCAGGAATCCTGGCAAGGAGGTTGAAGAGGCTGTTATCAGAGATTATTCATAAGGATCAGGCGGGATTTCTGCCAGGTCGGCAGATGAGAGATAACACAAGAAATATAATCAACATGTTAGAATACCTATCTATGAGAATTGATAAACAAGTCATAATGATGTTCGTTGATGCCGAGAAGGCTTTCGACAATGTGATATGGGATTTTATGTTGAAAAATTTAATACACATGGATGTGGGTAATGACTTTTTCAACGGGGTAAAAGCAATATACACGGAACAGAGAGCCAAACTGATAATAAATAATACTGTGACAGAAGAGATAAAGATACAGAAGGGAACAAGACAGGGCTGTCCACTCTCACCGCTATTGTTTATAATAGTACTGGAAGTCCTTCTGAATTCCATAAGACAGAATGAAAAAATAAAGGGAGTGATAATCGGACAGAATGTGTACAAGATCAAAGCTTTTGCTGATGACGTAGTAATAATGACAGAAGAACCAACAACTGCAATAGAAGAAATACTAAAGGAAATAGATTTATTTGGAGAGGTTGCAGGCTTCAAATTAAGTAAGACAAAAATGAAATTGATAGGTAAAAATGTGGATCAAAAGACAATAGAAACAATCCAACATCAATCGCAGATAGAGGTGGCCAAAAAAGTGAAATATCTCGGTATTTGGCTAACACCTAAAAATATAGACTTATTCAAAAATAACTATGAGTCGATGTGGAGGGGAATAAGGAAGGATTTGGAAATATGGGGAGGGTTAAAACTCTCATTCTGGGGAAGGATAAATACAATTAAGATGAATGTTTTATCAAGGCTGATGTTCCTATTCCAGACCATCCCTATAATCAAGGGGAGCCGAATCTTTAAGGACTGGCAAAGAGTACTTTCAAGATACATTTGGCAGGGCAAAAAACCTAGAATTCAGTTCAAACTACTAACAGATATAAGAGAAAGCGGGGGCTTTGCCCTGCCTGACTTGAAACTATATTATGAGGCTTCATGCCTATGCTGGATAAAAGACTGGATAAGGTTGGAGAATAAGGAGCTACTCGACTTGGAGGGCTTCGACAATAGATTCGGCTGGCATGCTTATTTATGGCAGAATAAAAGGAAAGTACACAAGGGATTTGAAAATCATATTTTTAGAGGGCCACTAATTGAAGTTTGGGAAAGGTATAAAAATCTGCTAGAATTTAAGACACCACATTGGTTATCACCTCTTGAGGTAATGAGTGTGAAGAATATTAATATGAGAAGCAACTGGGCAACATATAGCCAGTTATTAATTAAGGAAGATGGGAAATGGAAATTAAAACCATATGAGCAAGTTAAGGAGCATGTTTATGACTGGCTACATCATTTCCAGGTGAATGAGATGTTTAGAAAAGATATCAAAGAAAGAGGTTATGCAGACAAAGATTCCAAATTTCAGATGGAAATTATAAACAATGAAGTGAAAATTATATCTAAAATGTATAGGATGTTGCTAGATTGGAATTTAGGAGATGAGGAGGTCAAGTCGGTGATGACCCGTTGGGCAAGGGATGTAGGTCATAGTATACAATTTGAGGATTGGGAGAAACTTTGGAAGGATGGGCTAAATTTTACGGCGTGTATAACGATAAAGGAAAATGTCATGAAGATGTTCTACAGGTGGTACTTAACACCTAGGAAATTATCGAAAATGTATAAGGTGGACAACAAGTGTTGGAAATGCAAAGACAAAGAGGGCTCCTTCTACCACATGTGGTGGGAGTGTGTAAAAGTGAAACAGTTCTGGGAAAAAATATACATTGAGCTAAAGAAGATCTTAAAATATACATTCACAAAGAAATCAGAAATTTTCCTATTAGGGATATTAGGACATGAGATAAAAAAGGAAGATTGCAGACTAGTATACTATGCAGTTACAGCAGCAAGGGTACTTTTAGCCCAAAAGTGGAAACAGCAGGAAATACCAACGGTAGAGGAGTGGAGATCCAAGCTGTTAGACTATGCGGAGTTGGACAAATTGACAGGAAAAGTTAGGTATATAAGAGACCAAAAGTTCATCAAGGATTGGGGAAAGTATGTAGATTATCTGGAATATATTAGTGAGGGACAAACAACGCTAAAGGGATTCAGAGATGCACTGTGAAAGACTACGAGTGATTGTACAAAGAAAATAGGAGTTAGAGAAAGGTAATGACATTAAAACTAAGAAATGCGTAATTTTAATTACTACCTCGAATGATTCACGGATAAGCTGAAGGAAGTTTCGAAAGGGAAGGCTATGTAATACTGTGGATGTGAAATTATAAGTTTGTGTAATTTTTCTTTTTTCTTCTCTTTTCTCTATTACTGTTTGACTGTGTATTATTTCTTTCTGTTTTTCTATGGAACTAACTAATAAAAAGAATTATGGAAAAAAAACAAACACAAGAGTGTTCTTCTCCACTTGTGACTCCCAGTACTTGAGAAGCATTCAGAGGCGGGCTGCCTCCAGGGTAGTAAAATATACCCATTGCGGCTAGTAGCCATTTGCCACGAACCCCTGGCCTACCTGGCAGCAAGTCAGTATGCTAAGTCCTAAGTCCAAGGGTCAATCCACACAGGCAAAGTCCAAAGTCCAAGGTCAGAAAATGCATTCCAGGGTCAATCCAAGTAGCTGTCTGAAGTCCAGCCAGCAGAATATAATCCAGAATCAAGCCTGAAGCCCCATAGAGGTCCAGGAACATTCAAGTCAAGATCCATTAACATAGGCAAGTGAGCAGACACAGCACCTCGCCTCTGCTTCCCTTTTGTACTTTGCCTGCTGATTGCAGCTTCTGGGCTTGATGTGACATGTGACCTTCACCTGTTCCAAGCCTACTCCAGGTAAAGAATCACACCCTTCCTCCCAGAGCTAGTGAGCCCCACCTGGCCAGCTAGGGAGCTGGGCTGTGGACCCTTGCCTGCCTCAGCCTCCTGGAGCGCCCTGCATGCAGCTCCCTATACCTCAGAGCCCTCTATGATTGTGGAGACAAGGGGCCCTTCTAACTTTGGTGATGGGCCCTGCTGCTCTGTTTCCTGTGCACTGACCCCCATCCCTTCACCAGCCCCTGTCACCCTGTGAGTACTTCCTTTCCCCTCCCCTGCTTGCTCCGGTGTGTCCCAGTCCCCACTACATCCCTCGCCCAGGCCCTCTTCTTCCTCTTCCTCCCCCCCATCGTCCTGCCAGTTCATGACATCATTTATAACAATATCCTCCATGAATTTATTTAATCCTCTTTTAAAGCCAACCAAGCTGGTGGCCATCACTGCATCCGGTGGAGGTGAATGCCACAGTTTAACTATGTACTACTGTGTGGAAAAGTACTCGTTTTTGTCTGTTGTGAACCTTCCAAACTCCTGCTTCAATTTATGACTTTGAGTTCTTGCTCATCCAGTTGACTTTTAAAAAGGAAAAAGAAATGTCAACATGAAGTGGATCCATGTGATGATACAGTGCTGGGCTGATGAATGCGTCTCCTTTGCTGAAAGTGGTAGTGAAGCACATACAGTGGTACCTCAGGTTACATATGCTTCAGGTTACAGTCTCCGCTAACCCAGAAATAGTGCTTCAGGTTATGAACTTTGCTTCAAGATAACAACAGTTCCGGTGGCGTGGCGGCAGCAGGAGGCCCCATTAGCTAAAGTGGTGCTTCAGGTTAAGAACAGTTTCAGGTTAAGAACGGACCTCCGGAACAAATTAAGTACTTAACCCGAGGTACCACTGTAGTTGAAATTTCCATAGGAAACTGCTGTATACCAGTTCAGATCATGAGTGCATCTATCTCAGTGTTGTCTACATTGACTGGAAGTGGGTTCATCAAATTGCAGGGTGGAATTTCTCCAAGAGATGCCAAGGATTCATTAAAGGATCATCTGCATGGAAATCACATGCTCTACCATTCAGCTATGGTCTTTCCGTCCTTAGAAATTGCTTTGTGGATGGGGACAGGGAACGCCACGGAGTTTAGTGAGTCTTACTACATCTCCTTTTACATTTACAAAAGAAATACATTTTTCTGCAGATTTTTCTAGTTACAATTGCTCAGGATTTATAAGGAGATGCAGTCTTTTATTGGCTATATAATCTTATTTATGTGCATTTTAGCATTGCACCTTTATAAACCCTAACTGTCCAATTAAAAGAGAAGCTTAGTATAAAAAGTTAGATTATTATGGCTATGGGACAATAAGAACAGAAAAAGAAATAAGGTGATGGAAATATTCATTCATCTTTTCATGATCCAAGGAGGGGTCTTCAGTAGCTGGGACATTATGCTTCAAAACCAAAAGCTCTGCTAAAGCGTGTTCTCCCTAGCAGAGAGCACGTGTTGCGGTTGGGAACAGGCCACCCTCCAGTGACTAGGCAAATTTAGTTGAATCCCGACCATTTAAATGGTTAAACTGGGTTGCTGGGGTGTTTTGATTGTTGCCAATTCGGAGGAGGGGTCAGAGTCTATATATACAGGGGCCAGACGTTGGCACGGCCTCTTGGCCGTTTTGCATCGGATCACATGGAGCACTGGGACAATCTTCTCATTGTCTGGTTACATTTCTTTATTTCTTTATTTCCCCTTTCTTTTAATCCTCTCTAGTCCCTTAAATAATTTATTTTCCCCTTTTCCTGTTCAATTTCCCACCCCACCCCTTACCCTGCCCTGTAGGAAGATTCTCCCTGTATCTGTGGCTTGCCTTTCCCAATAGTGAGAGAGCCCCCGTTAGGGGCTTTCTTTCGCAAAAAGGTTTCCCCCATTTCTCTTGTTGAAATTGTGGGGCTAGTCAGGGCTGTTCCCAGCTTAGCTGGTATCACTTTCGTTTATAGTATCCCCGAAGGTTGGCTTTATGGCTCCCTGTGCCTCCAAGGACTATGAGCACTCTGTATATGCTCTTGAACTATGCTGTTTCTGAACAAGTTTATTTTCTTTAAGTTTGTTTTGCCCTGATAGAGGCGACTGCCATTTTGAGATGAGCCATTGTGGCTTAGTGGCTAAAGTGCAGGACTAGGACCTGGGAGTTCATATCCCCCTCTTAGCCATTGTTATAACAAAACAAAACAAACTGCTCCTTATGGGCTATTCTGTTGCTGGGCAGTTCGGCCCATTTGTGATAAAAGAACTTTGGGTTTCTTGAAGGGGTGCTTCCCTCTAAAAGGGCAAGCAGGGGTACCTGGACAAGCTGTGGGCTACCTCAACTCTGCTATTTCACTGGAAACATTTATGCCTGGCCTAGCAGGTGATCCTAGGGCTTTGCCCTAGAATTCGATGGCCTGGAAGCGTTTCCGGCCTGAATAGTGTCCCCATGTGGTCCATGAAGCATTGGTTTCACTGGGTCAGCGCATAGTGCCGGTAATGCCTAGGTTGCAGGATTGGTCCCTGTATGGGACAGCTGCATGCTCCCCCATTGCTCTACCTGGACACTTAAGTCCTTTTGGTGGTTACCTCACTGCGAGGGATGTAATGGGCGCCATGTTTGCAATATGCAACTGGGAGAAAGCACCTTTGCGTGCCCGCATTGCAGTTTGCTCTGTGCGTTGCAGCGCACGGCGCTGCACGGGCTGCAATTGCATTGCATTGCTAGGAGATTTGCAGTTGCATTGCACGGAGGGTGTGTAGTTGCATTGCACGGAGTGTGTTGTTGCATTGCACGGAGTGTGTAGTTGCATTGCACGGAGGGTGTAGTTGCATTGCACGGAGTTTGTTGTTGCATTGAACAGAGGGTGTGCAGTGCACGGAGTGTGTAGTTGCATTGCATGGAGTGTAGTTGTAGCACCCTGCTTGTGGTTAACGCTTAGCTGGAATGAAATATTCAACGCAGCAATAGAGAAATTAAAATAATTATTTATTTGTCAGACAAATAAATGAGAGGCACAGTGGTATATGGTTACCAAGCTCTGGCCTGGCTCCTGCCATTATGGCCAGCCCTTATATTCCCTTAATCCAGCCCCCTTTGCTCCTCCTGTGGCTGCCTCTGTCCAATCAGCCTAGTTGGATTTCCTATTGGCTGATTGCTATATCCAATCCTAAAAGATACACCCACATCCTCCTGTCCTTATATGGAACACAAACAGCTATATATTGTTACATCTATAAATGACAAATAAGTAGTAATATATCTTACATGTGTCTCAACAAGGAATCTTAATTACCAGCTCACCTCTTGCCCTCCCTGCCCTATTGCCTTCTAAAACAAATGGTTAATCTTAAATTTTTATCTTAAACATATGTCAAGGATCTTGAGTTTCACATCAACATTGAAAGATATCCTTCATTTGAAGGTTTCTAAACAAATGTTTGACAGCCATATATCAGGACAGCATTTGATGGCGTCTTCTTGTCTGGCAAGAGGCTGGGCTCAATGGCCCCTGTAGTCTATTCCAACTCTAGGACTCTATGATTCTATGAAATAAGAATCTAACATCTAAATTTGTTACTTTCTAAATCCTTTGCATAGTTACATTTAAGCCAATATATTTAAGCTAATATATTTCATACATTATCATAGGTAACCTTTTAAAAGGAATAAGGCCTTTTTAAAGTAGAGAGAGAAAGAAAAAAAAGAAGAACTCAGTTTAAAACAGTTTCAGAAGAAGGCTCTTCAGTTTACATCCCCCCCCTTCAGCAAGCTGCTTTTCCCATTATCTGTTTAAGGAAGAAACAGCTTTAAAAAGACTTCCCAGCTAGATGCTTTTCCCCATTTGCCTCTGGCCTTAGAAAATACAGCTCAAGGTTTAAAAGAGGCCCATGGTATCATTTTACTATTTGCCCATTCCTAATTATATTTATCTCTGCCTTTGTTATCTTCTATAACATGTAGGGTCAGTGTTCTTACTCAGTCTGTAATTTCAGCTTTTACGACTTTGAGAATTGCTTTCTGCTATCAATCAAAAGAGGCCCCTTGTCTAAGAGGAAGAAAGCACTGTTTTCTTAAGCAGCTAGCCTTCTTGCCTGGCATGAAACATTTGAAAATCTAAGCCCTCTTTAATATACAAGTCCTGATCAAACATTAATAAAATGCAGGCTTATGCCTGATGCCTCATTCCCCCCTTTCAAGCTCAAGGACCTTCATCCCAAGTGTCCTTGATAGCTTGACCTTCATCATATTCCTGAGGTAAAGCTCTGTATAGGGCCATGATATGAGGTAGAGTTTCATTTGAAACCATCTTGCTAATTGTACTTCTAAAACATGAAATGATACATGGCATCATACATAAAACCATTACCACTACTGTCAAGAAAAACAAGCAAGACAATAGTATCCCTTTGAGTCCTGTGACATTAGGTAACCAATTGGTGAGCCATCCCATATCCCATCCTTCCCATGTTTGTACTGGGACATGTGCTATATTCTCCATCTTTGTGGCCAACACACGGATTGCCTCACCATTATCTGAAATGTTAAAGCAACAGGCATTCCCTGTCAAGTTCAAGACTCCACATAGGCCTCCCTGCTTGGCAAGTACATAATCCATTCCCATTTTCAGCTGCAAAATGGCGGCTCTACTTTCATCCAACTGTTGTGCAATAAGTCTCAAACTCCGGGCCGTTGCATTGGTTACAAGTTCCACTACTGCTTGCAATCGAATTATTCTGTTTAGATTATAAATAGGATCCCGTGCCCCTTGTATGAGCTCACCAGGATTCCAGGAGGCAGGATCATAATAGGCTATAATGCGCTCTGGTGGCCAATCATCAGTACCGCTCCAACTTTGGGTACTTCCTCCTGCTATATGAGAAATATCAGCGTTTCTTCGTGTACGCTTGGGCAAATTAGTGGGCATAATCCACATTGGTGGTAATACCCATCCCAGGAAACAAGTCCCACTCCATTTGGAGGGGAGTTTCTTGTATGCCCATTCTCCACATATCCACCACAACCATCGTGTCTGAGGTCTTTGGTACGTGGAGTACAGAAGGCGAAATAGCAAAAGAGGTAGAGAGTTCACAGTGCAGTATGTTAGATTGCCTTTTTCTGTCACAGTTATGTTCCATACCACTTTCCATGCATGAATAAAAGGAGGTGCACAGGGCAAGGCATCCCGAGTTCGATAGGTAGTATCGTGTGCCCAGGTATTCTTAATATTATCCCAAGTATAGTGACAATGAGAAGAGCCTATCATGGTAGAATCAGCTGCATCTGATGATCTATGTACACAGAATTCCCCTTGTACAGGTATAACTCGTAATGGTTTAGTTGAGTTCCATCCGGGGAAATTCTGTACTTCTGTTTGGTGTGGTATTTCGCTTACCATACCAATGGCATCTAATGGTATCGGTAATAAGGGCATACCTCCCTCTGAATCATCTGGCCCGAGAGAGCAAACAAGGCAATTGGTCCTATTTGCAACATTGGCTACCATTTCAGCTAAACCTACCCACATATTGTGGTCATGGTGGAATCCATATTTAGTCAATTTGGCCAGATTCAAGGACCCTTCCCCTTCCCAAGGGATCAGGATTAATAATAGAATCATGTTGATGTCTAGCATATGCATTCCTTCCACAAAAGATTACCTTATTGTGATAGCAAATAAATATTAGTCCCAATATAATTCCCCCAGTGACAGGAATGGGGAACCACCAAGACCAAAACATATATCCCGAGGATCCCCAATGAGTAATATCTCTGATAATTGTTCCACAAGGGGGGGCAGTCAATTAATTGTATAAGAGAATCTTTCCTTTCACAATCGCTGGTTCAGATGCTCCTCAAGCTTCAGGCGTGCGCAGGTCAGCCAGCTTCCAGGTTGTGGCTGCAGCAGGCCGGTCGTCAAATGTTGCCCGTGACCTAGCCCGTTCCCGGTAGGGCTAGATACAGGGGTTTTTGGAGAGAGTCAGTTTAAGAGGATTAGAGGGGTCACCTTTGCACGTCCAACTGCCTTCGGACTTCTTCAAACGGGAGTGATGAATCCAGGGGGTCACCTCAGCTACCTTCACCGCTGTTGGAGTAGAGAGCAAGACGGTGTAAGGTCCACGCCACTTAGGTGCAAGTGGATCACGTTTCCACTCTTTCACCCATACGCTATCGCCAGCCTGGAACTGATGAATCGGCTCGGCAATGCTGCACGGCGTGCGCTCGAGGGCCCACCTGTTAAGAGAAACAAAAACACGGGAGAGAGATTGCACTTGTCCCTGTGTCACATGGTCTCCTATTTGTTTAAGATCAGCTGAAATATCCTGAACAAAGGAGGGTGGTCTCCCATACAGGAGCTCAAAAGGTGACAACTTAAGTCTTTTTGTGGGTGCACACCGAACACGAAACAGTGTTATGGGTAACACATCTACCCATCCCAATCCCGTTTCCTGGGTTAATTTTGCCAATTGGGTTTTCAGAGTCCGATTCATTCTTTCAGTTTTCCCTGAACTCTGAGGCCTATAGGCTGCATGCAGTCTCCATTTCACTTGTAGGACTCGACATACTTCTTGTACTACTTGATCAATGAACGCTGGCCCATTGTCACTTCCAATGCATCTAGGTAATCCAAACCTCGGGATCAATTCAGTGAGGAGTCTCTTAGTTACCTCTCGTGCCTTTTCAGTTCGGGTGGGAAAAGCTTCAACCCATCCGGTAAGAGTATCTACAAACACAAGGAGATACTTGAATCCCTTAGAAGGGACCAGCTCTGTGAAGTCCACAATTAGGCTTTCCATGGGGACATATCCCACATGTTGGATTCCAGGAGGTTGTACCGGTCCCTGCCTGGGATTGTTTTTAGCACAAAGAACACATTTCTGTGAAATGCAAGTTGCTAATTGTGATAGGTTAATAATATACAACTTCCGACTGAGACTCTCTCTGGTTGCAGTACCGCCAAGGTGAGTAGATTCATGATAATTTCTTACAATTGTGCCTGCTAGATGATGAGGTACATAAATCCTATTGTCTGGCAGGATCATCCAACCGTCCTTCACAACTGCTCCTTCCTGTTCAGCCCACTTCCTCTCTTCTGGGGTATAGTGAGGTTTAACTTCTTCTGGAACTACCTCTGATATGAGGGCTGCTATAAATCCTCCCACAGGCTTTTGGGCTGCCTCTCGAGCTGCTTTGTCAGCAGCATGATTTCCTCTGGTTATTGGATCCCTTCCTCGTCCATGACCTTTGCAGTGCATTACAGCAATCTGTTCTGGAGCCCATACTGCTTCTAACAGGGTTTCTACTTCAGGTCCATATTTCAAGGCTTTCCCGTGGGCTCCTATTAGACCTCTTTCTTTCCATAGAGCACCATGTGCATGCAGGGTTAAGAAGGCATATTTAGAATCAGTATAGATGTTTGCCTTACATCCGGCTGCCAATTGCAGAGCTCTAGTTAAACCTATAAGTTCAGCTTTTTGTGCCGAGGTGCCAGCAGGCAAAGCTTCAGCTTCCACAACTTCCTCATTGGTGACCACAGCATATCCTGCTCGTCTGGCACCTTCATGCAGGTAACTGCTACCATCAGTATAATATACAACATCTGGATTTTTCAATGGTTCATCTTTCAGATCGGGTCTACTGGAATAAACTTCATCCATTATTTGGAGACAATCATGTGATTCTTCATCATCTACCTCTGGTAGGGGCAGCAAAGTCGCTGGATTGAGCATATTCACTACTCGTAGATGAATCCTGGGATTTTCACACAATAGGCCTTGGTACCTAGCCATCCTTGGGTTCGTTAGCCAATAACTACCCTTATATTCCATGAGTGTCAGAACAGCATGAGGTACATTCACATACATCGTCTGGCCGAAGGTAAATTTATCAGCTTCTTTGACAAGGCTGGCAGTGGCCGCTACTGCCCTTAGGCATGGAGGCCATCCTTTTGCTACTGAGTCCAATTGTTTTGACAAATAAGCTACTGGACGGTTCCAACTTCCTAATCTCTGGGTCAGGACTGCCGCTGCAATCCCATTCTGTTCATGTACATACAGCTGAAAGGGTTTTTCCGAATTAGGCAGTCCAAGGGCTGGGGCCTCCATAAGTCGTTGTTTGATAACTAAAAAGGCTTGTTGCTGCTCAGGTCCCCATACGAATGGGTCCTTTTCTGCACCTCGAGTGCTTTCATGTAAGGGTTTGGCCAGACTGCTGAAATCAGGTATCCATAGTCTACAAAACCCTGCTGTTCCCAGGAATCCTCTGAGTTGTTTCCTTGTGGTAGGTTCCTTGATAAGGCAAATAGCTTCTTTCCTCTCTGGCCTCAATGCTCGTTGTTGGTGTGAGATGTCAAAGCCCAAATATTTGACCTTTTCTAAACATAACTGTGCCTTTTTCTGGGAAACTCGGTAGCCAGCTTCCCAGAGCAAGTGGAGCAGTTCCTCTGTACCTTCTTTACAGGTATCAAAATCCTTTGCTGCTAGTATAAGGTCATCTACATATTGCAGAACCACCTTTTCTCCAGGTATTGAGGGGTAACTTGTTAGATCCTTCGCCAAGGCAGTGCCAAATAAAGTTGGGGAATTTTTGAATCCCTGGGGCAATCTCGTCCAGGTTAGCTGGCCTTTTGTTCCTGTTAAAGGGTCTTCCCACTGGAAGGCAAATATAGGTTGGCTCTGTGGTGCCAGCCGGCAACAGAAGAATGCATCTTTCAAGTCCAATACAGTAAAAAATGTTGCTTCTGGTGGGATCAAACTCAGCAGGGTGTATGGGTTTGGTACATTTGGGTGCAAGGTCTCGATAGCCTGGTTTACGAGCCTCAAGTCCTGCACTGGCCTGTATTCATCTGTTCCAGGTTTTCGAACAGGCAAAAGGGGTGTGTTCCATTCTGATTGGCAGGGCTTAAGCAGACCATATTTTAATAGGCGGTCCAAATGTTTCTGGATGCCCTCTGCTGCTCGCCGGGGTAAAGGATATTGCTTTACAGATACAGGGGTAGCCATAGGTTTTAAGGTTACTACAATTGGAGCTATATTCTTGGCCATTCCTGGTGGGCTATTTTCGGCCCATACTCCTGGTGGCACCTGTAGAGTTCGGAGGAGCTTGTTTAACTCTGTATCCAATGTGGGTTGGACTTGCAGGGCTGACATTAGGCGCCATGATTGTTCCTTAGGTACTGAGAGGGAAATTATTCCTGCTGCCTTTGATGGCAGTTTCATTTCTGGACCTCGAGGAGTGAAGGTGATTTGGGCCTGCAATTTGGACAGCATATCTCTACCTAAGAGAGGTATTGGACACTCAGGTATATACAAAAACTGATGGGTTAAACGATGTCCCCCAATCTGGCATTCCAAAGGTTGGAGGAAAGACCTCTTAGCTGACTGACCAGTGGCACTTTTAATGACTACACTTTTGGATGCCTTTTTCTGCAATAGTTCTGGGAGTACTGAGTATTCAGCCCCAGTATCAATCATAAAGTCTATTAAATGGCTTCCTAATTGGATCGTGACCGTGGGCTCCTGGAAGCCTAACTTTATGGAGTCCGGTCTTTCCTAGTCTTGGGTAAAATCCTCCTCTGCCAGTCCAATGACATTGTCCCTACTCCGTCCTTGTCCAGGTCTCTGATATCTTCCATCTCGGATCATTCCCCGTCCCCGTCCCTGGTTTCTTGGGCCGGAGCCTGGGCCTGGGCCTGGGCGTACTTCTTCCAACCTCAGGGGTTCAGGACACTCCCGCTTCCAATGACCCTCCTTCTTGCAATTTGCACATTGATTCCTTCCCAGTGGTGGATTCCTTCCCCGCCCTCTTCCTCCATTTAAGGGGCGGTAGTCTTGCTTCACTGCTGTGGCTAGCATTACCATCTTTTCCTTCTGCCACTTCTTCTTCTCTTGTTTCTCAGCCTCATCCCTATTCCGATAAACTCGGCGTGCAATGGCCATAATTTGGCTCATCAGCATCCCTTCCCATCCTTCGGATTTCTGAATTTTCTTACGAATGTCAGAAGCGCACTGGGCCACAAATGTAGCAGTAATCATTCTGCTGTTTTCAGGGGCTTCAGGGTCAAAAGGAGTCCATATACGATAGGCTTCTTGCAGCCTCTCTAAAAAGTCTCCTGGACTCTCATTTGGTTTCTGTTCTACTTCTGAGACTTTAGACATATTAGTGGGCTTCTGGCATGCCCTGCGGATACCTTGCACAAGCGTCTGGCGGTAGGTGGTAAGTCTGGCCAGGTGAATTACATTGTTTGGATCCCAATTAGGATCTTCCAAGGGAAAGTTGTCTTGGAGATGACGGTCAATATTATAAATATTTCCCACTCTGGCCTGCTCACGCAAATATATCTGTGCCTTTTCAATTATGTCTCTCCTTTCCTCAGTGGTGAACAGAGTATTCAGGAGCTGGCGGCAATCTGTCCAAGTAGGACTATGAGTATTTATTATTGAAGTCACCAAGTCCATCATAGCCTGAGGTTTTTCTGCAAAAGATGGGGTGTGTGTTTTCCAATTCATCAGATCTGTAGTCGTGAATGGAATATATTGCAGGGTCGAAGTTCGAGGTGGCCTTGGTCCAGGTAGCCCGTTAACCAGCACAGGCTCCTCAAGTGCATCAAATACTCTTCTGAGAGGGGCTACTACGTGATCTTTCTCTTCGCCTTGCTCTAGGGGCCTCAAATCATAGGGGATGGTATTTGTCCCAAGGCGTTCTTTTAGCAGCTTTATACGCCTGGCTGTATTGCTTGCTGACCGATTAAGGTCTCCCTGTAACTTCTGTAATAATTCTCTAGGACTTGGATGTACAGGGGTTTGGGGTAGGCAATCAGTTGTTTCACTAAAAGAGACTGTAGATGGAGTTCTACTGGGACTCACAGATGGAATAACCACTTCTGCTTGGGCTTTATTATAGGCCTCCAATGCCTCCTGAAGATATTTATCATAATCTATCAAGGAATCAAGTTCTGTGACTCCAGCCCCATTATTCATTCCACTTTCTTGCCTTGGGGTTACAACTGGTGGAGTGTTTGAATTAGGCTCCCTTCGATGTGGAGCATAGGGTGGAGGTGGAAGCAGCTCTTCCTCTGGTCCCTCAAAAATGGGTTTGAGTTTATTTGGCAAGATTCCTTTCCTAGCTTCGGCTTTTACAGCCAATAATTTGCATCGTTGGACTTTGCATTCCCTTATCCATGGAGGATTTTTATTTAATGTGCTCAGCCAGGAATCTATATATGAAAATTGTTCTGGGCACCCTCCAATTTCTTTGGCGATGTTAGACCAAAGTTTGCTTACTAAATTTATATCAAAGGTTCCTTGAGATGGCCATTCAGTATTTTGCTTCGGCCACTCTAATTCACATAACGTTCTCAGGCGCTCTGGCGTCATTTTGACTCCATACGCCCCTGAGAAGGCTTTCTTAAAATTATTTAACATACATTCAAGAGGTGTATTTTCCCCTTTTGAACCCCCAACTCCCATTGTATGGCCCTGTGAAGTATCCACTCAGTCACTCACACACACGCTTCGTGGGTTTCCTTGCCCAGATGGAGTCGCCTCACTGGGAACCGAAGTACTACCCACTCCACACTCAGGTCAGCTACAGATTGCTCTGTACTTTCTCACACATACAATGCGTTAGATACTTCACCACACACTACCTCCCATTCTTCCCTTTTCCCCCACCAGATCACCATCTGATGTATCCAACCACCTAGCGTACTCAGTTCCCCTTTACTGAGACGCAGAAGTTTGATCAGGACTTCTCTTCCTCCCAATTAATTGGAGGGCCAAAACCCCTTAGTGCACTTACCCTTAGCTGGTTCCCTGTTTATTTCTCTGGTCCCCCCCGGTCCGTCGCCGTCGGTGGGCAGGGTATCAGACAGACGAGACTGCTGCGTTCCCCTGGAAAAAATTTTTCCAGTGCGCGCTGGGTAGGCACAGTTGTCCTCTCTCTTGTACCCCGTCCAGTAAGGCGAAGGCGCTGCGTTCCAGCAGACCACTTATCCGAGTCGCAGGCACCATAAAATGTAGCACCCTGCTTGTGGTTAACGCTTAGCTGGAATGAAATATTCAACGCAGCAATAGAGAAATTAAAATAATTATTTATTTGTCAGACAAATAAATGAGAGGCACAGTGGTATATGGTTACCAAGCTCTGGCCTGGCTCCTGCCATTATGGCCAGCCCTTATATTCCCTTAATCCAGCCCCCTTTGCTCCTCCTGTGGCTGCCTCTGTCCAATCAGCCTAGTTGGATTTCCTATTGGCTGATTGCTATATCCAATCCTAAAAGATACACCCACATCCTCCTGTCCTTATATGGAACACAAACAGCTATATATTGTTACATCTATAAATGACAAATAAGTAGTAATATATCTTACATGTGTCTCAACAAGGAATCTTAATTACCAGCTCACCTCTTGCCCTCCCTGCCCTATTGCCTTCTAAAACAAATGGTTAATCTTAAATTTTTATCTTAAACATATGTCAAGGATCTTGAGTTTCACATCAACATTGAAAGATATCCTTCATTTGAAGGTTTCTAAACAAATGTTTGACAGCCATATATCAGGACAGCATTTGATGGCGTCTTCTTGTCTGGCAAGAGGCTGGGCTCAATGGCCCCTGTAGTCTATTCCAACTCTAGGACTCTATGATTCTATGAAATAAGAATCTAACATCTAAATTTGTTACTTTCTAAATCCTTTGCATAGTTACATTTAAGCCAATATATTTAAGCTAATATATTTCATACATTATCATAGGTAACCTTTTAAAAGGAATAAGGCCTTTTTAAAGTAGAGAGAGAAAGAAAAAAAAGAAGAACTCAGTTTAAAACAGTTTCAGAAGAAGGCTCTTCAGTTTACATCCCCCCCCCTTCAGCAAGCTGCTTTTCCCATTATCTGTTTAAGGAAGAAACAGCTTTAAAAAGACTTCCCAGCTAGATGATTTTCCCCATTTGCCTCTGGCCTTAGAAAATACAGCTCAAGGTTTAAAAGAGGCCCATGGTATCATTTTACTATTTGCCCATTCCTAATTATATTTATCTCTGCCTTTGTTATCTTCTATAACATGTAGGGTCAGTGTTCTTACTCAGTCTGTAATTTCAGCTTTTACGACTTTGAGAATTGCTTTCTGCTATCAATCAAAAGAGGCCCCTTGTCTAAGAGGAAGAAAGCACTGTTTTCTTAAGCAGCTAGCCTTCTTGCCTGGCATGAAACATTTGAAAATCTAAGCCCTCTTTAATATACAAGTCCTGATCAAACATTAATAAAATGCAGGCTTATGCCTGATGCCTCATAGTTGCATTGCATGAAGGGTGTGTGCATTGCAGGGAGTGTAGTTGCATTGCATGGAGTGCGTGTGCATTGCAGGGAGTGTGTAGTTGCATTGCATGGAGTGCGTGTGCATTGCATGGAGGGTGTAGTTGTATTGCACAGAGTGTTTTTTGTTTTGCTTTGGTTTTTTGCATTGCACGGAGTGTGTGTGCATTGCACGGAGTATGTAGTTGCATTGAACAGAGGGTGCAGTGCACGGAGTGTGTAGTTGCATTGCATGGAGTGTAGTTGCATTGCATGAAAGGTGTGTGCATTGCAGAGAGTGTGTTTTGCATTGCACGGAGTGTGTAGTTGCATTGCACAGAGGTTTTGTGTGTGCATTGCACGGAATGTGTAGTTGCATTGCACAGAGCGTGCTTTTTGCATTGCACGGAGTGTGTAGTTGCATTGCATGGAGAGTGTGAGCACTGCACGGAGTGTGTGTTGTTGTTTTTTTTTTTTTGCATTGCACAGAGTGTGTGTCTGAAAAGGAAGCTGGCTTGGCGGCAGCTTGGTTGGGACTTCTTTAGGGGTTCTGGCCAGCGTCGGCCCTGTAAATTTACATATCATGATGGCTGCACAAGATGCCCCCTGCCCAAGCGGGGGCTGGAAGCTGGCAAGCAATAGCTCAATACCTTTTGCCCATATTCCCATTTTATTTAGGGATCCAGTTGGATATCGTTGCTAAAACATACCACTTGGCTATGGAGAAGCTGTCTGCCTTGAAGGAAGTTATTTTGTAATACTTCCTCTGTAGCAAGTGATGCTTCACCAGATCCGATCTTGCTGGGTCACTTAACTAATCTTCCCACTAGGCCAGGCTGCCTAGATTTCACCCCTCCCATATCCAAGAATCTCCTGAGGAGTCTGCTGATTCTCCAGAGAGGAGGAGGCGTGTTCTGGTCTCTACTTATTCTGCTCCAGCACCAAGTCAGTCAGTCAGTCAGTGTCGGAGAGGGAGAGAGACTGAGTGTTAGAGATCATGTGTAGAGATAAGGTTGCTGCTAAGGGCAGCTGCAGATACTCAGTGCAGTGCAGCATTTATTTATGCTTAGACCTATTAAGCTCTGTATATAGTTTGTATAGTTGTAGATAGAATAAAGAAGATATTCTACAGAGCTGCTCTCTGAGTTGTTTATATACTCAGACTCTGCTGTACTCTGCTGTGCGACGACTGTCTTTTTGTTGGAGTGAATCCGGTGCTCACAACTCTAAGCTGTGAGTCCACAGCACTTTGACCTGTTCATGTGCAGAAGGTGGTCTCTGGAAGTGCTACCCAGCTCGCCTAGCCCAGTTGGGGCTGAAGTGGATGAGTCCAGTTGGTGGCACTGGCTCAAGGGCGATGCTGACAGAGGTCCCCTTACCTTTGTGTATGCCTACCAAATGTGGTGAAGGCAGATATCAGGCGATGGTAGCAATTCCTGAATGTATGCAATAGTAGTTCGCCATGGCAGGATACCTTGAACCCGCTCAGGGATTTTCAGGTTCATGCTGGTGCTGCTGGATCTTTGCCCTTTGGTTTTTATTTCAAGGGCTGCTGGTGTGCAAAGCTATGGCCTCAAGCCTGGTGTGGTGAGGCAATCATGTGACATAACTTTCTTGAGTTTTCCCCATTGTAGTAGCAGTTCACATGTGGCCCGAGGAGTTCAGTGACCATCGGATCTGCTTTTGGTCTGATAACCAGGTGGTGGTGAGCGTCTTGGCAAAACAGTCCTCATGCTGTAGCACAGTCTCTGCCCCTCCGCTCATGCTTTCGAGCTGCGCCACTTAAGGTTTAATATTGTGCTTTCTACTCTCCAAATTACGCTGACACTATCCGATTTTCAGATGAAGCGCTTCAGATCCTGGGCTCCAGACTCAGCTATTGCCAGACTTTTCCAGTCTTGTGGCATTTTGACAACAATTAGTAATTTCAGAGAGCGGCAGCTTCCATTTCCCCTTCTGCTTTTACCTCTTATGGGAAGGCCTGGATGGATTTCTTAGCCTTAAGCTGGCAGTTCTTGGCCATTCAGAAGAATTTGCCCCCATCCTCTGAGCAGATCCTGCAGTATTTGGTCCACCTGCTGCAGATTGGGCATGCGGTTATAACTATCCGAATTCAGTCCGCTGCAATGTCTGTTTCATTGAAGCTTTATTTTTTCAGAGACCCTTGTATAAAGTTTGCAGTGCGCAGGGCCTTGGAAGGTTGGAATAGGCTCCAACCTCATAGGACAGTGGGCGGGAAGTCGGTCAATTTTTACCTATGCAGTATCTGCAACAAGTTAAAACTTGTCTGCGGGTTAAAGATCAAGGTGAGACTCCTTTCAGTAGTCCATTGCATTTTCGCACTGAGGGTTGGGGAAATGGTTGTTGGAGCCAGCACGGGGCCGAGATTCTGGAGGCTTATTGCTTCAGGACTTTTCCTTATCCTTTGGAGCTTGTCATTAGAGCTGGTAACTCTAAAACAGACTTAGTGGGCAGGAGTGCCACAATCAGGCTTCCCGCCACAGGTGAGGAGGGCCCTTGCCCGGTTATGGATAACAGAATATTTGGCTTTTTATTCCCTGGGGGCTGGCCCGCTCCTAGTGCATGAAAATGGGTTCCCGTTAGCCCGGCATCAATGTGCTTACGTCGTGCACCAGTTATTAGAGCCTGCGGCTTGCTTACCGCTGAACACTCCTCATTCCTTACGATTAGGTGCTGCTGCAAAGGCTGCACACTGGGGGCCTGTCAGTAGACAGGATTGTGAATACGGGTCATTGGAAGTCTGACGCTGACAAGGATTATATCAGGAAGTGTCACAGTGATGTCTGTGCTGATGCTTGTCTGTTGTTTCCTTTTTTCATAGGAGCAGCTGTGCACATTTGGGCCACAGCATTGTACACTAGGCTGGCAAGCATGTTGACGGGTTTGGACTGGGGCGTCATCTCAGTCTTCCTGCCCATGTGAACATATACTGGATGTCCAGATGGGGAATGCTTTGGGAGGAGATCCTTCCTTTGGTGCGGTCGAGTGTGACCTGTGCAGGTCCTCCCGCAGTGCTGGTGGTACAGCTGGGCGAGAATGTTTGCTGTCTTCCTCCAGCATAAGTTTGCATTCCTGCATGCAAGAGGGCTTGGATTGAGTTGATGGCAGCTCTCCCTGGACTCAAAATAATTTAAGGCATTGGTTCAAGGTGGTCTGGAGGGGGGGTTGGAGCACCTGTCCCCTCCAATGCGCAAAGATGTTCCATTAAGGGAATCCAAGGATTTGCCATGCTTTTGTCGACCCCTTTTGAGGGGTAGGGCCATGCAAAAGTCCCTGGGAGCATTTGGGGTGAGCTTGAGTCTGATCCTGGTTCATTGCTCCCCCATGCTGTTTATTGGAACTGACGATATGGTGGGGCCCAGTCGTCAGTGCTGCCCTGCTGAGGTCAGGTGCAGCTAGTCGGGAACCAATGCCTAGACAAACTACCACCGAGCAGGCCAGAAAGCATGTTAATAAGGCGGTGGATAATAGAATAAAATAAATAAAGTAAATAAAATAACAAATAAAATAAAATAGGTCCTTGCTTTAGGTGGTTCTGTAATATTGCACCCTCCTAATTTTCTTCAAGGCTATTGCCCTCTTTAGGGCAGTTGGGGTGCATCTTTCCCCTATGGGGAACGACACCTGGCGGGATGCGATTGCCTTGGGATTCATTGCTCCCCCACAATGTTTGCTGGTACTGACGATATGGTGGGGCCCAGTCGTCAGTGCTGCCCTGCTGAGGTCAGGTGCAGCTAGTCGGGAACCAATGCCTAGACAAACGTACCACCAAGAAGGCCGGAAAGCATGTTAATAAGGCAGTGGAAATAAAATACAGGTCGTTGGAAATCGAATGCATTCAAAGATTATGTTCGTTAACATTATTGGTGTCTTACAATTTTTGCTTGTTTCATCTTATTTATCAGGTTTAGCGGTGACCCGTGTTTGGATTGTGGGGCACAGTATCGTCCATTGGGCTGGCGTCGCAGCACGGCAATCTGGATTGGGTCCAGATTTCGGCTTTCCTCCACATATTCGCTTGTCTTGGCTGTCCAGACGTGGGATGTGCTGGTCGGAGTTCCTGCCAAGTATCCGGAGGCAGTTGCTCTTGGAGCCAGCTGCTATTGTGGTGCAGCTTGGTGAGAACGACCTGGTGCCCATGGACTGTTTGTCACTACGTGCTGCAATTTTGGGTGACCTGGAGACGCTGCGTGCAATGGTGCCGTCAGCGGAAAAAAAAATTTGGTCAAAGCTTTTGCAACGCTGCGTTTGGAAGGGCAGTCGTTGCCCGGCTGCCACTGAAAGGGCCCGAAAACGCATCAATTCTGCTGTGGTCAAAAAAGTTTTGGAGCTGGTGGCGATGCAATTTCCCACCCCGAGATTCTTTTTGAGAGGCCATCCTTTTTCCAAGCTGATGGCATGCACCTTTCCGCTTCAGGGAATGAGGCTTGGATTGGTGCGGTGGTGACCAAGCTGAGGTCTTGGTTGGGGCTGTGAGTGGTTTGGCGGTGAGCTGAGGGCTCCATGGCGGTTAGGCACTGGTTAAATTGGTGCTTGGAGGGGTAAGTGCCTACCCCTCCAAATGATGCGAATGGGAATTCCGTTAAAGGAAATCCAGGGGCTTGCCATTCTTTCGTCCTTGTCCCCGGAGTCGGACTTGGGCCGTGCAAGCCCCACAGGAACATGAGGGTGAGAAGTAATGGTCTGGTGCCCAGCTTTATTTCTCACCCAATACTTGTTTCCCACGCTGGCTTCCGCTGGTATCCGGAAGGCCAGCTCTGTCCCTGAGGGCAAGGACAGATAGTCGGAACCAGTGCCTAAGCAACCACTCACATTTTTGTATTTGAATAAAGTTGTGGCCAAAATTATGCCAAAAACCTTAAACAAAAATTGATGTGTGAAGTGTGAATTATTGGGGGGCTACTGTGACTCAACACGCAAAGCGTGTTCTCCCTAGCAGAGAGCACGTGTTGCGGTTGGGAACAGGCCACCCTCCAGTGACTAGGCAAATTTAGTTGAATCCCGACCATTTAAATGGTTAAACTGGGTTGCTGGGGTGTTTTGATTGTTGCCAATTCGGAGGAGGGGTCAGAGTCTATATATACAGGGGCCAGACGTTGGCACGGCCTCTTGGCCGTTTTGCATCGGATCACCCGCCCTCCCTCCCTTTAATAGGGGGGTTTTTTATTTAAGCTGATCGCTTGACCTTGCTATGCCTGTCATGGTGTCGTTCGCCTTGGTGCGGGGGCACGGTAGGAATTTTGCCATCTGGCTGATTGGCTGGTGCCATTTGGTTTTTGCCTACTGCGTAGCAAATCGTCACAACTTGTAAGGTTGGCGGTTAGGCACTGGTTAAATTGGTGCTTGGAGGGGTAAGTGCCTACCCCTCCAAATGATGCGAATGGGAATTCCGTTAAAGGAAATCCAGGGGCTTGCCATTCTTTCGTCCTTGTCCCCGGAGTCGGACTTGGGCCGTGCAAGCCCCACAGGAACATGAGGGTGAGAAGTAATGGTCTGGTGCCCAGCTTTATTTCTCACCCAATACTTGTTTCCCACGCTGGCTTCCGCTGGTATCCGGAAGGCCAGCTCTGTCCCTGAGGGCAAGGACAGATAGTCGGAACCAGTGCCTAAGCAACCACTCACATTTTTGTATTTGAATAAAGTTGTGGCCAAAATTATGCCAAAAACCTTAAACAAAAATTGATGTGTGAAGTGTGAATTATTGGGGGGCTACTGTGACTCAACACGCAACTTAGAACTCATTACAATAGCTATTACACCTGAGGCTCTGTGGTTAAATGCCATGAAGAAGGACATAAGAAAGGTCAAAGGGGGGGGATTATGCTCTCCTCTCCTCACTGTCGTCTGAGCAGAAGAGTGTCTGGATCATCACATTGCTTAATGCGTACCATGTTGAGCACTGGATGACTGGCAAAACAGCATCCATTATGGACTTATTTTGCAGCCTAAGTTGCTGCAGCTGAAACAAGGATGTGGTGTGGGCCTTCCCCTCAAGAGGGTAATACTTTGGTGTTGAGCCAGCAGGGGCAGTACACACAATGATGTATCCACCATCAGTCTTAAGTTGCTAAAGGTTTTGCCTTTCAGGCCAAGTTTTGAAACCCATATGCAACAATGCCTGTTTGCTGTTGTTAACCACCTTGAATGGCTCGATGGATGAGAGCCTCAAAGTATTAAAACATCCAATGAGGTTAAGCACCATGTGGATACAGAAATTTTAACCACTAAGCTGCTAAAAAATATGGCACAATACATTGGATCCATTTGGTCAACACAGTAGCTGCACAACTACCCAAGTCAATGCACACTGGCAAAAGGTGGGTTCTCTAAATCCATTCGGTTACCACCAAACCCTTTCCATCTGAACTACTCGATGCCCTTTTATTGCCCTTAATATCTGCAGTCCTAGCATTCTGTAGAGCTTATTGCTGTACAGAAAAAGCAGTAGTTTTATTATGAATTTCATTTCATTTTGCAGACTTACATCTGTTTTTAAGATTTGCATTACCTATATAAAAGACCACGCACTATTGCTTAGAATATAATTGCTGATGAATGAATAAATAACAGCATTTTTATTGCAGAGTCATTTTCACCTGCTTGCATTTGGATTCTAAACCCATTTCTACAAAAGGCAATCTCTCTAGTTGTTGAATTTTTCTCTACAGCTCTGTGCAATGTATAGTGTAGAAATGAAAGCCCTGAGAAAGGGAACTTCCATGGTTCATGGGCTTGTTTATATGGGGTCTATTAATGTTCAACCATGTTTGAGTAAACATACCCTTAATTTTCTTTAGGTTACATCTCACACACAAACCCTATGCAGGCATTTTGCTTGCATGTGAAAGCTACTACTTGAACAAGGAAAGATGCCACAATCCTATAATGTGGGTCTTAAATGCTGCAAACAGCCCCCACTACAATACACTTTGCACTTCTGACTTTTGCCCTCCAAGAGTTGAAGGTGATGGGGGTAGCAAGGCTGGGTGCACTTATCTCACTCTTTTTGCTCACATTTAGTTTCTGTACACCAGCAGAACACCTGTATAGGGCTATAGATTCCAAGTGCAAGTGTGTAGGCCATTGCATAAACAGGGAGCAATTATCAGGAGGTTTGGGGCGGGCTGTCATCAGTAGACTCAGGTCTACTACAGTGGTACCTCGGGTTACATATGCTTCAGGTTACAGACTCCGCTAACCCAGAAAGAATACCTTGGGTTAAGGACTTTGCTTCAGGATGAGAAGAGAAATCATGCTCTGGTGGTGCAGCAGCAGTAGGAGGCCCCATTAGCTAAAGTGGTGCTTCAGGTTAAGAACAGTTTCAGGTTAAGAACGGACCTCCGGAACAAATTAAGTATGTAACCCGAGGTACCACTGTATTTCATTAAATCTGAGTCATACCCATGACCATTTTGGTTGCCCTTTTCTGAACCTTTTCCAGCTTTTCACTCTGGTTTCACTAAGCTATCCTGAATATTTCTTTCTTGGCCAATCACAGCATAAATGTGAAGTTCAGATTTTTGCTGCATCACTTCGTCCTTCCTTACATTGAACTGCATTTGCCATTTTAACCAGACATCCTTTTGGGGCTTCTAACAATCTCTTTTTATTCTTACTTACCTGAATTGTTGGGTGTCATCGCCAAGCTTTGCTATCTCACTGCTCATCCCGAACTCCAAATCAATTACAAACAAGTTAAAATGTACCAGCGAGAGTACTGATCATTAGGATACTGTAACTACAATCCAGACACAGGAACAGTTAAGAAACCAACACTGGGAGATTGTTGTTTGTATTGCTGTCAAAACAAGCAGTGATCATTGTAATCTTGGCTAAATTGCGCATGGCATATAAGAATTTTGTTTTTGTGCTGGACTTGATTGTTTATATGCTGCTAATTAGAAGGTGAGTGATCTCAGTCAGCTACAGCCTCCAATTTGTTCTTCTCAAACAAATCTGGAATAGAGAGCTAATGCTTTACTGCAGTGAAGTAATAACCAGATAACATTACACTCTCCTTATCATGTAGTTTCTGTGAGATAGTGGCTCGCTGTGCAACCTAGGAATTGCATAAATGGGCTGATTCATCAATGCATGATATGCGGATAACACAGTGTCTGATAGAACTTCATAAATTCCAATTTGCTTATCGTTTGGATTATAAAGAGGTACAATGTAGACTGAGTTTCATGTATATTGGACTTTTAGCAGAAATTCTTAAGAATATTAACACAGGTGGGGTTTTTTGCTCATAAATTCAAATTAACAAAGGGTGACTACAAACAGCCATTTGCCAAGTGATGCATATAACAACTTGGTAAACTGGTCTTCTGGATAATCCTGTCAAATGGTGGGTGGGGGGGAGGGGAGAGACCACAATCCTGAGTTTGATCTGAAATCCAGCGATGCTGTGAAAAACTAATACTTTCCTCACCACTGAGCAGGGCAATACAAATGGTCAGCTTATAAAAAATATATACAGACTTGGCAATGGTAATCTTTATTCATCCCAAATTTCAAGTATATGGCCTCATTCAAGTTCCAGATATAGAGTGATTATCAATTATTCTGGATTGCAATTATCTAAACTAATTATAAAAATCATTTTGTTTCCTTTATATAGCCTCATAAAATAAGTCTAAAACTCAACACCCACACATAAACAAACAAATGTTCTCCAGTTGTTTTTGCTTTTTCAATATCACAGATGTGACTATAATTTTTAAAACAGATTATATCGTCCACTGTGTATGTATCACCCAGCTGCAAAGAGAGGCCGTTACAGGTAATGGGAAGTTTCTGTACCTCCATTTAACTAGCCTGTATGCTCTATCAAGGGATACAAGTTGTAAGATTATGCTCAGGGCTCCCATTATCTCTAACAAGCTGGTGCAAAGTCTGCACATTAAAACCTCATCTGGTCTCATCCACATGTGCCAAGAGGGAAAACAGGACTGGAATGGCCCACACAGATCCCTCTGCAGATGAGTACATTGGTGGACTGGCTTAATTCATTTTAATTAAATTAATGCCTATTATCCAACTACAACAATATTTTTATATTGATTCTGCCTGACATTTTGGTCAAAGTTTCAATGATAGGGTAAAAATAGCAGCAGATTTCCCCCTTTTATTCCTAAAAATGCTAACAAATAAGTTTGGATAAGTGGGCAGAATTCAGTGACAACAAAGCACCCTCAAACCTCATTGGGCTTATATTAGTAGCAGCAGCAGCAACAACCATGTTTAATCACTATCTACATGTATTCTGTTAAAGACAGCACAAAAAATAAAAGCAAATGAATTGAAAAACAATAAAAAGAGACATTATTATCCAGCAAGGAAAGCTTGTCAGAACAAAAATGTCTCCACTTCTCTCTCTCACTTCCTCCCCTTGTGCTTTATCATATGCTAAAATAATATGCATAACATTAGCATGTTAAATGATCCAGAACAATGACTACTAACCTAATATAAAAACTCTATTTCACCTGAAAACATGCAGTGAAAAAAGAGCAAATCCATCCTTTTACCTGTTCAGTAGTCATATGATTGTGCTATCCTATGACTACAACAATGATGCAGAATACTGAAATCTACAGAAAGCTATAGCTATGAGTACAATGTGATAGCAATACTCCAATAGAGGTAATTTTTCATGTATAGTTGGGGGATTCTGAGAACTTATGCTTGTCATGATTTTGGATGCATTTGCTTACAATTGCTTATTAATTGCTTATTTTGCTACAGCTAGTTTCCTCACTCCCTTTCCACTTTGCTATTGTTGATATACTGAGATATATTGATTTATTCCATTTAAGTAATGGAATAGTATGAGGGGCTCTGTATACGATTGAACCTACAAATTTAGATCAGGGTGATGATGAATGTTTCTCATTTTCTCCACACCCAAGTAACCAACCACAGTGTGCTGTTTATCCTTTAGCAAATAAACACTCCTCAAATGAGATTTTTTTCCTAAAAGTGCATTATCTTCTTTTTTCCCCCCAGAGGAACATACCCGGAATTTACCGCATGATGAAACATTTGGTCAGTTATTTATTCAGTTTGTGTGCTTTGGGTGGTGTATGTTGTACTCTAAAATATTCCATTAAACAGTCAGTTATATTATTGAGCTGATATTCTGATATCACAGCATTCTGTTGCCTGTACTGGTTCCAGTAGTGAATGACTCAATGCAAGCAAGTAAACAAAACCAACTAGAAGATGAGATGGAAGCTACCTTTCTGCACCATTTTATGATTTATTTTTATTTTGTAAAAGTCCTCCTGAAAAATTGCCAGCATGTTAGTATCCATTTCTCTTAATGTACACATTTTTGCAACCAGTTTTCCCCAACAGAATGTATTTTCATTTGTTACTTTTATTCATGGGTAGGCAAACTAAGGCCCATGGGCTGGATCTGGCCCACTGACAGTCCAGGAATCTCTGCGTGGATCGCCAGTGTGCACGTTCTTTCCCTCTTCCTCACACGGCAGCAGTGGCGGCGGTGCCTCCTCCCTGGAGAAGCTCCTCCTAGCTTCTCCCCACCCTGGGGAGGAAGGGGGCTGGGCTTTGTTGGTGCCAGCAGCAGCAGTGCTCAAGCAGCCGCCATTGTAGGCAGCCCCTCTCCGGAGCCCTTTCGCGCTCCACTCATTGTCCCTCCACCACCACCAGCCCCTGCCACTCACGAGACACAGGTAAGCAGCCACTGGGGCTCTTGGTACTTTTGCATCATCCCCTCCCCCCAAAAAATATAGTCTGCCCCCCCACCAGGTCTGAGGAACAGTGGACTGGCCCCCTGCTGAAAACATTTGCTGACCCCTGCTTTTATTCAGGTAAAGGTAAAGGGACCCCTGGCCATTAGGTCCAGTCGTGAACAACTCTGGGGTTGTGGCGCTCATCTCGCTTTATTGGCTGTGGGAGCCAGCGTACAGCTTCTGGGTCATGTGGCCAGCATGACTAAGCCGCTTCTGGCAAACCAGAGCAGCACACGGAAACGCCGTTTACCTTCCCGCCTGAGCGCTACCTATTTATCTACTTGCACTTTGAGGTGCTTTCAAACTGCTAGGTTGGCAGGAGCAAGGACTGAGCAACGGGAGCTCACCCCGTCACGGGGATTCGAACCGCCGACCTTCTGATCAGCAAGTCCTAGGCTCAGTGGTTTAACCCACAGCGCCACCTGCATCCCTACAACCTCTGAGTAGCATGGCATAAAATTGCATTTTAAGACCCCTCTCTCTCATTCTTCATCAGCAGCTTGTCAGAGTTCATATTGTTTCCATAATTTTTGTTTGAAACCTCACTTGCTCACTAACTTTGGAGCCAGCAGTAGTTTGGTAAGCCTATTTTTTAAAAATCTTTAACATCTGTATTTTAGAGGAAGCTGCAGAATATTTGATGAAACACACTGTACATTCATTATTCCCCTCCTTGCAGTACAACAATTCTCTCAGGTTTTAATGGCTTTTGATAATAAGGTACAAAATTTAACAGTTAGCCAAATTGCTTTTTCTGTTTTATAGAAAAAACAAATGAAATATACCAGACTTTGCTGGAGAGAATAAATGCTGCCTGAATGTTGCCAAAAGAAAGGTGTTTTCAATTAGTTACTGCAGTGCAAAATAAAATTACTATATTTTACTTATTCTTGTCTTTGTTTGAAAAGCTACATTTCTAAGAAAAAATGGATGTGAAAATATGTGCATCTCCATAGTTTGCTAGAAATCCAGTACACATGGAAAAGGTAAAGATGGATATCAATCCATTGTAGACCAAACAGTTGCATGAGCACTATGATAACTGAACTTTCTTCCCTTTTTGGCAAAATAGGCATGGCAAGTATGCATACATCTGTAGCCAATATGATGTTGTCAGGGGTTTAGGTGCAGAGGCACGGGCAAGAGAGGAAACAGAGAGCGAAGGGGAGGAGACAGAGGAAAGGATGAGTGATGACGACGACCCGAGATCTCCCAGTCTTTCCAGTGAATCAGAGGATTCACAGAAAGGAGCACCAGTGGCCAGGGCAAGGGGGGAATCTAGAGAGGCACCCCAGGAAGATAGAGCCAGAGGAGACTCAGGGGGGAGCAGCTGGAAATCGGGACCAGCGTCACCGCCAGGAAGCAGGGAAGAGGAAAGGAGCCAGGGGGGAAGCGCTGGCAGCTCACCACAGGAGGGAGGGCAGGAGTCAGGAGTGGCCACACCTCCATCGGGGAGCGAAGAAACGGTTAAGAGGAAAGTGGAAGGTTGGGCGCGCGCGCCAAGTTCAAATGCAGAGGAAGGCGGCGCAGTGAGCAGCCCCGAAAGGGAACCAGGTCCTAAAGCCCGACGCAAGGAGGCAGAAGGGTCCGGGTCAGCGTCAGAAGAATCCCGGAAGGAAGAAGCCCCGGGGGGTAGAGGGACCCAGAGGAGGACAGTCAGGAGGAAAAGGTGGAGCAAGGCTAGGATATTAAGTTGGTGCGCACGGGGCGGAGACTCAGACGGAGCCACGCCGATCTAGCTAGTAGACGTAGAGTTGCAGACAGCAGCGTGAGAATGGAAACTGTAATTCAATAAAGACTTTTACTTAATGACCGCTGGCTAGCGTGATCCTCTGTGAGCTAGGATCTTGAAGCAGCTCTGACAGTAGGCTCCGTCTCAACATTGTGGGCATCTGCAGCCTCGAGGAGGGGAGAGAAACAGGCGCCCACTAGCGAGCTCACGAACGGCAGGAGACATGACGGCTGAGCAGCAGATAGAGGACCTCAGAAAAGCAGTGGCACAACTGAACGCCGAGGTTCTCGCATCCAGGAAGAGAGAGGACGAGGCAGCTGCCGCCTGCAGGGATCTCCAGGTCAGGTTAGACGTACTGGCAAAGCAAACACCCCGGCAGGAGGGAATTGGGTTGGCGAGACGGACAGGCGGACTGCTCTCTCACTTCGATGGGAACCTGCAACAGTATCCCAACTTTAGAGCCGACGTACTGTGCGCACTGCAACTGTTGCATAAAGACTTTAGAGATGAACAGGAGAGAGTGGGGTTCATCATGTCCCATCTGCATGGGGAGGCGAAAGCATGGTTGCGCAATTTATGGAGAGATAACGATCCAGCGCTCCAGAATGCGGATGCCTTTATTAAAGCGATGGATGGGTGTTTCTTATCAAGTATTGACATTGATCTTGCACGGAAGGAGGTGCATGGGCTGAGACAAGGGAGGGCCAGCGTCAGACAGTATCATGCCCGCTTTTTCGCCTTGGTCAGCGCCCTGGAATGGGACAGAGATTCGGCTCCTGTAAGAGACCTCTTTTGGGAGGGACTGCACAACTCGATTAAAGATGAGATAGCGAGGGGGGAGAGACCCCGAACCACCCAGGAGGTCGTTCAGAGGGCACTGGCTGTGGGGGTGAGGCTGGAAGGACGTCCGTGGAGCAAGGACGAAGGACGTGGAGGGCGCGAACCAGCCGGGGGCCTCTCCTTCTTTCCCAGAGAAGCAGCACGGGCGCAATCCACGCCTCCGCCAGGAGGAGGAGCCGAACCTATGGAGGTTGGAGGTGCAAGGGCTCAGTCAGCAACCAGAGCCCTAGCACCGGCAGCAGTGAAGGCGAAGCCTCCTAGAGGGACCAGGAAGTGTTACGTCTGTGAGCAGCCAGGGCATATGGCGAAAGAGTGTCCCCAGAGGCCCCACAAGCTTACTGCAGCCTCAGCAATGGTGACTGCAGCAACGCAGCAGGGAGGACCACAGCAGGGAAACGACGATGTCTGGCTGGAGGAAGAGGCACTGGGGCCCAGCCAGACGTGTTAGTGACGCAGTCCCCAGAGATTTTACAGCCAGTGAACCCCCTCCCGCCCAAACCAGTAGTGAGGCTCACAGCATCTCTCCAGCTGCCCAATGGAATCACCATGGACGTGCCAATCACCATCGACTCCGGCAGCAACGCGGACTTTATAGGACAGGAATTTGTCGACAGGCACGCTGTGCAGTTGCTGCCGGCCACACTGCCCCTGCAGGTTGTCACTGTGGATGGCAGGGAGCTGCTAGGGGGGCAAGTGGTGAAGCAGACGCCACCAATGGTGATGCAACTTGGAAATCACAGGGAAGTCATCAGCTTCAACGTCACTCAACTGTCTGACACGCCCATTGTATTGGGCATGAGTTGGCTGGACAAGCACAGCCCAACGATGGCTTGGTTCCAGAGGCAGCTGGTTTTCGGCTCTTCCTTTTGTGCTGAACACTGCATCGTACCCAGGCAGGAAGGAGAGGAAGAGGAGTCACAGCTGCTGCTAGGCACGCTGCAAGCGATTCCCCACAAGTACGCAGAATTTCTGGAAGTTTTCTGCGAGAAGGAGGCGGACAGGCTACCCCCTCACAGACCATATGACTGCAAAATTGACCTGCTGCCGGGGGCGGCGCTGCCTAAAGGGAAGCTGTATTCCATGTCTGAGGACGAACTGCAGGAACTCAAAGACTTCATCGATCATAATTTGGAGCGCGGTTTCATCCGAGAGTCTAAGGCAGCGGGGGGCAGTCCTGTATTCTTTGTTAAGAAGCGAGACACGCCCCAAAAAAGACTCGTAGTGGATTACAGGATTTTGAACAGTGTGACCAAGCCGTCGGACTTCCCCATGCCCCGCATCGACGACCTCCTGGCGAAGGTACGGAAGGGAAAGGTGTTCACCAAGTTGGACCTGCGGGGGGCGTACAACCTCATTCGCATGCGGGAGGGTGATGAGTGGAAGACAGCCATGTTCACGCCACTGGGTACCTACGAATACAGAGTTATGCCTTTTGGACTGCAAAATGGCGCTCACGTTTTTCAAGCATTTATGCATCACGTGTTGGTGGGACTTCTCTACAAGACGTGCGTCTGTTTCTTGGATGACATCCTGATCTTTTCGGAGTCGCAGCAAGAACATGACAAGCACGTCAAGGAAGTGCTGGGCAGGCTAAAGCAACACAGGCTCTACGCCAAGCTGGAGAAGTGCCAATTTGACGTGCCGGAGGTGGATTTTCTGGGCTACAAGCTGTCTGACAAGGGGCTCGCCATGGACAGCGCCAAGGTTCGAGCGGTGTTGGATTGGAAGAGCCCACGCAACCGGAAGGAGGTCCAACGGTTTGTCGGCTTTGCGAACTTCTATCGCAAGTTTATCAAGGGCTTCGCGATGCAGACGGCGGCCATCACTGACACCCTTAGCTCCAAGAAGAAGAAGTTCATCTGGACAGAGCAGGCGGAGCAGTCCTTTCAGGCCCTCAAGCGTCTCTTCGCGTCGGAAGAGCAGCTGCTTCATGTCAACCCCAGCATGCCGATGAGGGTGGAGACAGACGCTTCGGACAGAGCAGTGGGGGCGGTCCTGCTGCAGAAGGACCAGCAGGGCGTGTGGCGGCCGGGAGCGTTTTACTCCAGGAAGCTCAGCAAGTCCGAGCAGAACTACACCATATGGGACAGGGAGTTGCTGGCCATTCATGCAGCGTTCAAGGCGTGGAGGCACTTTCTGATCGGCGCCAAGCACACGGTGCAGGTTTGCACGGACCACAAGAATCTGGAACACTGGCGCACGGCACAGTTCCTGAACCAGAGGCAGATACGTTGGGCTGAGTTCTTTGCGGACTTCGACTTCCGAATAGAGTATGTCCCGGGGGACACCAACATCATGGCAGACGCTCTCTCCCGCAAGCCACAGTATCTGGAGGACGCAACACCAGCGGCCGCCATGCACATCTTTGCACCGACAGTGTGGGCGTGCGCCGCGGCGACCGTGGACCTAGAGGCGGTGCGGCGAGCGTTGCAGGGGGACTCCTTCGCACAGACGAAGATGGCAGAGGTGCGAGGGGGCAAGGCAGCGGCCGACGGTTTCCAGCTACGAGATGGATTGCTCATCCGTAAAGGGGCCATCTACGTGCCGGGTGACGAACTTCGAGCCAAGGTGCTACAGCAGCTGCACGACGCACCCACGGCCGGGCACTTTGGCAAGGAGAAGACGGTGGAATTAGTAGCCAGGGATTTCTGGTGGCCTGGAATGAGAGGGGAGGTCGCAGACTACGTGGCGAGGTGTGACACTTGCCAGAGGGCAAAGACGGTGCACAAACCGCCGGCTGGACTGTTGGAGCCGCTGCAAACTCCGGTCGAACCTTGGGAAAGGGTGGCTCTGGACTTTGTCACGGATCTGCCCAGCTCAAGGGGCAAGACGGCAGTGCTGGTGGTGGTGGACCTGTTCTCCAAGATGGCGCATTTCATTCCGTGTGCTAAGGTGGCCACGGCAGAGCAAACCGCCAAACTGTTCATAGACCACGTGTTCAAGGTTCACGGTCTGCCACGGTCTATTCTGTCCGACCGCGGGCGGCAGTTCATCTCGAACTTCTGGCAGAAGCTGATGGGCTTCCTAAACGTCAAGATCAATCTGGCGTCGGCGAGACACCCGCAGACCAACGGGCAAGCGGAGCGAGCCAATGCCATCATGCAGCAGTACCTGAGATGTTATGCGAACCAACAGCCTGCGACGTGGGTGGATTACCTGCCGCTTGCAGAGTTTGCCTACAACAACACGAAGCACGTATCCACGGGCGTCACGCCGTTCTTCGCCAACAACGGGCGGCACCCTAGAACCTTCCCGGGACTGGAATGCAGGGGAGAAGGGGAGCCGCAGTCAGCAGATGCGTTCGCGTCGGAGCTGCAGGAAGTCCACGATCAGCTGCGGCGCCACCTGGAGCTGGCTAAACACGCATACAAGGTACAAGCGGACAAACACAGAAGGGTTGGCGAAGAGCTCCACGTGGGAGACTGGGTCTGGTTAGCAGCCCACGCAGTGCCGGCCAGGTCGTTGGCCAAGAAGAAACTAGGGCATAAACAACTGGGGCCCTACCAAGTCGAGGAGCAGGTCAACCCGGTGGCTTTCAGGCTGGCGCTTCCGGAGGGTTCCAGAATGCATCCGGTGTTCCACAGATCGGTGCTCACTCCCTACAAGGCACCGCACAGGTTCCAGGAACCCGGAACGGCGCCGAGTCCGCTCAGAGAAGGAACGGGGCACGCGGGAGTGGCACAGGAGGAGCGCATCAACGAAGTCACGGAGATTTTGGACTCCAGATGGGGGGAAGAGGGAGTAGAATACTTTCTCGCCAGGGAGGGCACCCCGGCCAGTGCGAACAGCTGGGTGCCGGGCTACGCTTTAGACGAACCTCTGCTCAAAGACGAGTTTCATGCCCTCTTCCCACATAGACCTATGCCAGCGGACTTTTTCGACGACTGGCTTTTCACGCCCACGCTTTCGGACAGCACGTTCAGGGGGTTCGACTCGGACGAGGAACCGACACGAGACGTCCGTTCCCCGGAGGGGTCACCCTCGGGATCTGTCTCAGAACCCTCGTATTGGTGGGACGATAGACCGGAGGAGCAGTTCCGCAGGAAGTGGCTGGACTGTTCCGGCCGAGCAACGCCGCCTGGAGGAAGTGCGGGAGAGACGGACATGGACATTTTCGGGGACGACCCTGGTTTCGAGCACGGCGGCACAGAGATGGAAGAGGAGGTGACTGTCGTCAACGAGAGCAGGGAGGAAGACCCGGAAGAGTTCCGATGGAGGCCTGCCACGGGAAGCGACCGATATCCGACGTTCGTCCCTTTGCAACAGCAGCCCCCAGCTCCAGCACCGGAAGGAGGGGAGGGGGGACTGGGGGGCTTCGAGGGGGGGATGGATGTCAGGGGTTTAGGTGCAGAGGCACGGGCAAGAGAGGAAACAGAGAGCGAAGGGGAGGAGACAGAGGAAAGGATGAGTGATGACGACGACCCGAGATCTCCCAGTCTTTCCAGTGAATCAGAGGATTCACAGAAAGGAGCACCAGTGGCCAGGGCAAGGGGGGAATCTAGAGAGGCACCCCAGGAAGATAGAGCCAGAGGAGACTCAGGGGGGAGCAGCTGGAAATCGGGACCAGCGTCACCGCCAGGAAGCAGGGAAGAGGAAAGGAGCCAGGGGGGAAGCGCTGGCAGCTCACCACAGGAGGGAGGGCAGGAGTCAGGAGTGGCCACACCTCCATCGGGGAGCGAAGAAACGGTTAAGAGGAAAGTGGAAGGTTGGGCGCGCGCGCCAAGTTCAAATGCAGAGGAAGGCGGCGCAGTGAGCAGCCCCGAAAGGGAACCAGGTCCTAAAGCCCGACGCAAGGAGGCAGAAGGGTCCGGGTCAGCGTCAGAAGAATCCCGGAAGGAAGAAGCCCCGGGGGGTAGAGGGACCCAGAGGAGGACAGTCAGGAGGAAAAGGTGGAGCAAGGCTAGGATATTAAGTTGGTGCGCACGGGGCGGAGACTCAGACGGAGCCACGCCGATCTAGCTAGTAGACGTAGAGTTGCAGACAGCAGCGTGAGAATGGAAACTGTAATTCAATAAAGACTTTTACTTAATGACCGCTGGCTAGCGTGATCCTCTGTGAGCTAGGATCTTGAAGCAGCTCTGACAGATGTTATTATCTGCTATTAGGCCCAGTTACCATAGTTGATGGTCAGGGAAGATGGAGCAATAGAGGGAGACATACCTCAAAGTGCTAAGATAGAGCTTATTTGGAAAAAATGACTCTAATAATTGTTTAAATGTCTGATGTATTTTGAACAATTGTTTTTCAGAAACAACTGCACAATTAAATATAATTCCGAAAACTGCATTCCATGACTCCTGTTCATCCACAAACACCCATTGCTGTCTCCTCCCCCATCTTAACTTTTAGCAGCTCCTGTAGTGGAGGAAAGCAAATAGTGGATAGTACCAAAGCAAATGGTAAATCAAACCTGACAAAAGCATAATTATTACAACATATATTGATTTTTTTCCCAATTAAAATTGATCCACAGTTATTCTCATTAGCTTAATTTGACTGTAATTGACATCATTAACCAAAAAACACAAGGACATGTCCAGACTTAAGAAGAAATTAATGGATCTTCATTATTTACTGGCAATTTACAGGGGTTTTCATTGTGCATTTTCTTTATATTACTGCAAAAAATTGCTAGTTATCAACTCAAGGTTTTCTGTTTGAAAAATTAATCACAATGATTTTTATAAAGTTTTTTTTTTAAAAAAAACACAAAAACCCACACACAACAAAACCGTATGAGCAAGCCAGATTTTCCCACCAGTGATTGAAGAAAAGATTCTATTTATATGAAGTAGTACTTTGTATAAGCATAAACATCAATTTTATTAAATTTGACATACCTAATAAATACGAAAACCTGGCTGAGTTTACTTTTTTAACAAGAAATGATGAAACGTTAATAAAATAAGTGTTTCATTGCTCTTCTCATGTTCTCTATTTTTGTTTCTCAACAGAACACTTAAACCTATGAAAATTCACTAGAAAGAGCTGCATATTTCATTGTTAAATATACACCTTGAAAAATGAGAGTGTTCTGATGAAATGTATACAGAATTCTTTTCTACACATTACAAATGACTTCTATTGACAGTGATTACTTTAAAATCGACTTTCTTCCTTTTACAATGTGAACTCCTGAAGTATAGCTCAGAGATCGTGTCTTTCACATGGGGAAACGTTCCTGCAGGCTCTGAAGGATATAGAATCAATTAATCCATTGCAGCACGGTGCAAGGCAATTTGAGATCCTGGCATATGAACTGCTGGAACCCAGAATATGAAGAGGAGCAGGGAAACCAAAGCAGTTGGGAACAAAGGAAACTACCTTACACCAGGTCAGACAATGTGCCCATCTAACCCTGTACTGCATGGGCAGATGTTTTCACTGAGGGCCTCTTTCTCATCACATGCTACCATAACTAGAGATGATGGGAGATTAGATGTGGGACCTTCTGCAATGGAATGTACATATCACATCAATGTGCTATTGTCCCTGTGCATAGACATAATTATGTAGATAAGTAAATATGGACTTCATGGCAGCTAAAATAATAAGTGCCAGGTGGCATCTGTGTAAGTTCACAGTCTGGCATCAACTATTGAGCTTCCACCACCAGTATTCGGGGGGGGGGGGGACTGGGGGCTGGTGTGCCTCTCTTAGGGAGGGAGTGCAACAGTTTTCTGGCAGATCTACAACATGGCATATGTCAGGGACAGCCAACACGGTGCCTCCCAGATGTTGTTGAACTACAACTCCCAACGAGGGGAGTTGTAGTTCAACAATACCATCCACCTGAAAAGTAAGGTAACCACAACAGAAACCGTAGGCCTCACCCAAAAGAATTCCACAAAAGAGTTGTCTCCCCTTTTGTAATTTTTGAATGAAATTTCTTTTCTCATTAATTTATGGGGAATTGTTGGGGAAATATGCAGAGTAATTTTGAGCAGAGCACTAATACTTATGTTGGCTCATGATGAGCCACAGTTTGATGCAATGTGCTTCGTATCCTCTGTGGGGGTGAGGGCGGAGGGGTCTATATTCTCTTAAAATCAGAATTCCACAACTTCTCAGCCAAAAGATGCTACAGTAGAAGCAGCACAATATCTGCAAGTAATTTATTTATCTCTGTTATCGTGTCAACTTTTAGTTATTTAATAGGTAGGCATATGATTAACCTCACTGCCAATCCTTTAAACCCAGAGCCCAGTCCACAAGAACATAAAATTGTCCCTTTAGCTTTCTTTATCAAGTTTGTGAGACCTGACATTATTTCAAAAGGATTACTAAGGCACAAATCCCAGGATATGTGTTGCTGCCCATTCTTTATCAATTTTGCAAAACACTCCTGGGTAATTGTTTAAAGGGAATTCTGAGTTTAATGGAGCTTTGCATACCCAAGATAATGGCCATGCCTTTGTTTATATTGTTCACATATCCCAAGATGGTACAGAATTGAGTCAAGAGCCCCTAATTATCTTAAGGGCCTTCCTTTACTTTCAATTCATTCCGACCTCTAATTAGCCAATTTGCTATGTAAACAAGTCAAAGAAGAGAAGTTTGGGTAGTGGGCTTAGGATAAGCGATTAATCAAAACCTCTTGCAGCAATCTAAAACTCATACAGAATTATGCTTGCTCGGGTTGTTTGGCCTTTTTCAGTTTCATGTCATGCTCTACTGAGGAATTGTTCTTTTATGTACACTATTCTGCTCAAATATTCTGACCCATCACATCGCCTTTTTAGCAGTGGTTTGCCCTCTTCAGGTATTCAAATGAACAAATGAAAGAGTAAGTCTGGCCCTTATCAGGCGGGTGGCTTTGCGGGTGGGCCCCAGAACTTCCTGGTAAACCAGCCTATCACAGGCCAGATCGTCTTCCTATCCCCAAATGGCCCAATGGCAGCAGGAGTTAGGGGCCTTTCCCTGAGCACAGGACCAACCGACCAATTACAGCCCTTGGCACCATATCAAGGGGAAGTTTAAATACCAGGGTTTTTTCACAGGTGCTACGACCTTGCTATGGACAATGTGAATTGCCTAATTTTCAGGGGCTGGGCAGGAATTTTTGCCACTTGGCTAACTGGCACCACCATTTGGGTTTTTGCCTTCCTCATAGCAATCGTCACAACTTTATGAGGCAGATAGGCACGAAATTAAAAGACGCCTGCTTCTTGGGATAAAAACAATGACAAACCTAGACAGCATATTAAAAAGCAGAGACATCACCTTGCCAACAAAGGTCCGTATAGTTAAAGCTATGGTTTTCCCAGTAGTGATGTATGGAAGTGAGAGCTGGACCATAAAGAAGGCTGATCGCCAAAGAATTGATGCTTTTGAATTATGGTACTGGAGGAGACTCTTGAGAGTCCCATGGACTGCAAGAAGATCAAACCTATCCATTCTTAAGGAAATCAGCCCTGAGTGCTCACTGGAAGGACAGATCCTTAAGCTGAGACTCCAATACTTTGGCCACCTCACGAGAAGAGAAGACTCCCTGGAAAAGACCATGATGTTGGGAAAGATGGAGGGCACAAGGAGAAGGGGACGACAGAGGACGAGATGGTTGGATAGTGTTCTCGAAGCTACCAGCATGAGTTTGACCAAACTGCAGGAGGCAGTGGAAGACAGGAATGCCTGGCGTGCTCTGGTCCATGGGGTCATGAAGAGTCGAACACAACTAAACGACTAAACAACAAGTCTTGGTTGGAGGGGAGGTTGTAGTCTCTGCCTGCCCCTCCACGGGTAAGGGTATCCTGTTAAAGGGATCTGGGAGGAGTGGCTCTTGTCCAATGCCCAGATGGGGGCTAGGATCATACCACTCCTCCAATGGGGACCGCTGGGGGGCAGAACGCATCTGTAACCAATAAAGCTGTGGCCTTATTTGATCTCCAAATCAATATGCTCCACTTCTGACCTTCATGCATTCATTGTGGAAGTTTTGGGAAGGGGGATTCTAGCCAGGTTCAGATGAAGACCATTAGAATCCTCTCTGCATTCAGAGTAAAAGGAGGATTCTAAACACATTCAGCTGAACAACTGGAATCTCCTTGCAGACATTGGGAGCTGAGGGGACAGGGCAGTGCACACAGATACATTGGGGTGGGGGAATTGTGCATGCCCCAGGTTCAACCCTCATGCTTTCTTCTGAATGTCTGAAGATAGCTAAAGTTAGAGGGGAAAATAGCACCTCACAGAGTCAGGACCTGCCAAGGCTAAAACAATGAAGAAACCCGGGACATTGGTTACCTTGCTGAGGTCCTCTCTTCAATGAGACGATTATCCTCATAGAGAGAAGACTAACTAAGAGATGTTGTGGGCACATTTTAAGAAACAACTAACCTTGTGCCAGCAGCAACAGCTTAAAAAATCATTGAAATAGTGAGAAATCCCAGGACTCTTGACAGTAGTCTGGGAGAGAGGGAACAGTTCCACTACTGGAGGAAGTGATTCACAAGAGTTAGTGGAGAACTCACTGTACAGATCTTAATCAAAACATGAAGGAGAGGAAAGGAGAATGAGGTATAAAACAGAAAGACATAGATAAGGTAAATGTTTGGGTTATTTAAGGCATTTGTGATTCCTCTGGCATTTTGAAGGGAACAGAACTTAGAATTCTAAAACCTCTCCAGTGAAAATTTATAATACTCTGTGTGGCCATATGGCATGTGTAAATATTTCCAGAATGCTGTGGGCTTTGAGATGGGATGAAGAGAGCAAACAGTTTTATTACCATTTTAATGAACACTGATGCTAAAGCTTTAGCTGAAGTTCAGCTATACTTGTGTGTAGACTGTGGGGTCATCCATAAAACATGTCACACTAAAAACCACAGTAGCAGCTCTTTTCACTCCTCCCTTGACCTTCTTGTCACAATTGGTCTCAAACAGATTCTTACCCAAAAGTATTAAATACTTATTGGGACAACCTTGGTATTTTATTGCCTCTGAACTATCATTCAATTTTTGAGTTGGAAGGAAGCTTCATTAATAGGGAATAATGAACTTGCTCACTAGAAGCCTCAGCACTGCATGGAGAACAGTACTGCATGGGGAACATAAATTTCCAGCTTACCTTTGGGTGCCGGGAGACAGTAGAAGAAGTGGGGGTGCTGGTAGCTAGGGGTGTGCAGGGCCCCCTAGATTTACTTTGTCTGCATTTGTGCCTTTAAAAAATTGTTTCTGAGTTGCCCTGTACTTTTTCCACTTCAGTCTGTAATTATGGGTCCAAACGGCTCTGTATAAAATTAGGATTTGTTTTCTCCATTCACTATATAATGGGGAATCCAAAAATGTCTATAGAATTTCCCCACTTCGGCCCAAAATTTACAGGCACAAGTGCAGCTCCATGTGGATTAAGCCTACCGAATAGGTCCAGGGGCTTTATGTGGGAGAAATTGAAAGGGGTTTCTTTCCTCCATAAGAGATTTGCTTCTTGCTCTTTCTTAAAAAGGTAAAGGACCCCTGACAGTTAAGTCCAGTCGCAGATGACTCTGGGGGTGTGATGCTCATCTTGCTTTACAGGCCGAGGGAGCCTTTCTTATCTTGTAACAATTAAGAGGTTGGGCAAATGATGTAAATTATCACTTGCATATTTTTAAAAAGACATTTCAAGCTTCACACCAGTTCTCTTTGCGTCCGCCACAAAGTTACCGGTAGGTTGTCCAGAATGCTTTCTGTAGAGCTCTTGGTGTTTTTATTCTCTGTTCTTTTTTAATGCAGATCAATATAGGGTTTCTGATTATTTTTTAAATGAAACTTTTGAGTTAAAAAAACCCACGACAACTCTCGGCTGGTGTGCTTTATCAATCCTATCAAGCACTCTTCAGTGCTCCGCAGGTAATATTTTGGACAACCTCAGATATATATAGTTGGCAATACTGCACAAGAATGTGTATTTAGGAGAAATGCACATTAAAATATATATGTGGGGGGAACTGTAATTTAAGATAGGAAAAATGAGAAACTGAGAGAAACCTATATTGACAGATCCCTCTGTTCCTAAACAAAATATCCCTCAGGCTCACATGAACCACTGAATGGAAGAAGGTGCCTATCCCAGGGGCAAAGACCTCAGGCCAGTTTAACATCTTTTAATATTATTTAAATATTAGTCACCGCCACATAATGCTGGTTGGGTGGTTTTAGCTCGAGTGAGGTGGTTTTAGTTCTGAGTGCCTCTGTGTGTATTAGGTCTCTTGTTTACTGTGTCCAACATTTACTTTTTATTATTCTTTTGTCTTGGTGTTGGATTAAATGTTGAATCAACTGTAATTTATTGCATTTTTAGCCTTGATTTAAATGTGGTTTTCTGTACATCATGAAAACAGATGGAACATATATCCTATAACAAGGGTCTGTGGAACAAAAAAAAATGTAGATGTTAAGAAGTGGACAGAAGTTCAAAGAACTGGAAGAGAGCACAACCTCTTTCTTGCTAATTACAAACTATGCAGGACTTGCATAGTTACTGCAGAAGGCTTGAGGTCGTGTGCTTTTATATTGACAAATTGAATTCAGTGCTTTAATATATTGTACAGATGTGAAATATTGTTCAAAAGAGCCATGCCAGAATACAATTTTGCAATCACTTAATCTGCATGTCAATATTTTATAGGCAATTTTATTTAACATCTTGTACATTTATTTAACATCACTGTACATTTTCAACAGTGAAACTGGAGGTCCTCAGGAGTAATTGTTCTAAAACAATAAGTGGGTTCCCTCCCCATTTTTGTCTGATGGAGAAACAGCCATCATTTATATTTTTGAAAAGCAGTACTTTAAAACATTTCATTGTATCAATCAAGGTCAACTTAATCCAAGGCAATCTTAGGGCAGTCAAGTGCACTGAAGATGCAGGTAAAGTTGCAAGAAGAATTCCACTAAAATATGATTAGATAAAATGACTAGGTGAAGTGTGCATCTCTCACTCTGAGGTTGCATAGTGTGAATTATCATGCCTACCATGTGGCACTGCAAGCAGTGAAGAAAGTGCATGTTGCAGCCTGCATTGCATCTTCAAACAACTATCTGGTGGAGTTTCTATAAGTTCTCCAGACGCTGCTGATTCCCACTATGGGGTGGGACTGTTGGAGCCCTTGAAGACTGACTGTGACCAGTTGACTGCACATTTTGGGTGGCCACTTATGTCTCTGAGATTCAGTCAACCTTCACGAGCGACCAAGCCATTAGGGCAGGCATAGGCAAACTCAGCCCTCCAGATGTTTTGGGACTACAGTTCCCATCACCCCTGACTATTAGTCCTGCTAGCTAGGGATCATGGGAGTCATAGGCCAAAAACATCTGGAAGGCCAAGTTTGCCTATGCCTGATTTAGGGAACGCTTTGCCAACTGAAGTTTAGCAGGAGTCATGTCTTTTAAAAACTGTACATTGGAACCCAGTTTTCCTGTTTTACTATTTTATTGATGTTTTTACTCTATTTTGATGTTTCTCTGTTCTGTACCTTTGTTATATTTTCTACCAAAGGGTGGTTTATAAATATTTACATAACAACCAAATTAAAGTTGCTCGACTTTGGAGTGGTCTTGATTCTGCAGTTGTAGTCCTGACTGAAGTGTCCAATGTCATAGCATGTGAAATGGTGTGGGCTCATGCTTGAGTTTATACAGTCTGATAAAATGCTTGCCATTTTGTGGCCAACCATGTGCTCTCTTGACTTCTGTCCCTCTTGGCTTATTAAATCAAGCAGAGAAAGTTTGACTGGTTAGGTCAAGGAATCTGTTTAAGATTTCATTGCATGAGGTGGTGGTCCCTGCCACCTTGAAAATGGCAGTGGTACAACCATTCCTATAAAAGCTGGACTTGGATCAATTACCTTGGACTAACTAGTTACAAACACTGGTAGTGGAGAGGATCATTGCAGGGTGGGGATGCAGGCATTCTTAAATGATACTGATTATTTAGCCCCAATCCAAACTGAATTTAGGCCTGGTCATGGAACAAGTTCAAATGCAGTGACTTTTTATGGAACCTGTAATTCATGTATTTCCACACTGTCAACCCCAGTGTCTTTAAAACAATAAAAAATAAAAACTTAATAGAATGGTTGTGATGCCACCAACCATCAATAATAGAGTTGGGGTTCCTCAAGCTATGTGCCTGTGTGTGTTAGCTCAGTGGGACAAACTTTTCAGGACTGCATCCCTTCTGACAATTATTGGCTGCATCCTTATTGAATTATTATTATTATTTATTTTATTATTTTATCACTTGCTGCAAACATTTAAGTACTTATGCAATTATGGCTGTAACCTTTTTTTCTGAAAAAAGGGGCTATTTGATATTCTTCTTCTAAGAGCATGGTGAAAACATCTACATATTTTCTCGCCATTAAGGAGGTCTGGAAAAATAGTAGGATTTCTCCTTTTTATCGCAATGGATATACTATTCATAAATAAATGAATTTATGAAGGACCTGTTGCGTGCAGAAGAACATTATCACCATTGTAGGCAAGACCATCTAGCTATGTTCCACTGACTCATTCAAGTTTATTTTAATATAAACTTTTAAATGTATTTTTTTTCCAGAATGTGTCATCAAAAATCCGTAGGTAAGTGGTGATTGAAGGCTGTCTTTGTATTGCATTGATAAAGGTGACAATTTGTTTAACTTTGCTAAAATACTCACTAATTTCATTGCCCAATTCTCCATGTATAAAAAGTATTGTATTGTTTGAATGACAAAGTGATACTTTAAACAAAGGATGAATTGTGCAGATGAACAGAAATCACTTAAGTGTTTTTTAGGATCCAGATCCCAGCTTTGGGGCGGGGGAAATTCCCTTCATTTATTATCAGCAAGGTATTTGCTTTCTTGAAGTTCAGATGCTGAAAGTTGCACTGTGGAAGTTATCCTACACATCCTTCTCTTTGTCTGCTTCAGTGTGTTACTTACTTAATGAGCCACATTGGGATTCATAAAAGCCTCACAGGTGCACTTACTTGCTCGGGCTGCCTATGTCTTCTTCTTGCCTTGTCCTTTCCAGATTCCCCTGCCTGCATTTTGACTGATCTTTAGAGCAGCTTTTGAGTGCCTTGCCTTCAGAGGTTTTGACCTCCTGTAACAGTAAACATCAGCCCCATTGAGCTTTTCTACCTTTGTTTCTTCTTCACCTTTGCTTTGCCCTAAGTCATCTATATAAATCCTGATCCTGCATTTTTGTAGTGTTCGTGCAAGCCTGTTCTGCAAAGATAGACCTATACCAAATTGTTTTTCTTTCACTGCTGCTTTTTTATTTATCATTTCTTGATAAACTGCAACCCCAGTGAAACCAAACAAAGGTACATTTAGCATTACATATGATAGCAATTCTTATGACTATTCATTATGGCTTATTTAAGGCTTACTCAAACCATTGTTCAACCTATTTCACCACTGTCTATACTAGTCCTCCAATTTCTCAAAAGTCGTATTCTCCCACCCAATTGCCTCCTGTTTTTCTGTTTTATTTGCAGGGAACTTCAGAATTTGTTTAGAATTTTGGTGGGTGCAAGGTGAAGTTCATCTTATCACTGTGAGATGTGTGGTTTGTGTTTTCCTTTCTATAAATCACCAACACCTGCCTGCCCAGGTGCAAAAAGGCCCATGGAAGGAGTTACGCCATAATGTCTTCCACTGAGCTTTAATTGAAACAGCTTTCCATGTTTCAATTAAAGCTCAGTGGAAGACATTATGAAGTAGCTCTTCCATAGCACGTTTTGCAGACCAGGAAGTTCCAGTAGTTCAGGAGGCTCATCCAGCATTGTATTCTGCCCAGAAGTGAGCTGTAAATGCTCCAATGCCAAAATTAGCTTGAGAAATCCTTCTATTTAAACCAGACTTTGAGGCACAGCAAAACCGAAAAACGATAAACAAATGGAAGTGGGAAATTGTCTCATTCCTCAGAAGGCCCCTATGTAGGTGGGGGGTTTTTTAAGGACAAAGTTGTATAATAAACTTTCACTAGCAGGTTTCGACGGACATTTGGACAATAGATCTAATAATGTGGGAACATGACAAATTATAGTTCTCATTCAGCACAAGACAATAGTTTATTGATTTCCTACACCATTTGCATAGATTTATCTTGTAATAGAAAATGTTCACATTCTTTCTAAATACTTATTGATTATGTGAATTCCCAAATAATTGCCTCATCAGTAGATTAATCTTTCTGGTACTCTAGTTTAATGTACAGTTAATTTCTTTACCATTATCAATTACACAGCTGATTTTGTTTTGCCCAATTAACAAAAAATACTCCAGGAACCACATGTGCATATATTTACCAAGGTCATTTTAACTGAAACAAGATCAAGCGGACATTTGTAGAAGCACTTAATAGTAAAAAAACTGACAAATATTGACACATATAAGCATACTAGTAAGGGATGAATTCATTCTTAATGCATGCTTGTAAATGTCACTGCAGGCAGATAACATTGTATCATGAAATCAATTATGATATTTTATAGAAGATTGATTTATACCAGCAGATGAGGCATCAGATCTCTTTTAATTTTGCTTAAATCTTAAATGCTTAGTTTCTTAGTTTCTAATTACAGTGCTACAGCATATTTTCTGCACTGTTTTCTAAAGTAAATTATGGCTTGGATGATTATTCAGTTTATAACCACATAGGAAGAGCTCAGCTACTATGCATATTAATTAAGATCACAAATATATGGAATTCTGCCATTAAACCTTCTCCAGGGGTATAGATTTCTGCAGAATATCTGCAAGCGCCATTAGATTTCAGCTGCTTCTATTTATGCTGCCACAGTTGCTATTTTTGATGTTATGAAGGCCCTGAATATTTCCATGTAGATGTACTTTGATCACCGTAACACTAAATCATGGATTTTGTAGTCCACAGTAGTCTCAAAATGCATAATGAATACTGCACAGAGACTGAAGCATGAATGTGAATAAAAATATTGGAGGTTTGCATAGTATAGCTAGCATTTGTTTAATGCATTAAACAAATCATGAAACTTGTGGTTTTTTTAATTATTATTATTATTATTAATGTCAATCAAAGTCTGTACTGGTCTGGTCACAACAGATGCCTACAAATCAAGCCACTCTTTTGAAATCAGTCTGCAAAAGTCTGTGTTCACAAAATATAGCACTTTGAGAGGATTTTAGGGCGCAGTTTTATGGTCCTTGGGAAAGGGTACCAGAAGCCATTGGACATGTAAGCAACCTCCATCAATGAATATGGGAGATACATCATCCAAGTGGTAGCTTTGACACCAGAGCCTCAATCTTTAACTGCACCAAAGCCCAATGTGAGCTGGGCTAAAAAGGGTACATTGCAGAAGTATAGGAAGTGGCTGTGATTTAAATGATCCTAAGGTCTCCTTTCCTCTGTCCTGCCCCACACTAGGACAGAATTTAGAAATATATTTCTGAGGATGGAAAATATCACAGTAAATCTAAAATTATCAACCTGCTTCTATCCCTCTTACCAGTTCCGAATCTCTCTTTGGCGATCACTCATAGCTGAGTAAGATTGTCTTCCATGAACGTGGTCTTAGCAGTGAGTCTGTAAGTGACTGTGGAAGCCATTTCTGGATCCACATGTCCTTCCACAGTAGGGACATAGGTTTCTGGGCAGGAGTTGATCATGGTGAGGGTTTGCTAAGTGTGCCTTCCTCTTAGGTTTTAAAAGTATGTCAGATCTGAATTTCATGGTTTCTTCATAACTTGATTTGACTGCAAACTGTGGTATATGCTTCCTATATATTTGAACTAAGGTGTTTGTCTCTTTTAGTTAGTGGATTGTAAAAATAAAATAAAGCTGGGTGGTATTCAGCTACTCAGAGAACACCCACTGAAATGAATAGACCTAACTTAGAAATGTTGATTAATTTAAATGTGTCTACTCTGCGTAAAATTTAATTGATACCATCCATTTAATTTGCAATGCACTGATTGCAAAAGATAGAAAGAAAAAGGAAATGAAAAACTACTTTTATGAAACACCAGCACCACTGATCTGCCCTTTAGCCGTCAAGTAAATGGCTCTATACATAGTGCTTTCAGATGTATGGCCATGCAAAATGCAGATGTGTTCCAATCCTTATTTTCAAGAAAACAGAAATAATCATTCCAAGATAGCTGCAGAAACAATATTCTATGGCCATGTTTCCATATCATATCAAAACAAAACTTTTAGGAAAATTAAAACAAAATGTGAGGTCCAAATCACCATAACCAGTGGATTTCTTACATGCTAATAAGACATCAAGATTACCCTCTCATTAATACCAATCTTTGTCACAATGGCCTGATGGAACCCCAATACAGATTTGGATCAGCTCTAGTATCTCAGTCACAGACTAGTTGTTGTGATATGGTCTCCATCAGACTGCCATAAGGCACTTGGCACTCAATGCAATCCAGCCCTGATCCCTTAGCTGCAGAGTTCTATACAGCAGATGGGGGGACCACTGTGAACTCTGTGCAGGAAGGAAGGCCAGTTCAGCTGAAGACATTGATATTATACGTACCTATTTTCAGGAAAGAGGGATTTCTCCTAGACTCCTGATTTGGCAGTAGAATGTCAAACCTGGAGCATGAGAAATGAAGCAGACCTTAATAAAGTAATGCAACATACTGAATTAAGCCAATAAATATTGACTTTCCATCAGATTTGCTTAATACAGGGAATGCCTACCAAATGTCTAGCGCCATGTTGTACCACAAATAGCCTTTGACACACCATTTAGAGGAAACATCAGCTGTCTCTTCCAAAGCCCCATGAGTGATATTTCTCCATTGACTTTTTTCCAAAAAGACAATTTGGTCTATAGCCCCATCACTTTTATGACAGAATATGCCGTGCTATGGCATGAACGATGGAACCAACCTTCCTCTCCTGTGTTATTACTCTAGCATTATTATTTAGCTGGCTTTGAGCCTGTCTGTTTTTAAGCTACTACATCGTCGATCATGTGGGTCAAGCTGTTACAGAAATGGCAGGAGAGATCTGCAGTAAATGATCATCCTAGAGGTTATACACAGACTTTTACATGACTGCAGGGGATGCTGAGAATTATTAAAAGGCTACAGCTGTCACATTAGCCCACCAAATGCACTCCTATCCTAGAAGCCACAGCCAACCCAAGGACTAATGACTGGTTGTACGACTTGACTGAGGCCTTTTCTATTATATTGACATCATACATCCTGTATCATAAAAGCCAATCTCATGGACTTCATCATATTTTAGTGTCACATTCTAGAATGTACAAGAAATGAGAATTATGCAGCTAGAAAAAGGCTGGACTGAAAATGAAAGAAAATATGGGATGGGTGAATGACATCCAGCAAGGTTGTTAAAGGATGGCTAAAGTCTGCTTCGTCAAAGAAACTAGAGTCATGAAGGATGGTGGGCAAGTTTATCCTCTACTCAAGCAGTAACTCTGAAAACATCCCTTTATTTTTAAATATTAGATGTAAAATGCTATCATTCATTGCTATTGGGAAAGCTAAAGAATTACACTTCCTGGCACTACCACAATATTGGGTAAACTTTCCCCTGAAATTGGATGGACAAGCCTATCCCTTACTTCATACAATGTTTCATCCAAATCAGTCATAGTGCCTGAGGTATGGCACCACCATTGAAGTGCCCTCCCAACTCCTGTACATACTCTGTGCCTATTGCCACTGCCAATTCCAATGCTTCCCTTGCCCTCGTTGCTGCCCTGCCCCATTCCAGTCCCAGAAAGAAGCAGTGTTGCTGTAGCCGGGAAAGTGACAATTCAGTAGTGGTGTCCCACTTTGGGCAGCACTGTTGATTCAACTGATTCAAATACCTTTTAATTTTTCTGTGGTTTTATTTAAGAACCACTATCCCACTTAAAGAGGTAGGTTTCATAATCCGATCTCTCCTCAATCCTCTCCACAATGAAATCTTCATCTCCTTGCAAAGCCCAATCAGGTCTGGGTGGTGTTCAACACCAACACAAGCAGCCAGGTTTTTTTTTTTTTTATTATTATTATTATTATTATTATTATTATTATTATTATTATTGGTGCTGCTGCTACTCTTACTACTTATTACTAAAATGGTTTACAGATTTAACACCTGTTACAAAAATACGACCACACCTAATTAAAATACAGTATAAGGCCACTTCGACAAAACATTAAAACAAAAACCAATAATTCAAACGTACAATCAACAAGCCCATTAAAACAACATAACAAATAAAACAGTTAAAACAGGAAGCTAATATATGCCCCCAATACAAACAAAACCGAGTTCTTTAGCAAGTTGGAACAAGTATTATTGGAATTAGAAAATCATAAATTAATTTTATTAGGGGATCTGAATGGAGTCCCGGAACCCAATATCGACAGAAGTGAAAAAAATAGGAAAGGGAAGCAGGGGAAACTCCCAAAAACTTTCGATGATCTCCAAGAGAATTTAGATCTAATAGATATCTGGAGATACAAAAACCCTACAGAGAAACAGTTCACCCATTTCTCTGGAGTACACCAGAGCTGGGGTAGAATAGACCAGATCTGGGTCTCCAGGGAACTTTCGCTGAGAGCGGGGAGATGTACAATAGAACCCAGAACGCTATCGGATCACAATTCAATCTTTTTGGAAATAAAGGGTACTCCACCAGGCCCTTATAGATGGAGAATGAACGACTACTTACTGGATCAGGATGAGATTACCGATAAGGCAAAGAACGTCTTGAAAGATTATTTTGATCATAATTTACATAAAGAAACTAAAATTAATGTGGTATGGGATGCCAGTAAGGCAGTCCTAAGAGGTTTTCTGATTCAACAGAACAAATATAGGAAGAACTTGAGAGAAGCAAAGAAGGAAGAGGTAATTAAACAACTAAAAGAAGTAGAGGACAAACTAATAACAAACCCTGGGGATGAGAGGTATATTCAAAATTATAAATTATTACAAACCCAATACTCAACACTGTTGAATCAGGAAATAGAATGGGGAATAAGGACGATGAAACAAAGATACTTTGAATCAGCAAATAAAACTGGTAAGTTGTTAGCGTGGCAGCTGAGGAAAAAACAAAAGCAAAAGGTGATTAATAAAATTAAATTTGAAGACCAAACAATAGAAGACCCCAGCGAGATTAAGGGAAAGTTCCTTCAATATTACGAAAAGCTGTATAAAAAGAAAGAGGTAGAAGATACAAAGGAGATAGGAATGTATTTGGAAAGGAACGGAAAAGAAGATTTAATAGATGAGGAAAAGATAATGTTAAACGAACCGGTAACTATGGAGGAGGTTAGAGACGCAATTAAGAAAATGAAACCCGGAAAAGCCCCTGGCCCAGATGGCCTTTCTCAAAAATACTACAAATCGCTAGAGGAACACCTGGTCCCTGTACTCTGTAGCGTAATTAATAATATCCTCCAAGGAGGGGAAATGCCTGATTCGTGGAGAGAGGCACATATCACATTAATTCCCAAAGCAGACTCCGATACACTTAACATATCAAACTACAGACCAATATCATTGCTTAATAATGACTACAAGATTTTCGCAGGAATAATGGCTAACAGACTTAAGAAATACTTGAATAGAGTAATCCATAAAGACCAAACCGGATTTCTGCCCGGCAGGCAAATAAAGGAGAATGTGAGACATGTAATCAACATAATCGAATATCTGGACCTCAGGATTGATATCCCTGCCGCCTTAATCTTTATAGACGCCGAAAAGGCCTTCGACAATGTGTCCTGGGAATTCCTTATTAAATGTATGGAGAGGGCAGGAATAAGAGGGCCATTCCTAGAAGGCATTAGAGCAATCTATTCAAACCAAAGAGCGAAACTTATTATTAATGGTAACTTAACAAGCTCATTTAAGATCACAAAAGGTACAAGGCAGGGGTGTCCCTTATCACCCCTGTTATTCATTATGGTCCTGGAGGTATTACTGACTAAGATTAGAGGAACTTCGGAAATAAGAGGGATTAGGATAGGTAAAAAAGAATATAAAGTTAAGGCTTATGCCGACGATCTTGTAATATCAATAGAAGAGCCTCTAGAGAGGATAAACGTAGTCATTGATGTAATGGAGGAATTTGGGAGACTATCGGGGTTTAAACTGAATAAAATAAAAACAAAAATGTTGGTAAAGAACTTAGACGAACAAACAAAAAATAAAATTGAGTCAGATTCCGGGATAAAGACATCAAAAAAGGTTAAGTATCTGGGTATTTGGCTCTCAACGAAAAATATAAACCTCGTGGAGGATAATTACAATAGAACGTGGAGCGAATGCAAAAGAGATCTAGACTGCTGGAGCAGATTACACCTCTCATGGGAGGGGAGAATGGCTGCCATCAAGATGAACATCCTCCCCAAAATGATATTCCTGTTCCAAAACATCCCGGTAATCAGGGGTACAACTATGTTTAAGAACTGGCAGAGGACCCTTTCTAGATTTATTTGGCAGGGTAAAAGGGCCAGAATTAAGTATAAGTTACTCACTGATAAAAGAGATAGAGGCGGATTTGCGCTCCCGAATTTACAACTTTACTATGAGGCCTCGTGTTTATGTTGGGTGAAGGAATGGATAGTGTTGGACAATACCGACTTACTAGATTTGGAAGGTTTTAATGCTAGGTTTGGGTGGCATGCCTACCTATGGCAAGGCAAGGGAGGTGTGCACAAAAGTTTCTCCAATCACATCATAAGAGGAGCGTTATTGGAAGTGTGGAACAGGTGCAAGAATCTGGTAGAAAAAAATACCCCTCTATGGCTGTCACCCATAGATATTCTGGTAATTAAAAAAGTGAATATGGAAGGTAGAAGATGGACCTATGCGGAACTCTTGAAAAGATCTGAGAAAGGATGGGAAATTAGACCCTACGAAGAGTTAAAAGATAAATTAATGGGGTGGATACAATACCACCAAATTCACTCTTTATGGAATGAACACAAAAAAGCTGGTATGAGTAAAAATAAATCCCAATTCCAGTTAGAAATAATAGAAGGGAAGTCTAAGCTCCTAACTAAAATGTATAACCAACTACTAGATTGGGACACTATGGATGAGGAAGTCAAAGAAGTTATGATCAAGTGGGCCATAGATATAGGACATCCTTTAGAATATGAAAAATGGAAAAAACTATGGACCAAAGACTGGAAATTTTCAGCATGTGTCGGCCTCCGAGAGAACATGGAGAAGATGATGTATCGCTGGTACATCACCCCAACAAAATTAGTTAAAATGTATAAAACCGGAGATAAGACCTGTTGGAAGTGTAAAAAGAAAGAGGGAGACTTCTTTCATATGTGGTGGTCCTGTGATGTAGTAAAGAAGTTCTGGGGCTCCATCTACGATGAACTAAAAAAGATGTTAAAGTATACCTTTCCAAAAAAGCCCGAAGCATTCCTTTTAGGAATGGCGGGTAGTGAGATCAGCAAGGACGACCAAACTCTATTCCAGTATGCAACAGTAGCCGCTAGGGTACTGTTAGCGCAGAAATGGAAAAACCCCAGTATTCCAACAATCACGGATTGGCGAACTAAACTAACTGAATACATTGACTTAGCAATAATGACGCAGAAAATTAGGCATCAGGAAAACACTAAATTTATTAAGGACTGGAACAAATTTTTCTCATACATGGAGACGACTTTAGGAAGCACCAAAGTCACAGTAGGTATAATTTAAAAATTGCGAGGTAAAACGCGATAGTTAGTAAAAGACACTGCTGTAAATACGGCTGAGATAGAGGTCCCGTCGTGGTGGTGGGAAGTCAAAGAACGGAAATATTGTATACCGATTCTTGAATTATTTTATTATCTTTGTTGTGTTTTTGTTTTACTACTAATAATGTATATGTCTTTTTAGATGTTGGATTATAATAAAAACTTTTTTAAATCGGGGAAAAAAAAACAAAAAAAAACAGGAAGCTAATAGAAGGCAGACACAGGTACCAATTCACATGCATAGCTGTACCAATGCTATGGGATTTGAATGTTTACCATATTCTATTTATGGCCCATTCCATAAACACTTACTACACCAAAATCAGGTCAGGGCCCATAGATTCTATTAATTTATCTATTTTGCGATATTTTTCAAAGTCCAGAAATTCTAGGTGTTCGCATTTTTCCTTAGAATTTATTTATAGTGTTTACCATCCATACTAATAATCATGTCTATAATTTGTTTTCTTTGAATCTGATTGTAAGCATCAATCTGAGGAGCTAATAAATACGAGACATAATAACACACACACACACACACACACACACACACACACACACACACACTTTAAAATCTCCTAAAATAATCTTCCTGCTTTCAGCACTGACCCATTTTTTTTTTACGACACACACATCAAACCTCAAGTTGACTATTTGCTAATCAACAGGTTCCACTACATTGCACAACTGTATTGTTAAAAGTTCATTATTATTAGACTTTGTTTTCACAGTCTCCTTACTATGTTCCTAAAAGAGCTATAGTTTGGACATGGTTTAATGGTTTATAAAATGGTACATCAAACAGATGACTCAACCTTTTGAAGATAATATTTTTCAGGACAGGTTTGCCTCATAGAGTTTGTTTCATCCATGAGAACAGAACAGTGTGGTCAGATCAAGGTGGTAATAAAGAGAAAGCAAAGATAGGTGCCCTTATGAAGTTTGCTTGCATGAAACAAAATAAAAAGTTACAACAGCTTTAAAAGAAAAATTCTCTGCTCAAATAAAAAAGTCCCACTAAGTTTTCAACAAGTTTCATACTACAGCTGCATATGCTTTAACTGTCTCAATTGTTTAAGCTTAGAATTAAAACAAAAAACAAAATCCTAATATAGTTATATAAAGTTAGATATAATTCGTGTCTGGAGTTGTTTTCTACTTTTCACATCATGCTCATTCCTCATAAATAGGTTTGGGCTTGAAAACGGGGGAAAGACAGAAGCAGTGGTTGATATTGCTCACAGGATGGAGCCCTGCTTACCCTGTTCATGAGCATTTAATCAGGTGATTAACTTTTGCTTGTCAGAATATCCCTAGCTTGGGGTGGGGTGGGGGGGCTCATTTCTGACTTAGTATGGGTTGACAGAATGGGAAAATACACCGTTTAATAAATTTCGTCTATCAATTTATGCACATTTTTAGCCTTTCACCGTGCGGTCCCAGTGTGGGTTTCATATAGTTAGAGATATTGGAGAATTCCAATGAAAACAGGAAACAAAACCTGGACTGAATAAGCTTGAGTATACCTGCCACCGCCACCTTGAGCATCTTCCCTAAGAAGGGAGAGCAACTAGCTAATATATGGTTTAAAACTACAGAGTTCAGGGAGGTGCACAGCCACCTCTTTAAGGGCCAATGGTACCAGTTCCCTCCCACAACAATACATTTACAACTCACTAGACTCAACCAGTTGACCCCTTCCGGCTCACTCTTGTGAACCACTGTGAGCAAGGTTCAAGAGGACAAGTGATTAGCTGGATCCCTTCAAGCGGTTTGTCCACATCAACAGGCCTTATCCATTAGAATCCCCATTATATATTTTAATTTGTCTTGTTTCCCACACGTTATGTTTAGACACTAAAACCACTGGCCAAAGCACAGGGCCCACAAAGCCCTTTAGTTGCATGTGCTGAATCCCTCACACATGGAAAAAATCTCCTTTCCTTATATGAGAGAGGTAAACATTTTGTACATGCACAGGCATTTCCCAGTGGATATATTATGTGTTTCCCTTGTGTAGAAGATAATTGGAAATTCTTTTGTGTATAAGACTCATTGGCTGTGATCCAGGGGCTTTAATGCATGCAATGATTCTGGCGCCCACAATAATTTCCTATTATCTTCTACACAAGGGAAACACATAGTGTATACAAAGGGAAATGACTGTGCAAGTGTACAATATTTCCCATTGGTGCTCACCTTGCCCTCCCTAAATGGTGCCTCTGGGTGTTTTTGGAAAAGGTTGCTAAGACTCCTATTATCAACAGGCATGCACAATTGAATTGATTAGCTAAAGATGGAATAAATTATTTAAGGGCTCTGTGATCCAGTGGCCCCTATGAACAGAAAGTCCTTAACTAAATTACTCTACATTTACTATATTAATTCAATTTCCTGTGTCTGTTAGTGGTTGATAATAGGAATCTGATCACTCTCCTTCAAAGATGCCCAGAGGCACCATTTAGGGAGGGCAAGGTGGGTAACAATGTTATTATTCCTAAATAGCACTTACATTTCTTTCCAAATTACTGGTATTCTACACTTGGTAAATATAAAACAATACAGTGGTATTTGTACTGGCTTTGTTCAGAAACAAGGCACAATTCCATTTATTTCAAAGAGGGGTGACGGATTATCTCATATAGTTATAATTAGACATTAAAAAATACCCAGCTAATGATTTAAAAATGAATCACACTTTCAAAACTAAATATCGAATATATTCAGGACTGGATTTCTAAACCTTTCTATAAATCTTCTCACAAATTTCCATTATTGGTATGCTATAATTGGGAGGGAAGTCGTTTTTGCTCAAATTTTAATGAGAAACCACCTAATTTGCATGCTGTGACCAATATATGTACCTATATACAGCTATTCTTCAAAATCTGTACTTCTTTGAATTTTGCGATGCTGTCCTTTAGTCAATGTGTACAAAAATGTGCCATGTGCACTCATATGCGCACATGTGAAAATAACACAAGAAAATGCATATGAATGCTGACAAATATATGTAATTATGCATATATTTCAAATTGCTGTAGAAATGTGAAGAACTGATTTTAAGATTGGAAAGATGAGAAAGAGAGAAACTGTAATCAGAGGTGATGCCGAGCCTAGGGGGCACTGCAAGGCACCGCAACTATGACATAGTATAGTGACTTGAGCAGAACTGAAGACGAGGTGGAGCGAGGCACCGAATTTGGGCCTCTCACAAGGTGCTGCTAAAATTAGAAAATCTAAAGTCTGCCCTTGCTGCAACTGGGAGTTGTGTCCTTAGTTATAGTAACCTAAATATGTGATAACTGTATCTATCCTGCCAGGTAAGTATGTCTGTGCAAGTATCACATGAAAAAAAAATTGGATGCATGACGTGGGTGGCGCTGTGGGTTAAACCACAGAGCCTAAGACTTGCTGATCAGAAGGTTGGTGGTTCGAATCCCTGCAACAGGGTGAGCTCCCGTTGCTCGGTCCCAACCTAGCAGTTCAAAAGCACGTCAAAGTGCAAGTAGATAAATAGGTACCGCTCTGGCGGGAAGGTAAACGGCGTTTCCGTGTGCTGCTGTGGTTCGCCAGAAGCGGCTTAGTCATGCTGGCCACATGACCTGGAAGCTGTACGCTGGATCCCTCGGCCAATAAAGCGAGATGAGCGGCGCAACCCCAGAGTCGGTCACGACTGGACCTAATGGTCAGGGGTCCCTTTACCTTTACTCTGGAGTTTGATCACAAAACTACATGTAAGAATATTCAAGATTGGTGTGAAAAAAATAAAAGTGATTGTAAAAAAGAAAAAGTCTCAAAAACACTTTCCTTGAAAAGGGATAACACTTTCAAGCATCTAAAAAAAGAAGTACAAGGCGGTCTCCTAACATCTGTTTCTATATAGTTAATGGGGGGGCAGAGATCAACTCAATACTGGTTTTAAAACTTCATTCTCAAGGACACAGATGCCAGATTTCACTGAGCTAGATACTTCTCATACATAAAATAAATCCACATGCACAGTTCCCCGATACACCAAAAAAAGCAACAACCAAACATGCTGATACTAAATTTTGAGTTCTGGTATTATATAGTACTACAGTTACCAATATTTCTTCTAACCCTGGATGAGTCAGTTGTACATCACTAATATAGTAACAAAGCAGCATATATCCCAAACCACTTTTATGGGTCTTATATTCAAACAAAAACCTTTAAGACTGAAATGCATCAGTGCTGCCAGAATATCACAATATGTGAAACCATTTCTTTGCTTATACACAATGCTAGGTTTTCTGCTAACACTTATTAGATATTGGGTATTGTGGACAGAAATGCATCAAGGTAATTCCATCTGGCTGCATGCCTAAATCTTGCAAATTTAGTGATGCAAATAAAGTGAAAATACCACTGGCAAAAGCTTCCTCTCACCTTACACCACTTCAAGTGCATGAACATATGAAACTGTTTTATAACAAGCTGGACTGTTGGACTGTGTAGCCTGTCTGAAAGGAACTCTCCAAGGATCAAACATGGGACTTTCTAACCCCACAAGCTGAGATCCTTTCATGGGGAGCAACAGAAAACTGAGGGTTGGGACCTCTTACATGCAAAGTATGTACTGAGCTATGGTCCTTCCCCCAAAGGCAATGGTTTTTGGTAGTCATATTCAGATGCAGGTATTAATTTGGGTTGTGATCTAGCTAAAGTTAGTTGTAACTGAGTCCTAATGAAATCGGAGGATGTCTATCTTGTCCAACAGCTTCAGTACATCACCTGACTTTAGCTGGGTTAGGCCAAGATCATAATTCCTCCCAGTAGCTTTGTACCATCTGCTGTTGGTAGCAGTATTATGGCTGACTCAACCTGTTTCAGTAGAATGGCTTCCAAGGTCATAATCCCAGCATAATGCTACAGGTCATAGCTTTTGATTAGCATTCAGTACACCCCACTCCACATGTCTTAGGGTAGATATTTAACTTTATAATTGTGTGTCCTCAGCATTGTTTAATGCTAATGTGACATTTTGCCATGAAATATTGAACAACTATATAGATCTATTAAAGAGGATACTTGGAGAACATATATTGACATTCACAAAATCTACATTTTGAGAGAAATAGTAAGAATAGCAAAGTATATAGGAGCAGAAAGACTAAGAAATCATTCAAGCTAAACAAAATATATTAGGAGCAAATATGTTCTGTCCATATGTTCCAACAATTTGTCTACTGTGAATTTTGCCATCAAATGATGGTGCAGTGTATTCTATATGGCATGTGTCTGCATTAAGGAAATCTTATTCCTTTTTGAGTTAGGAACCTCATGTGCCTTCTTTCCTGGAGTCCCAGTCCCCAAATCATTTTGTTGCCAGTCAGTTAAGGGACATTCTATTTCTATTGGATGGACGTGAATCATGTTTAGGGTCTCCAGTTTGCTCACCTCCTATGAAGGCAGAGGCAAACAGATGGACTCAGTTATGTGACTGGCAAAGGTACATTTCTTGAGAGTACAAGAAGGTCAGATAATAAATAATCATTGAACTAGATTATTGACATTCGATTTGTGTAGATCAGATTGGAACTGGATTTTTGAAAAATGATACAGAAGCAATATTGTGTGTACTGCATACATTTTAAAATCTTGTTGTCAAGCGGTATCTTACCAGGCAATTAGACAGGTTGTTAAATCCAACTGCTTCAAGGTTTGTTTTGTATGTGCAGCTTTGCTTTCCATTAGAGGCTGAAGGAGGAGAAAAGGAAGAGAAAAGTGAGCTGTTAATAACGGTAATGGCAATAACACCAGCCATTTTATACTGCTTCACACCAGGCTTATGAGGTACATTAAGAGCAGCTGTACCAGAAAAATACTTACAAACCACAAATGTGGAGAGAACATGCTGTTACCATATTCATTAGACATAATTCTATTCTACAAGAGTACACACAGGCAACAGGGCAACAGAAGCTGCGGAAAGCTTTGAATGCATTGTTTCAACTGAGAAGCCAATATGGCCCCACATTACTTATGAACCAGGAGAACCAGCACAACGTAAAAGATTTCAGACTATCCAAAATGCTGAAGTAAATCATGGTTTGTTCTGAAAAACAGAACGTAAATATAAATTGAACATTGGAATAATCTGAGACAGGCAAGGCTGGAGAAGAAGCCTAGCATCATCAGTGAAACCTTGTCAGTAAAACAGGGGGGAAATTGGCAGATTGTGTGATGTGCTCTGTTTCCATAATAATAATAGTAATAATAATAATAATAATAATAATAATAATATATTATTTATACCCCGCCCATCTGGCTGGGTTTCCCCAGCCACTCTGGGCGGCTTCCAAAAGAATATTAAAATACTATGATACATCAAACATTAAAAGCTTCCCTAAACAGGGCTGCCTTCAGATGTCTTCTAAAAGTCTGGTAGTTGTTGTTCTCTTTGACATCTGGTGGGAGGGCGTTCCACAGGGAGGGCGCCACTACAACTTGCTGCCCTGCTTTGCTGGAGGAGGGCTTGTAAACCAGTCCAAACCCTCAGGTTGGTTAAGGTTGTTGGGTTTCTTCCGGCTCATTGTCTTTAATTGTTTTAATTGGCGAGGGAGGGGGGAGGGTGAAGAGCGCTAACACACAAATTGGGTCTAGGTTTTTCAGTGAGGCGGGAATGCTCACCCCATCCTTGGGGCAAGTAAATAAAAGCTGTTTTCCCAAGCTATTCAAAACAACCTCCTCATTAGCCTCTCAGTCACCAAACAAACTCCCCCTTTACTTACTGATCCAGTAGTAGTGGGGCTAGAAGCAGTGTGGAATTAGAGAAGAAAGGGGTGCCTCTTGCTCCTAAACAGCAAACCAGAAGAAAAGAACTAACGCTTCTTAGGACTTGTAGCCCTTGGTAAGTCTACCAGTCCCAAGGGCCACAACATTCCCCCCTCCCTTCAGAATGTACAAACAAATGAGAGATGGCCATTATTTTCCCTTTCCCTGCCCCATCCTGGTAAGTAAACAGAAGAAGGCAAGGCATTTTAGGGGAAATGGTGGGAGGGATAAAGTAGTAGTTTTAATTTACAGAAGATAGGCACAAGTAGCTCTGTTGTGGTTTACGTGCAGCATTGGTGGAACTTTGGCAGCAATGTTATTTTGTACCTACAGGTGTAGGCACAAGCCAAGAAGTGAGCCTAGGGACTGATCTACATGTAACAGCCACCACGTGATGGCTTTAAGGGTAGGTTTTTATGCAGAGGTTGGATGGCCATCTGTTATGGATGCTTTAGTTGAGTTCCTGCATTTGGACTAGATGACTCTTGGGTCCCTTTCAACTCTACAATTCTGCGATTCTATGATTCTACTTCATAGGATTGCTGTGACTATATAGTTAGAAGTCACCGCAGGCAATATCTTATTGTGTGGATAGAAGAAATTCCACAACCACATTTCTTTCAAGTGGGGAAAATTGTCAAACGAGGCTCCGAGAAATCTGAATGAGCTTTTTGTCCATGCTCATTTGTGCCTTACCAGTCCCAGATTAAAATGCGCATCTGTAGACATTTAATTTTGGCTGTATTTCTTACATGTGCGCATATACTAATTGTGTTTCAACATTCTCCAGGTGGCATACCTTTTCATGCATACTGAAGAGATGGGGTTTACAAAATTCAGATAAAGGGAAGTGGATTATACTCTAACAGATGAATAAATAATGAGCTTAATGCATAGGAGCCATTTGCTTCAAAGTTTTCCATCTTCTTTCATTAAGTGGAAACATAGTTTTAGTTCATGCATACTAAAGTAGCAGCAGAAACATTTCTCTGCAGGACAAAGGCACATAACAATCAAAGCTAACCAAAGGGCTAAACACTAATTATGCCACAGAGCTAGCAGCTGAGTGTTAGGAATTATTTAAACAAATAGTCTTTTAAATAAGAAATGGAAGCAATTTTTTAAAAGTTGTTTTTTTTGGGGGGGGAATGCAGAAGTGATTGCTTTGCTAGGAAGTAAGTGTCAGATAATCAGGAGCTTATCATCTCCAGGGAACAGAATATACTGTGAAGAATCTGACTTGAATTTACCCTTTATTGGTTGTTTGATAGGAATTGAAAATTGGAAATAAATAAACTCAGCCCATCCCTAGTTAAAGTTAATTGTATTTAGTACAAATCACAGCAGAAATAAAAGAAATGCACATTGGCCCAGAAAACAGCCAGTCGGGCTACACCACATTTTATACTTATTGTTTTGATAGTTTACTAGTGGATATCCTTCAAAGGCTGGTACACCTTGAAAGGTAGTGCTTTTTTTAAAATAAATAAAAATCCCACAAAAATAAATCAAATCCCCGGATAAAAGAATAGAATTGTAGAAAGGAACCCCAAGGATCATCTAGTCCAAATCCCTGCAATAGAGGGATGGCACTGCTTCAGTGCTGAACAGCTCTTACTGCCAGAAAGTTCTTCCTAATGTTTAACCAGAATCGCCTTTCTTGTAAATTGAATCCATTCTGGGTAGCACAGTTGGTTAGAGCATGGTGCTGATAAGGCCAAGGTTGCAGGTTTGATCCCCATATGGAACAGCTGCATATTCCTGCATTGCGGGGGGTTGGACTGAGGATGATCCTCAGGGTCCCTTCCAACTCTGCAATTCTATGATTCTATGAGTCCGACCCTCAGAGAACTCATAGAATGAATAACAGAATGATGCAATGTCAGTGTTCCTAGAGATAGCATCTTTTTTTACCTAATCAGGTTTAACAATGCCAGGACTGATGCCAGGTTTTAGGGAGGCCTGGCAAAGTACCGTCTGTGAGGCCCCCAAGTTGCTGTGACCTTGGTGGATTTACTGGGAGATGGATGACAGGAAAAACAGGAGCTGGATAGAGCACACAGAAAGGAGCACTGTATCACTGCAGTGAGGTAGGTGCTTTTGCTATCCCATTGATATCCCAGATTCAACCAGGGCAGGCTTTCTTCCAGATGCTGTTGAACCACAACAGGCATAGGCAAACTCAACCCTCCAGATGTTTTGAGACTACAATTCCCATCATCCCTGACCACTGGTCCTGTTAGCTAGGGGTGATGGGAGTTGTAGTCCCAAAACATCTGGAGAGCCGAGTTTGCCTATGCCTGAACAATAACATTCATAATCTCTTACCACTGACCATACTGGCAGGGGCTGATGAAAATTGCCGATCATCATCTGGAGGGTACCACATTGGTTATCCCTGGATTAAACAAACAGATTCTTTGCTTTGTAGTCATTTGGCACTTTCTCCAGCACTGGGGGGAAAGCAATCTTAAAAGGATCTATCTAGCTGAGTATAATTGCCTTTTTTGGGTCAGACGGGCTCCTTTAAATAGGTTCAGGTGGGTAGAGTTGATGGACTTCCATTTCATGCGGCTCAATGTGGTGCCTTCCATGGTTCTAGATTCAGGTATGCTAATCATATGCATACTATCCCTTGCTTTTTCCTGTAGGACTAATTGCAGTCATTAACAGTCGTCAACAGGTTGACCATACCCATTGAGTCAATCACGCATTTCCTACTACCCTACTGAGAAAAACCTCACCCCACCCTCCCACTTTTTCTAAGGGTTTGGTGACTTCTGTTTCAGTGTATCTGAAGAAGTGTGTATGCACACGAAAGCTTACACCAAGAACAAACTTAGTTGGTCTCTAAGGTGCTAGTGGACAATTTTTTTGTTCCCTTTAAATAGGATTTCCCTTTCTACATCAGCCTTATGAAGACCTCTGAAAGGACACAGCAAACAGGAGAGCCATCTTCTTATTCCCTCTTTTGCTACAGAGCAAAAGACTGCATTAAACAGTGAGCTTGGTTTCCACATCATTGCCAGGGTAAGGAGATACCAAAGCTAGAAGAGAAAGTGATCTCAGGTGTTTCTTGCAAAGCCACAAGGCCAAGTCAAGGCCAAGTGCTAGCAGAGGCTGAGATGGGTCAATATGAGGTTACAAAAATGCTTGGCCAGGACCCAGGTGAGAGGTCACTTGCCACTTGTCTGTGGAAAGATACTAAGCTGTTATCATAGTCTTATTTTGATAACAGAATGAAGTAGCACCTACTGTGAAGCACGGGACTTGCAAGTTTCAGCAATAAATTTGCTTATGCTCAGAGTTGGTGTGAAACATTTCAAAGAGTGGTTTTGAACAGGGCATTGGGGGAACTATTTTAGATACGTAGAATGGAAGTGGATGTCTCAGCAGACATTTGGGCTGGCATGCCAGGATATGAATATTGGGGAAGTTAACTCAATTTCATACCCTCTGCAGAAGCTGGGCTATGTAATCTGAGATGAGTTTGTGAGAGAGTTTCTAAATGATATCATAGATATGGATTATTCAGTTGAAACCCCCACAAGTTTGGGATAATAGATAGCACTTTGAGAGTAGGTCTAAGTCAATTTTTCAAGTATAAAAGCAGGTGTTTGATACCTCACATTTTCAAAATAATTGCTGAATATCCCTTGATCATCCAATGACTAAAATACATTGAATTAACTGTATAAAGATGCTTAAACTATTTTTCCAGAATGTCTCAATTAAGGTAAATTAGCATATATTTCAATATTTCATGAAGACTGCTGTTACATTCCAATGGAATAATAATGTAAGATATGAAGCAGCCTTCAAATTTTGGTCTCTTTTTAGTGAAACACATTTTTGTTTGTATTTCTTATATAAACAACCCCAGACAGCATCATCATCATCATTATCATTATCATTATCATCATCATATCTTCCAGGTTAAGAATAACAATGGCTCTCAAAGTGAACCATTCACAGTGCGACCAGGCGTTAAACAGGGATGTGTTATCGCCCCAACTCTATTATCTTCATCGTCACGATCCTATACATTGTCAAAGGGAAACTCCCCACCGGTGTAGAAATCATATATTGAACAGACGGAATGCTCTTTAATCTAAGTAGGCTGAAAGCAAAGAGTAAGGTCATCATAACTTCTGTCATAGAGCTTCAGTATGCTGATTACAATGTAGTGTGTGCACACTCAGAGGATGACCACCAAACATCCTAAATATCTTCGCAGAAGCTTACAAAAAGCTTGGCTTATCTCTCAATATCCAAAAAATCATGGAAGACAATCTTACTTGGCTACAAGTGATTGCCAAAGAATATATAAACAACCCCCAGACATCATCATCATCATCGTATCTTCCAGGTTATGAAATAGTTTCCGTACTTATGCAGAAATGCTGTACAGCGGACCCTCCGGATACGAACTTAAATCGTCCAGGGGGTCTGTACTTACCCCAAAAAGTCCATATCCAGAGGCGCCGCTTCTGTGCACGCACGCGACAAAACCCAGAAGTATATACTTCTGGGTTTGCCATGTTCGCAACCCGAAATTACGTTACCCAAAGGTAACGTAATCCGAGGTACCACTGTATAATGTTCCTGAATATAATATATTATTAATATTTTTAAATAGCAATGCAACTTTGACAAAATGAATAAATAGGTAACCCAAATCTTTGGCATGATATGAAAGACTTGATACTTTCAAGAAATCAATACAGAAAATCTTTCATGAAATTTAAAGTTTTTGTTTCCTCTGTGAAGTTGTGAAGCAGCATTAATACCCATGGAGAAAAGAGGCTCTGTAAAAGCCATGTGAAGATTTAAGATATTGGAGATTAGTTTACCCAATTCAATTCAGTTAATATGGGACCTTTTACTCTAACATCTTTTCAAGCTTGGGATAAGCTGAGGGCGACTGATAGGTTTTATAAATATTTCTTTTCAGAGGTACAGCTGAAAGGCATATTAAACATTTGTCTGTGGTGCCTGAATGAAAAAAGTCAAACAGAATGATTTGATTTCTATATTACTAATGCTTTTTGAACCAATCGATTGGAATTGTAGCATGAACATGAACAAAATGTACTAGAAAGCTTGAAATATGATGCAAGGGTTTGCTTTATATCTTGCATATTTTCATGTAGGAGTAGCAACTGAAAGCTTATATAAGGTCCAAGATTTATATAAAATTTTGGCTTTGAAATAAACCATTTGCTTCCAATCTTTGTACCTTAAAACATGAATATATCAGAGTTTGCTAAATTGGGCCTACACAAGATGGAAAGAAAATGCTAATCTCTTCCCCTGTCTTCTTTGGGGTATAGGGGCTAGCATGGCAAAAATTATGCTCCTAAACAGAATAATTTGGGGGCTTATGAAATCAAGCTTTTTACATGCCTCTGCAGTTAAGAGCCTAAAGTCTGATTCTGTGTCTAAGGAAGAGATGTCTTTGATAGAATCATAGAATTGTAGAGTTGGAAAGGACCATCTCTGCAACTCCTTGCAAGACAGGAGTCTTTTGCCCAATGTGGGGCTCAAAGCCATGACCCACAGATAAGAGTCTCATGCTCTACTGACTGAGCAATCTCATATGACTTTGCTTCTATTCCTGCTGAAACAGTATGGGAAATGTAAACATTTTTCTCTCCACCCAACTTACTAAAAATACTTCAAACTGAGTTACAGTTTCTTAATAGAGTACCAATATAGCTTTTTTCATATATATAAAAAGAAAGAAAGGAATGAGTATGGATATTGGGGACTGTCGTTTTCAACCATCTCTGTCTTTCCATTGCAATTCAACAGATGTACTCTGGAGGCAAGGAGGGAACGGGAGAAGGAAGTCTTCTGTTTAATTACTGCTCTCAAACACAGATGGTGCCTGGAGCTTTCTATATGAATCCAGACAAGAGTATATATCAATTGTACTGTCCGCTCAGCTTCCACCGAAGCAAGCCCTCAGAGGATCCTGTTTGTAAACTGTGGCTGAATGCACGAAACAGAGACAAGAGGTTCAACTCTTAAAAACCGAGTTCCTCATTTCTCTTTAATCCCCTTGGGAAGCCCAGTTAATTAAAGCTGTTTATTACAACTTGATCAAAAAGTCTGAATTCTATGTGTCCTACATCTAGCTACTACAATATTCTCTGTCATTGAGCCTCACGAGGCCCCGAAGACTCTGACTTGGTAATGCAGCCATCAAAGAGAGAGGCTAACTAACTCTTTAGTTGAAGCTGTTTGTTCCAAGGTGCAGTGCAAAATACGCTCCAGGCTTTCCAAAGCTGCAGTCTGTGTGTGTCTCTCTCCGCCCCCCCGCCACCCCTCGCCTCCTGTCTTTACTTTAATCTAAAACCTCCTTGCCATACTTAATTTAACATTGGAATCAAATTAATTATTTTGTAACTAAATTGGTGTGAAGGATGTAAATTTCATATTTATCATGGCACATTAATTGATGCAGCGGAGTGTCCTCTGTGAGCAGCTGCAGTTAGTTTTCATATGAATAACGAACACATCTTACACACAAGGCATACTTGGAGGGAGGGGGGGCTGTCCATAAGAAGGGCCTTTTGCATCTCACCCATTTACCATTTCCTTCATTTTATAACATTTCCCCACAATTTAAACAATAACCTGTCCTTCACTTGTTCTTGCTGTTATGACCTTAATATACAAAAATGTGACTTTTTACAGGAAAAAACTGCACCACTAGTGTACACTGCTCCCAACACCTATCCCAACACTTACCCCAACACCTAAATATTCTCTAACATTTCTCCAATGAATTTAGGTAAAAAGGTAAAGGACCCCTAACAGTTAAGTCCAGTTGTGAACAGCTCTGGGGTTGCGGCGCTCATCTCGCTTTACTGGCCGAGAGAGCCGATGTTTGTCTGCAGACAGTTTTTCTGGGCAGCATGACTAAGCCGCTTCTGGTGAAACTAGAACAGCACATGGAAATGATGTTTACCTTCCCGCCAGAGTGGTACCTATTTATCTACTTGCATTTTGACTTGCTTTCTAAAGTGGGACATTCCAGGATCAAATCAGAAACTGGGACAGCTTCTGTAAATCCGGGATAGTCCCTGGAGAATAGGGACAGTTGGAGGGTCTGCAACTACCTAGAAGGTAAGATCAGGTGGGCCATCTATTTTGTAAACAAGAACTAATTGTTGGATGGTGACAGATGAAAGATGTCGACTATTCATTCAGCATTAGCACTTCCTGGATTTCGCCTGTATAATGCAAGGCATTCTACCAGACAATTCTTAAATGTCAATTGCTGCCATTTTACATTAAAGATAAAGCTTGCAAATGAAGTCTTAATGTCTTTGTTGTTGACAGCTACTGAAAAAAGCTGAATGATTTAAGCTACCTTAAATATCTCTCATAACCATTTTCCCTCTGCAAAGGTAAATGGATTTAATTTCCCCATCATCAGAATAGCCTGACACTGTCTCGCTTACATGGGCCACTTCTTGATCATTATGCTTAATTATTTTTCAGAAACACAGGCAACAGTGTATTTGAATGCAGGTGAGCTGGGCCACATATCCTTAATATGGGGAAGGGTCATTGGTCAGCAGCAGAACATCTGTGTTGCACACAGAAGATTCAATCTCTGGCATTTCTAGGTAGGGCTTGGAATGTTCCCTGAGCTGGAGAAGAACTGGACCATATTCTTGCCTCCTCTACTAAATCACTTACCAGTTGGTATAGCCATCCACCATCACTGGACAAGTATACAGTAACTGCAAATGAGCTGCCACATGGAAAGGAAGCATCAGACCAGGGTGGAGGTGGCACAGCACATATTAATGGGGAAGCAAAACATTATGGTCAAAAGAAGAGACGTAAATGAAGGACTAGGCCCAGAACAAGGGGCCATGAAGAGAAGAAGAGAGGCTTCGGCGTGCAAAAAATGACAAGCCATTAGGGGGCTTAACCTTGAAGACAACAGACTTCCGGGTTGGCGCGAACAGCTAATGGCGGATTCCCTCCGAGCTCCGGAGGGAATCGGCTCCGCTGGAGACGGGTCTTGCCGCGACGGCGACGCGGAGACCCTTAAAAACCGCAGGCGCGGATGCCTGCGGACCTGGTGACTCAGTGGGCACCTTAAACGCCCCCTCTGACCCACGAAGAGCCTTTTTAAAGGCTTCGGAGAGGGTACGGAGAGCGGCGTGGTGCTGGGAGTAGACCGCTACCCCAGTGGAGCGAAGCCGTGTGCCATGGCTGAAGAGCGCTGACTTTTTTCCCTGAATTCGGACTTGAAAAGAAATAACCCGTGAGTAGAACGGCATTCGGACTTTAAAATATTTACTTGTGAATTCGGTACGACCGGGGGGCGTGTTAAAGGGAAGTCCGCACCCCCCCTCCTGCAGACGATCTAAAGCAATAATAGAAGAACTAAGTTGGAGAGCCTACCCTTTGCGGGGTGAGTTAAAAAAGATATTAACTTCCATGATTTGGCAAAAAGAAGTTTTGAGCTGGAGTGTAAGAGTGGAATTTTAGAAGTTTTCTTGTTGTTGTGTGCAACCCCCCCTCCCGGGCCCGGGAGCGTCTTGTGTTTGAGTCTGTTGAAGAGGAATACGGAGTTTGACAGCTGTCAAAGCTGTCAAACGGGCAGTTTAAAGCTAAAAACTTGTTACTTAAGATCTCTCTGGACTAAATGAGTTACAATTGAATTAAAGTTGTTGGAAACAAAGAAACAAACAACGAGGCAGAGGACTGTTGGAAAAAGATTACTAAGTAACCAGATTCCCTCTAGGGGGAATTCTGAGACATTACAATGGCTGCAGATGGAAAGTTACTAGCTGAGATAGAAAGAATGTTTTACCTTGTGGGAATTTTACAAGAGCAGAGTCTGGCTATGAACAAACAACTCACGACCTTGACCTCTGGAATAAGCAGCTCTGCTGAATGTATTGAGGACTTGAATGAGAAAGAATCTGCAGCTGAATTGGAAGAGATATCTCAAGAACTGAAGGAGACTAAACAAGGAAAGGAGAAAGTACAGATGGAAAGTACCAACCAGAAGCTTACATTAGTGGAGTATAAGCAAGAAGACCTTTGGATCACATGGATTACAAATCTGTGAAAGATGCGAAAGATGAAGGAGGAGGCCCCTGGAGTATTTGGAATACAGGAACTTAAAAAAAGAAGAAATATGACTGGGGCCTCCACTCTGAAGATGAAGGGTTTGTGGAACTTTTGCAGCAGTTGTTATTAAGTACTCTTGTGGGAAGAAAACCTGGTTTGATTGGGACAGAACTCCTTTGAGATTCGATGACCAACATAAAGGACTACCAACAAGACCGGCGGAGAGGGACTGAAAGAGACTTGAAGGCCTCGGATGTGAGGAATCCAGGCTAAGAACTGTTATTCTGGACACGTATTTGGGAAGGGACGGAAACCGGGGATGGGAGGGAGGGGAAAACAGAACTTTAAAAACACTTATGACTTTTGGGTTTAGTTAATATGATTTTTATCTAATATAAAATGGGAAATCGATGGAAGGGAATTTGAGTCCAACTTAGGAAAGAACTTAATTTTCCATAAAAGATGTAATATTAAGATGGTAAAGAGGAGAAATAATAACTTGCTGACATAATTATGGGAATTGGGATGCATGAAGGGGGGTGGGGGGAAGTCAAGGAACAAGGTTATGAAAGTAAGATATTTGAAACTATACATGTTTTTGTCTTTGTCTTTTTTGTGTGTGTTATGTCTTTATAAAATGTGAAAAACCAATAAAAATTTAATTTTTTTTTTTAAAAAAACCTTGAAGACAACAAGGGGGCAGGATAGAGACCTGATATGTAGTGGAGGTTTAACATAAGGTGCCTTTAATATTAATATATACTTAAATAAAGAGGGATGTGGGTGACGCTGTGGGTTAAACCACAGAGCCTAGGACTTGCCGATCAGAAGGTCGGTGGTTCGAATCCCCGTGACGGGGTGAGCTCCCGTTTCCCGGTCCCTGCTCCTGCCCACCTAGCAGTTCAAAAGCACATCAAAGTGCAAGTAGATAAATAGGTACCGCTCCGGCGAGAAGGTAAACGGCGTTTCCGTGCGCTGCTCTGGTTTGTCAGAAGGGGCTTAGTCATGCTGGCCACACGACCCGGAAGCTGAACGCCGGCTCCCTCGGCCAATAAAGCGAGATAAGCGCCGCAACCCCAGAGTCGGTCACGACTGGACCTAATGGTCAGGGGTCCCTTTATACTTAAATAAAAAGAATTTGTCTGCATTTAACTGGAGACTCCTAATTTATCAAGCTTGTGGAGTCCTTTGTTTTACTTTCTCAGTCTGCACAAATCAATATAGCATCCTTATCCTGAAGCTGCGCTGTCAGGGCTGCCTCAGGTCCCAGCTCACAAAGGACCAACGCCAGGTTTACTTTATATACAAAAAAGTTTATTGCAGTTCATTTTCCGCTCCACAGCCGAGGCGCGCAGCCCCACGTCTGTTACGCTTAGACCGTTGAAGTCCCCTCTGAGTCAGTCCCTCCCCTGCACCAGTTTAAGAAGCTTGGGCTGCTCCACCTCTTCCTTTCTCTCCTTTTCCGCAGGGTCTTCCTGCCCGCTGGGGTTTCGCCCCTCCTGGATTCCCCTGACGCTGAATCCCCAGACTGCTCTCCCTCCCTCCTGCGGGCTTTGGGACCTGGCTCCTCCTCCGGGCTCCCTGTTCTTCTGCGCGCCTGCACATTTGAACTTGGCGCGCGCGCCCAACTTCTAACCTTCCTTTTGACAGTTACGCTACTCCCCTCACTACTCCCCTCCCCTTCCGGGAGGATGGCTTGCTCTGACCTCCCCTCCTTTTCTGCTGCCGGAGCTGCTTCCCCTGTCACACTGGAACCTCCTTCCCCTTCGCTGCGCTCTGGGGGGGAAGCTGGTCCTGACTCCCAGCTGCCACTTTGGGATCCCCTGCTGGCCCCTTGCCCTCGCTGCGTCCCCCCTGGGACTCCCTTTGTCTTGCCCACAGGCGCCCCCTCCTGGGAATCCTCAGATTCGCTGGAGAGGCTCATGGAATCCTCTGACCCACTGCCATCCTCTTCCTCGGCGTCCTGGGATTCTTCCCCATCGCTCTCCATCTCCTGCCTCCCCTGTGCCTCTGTCCCTGAACCCCTGACATCCGCAATACAGTGGCACCTCGGGTTACAAATGCTTCGGGTTACGTGTTTTCAGGTTGTGGACTGCGGGAAACCTGGAAGTACCGGAAAGGGTTACTTCTGGGTTTCATCGCTCGCACATGCGCAGAAACACGAAATCGCGACAGACACGGCACTGCAGGTTACAAACGCTGCAGGTTGCGGATGTTCCTCCGTCCGCAACCCGAGGTTCTACTGTACAAGCCCAAGCCTAGAAGTTACAGACGTCAGTGGTTTAGGGCTGTGCTTGCAGAGGTAGATTTAGGACAGCATGACCGATTCCCCACACTGTGCCCTGAGCCAAGGGGGACACTGCAGAATATCACAACTATGAAGTAGTGCATGTACAAAATAGAAGACAAGAGGTGGGGTGCCGAATTTCAGGCTCATGCAGGGACTGCTAAAATTGGAAATACCAAAGTCCACCCCTGGTGCAATAACTCCTTCATTCAATTTGGGCCCCAGTCCCACTAGAGATAATCCAGGGCTGACCTGACCTGGATCTGGGCTCTGAAATCAATTGGGGATACACAGTTTAATTAGGAGTTAAAAACCTAATTGAGCATATGGTCAGTGGGGAAAGGAGACTGCAGGCATCTCCTTCTCCCCACCCCACCCCACCCCGTCCATGCTCAGGCAGAGTTAACACATGTGACTAGAGGTGGGCAAGAAGCAGTTGTGGTCAGCATGGTGGCACTGATGAGGAAACATGGAGAACTGAATTTAAGATTGGAGGTGGAGAGGAAAACAGAGAGAAACCAGAACTGACAAATTTGCTCATCCCTAGCTGTGAGTGGAAAATATAGACACAGTACCCGGGCTTACATATTTTTGCCTCTGTGGTTAATAGTGAGGTAAATTATATCAGGAAATCAGCCTGGGAAAAGAGCTGAACCTCTCTCCCTTACCATCAAAATTTCAATCCAAATTATAATGTCTCACTGGATGATGTCTGCAAAAGAAATTAGCCTCCTCCACACATTAATTACATGAAAGGGGCTCAGCCCAAAGACTGGGGAGAAGTTTCATATCACTGGCCCTGTGTTTGGGTTTTTACATATTGATCTATGCATGTGAGAAGTTGCTTGCGTGCAAGTTCCATTCCTGTGGACATCTGTGCCAATGCATGGAGAGTTCCCTTTCTGCAATCAACACAAGAGGGCTAAAGACACTGGGCAATTCAATTACTAATCTCCCATGTCACATGCAATTGGGCCCTTATCATCATCATTCGAAAGATTTGCTGGCAAAGCTAAAACAATAGGCAGGAGGCTGTTAGGATGATTTTGAAAAGACAACATCACCCCATTAGTCCCAGTGGCATGCAAAGCTAATAGAAAGTCAAACCTCTGGAGTAAATTATTTTGCTTGGTTTTGTCATTAATTGCAAGAAGCTTTAATAATAATAATAATAATAAATTTTATTTATATCCCGCCCTCCCCAGCCGAAGCCGGGCTCAGGGCGGCTAACAACAATAAAACAGTACAAAAGTACAACATAAACAACATTCTAAAATCATTCATTATAAAAATTAATTAATTCAAGCCACTGGCAACCATTGGGCCAGAGCTCTGCGAAGATTGCCGAGGGAGGGAGTCAGGCTGTGCCCTGGCCAAAGGCCTGGTGGAACAGCTCTGTCTTGCAGGCCCTGCGGAAAGATGTCAAGTCCCGCAAGGCCCTGGTCTCTTGTGACAGAGCGTTCCACCAGATCGGAGCCACAGCCGAAAAAGCCCTGGCTCTAGTTGAGGCCAGCCTAACCTCTCTGAGGCCTGGGACCTTCAAGATGTTTTTATTTGAAGACCGTAGGTTTCTCTGTGGGGCATACCAGGAGAGGCGGTCCCGTAGGTACGAGGGTCCTAGGCCATATAGGGCTTTAAAGGTTAAAACCAGCACCTTAAACCTGATCCTGTACTCCACCGGGAGCCAGTGCAGCTGGTATAGCACCGGGTGAATGTGATCTAGCAGCGAAGACCTCGTAAGGAGTCTCGCTGCAGCATTCTGCACCCGCTGGAGTTTCTGGGTCAGTCTCAAGGGCAGCCCCACGTAGAGCGAGTTACAATAATCCAGTCTGGAGGTGACCGTCGTGTGGATCACAGTGGCTAGGTCAGGGTGAGAGAGGTAAGGAGCCAACTGCTTAGCTTGGCGGAGATGGAAAAATGCCGCCTTTGTTATAGCTGCAATCTGCGCCTCCATGGAAAGGGAGGTGTCGAAGATTACACCCAAACTCTTAACGGACGGTGCTGGCACTAATTGCGCCCCCGCAAGAGATGGGAGTTGCCCCCCCAATCCCATATCGCCCCGTCCCAGCCACAGGACCTCTGTCTTCGAAGGATTTAGCTTCAACCGGCTCCCACGTAACCATCCAGCCACAGCTTCCAAACATCTGGTCAGTGTGTCTGGGGCCGAGTCAGGATGGCCATCCATCAACAGATAGAGTTGGGTGTCATCGGCATACTGATGACAACCCAGCCCAAAACTCCGAACAAGCTGGGCGAGGGGGCGCATAAAGATGTTGAAAAGCATCGGGGAGAGTATCGCACCCTGAGGTACTCCACACACCAAGGAGTGGCACGATGACAATTCCCCCCCAAGCGCCACCCTCTGTCCCCGACCAGAGAGAAACGAGCGCAGCCATTGAAGGACTGTGCCCTGGATCCCCACGTCGGCAAGGCGGTGGTCCAGAAGTTCGTGATCGACCATGTCGAAAGCTGCTGATAGATCTAGAAGAATCAGCAGCCCCGACCCGCCTCGATCCAGCTGTCTACGAAGGTCATCTGTTAGGGCGACCAGAGCCGTCTCGGTCCCATGACCAGCGCGGAAGCCGGACTGGAATGGATCCAGAGCCGATGTTTCATCCAGAAACCCACCAAGCTGTTCAGCAACCGCTCTCTCAATCACCTTACCCAGGAACGGAAGATTCGAAACCGGGCGGTAATTGGATAGATCTAAAGGATCTAATGATGTTTTCTTTAAGAGCGGGCGCACCACTGCCTCCTTCAGTTCCCCTGGGAATGTCCCCGTGCCAAGGGACAAATTGATGATATCCCCCAGGAGGGCCCGCACCTCGTCTGGACACACTCTAATCAGCCAAGACGGGCACGGGTCGAGAGGACAGGTGGTGGGCTTTCCAGCTCGGAGGAGTCTGTCCACATCGGCTGGGGATATCTGGTCGAAGTGGTCCAATACTGGACCCGAGGACAGTCGAGGGGCCTCCAGTTCCTTTATTGTATCCAAATTGGCAGGGAGGTCATGGCGGAGCGACAAGACCTTCTCCGCAAAAAAGCTCGCAAATGCCTCACAGCCGTGTGTCTGCACTTCAAATGACGGTACAAGTCAGCTTCTAAAACTCAAACCATCCAACCCAGTGGACCACACTAAGTTATGCATAGGAGGATATAGGACAACAATTTGATGGTGAAGAATATATCTTTAGTCAGGCAGGCAACCCATTTTCTCCATCCTGTTTTCTTGTATAAGTATTGGAGGCTGGACATAGAAACAAATCTGCTACCTCAGCATTTGGCTCTGAGCTCCATAATTCGGCTGTCTAGAATTATGGACTTCACTTGCTAAGGCACACTAAGTTTCCCACAGATCTTTTTCCTCAAGACAGCTACTGTGATTTGTGTCCAATGTGACTTTCCCACCACTTTCTCAATTTATTATGTTTCCCAACAGGGCCCTCCTGGCATGTTTCACCTGAGTTGATGTGGCATCATTCTGTACAAGTGCATAAAAATAACCCTTCAGACCTATGAGAGAAATTGGAAGGGGGGAGCAGTGGCTGGAGTGAATGATAACAAAGGCACTTTAATTTATGGAGGTCCCTAGATGAGCTCAAACCTATGCTGGGAAAGTCTAGCATTTGTGTCAGGTAAAGCATAGTATTTATTCACAAATAATATAAGAATACACTTATTACATAAGTAGCTAAATGTTTTAATTACGGTACTTCTTTTGTTTGTTTTTTAGGAATGGTACCAGTCTGATGCCTCGAAATCTCTAAATATCCAGCACAAAAAGCCTAAAGCAAAATTACAGAAATGAAGGGATGCTTTTTCTCTGGCAAAGTTCAGGCTGTTCTGACATTTGACACCTGTCTGGCTACATCTCCAAGTTAGAGCTATGCCTTCCAGCATTTTACTGGACATGTTGTATCCGGTGAGGGGTCTGTTCCCTTAGACCTTGCTCTAGCATTCTCCACATAAGTGATGCGCTGTTACTCCCTAAAGCTTTTCTTTTCTTTTTTGATGAAAGAAATGAGGATTTCCCTACCCAATTCTAGCTGTGTAGACTTTATTGAAAGAAAAAAATATTTTCTATTATTCTTCATGCCATGCAATATGACTACCTAGCAGCAAAGAGGAAAGTCCAAAACTCTCCCATCCTCTGCAAATATAAACAAACAAACACAGTGTTTACCTCTGGCATTTGTGGACAATGCGTAGAAGGCAAGGAGTAAATATGAATAATATCCATGCAAATTACAAGGCGAGGGACTAAGAGAGAATGCAGTGTTACGACTTGGATGTCAAAAATTGGGGTGGCTAGCCCTTTTCAGTCTGAAGGCCACATTAACTCAAAGTCAACTGTCCAGGGGCCACATTTCAAAATAGCTATGGCTGAAATGCTAAAGTCAGTTTGGGACCCAGATGTGATAAAAAGCAGGGTATAATTTTGTCTAACAAGCAAGTAAGCAAGCAAGCAAGCAAAGTGTAAAACATCACACCAGAGGACCCAGTTTTTATTTTAAAAAACTGATGCCTTTTGAGAGGCTTTACACAAAGAAAGCTTTTGGGGCATTACAGTACAATAGCTGGGTACCTATGGGTGTAAGTAGCATTTTAAATAGATAGATAGATGGTGATAGATAGATGATAGATAGATAGATAGATGATAGATAGATAGATAGATAGATGATAGATAGATAGATAGATAGATAGATAGATAGATAGATAGATAGATAGATAGATGATAGATAGATAGATAGATGATAGATAGAGATAGATGATATATAGATAGATAGAGAGAGAGAGAGAGAGAGAGGTTTTAATCTGACATCATTTGAGAGACCTATGAAAACAGTCAATAAACAAACAAGCAAACAAACAAGGGAACATATTTAAAATAAAATAAAATGGAAAAATTGATGGAGCCAGCTATCAACTCCAGCTCAACCATCGGAGCAGCTACATAGGCAAAACTTCCTGTTCACATACCGAGGGTCTTATGATGACATAAGCATTGTTCTGCCAGCATATGTTGATTTCCATTGGCAGAGCAGCTCTTGCACTGCCAATGCCTTTCAGCCAACTTTACTTTAATGTAGGACTGCACCCTTAATCATTTAAAGATATAATTATATGGGTGCTTTTTTTGAGAAATTTAATTAAATGTGAGATGACATTAGTTAATAAATGAACATTATTGCTGGTTCAGTTTTGTTTATCAATTCAAATATCACATGACTCATGACTTTTATAGGCCAAACCACGATTTAGAGCTACTAGTACCCTTGTTGGGACGCGGGTGGCGCTGTGGGTAAAACCTCAGTGCCTAGGACTCGCCGATCGCATGGTCGGCGGTTCAAATCCCCGTGGTGGGGTGAATTCCCGTCTTTCGGTCCCAGCTCCTGCCCACCTAGCAGTTCGAAAGCACCCCTAAGTGCAAGTAGATAAATAGGTACTGCTTTATAGCGGGAAGGTAAACGGCGTTTCTGTGTGCTGCGCTGGTGCCGGCTCGCCAGAGCAGCTTCGTCACGCTGGCCACGTGACCCAGAAGTGTCTCCGGACAGCGCTGGCCCCTGGCCTCTTAAGTGAGATGGGCGCACAACCCTAGAGTCGGACACGACAGGTCCGTTTGGGCAGGGGTACCTTTACCTTTTAGTACCCTTGTGTTCAGTCTGCCCGGCACTTCTTCTGGCTGCATCAAGGAGACATTGCACCAAACCATCTATTTGCATGATATCTGAATTAAGTCATAAGAACATAAGAGTCTGGTGGATCAGAACAATGACCCATCTAGTCCAGCACCCAGTTCTCATAGTGGCCAACCAGATGCCTGTGAAAAACCCACAAGCAGGACCTTGCATGTTTCTCTCCTGCAGTTTCCAGCAACTGGTATTCAGAAACATTACTGCCTCCATTTATGGGGGCAGAGTATAGCCGTCAGGGTAGCAGCCTCTTCAAAAGTCTCTTGCAGCAGCATCCACAGGTAAAGGCTTTATCCTTTCAGCAGCGGCAGGGGAAAACAAATCTTTATTTTAAACCATCCATCTGTTTTACCAATTAAAGACAAGGTACCCTTAAATAAATGTGTTCTTTTAACTCTCTGTCTCACCAATTGATCAAGTGGAGCTACCAGCTAAACTGCGGCCTTAAAAGGAATGAGCTATCTTGGAAATTCATCAAAAAGGAAACTGATCTCTCTCACCTCCAGCCACCTACCAACTGATAGGGCTACATCAAGAACTAAGCCTTTTTGGAAATTCTGGCATTTGCAATATTTAAACATTCGCCACACCATGATGCTCTCTTTTTAAGGGAGAAAAAGCAATGTATTTTTCAGCATCCCTGCTTTGAAAACTCATAGTGCCTTATTGGAATCACAACAGGTAGTAACGCTAGTTTTGAAGGAACCCTATTTGTTGCTAGGTATACCTTGACCCATCTCTCTGGATTATAAAGGAACAGTTATTTTAGTTAAAATTCAGAAACTTATTTCTTTCTGGCTCAGTATGATTGAAGAATAAAACATGAGATGATGTTGCTGGCTGAAAAAACTGTGGTAAATAATTGACAGGATACAAGGAGGACACCGTTCGGATGCCTTCTGCACCCTCCACTCCTTTGCAAGTGTTTCCTGCTGCTGACCCCATTTTCCTGTCAATGGTCCTCCTTCAAGAAGAGAACTACCGTATTTTTTGCTCTATAAGACCCACTTTTTTCCCTCCTAAAAAGTAAGGGGGAATGTGTGTGCGTCTTATGGAGCGAATGCAGGCTGTGCAGCTATCCCAGAAGCCAGAACAGCGAGGGATCGCTGCTTTCGCTGCGCAGTGATCCCTCTTGTTGTTCTGGCTTCTGAGATTCAGAATATTTTTTTTCTTGTTTTCCTCCTCCAAAAACTAGGTGCGTCTTATGGTCTGGTGTGTCTTATAGAGCGAAAAATACTATAATTGGCTCCTTCTGTGACATTTTGATTTCACAATGGCTTTAGGCTAAGGAGTGTCCTGCAGCCAATTGGAAGTCACGGAAGCCACACTGGACGTTCAGCTTCCAAAGATAGTTTGAAAACTGGAACACTCACTTCCGGGTTTCGATCATTTGGGAGCCAATTTGTTCGGGAGCCAAGGTGTTTGAGATCCAAGGTACGACTGTATAAGAGGATGCTTTATACTGGGCCAGATCATTGGTCCATCTAGCTCAGGACTGTCTACCCTGACTGGGAGCAGCTCTCTGAGATTTCAGGCAATGATTTATTTTGCAGCACTACCTGCAGATGCCAGGGATTGAACCCAAGACCTTCTACATACAAAGCAGATGTTCCTCCACTGAGCTATGGTCCTTCCCTGCAGCTTTCCATTTTTACGTTGTGGTGTTTTGATAGGATATTTTTAATGTTATATCAATGTAATGGCTGCTACCTCTCTTGGAGCCTAATTTTGGCCTAAATGTGGGGTGTGAATTCTTAGGTACATAAATAAACTGAGTTTGCATGGGGCTAAGGCCCAAAGGAATCGGGCCCATAGTGTTATGTTTTTCAATAAGGAAAATGAAAGCAAAGCATAAAATGGCATTCAGGACACAATAATGTAGTGCAATTGTGTTTAGGTAGCAGTGCTATGCTGGGTGCTTCAAAATATGTCTAAAACTAATTAGACATGCATATGTTGGTTCATAAAATAAATAATAATAATAAACTCCTTTCATTTCCTTTAGGCTTTGTATTTTGGAAATACTGATAGCCAAAGCCTATTTAAATAGCCGCGTGAAAATGAGATGTGCATCCTTTCAATACTGTACACAACTCTCTCCAGCCTCTTTGTATTTGGAAATCTCACTATACATATCAATTCATTTGCTGTGGGGAAAGCTATCAGCCATACCATCTCTCAGTGCAATAAATCTGCAAGTGAAATAAGGGAAGCTCTCATCTGGAAAGACATATCACATTTTGGGCTGCCTTCCTCTTTGTTATTGCTTTTCATGACAGGAAAAAATTGCTTTTCCTGATACAAATGCTTGTCTGCGGCTGTAGGTGGCATAGCTGCACAATTCACACTACACAGCCTCATGCTGTATAACACTCTAACGCTCATTGACTTCAGTTTGCTTTTTTAAAAAAACCAAACCCAAAAAACCCACAGATACCCAAGATTGAAGCATTTAAACATGCAATCGCTGAATCTGTCTCCACAAGCCTTGGACTCTGCTAACACAGGGTTCAGCTAAACACATCATTCTGGGAGCAGCCACTATACTTTATTTAGAATATGAGTCCCTGGAGAATCTGCACAATCTTAGCAGCAGCATGAAAGGAGAAGATGCTTTCTTTCCTTCCACAATACCTCCATATACGTTTGTGAAAAGCTTGAGATAAAATTGAAACGCTTGGATTAAACCTGGATCTGAAAGCAGCCTGGCATTCCAGTTCAGAATGTGCATGGCAAATAAGTCCAGTTGGCTTCAACAGATCCCTCTGGGTGTCTGGTATCACAGGTTTAGTTCACATTGGCAAAATATAAACTGCAGAACTGTGGGACAAAAGCACAAACTATTGGTTGGTCCTGTGAGGTGTCATAATATTGAATGAATGAATGAATGAATAGTTTATTACGGTCATAGACCAGAAGAAAAGAAAAACATAAAAGGCAGCAATAGTTTACAAGGGAGTGATGGTGTCAATTAAAAGTTGTAAAATTATACATAAAAACAATACACATATACACACACACACACATATACATACTCATATATGCACTACAGTATATGTATGGGCTTAAAAAAAGGGGGGGGCTTATCCAGGGGTCAGATCTTTTACTTTTTTACAGCTAATGCCCTCCGCTTGATCGCGGCCGCAGAAAACTTGGCCACTTTCAGTGTTACTTCTGGGTTTTTATCTCCTAGTAGGATTTTCAGCCGCTGAGATTCAGATCGACCTGGAAATTTCTCAACGATAGGGGAGATAAACAGTAACCTGATATCCCCGTAAAGGTCGCAGTGTAACAGCACATGTGAAGCCGTTTCCACCTCCTTCAGACCACATGGGCAAACTCGTTCAGCATAGGGTGTGCCCTCGTATCTGCCCTTTAGTAAGGCAGATGGCAATACATCAAATCTGGTAAGGGTAAACGCCCGCCTATATTTTGCGATTTGTAGGTCCAGCAAATATGGGGTTAGATTAAACCCTTTCCCATAATCTTGGATAGCTGGATATTTATCTATCTTGCTCATATGGTCCTGAAGCTCTACATCTCCTATTCGCTGGCTCACCATCATTTTAGCCTTTTCAAAACCTGAGGCTATGAGTTCTTGTGGGGAAAGCCCCAGGCCCCTCAATTTTTCATAAAGCGACAATCTCCATTTAGACTGGAATGGGTCTAGTAGAGTCAATGGAGCCACTCCCACTGGGAAAAATATGAGTTTTAGCCAGAAGTGAATCTTCAAGATCCATATCCTGGCATTAATAGGGAGTTGGCCAACCTCCAGCCTAATGGCAGTGTTAGAGACACAGGTAGGTAACCCTAGTAGGGAACGATAAAATTTAGTTTGTACAGATTCCAGGGACTTGAGTTTTTGACAATTAAATATCTGGGTGCCATACATCAATTGTGGAAGTATTTTTGCAACAAAGACCTGGGAGGCAGCAGGGACATATTGACCTCCTTTTCTGTAAAAGAATCTTATAATAGCTCTGGAAGATCTTTGCGCATTTACAATGGAATTCTTAATCTGATGGCACCAGGATCCCTTCTCATCAAAAATTATTCCAAGATATCTAAAAGATGTTACTTGCTCAATAGGTTGGTTATTAATTTTCCATTTATGTCAGAGTTTTCTCTTGGAGAACACCATAATTTTTGATTTAGTGTAATTTACTATTAGGTGTTCAGCTTCGCAATACTCTGTAAGAGCTCGTAAAAGCTTTCTTAGACCCACACAAGAGTAGGAAATAAGTGCCACATCATCCGCGTACAAAAGGATCGGGATTGGTGTATTATTTAGATTTGGGGAATGAGTGCTTGCTTCCTCCATCTTTCCGACTAAGGAGTTTATATAGAAGTTAAACATAATATTGCCTATCAACTCCATTATGCAGGTGTCATGAGCAAAGAGCCTGCAGGATGTCAAGAGAGGTCACCTCTGTTGTTTACAGGGTCCCCTCTCCACCTCCCACTGAAATTGGCCTTGAAACAAGCATGCCATTGTAGCCAACAGAATAGGTAGCAGGGTGTGCTTGTCAGTGGCGTAGCGTGGGGGGTGCAGGGGGGGCGGCCGCACCGGGCGCAACATCTGGGGGTTAGGGTTAGGGGGCGCAAATTACTTGCCTTGCCCCGGGTGCTGACAACCCATGCTACGCCACTGGTGCTTGTTTGTTTCCTCATGTGTCTATGGGCCCCAAAAGTCTCACAAGTCTGGCTTTAATTAAATAGTTAGTTCTGATATGCCCTTCATGTGTCAGATTCTGAACTGTTCGGTTATGTTCCTTCCACTGCTGTATTTAGTAATTATACAAGGGAAGTTTCCCATGAGATAGAGCATATTCAAATTCTTAGACAATGATAAAGTTGGATGGAAAAAGGAGTGGAATCTCAGATTACAGTGATATGGGACTAGAGCCTATATCCCAACAAGCTGGACAATACTAAGATGCCAGTAACAGTCTTCAAAGACTAGAAAGCAGTGCAGTGCTATACATGCTTTGAAGTAAGTCCCATAAAGTTGAATAAGACATATTCCCAGGTAAGCCTTGCAATGGTTCTCAAAGGGTGTGGTAGCAGAGGATGGCAAGTATGTTGGGAAGATTCAAGGACAATCAAAGAAACATTTAAACATTTCAGTGTAGAATAGCATAGTATGTATAAAAATATAGATTTTTTTTTCCAAAATAAGAGCAAGAGCATCAAGTGATATTGAGGACAATCCTAGCTGTGATCTACAAGACTCATTTATAATTATATTTTTGGAATGATTCATGTTCTGATGTAGCTACTTTGTTTTATACTTTCTGATCATATTTATAAAGTAGTTATGTTCTGTGTTATAATCAAGTGTATTTCTTATCAATTATCAGTGCAGCATGAGCAAATTTTTATAAGAGGTTTATACAGTACTGTAGTCTAGTTTCCTTTAAAAAACAACAACCATGAAGATACTTTGCAAGAAAAGTAGGACAGGGTAAAATCTGAAAGGGCTGCTGCCAAGCCAGACTTTGAGTTTCTGCAAGATCCTTTACATTAGGAGAAAGCTGGCTAATCTGGGACTCCACAGGAAACTTGGAGCTTCTTCCCTTCTGAGAAATACTTTACTCCTGCCCTGGTTATAACATGGAGGCTTGGAGGGGGGAGGATAGCAGTTTGACAGCTATCTGTTCCTTCCTTCTTATCTATCTATCTACCTAGGTCTGTGAGGCAGGTTAGTACATTTTTGGTAATTAAACACGTTAGACAACCACCATAGATGAGAACTGAGCTTGGCTTCCATTTAAAAGTGGCAGTGCCTCCCAGCCACTGCTGAAATGCCTGAGAGAGAGAGGGTGGTGAGCAACAGCCCATGGAAGTTGTCTTGTTGTGGGGAGAGGGTGGGGTGTTGGTGTAGCCAAGAGGGATGGAGCATAGGCAGCTCTACAAGGGGCAGAGCATAGATGGCACTGCGATGAGGTCCCTTGAAGCCTGACACTTCTGCCTCAAAATTTATCAGATATATAACATTCTCACTTACAAGTGATCTGAGAAAACATGGGTTGTATTCATGAAAGTCATGCTCAGAGTAGACCATTTGAAATCAGAGAATATAGCGGTCCTTGGTTTAAGAAAGATTTAGTTTATGAACAACTTGGATTAAGAACGCTGCAAACCCGGAAGTAGGTATTTTGGTTTGTGAACTTTGCCTTGGAAGCAGAACATGTTCTGTTTCCTGTTGAGTGTGTTCCATTTGTAAATTGAGTTTCCTGCTGATATGGGAAAGCACGCCTTAGTTTAAGAACGCTTTGGTTTAAGAATGGACTTCAGGAACAGATTAAGTTTGTAAACCAAGGTACCACTGTAAAGCAAAAATCATTCTGCATGTTTTAGGACAATCAGTGTCATAAAGCAATCTGGAAACTTAGGGAGTCCCTGTTCCGACTTGAGTTGACTTATTTATTAATGGTTCCATTCAACTCAGAAGCATACAAATCTTCCCTGAATCACCCTGATTCATTGCATAATTCAGGGCTCACATAGAGCCAATGAACACCTTAATAAATACCATGTACATTGATGACACTACCTAACAAGTGTTTATGTTGCTTTTATTAATTCCTGTAAACTGCCAAAGAATTAAATAATTTAGATAAAACCCACCAGAAACTCTGAACCACTCACTTTCCCAGAAAGCCTGAGATTATTCAGTTTGATTGAAACGTGACATTCAGGAAGTGTGCTTTCAATATCAACTAGAAAACTGTTACAGATAGGTAGCTGTGTTGGTCTGCCATAGTCAAAATAAAAAAAATCCTTCCAGTAGCACCTTAAAGACCAACTAAGTTAGTTCTTGGTATGAGCTTTCGTGTGCATGCACACTTCTTCAGATATATCTGAAGATATATCTGAAGAAGTGTGCATACACACGAAAGCTCATACCAAGAACTAACTTAGTTGGTCTTTAAGGTACTACTGGAAGGATTTTTTTTATTTTAACTAGAAAACTGAGAAGGCATGTAGGAATCCTTCAGCAGCAATTTCCTCCTTGTAAGGCTAGAGTGACATGATCTTTGTTTGCTTTTAGATGCAAATGTGTGTTTAACAAGGCAGATCTAAGGAAATGCAAAGAACAAAAGCATCACTGCCTATGTGTTATATTAAGATAATAGCCCACATTCTTTAGCTCTGTCATTCATGCTTTGACTTGCATTGGCTCTAAGTTGTGCATTTTCCAAAACGGAATACATCCTGTGAGGGTTGAACTGCAACTTCCACTAACCCTGACCATTGGCCATGTTGGATGGGGCAGATGGGAGGCAGATGGGAGCCACAGGTTAGCCATCCTTGCTGTAAAGAATATTTGAAGCTGGATTATGTAATTCTTCATGTATTTTACCAAACAAAGCAACATATGCAGATTTGTCACATGAATGACAGAGGTGCACCTAGAGGTTCCAGAGCTTCCCAGATCTAAATTCCTAAGCAAATTTCTAAATTCTGAGACATTCTGCTCCAGCAAACAGAAACATCTGTAGTAAGTCATTTGAATGTTTTATAAATGCATTGCAATGAATTAAATATGATCATGAATAATGAATGAGTGCAGAGGCTCATGTTATTTATTTGGATAAAATAAAAGTTCAAAGTATTTGTCAATGTCCATTCATTCGTGGTTTTATATACAAATACATTTTAAAATTTACCAACTCATTATGATCGCTATCAAGTGCAATCCATGCATCAGTTATGAGAGAATGCTTGAATTAGTCCTGATTTAGTTGACTTCAATGCAACTAAGCCAAATTAAATTTCAAGTCCTCTCTTTAAGCTAGTGCTCTGCTGAAAAAAGATTCCAGCATTTACCCCCGCACAACCGTTTTCCATCAATTTATGGGAAAAGATACTGCATTCAAAAATGCTGAAAAGGAAACGTTTAGTGAAATTCTCATGGGTAGGTGCAAGGATTTTGTTGTGCTTATTTTACTTTCAAGGTACTGTCGCTAAGGAGCATTTTGTGAGTGCCCTTTGTCTCATTCTGCAAATGATCTCTTCAGTAGTCTGCACTTTGCAATATCCTTGAGTGCTCACATTTCCAGAAAAAACTCTGATATGCTTAACTGGTCTTTCCTGTAAGCTTGGGAATGTACGGGGGCTCCCTGTTCTTTGTTTTGCCACTGCTCTTTGTCATCTTTTATGAAGCCTTTTTACTTTCAAAGAAATCAGTGAGGATTATTTTTTAAAAAAATAATAATAAGAGGAACAACTTCCTTAAAAATAAGATTTGCGATCAAAAAGATAAGAATAACTTCCTTAAAAATAAAATTTGTGGTCACACTGATATCAGGCGCTGAGTAGCCAACCGACCTCCTTGGTTTTCCATGCTTCAAAGAAAGCTCAGAGGAAGAGGTCATGTGGTAATCCATAAGACTTTTTCTTTTTCTTTTAATAGATATTTTTATTGAACAATTTTAGCAAACAAATTATCAATCAGTATAACCATATACATTTGCCCCCTCTTTCTTTCTCTCCCTCCACTCCCTCCCTCCCTCTCTCCCCCCGCCCCAAGGACTTCCCTCAGCTCCCCTCTCTGGTTTCTTTGCACATATTGTTCTCTGCACCATGAGACTTTTTCAAACCATGAAGCATAAACAGATTATTGTAGAAATGTTTAATGGAAAAATATACACACATGCAACTCACCATCACACAATAATAAAGTAAGCTCAACTTTGATGACCCATAGCTTGAGGCTTGTGGGTACTTGTGGGGGCAATTAGGGTCTGGTTTGAGTGAATGATAGACAGCAGGGCCCAGATGCACTTCATCTGAGCTTCATTTACCCCAGGGGTCGGCAACCTGCGACCCATGGGGGTTGTTTAAACGGCCCCCGAGCTGCCCCTGAACTGAGCTGCTTGCTCGGCAAGTCCCCGCCCACTGCGCTAAACTGGCACAGCGCGGAGTGGGAACTTGCTTCCACAGCACCGGAAATCGCATCTACACATGCGCAGACACTGAAAATCGCATCTGCGCAAACGCGATCCGGCCCATGGAGCGATCTCCACAGGAGTGAACCGGCCCAGGCAAGGTAAACCTTGCCGACCCCTGATTTTACCCAATGCTCATTTAGCTAGGAGGGAGAATTTTCTTCCAGTCCTTGGCTAAGCCGCCTTACATGCCCATGCGTGTGAGGGGGATGCTTCTCCCTTTCATAACAATTGATTCTCCCTGCAGATAATTATAAGTTGTCCTGAGTCTTCTTTCGGGTGCGGAGGCAAAAGATTCAGCATAGTACTGCCATTGTACAGAGTTCCATAGGAAAGAATGTAAGAAGAGGTTCAAATTTGTTGCTGTCTGATAAGATTTGTTTTTTACTGGCTGTTTCAGATAAATATATGACTTCTGTAAGTGCAATGTTTGCAGTAGCTGCTGGGGGAAATCTGCAAGAGCTAAGTACTGCCTATTGCTGCACTGCATTGGATTAATCAGCTTATAGAAGTATATGATGCTTGACACTTCTGCTGATGTGGTAGATGTCTTGTACCAGTAATTGGACCCTTTATGTTGTAAATTTTATATGTGCTGACCTTTGGTTTTAAGGAAATAAATGACAGAGAAATGCACACATGCTGCATGCAGTCTAGCATCCTTTGGTAGGAAATGTTACGGCATTTCAGATAGTGCAGCTTCTAGATATATCTCAATATTTCTAGGTAAACTAACGTAACTCCTCCGGCCACAGCAGATTGCTGTACAGCTAAGTTGCTTTTATAACTCCAACTGCCAGTAATTTATAATTTATTTATTTTTAATTTTTTTTTGAAACTATCAACAAATAAGTAGGCAGCTGTTAGATGTTTGGACTAATAAATTGTATTGATGAAGTCTCATCAAAGACTATGGAATAAACTGAAAGTTTACTTCAATAAGGTGGAAACACACAAAATAATGATATCCCACCCAACCCCCACAAGAATAACTGAATTCATATATAATGCTAAGCCAAACTATGACTTAGTGTTACAGGTTACAGGTTATGGGTAAAGAGGAGAGAGATTAACTATTATGGTTATGAAAACTTGGGTTTGGATGGCACACTAAACTAAAACTTGACTTAGCTGCTGCACCATCCTGAGAGAAATGTGCATCTGAGAAAAACATACAAGAATGCCAACAATGCTAGCAAATTTTGTTAGGGATGGCATTACTGTGGAAATCATGAGTAATGGTGACTACCCAGCTGCCAATCCAAGGTTGAAAAGAATACCTTCCACAAACTGGATAAAGTTCATAGAACCGAATACAAGAGTTGCCAGAAGTTTTGACCTTGAGCAAAATATGAAAATTTATTTGGAAGAGGTAGCTGTGGAAGTTTTGTAGGAAATAAAGAATATTTTATGTAGGATTGTCAACATTTGTGAAGATGATTCTGCACCTCTCTAAGGCTACGGTCCTACGTGTACATACCGGAGAGTAAGCCTTATTCAATACAGTGGGTCATTTGAACATGCATGGGATTGCATTCAAGTAAACTTTATTGAAGCAGAGAGTTTCAACAAGTGTTTCTCATGTTTACAGAATATTCACAGTGTAGACGATTCAAATGATAACCTTGTGATATGATAGCATGGATCTGTAAACACTCCAGTAGGGAAGCACCATGTGGGCACCAGGCCTAGCCTGACTACATCCTGCACTACCTGTTTGAATCAATGCTTATCTGCCAGTTGGTCACCAATGAAACAAGAAGAAGAAGAAGAAGAAGAAGAAGAAGAAGAAGAAGAAGAAGAAGAAGTAGAAGTGGTTGTGGTGGAGGAGGAGGAGTAGTTTGGACTTGATATCGTGCCTTTCACTCTCCTTAAGGAGTCTCAAAGCGGCTAACAATCGCCTTTCCCTTCCTCTCCCACAACAAACACTCTGTGAGGTGAGTGGGGCTGAGAGACCTCAAAGAAGTGTGACTGGACCAAGATCACCCAGCAGCTGCATGTGGAAGAGTGGGGAAGTGAACCCAGTTCTTAACCGCTCTTAACCACTACACCACACTGGCTCTCACTCTCTGAGAAAAGAGATTCAGGATTTTCATGACTGTGTCCATTTTATTTTCATTTCAGGCCGTGCTCAGGTCACACTGTTCTGTTGCTACAATTTATATACCTGTATATCATTACTATTGCCATTAAATTTGTAGGTATATAATGCCTCAAATTAATGAGAATCAACAACAACTTTTTATGTTGTTGAAATGCTGTGGAACCCCCCCCCCCCCAAAGTTGACCAAGCCCCAATCTGACTACTTTTCATATGCCAAACACAGACACCCACTGACAAATACCCCTTCCTCTTGGTTCATGTGGGAACCAATGACACTGCAAGCAATAGCCTCCAGAAGATCAAAAGAGACTACGAGGCTCTGGGCAGGAAATTGAAGCAATTAAATGCACAAATTGTCATCTCATCTGTCCTCCCAGTTGAACGACGTGGCCCAGGGAGAGAGGGAAAAATAGTGGAAGTGAACAGCTGGCTTCGCAAATGGTGTAAACAGGAACGGTTTGGATTCTTAGATCACGGACTGCAGTTTCTTGAAGATGGACTTCTGGCAAGCGATGGGCTGCACCTCACAACGGTTGGGAGAAATGTTTTTGCCAAAAATCTCAGAAACCTCATCAGGAGGGCTTTAAACTGACTAACGTGGGGGAGGGAGACAGTGCTCCTGAAGGTAGGAGTCTATCAATTGATGAAGATGATCATCCAAATGTCATAGACCAAATGGAGCAAACAGCACGCAGACCTAGTGGTGGGAGGAAAAAATCATTAAATAAGAGACACGGGGGAATGATTAATGGACTTCAATGTCTGTACACTGATGCGCAAAGCATGGGAAATAAACAAGATGAGCTTGAGCTCTTGGAACAGCAAACTAAATATTACATAATAGGCATCACTGAAACCTGGTGGGATAAGTCCCGTGATTGGAATGTAATAATGGGGGGGTACAATCTATTTCAGAGAAACAGACCAGACAAGAAAGGAGGAGGAGTGGCGTTATATGTCAGGGATGTGTATACCTGTGAAGAGATCCAAGATTTAGAACCTCAAAGCCAAAGTGAGAGCATTTGGGTCAAAATTAAGGGAGAGAAGAATAACAGTGACCTCATTGTGGGAGTTTACTATAGATCCCCAAGCCAAACGGAGGACACAGATGATGCCTTCCTGGAACAGATGGCCAAGCATGCAAAAGGAAGGGAGATAGTAGTAATGGGGGACTTCAATTACCCGGATATTTGTTGGATGTTAAACTCAGCCAAGAGCATAAGGTCAAACAGATTCCTCACTGGCCTTGCAGACAACTTCATTGTCCAGAAAGTGGGAGAAGCAACAAGAGGAACAGCCATTTTAGATCTGGTCCTAACCAATGTTGATGACCTGGTTAGTGGGGTAGAAGTGGAAGGATCATTAGGCGCGAGTGATCATGCTCTTCTGAAGTTTACTATACAGCGGAAAGGAGCAGCCAAGCATACTAGGACTCAATTTCTTGACTTTAAGAAAGCCGACTTCATAAAACTTAGGGAAGTGCTGGGTGAGATCCCATGGACAGTAATACTAAAAGGAAAGGGAGTTCATGATGGCTGGGAGTTTGTTAAGAGGGTGATAGTAAAAGCACAACGTCAGGCAATACCAATGAGACGGAAACATGGAAGGTGCCTAAAGAAGCCAGGGTGGCTATTTAAAGAACTATTAACTGAGTTAAGATTAAAAAAGGATGTGTACAAAAAATGGAAAAGGGGGGAAACCACAAAAGAGGAATTCAAACAAATAGCCAGCACGTGTAGACACAAAGTCAGAAAAGCTAAAGCACAGAATGAACTCAGGCTTGCTAGAGAGGTTAAAAGCAACAAAAAAGGCTTTTATGGGTATGTTCGTAGCAAAAGGAAGAACAAAGAAACAGTGGGGTCACTCAGAGGAGAAGATGGTGAAATGCAAACAGGGGACACAGAAAGGGCTGAACTCCTCAATGCCTTCTTTGCCTCAGTCTTCTCCGATAAAGAAAACAATGCCCGACCTGAAGAATTTGGAGCAAATGATTCAGCAAAGGAAACACAGCCCAGAATAACTAAAGAGATAGTACAAGAATACTTGGCTAGTTTAGATGTATTCAAGTCTCCAGGGCCAGATGAACTGCATCCAAGAGTATTAAAAGAACTGGCAGATGTGATCTCAGAACCACTGGCAGTCATCTTTGAGAATTCCTGGAGAACAGGCAAAGTCCCGGCAGACTGGAGGAGGGCAAATGTTGCCCCTACTTTCAAAAAGGGGAAAAGAGAGGACCCAAATAATTACCGCCCAGTCAGTCTGACATCAATACCAGGGAAGATTCTGGAGCAGATCATTAAGCAAACAGTCTGTGAGCACCTAGAAAAGAATGCTGTGATCACCAATAATCAGCATGGATTTCTGAAAAATAAGTCATGTCGGACTAACCTGACCTCGTTTTTTGACAGAATTACAAGCCTGGTAGATGAAGGGAACGCAGTGGATGTAGCCTACCTTGATTTCAGCAAGGCATTTGACAAGGTGCCCCATGATATTCTTGTAAAGACGCTGGTAAAATGCGGTCTTGACTATGCTACCACTCAGTGGATTTGTAACTGGCTGACTGACCGAACCCAAAGGGTTCTCATCAATGGTTCCTCTTCATCCTGGAGAAGAGTGACTAGTGGGGTGCCACAGGGTTCTGTCTTGGGCCCGGTCTTATTCAACATCTTTATCAACAACTTGGATGATGGACTCAAAGGCATCCTGATCAAATTTGCAGATGACACCAAACTGGGAGGGGTGGCTAACACCCCAGAGGACAGGATCACACTTCAAAACGACCTTGACAGATTAGAGAACTGGGCCAAAACAAACAAGATGAACTTTAACAGGGAGAAATGTAAAGTATTGCACTTAGGCAAAAAAAATGAGAGGCACAAATACAAGATGGGTGACACCTGGCTTGAGAGCAGTACATGTGAAAAGGATCTAGGAGTCTTGGTTGACCACAAACTTGACATGAGCCAACAGCGTGACGTGGCAGCTTAAAAAGCCAATGCAATTCTGGGCTGCATCAATAGGAGTATAGCATCTAGATCAAGGGAAGTAATAGTGCCACTGTATTCTGCTCTGGTCAGACCTCACTTGGAGTACTGTGTCCAGTTCTGGGCACCACAGTTCAAAAAGGACACTGACAAACTGGAACGTGTCCAGAGGAGGGCAACCAAAATGGTCAAAGGCCTGGAAACAATGCCTTATGAGGAACGGCTAAGGGAGCTGGGCATGTTTAGCCTGGAGAAGAGGAGGTTAAGGGGTGATATGATAGCCATGTTCAAATATATAAAAGGATGTCACATAGAGGAGGGAGAAAGGTTGTTTTCTGCTGCTCCAGAGAAGTGGACACGGAGCAATGGATGCAAACTACAAGAAAGAAGATTCCACCTAAACATTAGGAAGAACTTCCTGACAGTAAGAGCTGTTCGACAGTGGAATTTGCTGCCAAGGAGTGTGGTGGAGTCTCCTTTTTTGGAGGTCTTTAAGCAGAGGCTTGACAACCATATGTCAGGAGTGCTCTGATGGTGTTTTCTGCTTGGCAGGGGGTTGGACTCGATGGCCCTTGTGGTCTCTTCCAACTCTATGATTCTATCACACACACACACACACACACACACACACACACACACACACGTTTCCTCCTGTTTCATTTGGGGTATTTCTTCCCCAGTTTGCATATATTGAATGTTGCTTTCAGGATTAAAACAGCTGTTTTATTATGCTGCTGTTAAAAATAAACTGGTTTACTATTGTTTTGTGGTAGGTGTGATTAGTTGTTTCCATCTGGTTTCTATTAAAGAAGAGCATGGTGTAACCTTTTTCAAATAAATTTTCAGCATTAATAAAGAGAATTGCACAGGGAAACTCAAAATCCCCATTTTAAATTCCAAAGGCTTTCTTAGTTATTGAATATATGCAAAATTGTTTTTAGCCTTCCTCCCCACATGCAAACTGTGAACAGCAGCGTCTGCATACAGCTCTTTCCCCTTCACTCGTCTTTTCTTCACAGGAAATAATAGATGATATGTCTCCTAGAAATGATGCCCCCTCCCTCACCCCTCCCTCTCCCTTTCTAAGACTTAAAAAAAATATATCTTCTTATATCCTTGCTCTCTGAAATGAACAAATCTTCCTACGATTGCCCCCTGGGGATCAACACAATATGCAGTAATTGAACTACACAGTAAAATCAGTAAAAGAACACAACAATTCAATTAAAGAAACTTCTAAAAAGTGGTTACATGCTGTAACTAAAGAGTTCAAATGGGTACAGGGGAAAATTGTCCATTTCCTCCGTTACACATAGACATCAATAATTTATGCAGCCTGCTTCCTTTGTAATGCAATATAAATGGTGCTCGCTGAATTGAGCAGCTCTTCATAAACTAAGCCTAACCATTTCATCAGTACAAATCTGTGGTAAGGATCAGGATTAATACTGGGAAACAGCATGCCAATTTAGAGTTATCATTTTACGTTCACCTTGATCAGTGAGGCATGTTTTTATCCTTTATCCAGTGCAGGGTGGTACATTAGAGTGAATGGGCAGGCTCAAGTTGCCACAGCCAGACTCCCCTTCCTATCTTACTTACAACCAGTGACAATGACCCTCAGTTATTCTCTCCCTACAGAGACTGGCAGGCACAGGAATAGGTACTTGGAAGGGCACTTCATAGGCAGCAGTTACCCTAGTTCACGAAGAAGCAATGAGGGAGGAGCAACATGGGGAGGAAGGAAAGAGTGACAGGCCTAGATGAGGGATTCTGGTCTAATTCATTGACCAATCAAGAACTCTCCAGGGTGGTAGGGTGTTTGCATTGGCCAGTGATAGCTCATGCCAATCAGAGCACATGATAGCTAGCATGGCGGTGTCTCTGCTGGGTTGGTTGGTGTGGGTTAGCTTTGTTGAAAGCAGAACAACAATGTTTGCAATAAGTTACCTGCACCAGTGACGGGTTGGTGACAGACAAAGGCCAGAGCCGCCGCGGACACAACAACTATGATTTAGAATGGAGTGCAAGAGGTGGAGGGGCACTGAATTTTGGCATCGCAAAGGAAACTGCTGGAATTTGAGATGCCAATCTGTTCTCTCTCCCCTCCCCCCACCCCGGCATAAGGCAGACAGGTAAAGGTCTGCAGAAGCAGTTTAGTCATGCTGGCCACATGACCCAGAAAGCTGTCTGTGGACAAAGTTTTTTTGGGGAGGGGATGTCCATTTTAAACTTTGATTCAGATCTCCATCGGCTTTCCATATGCCCATGTCACCTTTTTATCAATGATTAGCAGTGTTCCACAGAAACATCCACACTGGATAGATAAGTAGCATCTTCTGGCTTATAACATATGTTCAACGTATTTTCAGCTCTTTTTTTAGTTTCCCTAAAGAGCTGTACTTTCTTTTGACTTTTCATTTGTTACTGATTTTTTTTTAACAGTTCTGGTAGCTTATATCTAGACACCCTCCTATTAGCTGCACATCAAAAGAAGATGGTACATTAGACATTATTAAGTAAAGGAAATTTGTACTTTTCTAATATTAAGTAGGAAATCTGATTTGTTTCATCACTGTACAGTTTTCTACATTTCTAGTTCTACAGTGGTACCTCGATTTAACTACATTCCAGTTAAAGAACGATTTGGTTTACAAACTCCGCAAAACTGGAAATAGTGTATTGGTTTGAGAACTTTATCTTTGTCCGAGAACAGAATCTGAACGGTGGAAGAGGGGTGAACACCAGTCAATATACAGTCATACCTCGGGTTACAAACACTTTGGGTTGTGCGAATTCAGGTTGTGCACTGCGCCAAACCCGGAAGTACCAGAACGCGCCTCAGTTTAAGAACAGTTTTGGTTTAAGAATGGACTTCCAGAACGGATTAAGTTTGTAAACCGAGGTACAACTGTATTTGAAATTTGTGGTATCAGTAGAAACCTAGTTCTGGATGTTGTAGGATACTGTAAGAAAAACTACTGACACTTACATTTGTATATCAGTATTGTTCAGAATATAAAACACCGGCTCTCTTGGACTGAAAAGCAAGATGAGCACCGCACCCCATAGTTGCCTTTGACTGGACTTAACCATCCAGGGGTCCTTTACCTTTTAGAAAGTATGCTTTGAGGAGGAGAGAGCTGTGTGATCTGAACAAACAGATGCCCATGCCACTATGTCCCAAACAAAACCTAATATTTCTCAACCTGTTGTGGGCGGTATGAATGGAAGATAGGAGTTGCTGTTTTCCCAGCAGAGAGTAGCCAGCAATGGCACAGAAAGGTCTTGAAACAAGGTAAGAGGCTATTTTAAAATTCAATTAGACTTTGAGAATTTGTATTGAAGTAGTTAAGTGTTCTTCATATCTCTGCAATTGAAAATAAAGGGACAAAATCAGAATTGTTTTTTTCCACCTGCCAGTAGATCTCACTCTGCCTACCACTGGCTTTTGCTAAATCACCATTGGCTGTTGTGCCCTAACCCATTGCAATGGGCACCAGTTACCACTGTGTTTTTCTCTTCCATCCACAACTTCACTCCCTTATGTTATCCCCCCCACTTTGTCATTATGTCTTTCCCTAGACCCTTTCTCTCCTTTCTTTCTTTCCTTTATTTCTTGCTTGCATTTCTTCTTTTAAAATTTTATATCTTTTCCCTCTTAGTGTATACTCTCAACTTAATCCCATTCTTTAACTCTTATCTCCTGATCTTAACGCCTTTATCTATCCAGCTTTGTGTAAATAAACATCCCCTCTCACACCATACCTGTTGAATTGTTTTGCTCCATAATGAGATGGAATTTCCCTTCTGGCTTCAAAAAATAATGGCGAATAATAATTAATGTAATTTTACATTAAAAATTTAAAGATGGGTTCTAATATGAGATTATGTCCTTTTAATAGGCCAATCCAGATGTGTTATTAGCAAATACAGCTGATGTGAAACATTTGCACTTCTGCATCTTTACTAATCAACTTACATCAAAATGATTTTATCAATAAAATTGGTATACTATGAATAACACAGATCAAGAGCACAATCTAAGGAAGGCTAAGTGTAATTAAAAATTAATTAAAAATTATGGGGTAGATTCAACTACATGGTTGCATTAGTGGAAACCAGCGAAACAACTCTTGCTAGTGCAAAAATGACTCCCCAGCCTCTTTCCGCTATGCCTCTCCCCAAATCTGCTCTGGAAGGGTGGGAGATCCTCCAGAGGGCCAGCAGAAATGCTTGCACTGATGGAACAATCTCCTAAATGCTACATTGAATTCCACTGAATGAGTTCTAAGGGGGTTTTTTTTGGGGGGGGGGCGGTCCACTTTGAACTTTGATTCAGACCTCTATATACCTCCCATATGCCCATGGAGATTACCATATTTTTCGCCCTATAGGACGCACTTTTCCCCCTCCAAAAATGAAAGGGAAATGTGTGTGCGTCCTATGGGGTGAATGCAGGCTTTTGCTGAAGCCTGGAGAGCAAGAGGGGTCGGTGCGCACTGACCCGTCTTGCTCTCCAGGCTTCAGGAGAGCCCCACCGCCAGCCCCAGAAGCTTGGGGGACAGCGGGGAGGCGCAGCGCGCCTTTCCCGCTGTCCCCCGACTTGGTTAGAAAGCTGGCGGGGGGGAGAAGCCTGCTCCTCCCCGTCACCAGCCCCGCAAACTCGGGGGACAGCGGGAGAGGCGCAGCCTTTCCCGCTGTCCCCCGACTTGGTTAGAAGGTTGGTGGAGGGCTTCCCCCTCCTCCAGCCCCGCAAGCTCCCAGAGCCATGCCAAAGCTGCACACAGCTTTGGCATGGCTCTGGGTCCCGTTCTGGGGGCTGGGGGAGGGGGAAGCCCGAGCTTCCCCTGCCCAAGCCCCGCGCCTGGGGGGGGGGAATAATTCCCCCCTTTATTCCCCCCCCCCAAATCTAGGTGCGTCCTATGGGCCGGTGCGTCCTATAGGGCGAAAAATACGGTATGTTACGTTTTTATCAATGATTAGTAGTGTTCCATAGAAACACCCACACTGGATTGATAAGTAGCATCTTCTGGCATCATGAATGGAGTGCAGGAAGCTGTGTATGCGTACTAAAGTGGATGTCCTGGGCAGAATGCCTGTTGTTTTAGCACCACAAATTTGAACACATATCTGGATTTGTAGGGTACTATAAGTAAAACTACTGAAACTTGCATTTGTATATCAGTATTTGTCAGAATATAAAACGCTTTAGTATTTGTTTTAGTATTTGTTTTGGGGCCAATAGTGAGAATTTTCATAAGCTGCTATTGCACTTGTGATGTAGCTTATTGAAAATTATTTGTAGGACAATTTTGAAATCAAAATATGGTATCAGACAACTTATTTATGACAATCATTTCCAGTGGCTGGATAGTTTTGCATTGCAGGATACCATAATGGAGAGATTCGTCTATTTTGGGAGGTGATGAGAAGTTGAGGAGTGATATTTATCACTGTTAACTACCTTGAGAATTGCTCTTTTCAATTTACTCAAAGAATTGCTCTCAAAAGAATTGCCTGGTAAATGCATGGAGCCAAACTGAAAAGGAACAACCAGAGTAACAGCAGTGGTGGCTTACCTGACCTCCCTCCAGACAAGCCACTGATGCATAATGTAAGGTTACCAGACGTCCCTGTTTCCTGGGGACAGTCCCCAGATTTAAAATCTGGTAACTTTAGCATAATGGAACAGAGAGGGAGCGGGGAGGTTGAATCACCTGAAATCATTTGACATCTGATGACTATTGGGTGGCCTTGCCTACTTATTAAAGTGGCCCATGGTGGAGTTCTGAGTCTGATCCGTGGCTGGATCCAGAGCTGGATTTAGGGGAGTGCTACCAGTTTGCCTACAATGGGTGCCAAGCTGAGAGGGCCCTGAAGGAACCTCTGCAACAATGATGGGCAATGGAGAGGTGTGGTGCTCCTGAACTCTGAGTGCAGCTTTCTCCCAATTGAAGCACAGAGTGTTTGAGGACTGGGACATTCTCAGGGAAACCAAAATGCTTGTTTACAAAGCTATTGTACTACCAACTTTACTGTACGCGTGTGAAACATGGACCACTTATTTACAAAGACTGTCTCCAACTCCTTGAAAGATTCCATCAATGGTGTTTCCAAAAAGAATTACAAATCACTTGGGAAGACAGGCAAACTAATGTCAGTGTACTAGAAGTAGCAAAGGTCACCAGTGTTGAAGCAATGATTTTTTGTTGGACTGGTCATGTTGTTCAGATGCCAGATTACCATCTTCCAAAGCAACTACTCTATTCCCAATTTAAGAATGGAAAGTGAAATGTCGGGGGACAACAAAAGAGGTTTAAAGACACTCTTAAGACAAATCTTTAAAAATGCAGTTTAAGTATGGATTATTGGGAAACACTGGGCTGCGAGCAGTCCAGTTGGAGAACTAGACTTTACCAAAGGTGTCATGGACTTTGAAGAAGCATGAACTCAGGACAAAATGGAGAAATGAGCTAAGAGGCACATTTGGCAAATCCTCACTGTGATCAACTCCTGCCCAGAAACCTATTTTCCCACTGTGGGAAGGATATGTGGATCCAGAATTGGTCTCCACAGTGACTTATGGACACACCATTAAGACCACATTGATGGAAGACAATCTTACTCTACTACAAGTGATAAGAAGAAGAAGAAGAAGAAGAAGAAGAAGAAGAAGAAGAAGAAGAAGAAGAAGAAGAAGAGTGTTGTATAGATAAAGTGTGTGATAGATGCCTATTGCTGTATCTGTAATACTGAATGGGTGTATATGCTGCCTAAAATTTAGAAATGCACCTAGAAGTGTGCATGCAATTCCCAGAATCACATAATCTGCACTCGAATTTGATTGACTTCAAATGGTGGGGAAATCCCTAATATGAATTGTGGAAACATCCCTAAGTGGAGCCATTTTCACAGCAAAGGATCGAAGTGGGTTTCTCTTCAAACTCTCTACATCCATTCTCCACAAGAAGTAATCACTCAAAAGTGTTCATACTCTTTCACTAAGAGTATATACATAAAAAAACACCTCTCTATGCTAACAAATTGAAGTGAGAGAATTATTGTTGAATTGTTACATAAGTTGCTGACACCTTTCCTACGAGTATAAAGACATTCATCTCCAAAGGGGGATCTATTCTAACTATTCATAATTTAAACATCATCAGCACTATTGGCTATGAAAACAGACAAAATTGTTAAAGGTGCTGATCAATAACTTGTTTTTTTTCCTATTTAGATGCTGACACAGTAATCTTTTTAAAAAATCATACCAACAAGAATTGCATTGTAATTACTTTTTCTGGAAATCAAATGCTATTTTTGTCACCATTACAGCTTCTGCAATCACTAGCACCAGTCTTTCTTACTGCAATATCATACATCTTGGTTTATTGCTAATATTAATAACCTATTAGAATTCATACACTGAACCATAATAAAATCATGTTCATAGATGCAAGACAAGAAGAAATGTACTTCTGCCCTATTTGTGATTGATTATGTAGCACACAGTGTTACCATTCTTTTATTTGCACAATGCATTTCCAATCCATAACAGTGTCAGTTTCAACCAGTGACATTTGCTTGGTGGTTCTCAGCGCATATGAGATGATTCTGCTCTATTATAAACCATTGAGGAGAGGGAAACATTCTTATTGTTTGATGATTCAATAAAATTATATGAAAATTTACAGGATCCATGGTACAAGGTTATCCTTTATATGGCCCTTTAAAGAGGAAATGATCCAATCTTAATTTTTCAAGAGGGTGCTAGGACTTACACCTCCTTAGAAGTGTAGAGTGGAAAAATCACAGTAGCAAGTACCAAGACAAACAACTGGAGAATGCACATTGCTCATCCATTGCAGAAAAGGCCACCCTGTTTGTATTTGTCGTTGCAATGTGGTGTGCCTGCAGAGCTTCTTCAAAGCAAACTTCCAGCTTGAAGCAATTAACTTCTGTTTGGATGGAAGTGAGAACATGAACTTAAACTGAACACATTCAGGCATCAGATAGGTGCTGTGCCAAAAAATTCTCCCCTGTTTTTTCAACCATTCTTCATCAATCAATGTGAAAAGAAATTGCAATAAAAAATTATCAATGGGGAGGTGAAATCCCCATGGGAGCTTGGGGCATCTGTTGTGATTTTGAGGAGCACTATTAAATGCCATTACATTGTACAAGTCATTTTTCAGTGGTCTGGACTTTGCAATTTTCCTGAGAGCCCACACTTCCTGAAAACCTCATGGCACCTTTGTCTAGCCTTTCCTGTATGCACAGGAAAATTGGAGATGCTTCCTACTATATAACTTGGCAGCTGTTCATTGTAAAATGAAGCTGGGTTGTTTTTTAATGTAGAAACACAGTAATATTTTGGCTTTTTAAAGATGAAATAATGACTTTTCTTGAAAACAAAACCAGTGAGGACACTTAGTTGCCAGCCTTCTTAGCTTCCCAGGCTTCAACAAATACCCTGAGGAAGATGTCAAGAGGCAACGCCTCCATGGGACTTTTTCATATCAGGAAGTGTGGGCAGCCAAAGCAATGGATAAGGTTTAATGAATGGGAAAACACACACACCTTGAAATGATAAGGTAAGCTCAACTCTACACCCACTGAAATTCTAATGCACCCTCCAAATGAGACAGAAAAATCAAAGGGGGGTTGTGAACCACCCATCTCCAACAGAGATTACCGTATTTTTCGCTCTATAACACGCACCAGACCATAACACGCACGTAGTTTTTAGAGGAGGAAAACAAGAAAAAAATATTCTAAACGAAATAGTGGATATATGATTTTTGTGGTTCATGCTGTGGCCACAGACATGTGATCTGACAGTGAGTTTGGAGTAGCCCAATGCAAAAATCCTGAGGATCCATGTGGATCCATGCTTTGTAACCACGGAGGAGGGATGGAAGGGGAACCATGGAACCTCTGCTCACGACTGCAGCAGATCCCCCCCCCCGCCACCCGCAGGCATTCGCTCCATAACACGCACAGACATTTCCCCTTACTTTCTAGGAGGAAAAAAGTGAGTGTTATGGTGCAAAAAATACGGTACTTCTTTTGGAGTAGGTGGTTCACATCTTAGTGTTTGTTTTATCTACTTTAGACTAAAACTTTTTACTTAGTTATCTAAGCATTTTACTGCTTGCCACCAAATATCTAAATGCAAAGTCACTTATGTACCTCGTTTTTTCCACCAGTAGGTAGAGATAGAGATGTGACGTTTCTGGAAATTTTAAAGCCATCTTAGAGTGGGGGGGGGGGGCAGAAAAAGAACGAAAAATTGTAGGATAATTGAAAAAATGCAATACTATTTTTCAAAACTACTCTTCTCATATTAAAAATCACTTTGTTGCTTTAGGAACATAAAATGGATTATCTATAAATTGGTTTACCATATAGTTTATTCAGACCATAATAAAAAAATGAATTTATTTTTATTTATTTGCTACAAATGGAGCGGCACGTTGCTGAACTGGAAGGAACCTTGCATCTCTTTGGTTTGCCAAGTTTATGATGAGAAGGCAAAAAACGGTTAATAAAGAAATCATTGTATTAAAATAACTTAGTATTTATTCTGAAAAAAATATTATGCCTTCTGTAGTCTGGCACAGTTTCAAGCATACATAAAAAGAGCAGAGAGAAAAGGGGGGGGGACAAAGCTCAGTGAACTAATGAAATTTAATGAGTCTCTTTCTAAGCTATCACTATCAATTTCTTTTTCTCCATATTTGTCGGCATATTTATCATGAACTTCTAAAAATGTTGCCCAGATTGAAACAAGCTTCTACCCTTCAAAATGCCAGTTTATTTCTTGATTTGGTGTACTTCCAAACATAAACCAGGTTCTTTCACATACTGAAGATGGAGGAATCTGAAGCAGGTAAGAAGCAAGAGGAGGAGGAATTGGATGCCTTGCCAGTATGTTGCAGGAGGGATATGCTTCGCAAAATCTCAGGCTGCATACCTTTGCCAAGTATCTGAAAGATGTACTTGTACTCGGCACCATTTGAAAGTATCTTTCCAACATCAAGCCGTAAGAGTACTGCTTATTCTGTAATCCAGTCAGATGCAGAAGTTCCAGCATCACTTACATTGCTGCCTTTGTATCTTAGATCCAACAGATTTGCAACAGCATGAACTGGATAGTAACAAAATTATGTTGCTCTATAGTTTCTCCCACTCCCAGTCCTTTGAGGCCTAGTCATGAAGACATCCAACAAAAGTAAAGCCGCAAGAAAAAGAAATCTCAGACAGTGATGCTACGATCCTGTGTATGTCTACTCAATTGTAAGCCCCATTAAGTTCAACAAGACTCATTGTGTATGAATAAGATAGGATGCCAGCTATGAAATTACATACATTGGTCACATTTTGCATACAAAAACGGCACAAATATAAGAATAGACTTTTAAAGACCTTTAAATGCATTACTGAAAATATAGCCACCATTAACATAATTATTTAAATGCATTTTACAACTGTTTGGATAGTAAGAAAAGATCAAATCACAAAACACCAACCATCTGAGGGGCACAGGGAAATTTTAGTTTTAGCAAGGAATGAGAATTACAGGCTTACTTCCACACCCCTAAATTTTAATCTTGATACACATAGTCCAATATATCCATAGATGTGTGTAAGGCTCCCTAGTGAATTTTACTCCTAAATTTTAAATTCATATAAATAAGCAATTCACTTACCTTTAAATAACATACTTAAGCAAATCTGTTTTCTTCAAGTTGACTGTATAGTTAATCAATGTTGTACTTAATGAAACTGTTTAATTTGAAAACCCAACAAAGAAATAGATTTACTGTTCACCAGGGCTATGCAATTTAAGAGGTCTCGGCTGTATTCACCAACCCTTCAGCATAATTCTAATACAAACTGCATTTCTCTGCTCCCTTCCAAGCATTTACTAATTAACTCAGAACATAGTGACTGACACAAACTTCAGAAGAGAATATTAAGAAGCACCTACTTTTATGAAATGGTGCAAAGTTTTAAGATTGTTGTTGCCATCCGTCTCAATAGATAATGGAGTGCGTCTCGAGGGGAGAAGTCAAACCACTGCGTAAGCTGCACTAAAGTGAACTCTCTGGGGCAAAAGTCTGGGATGTTTGCATGGAGGTCCTGGGCTTCCCAGATGACAAGACCCCGCCGCCCGGCCTTGCTTATGTGGTCCAAAGGAAAACAGAGCAATACATTTTGGGACCAGCTTGACTGCTAGAATTGCTAGGAGGCGGCATATAAGACGCCATCCAACTGCTTTAGGGACTCCACTCTGGATTTGTGTAGGGTTTCCTCCTTAGTCTTTTATTCTCCCAAAGATATTCTGCAAGAAAGATGAGGTTTAAGGTCAGAGTTTCCCTTCTCCTACCTTCCCAGGTTGAGGAGCCCATCTGCCCTTCACTTCCCTCTGTAGTATGTGCAGAAACCGCCTTCTTGACTGTTGGACCCACTATTGGTCCCATGCGCTCACAGCCTGTCTTCTCCCATTGGCTACCTGCACCTGGTTTAGCCAATCAGTCAAAACTGTTCCCAGAGTGTGGTCGCTGTCACATGCTGACAGCTTCTAGGAGCCACAGGTGAGAAATGAGTGAAGGGTGAAGACCAAAGGTGGACAGGCTATCCCAGAAGGAGCATGATATGTCCCCACCCCCACCAGAAGTACTACCCTTTTCCTAACAGCCCATACACTCAAAGTTTTAAGATATATCACCAATATCATTACAGACCACATCAACACCAGCAGAATTCCTCATTGCAGTTAATGCAGAAATTGAGGGCAATTACTTTTCATACATATAACATTTCAGGAGCAGATTGAAATGCATGTGACCCAGTGTTGAAACGTTAGGAACCCCTGCATCAGATGCAACATATTTCAGGAGCTCATCTACATCCTCAGGCATGCATGCATGAAGGGGCATACAAATGACCTACCACCAACCTCTCTTTTTGTCAAAATCTTCTGCAGTGCCTATCTGGAAACTCCTCATAATTAAACCGCAGCAAGGATCTCAGTTGGGCTGCAGCCCTGCAGAGTGTTATAGGATAATGACTGATCTTGTCTTGGAGGATGTGATTGTAAACCTGTGTGATAAGGTACCTACAATTATCTGAAAGTCTGCATAGCTTTTCCCCCCTTAAGCACTTTATTCCTGGTTGTTCAAATAATTCAAAGTAGAAGTTGTAAATTTGTTAATGTATTTGCTTATAGCTTTACAAAGTAATAACTAGACTGTTTAATGCATTTTTGGGGACCATTACTATGCAGGCATTCAGGTTTCTAGTTCTAGTGTTTGCCAGTTTGTTTGTTTTTACTAGATATAGGAAGCAATACTATGCCCAAAAAGTTGGTGTTAAGCAAGTTGGGTTTAAGTTCAGCCAGTGTAAAATACACCAAATCCTAATTCCAATCAGGAGACGGGCTACTGGTGGCTGAGCTTACTTGTGAGTAGACATGTATACAATTTTTCTGTAAATATAATAGGATACAGTGTAATTTGTCAATATTCCTATCATATAGGGTTGCCATTTTTCAAAAAGTGAAAATTCAGATACAAAAGTTGAGCTCCCCCCTCCAAAATCTAAATTAAAAAAAATTAACTTTTCCAGCTAATTTTAAGGAAATTCGCCAAAAATCTACACTTCCGACGTGGGTTGCCATATGTCCGGATTTTCCTGGACATTTCAGTGATTTCTGCTCGGACGCTTTTCCCGATTGCTGAATCCCAGTTATGTCCTGGAAATTCTGAACATATGGCAACCCTATTCCTATCTGACTCATTTGTTAGAACTGTGAAGTATTTGTTCTAGGAGCAGGCAATGGAGCTCAAGATATTTGACTTCATTCATAAACACAAAGACATGAGAATACATGAATGAGTCACTACTCTGAGTAACGGATGTTGTTGAAACAGAAGTAGTCCCCTGTGCCTCACTCCATAGTGTCTAAGTATTTAAAAGTGTTGTGTGGGGGGAGGGAGAGGAATAGAACTGTGATAGATAAATGTTGAAAGTCGGAATATTCTGTAAAAAAGGCACAGAACCACTCATTGAGGCTTAATGAGTGGGTGAGGATTGTATTATTTCCTTCCGTCCTTGATCTTAGTTTTTTTTTAATGTTCTGTATACATTAACAATACTTTAGCCTTCACAATTATTTATTTTGGAGTGGTGTATCCTGATGCTTAGTTTCAGAGAGCATTGGTGGTCACTATAAAGTTGGAGTTAACTATTAGCAAAAATTTCCACAGACTTGGCTGAGTGTCAGGCCTATTGAGCACAGCAGCTCATTCCCAGTGGATCTTACTCCATGAAATCAGTTGTTGAGACTAAAGGTCCTTACCTCCCCACAGCGAGCAAAGTCCCCTTCTCTCTAGTGCTTTTTTCAAGAAATCTGAGACTGAGACGGCATGCATCTAATTTCTCCTCCACCCTCTTCATGCCTCTCCTGGTTCTAGGGGACGGGGGAGGGGAGAGAGCTTGCCACAGATTGGCATTTGCTCTGATTCAGCACTAAAGAGTGGGTTTTCCTGGAAAAAGCAAAATGGCAAACAGAAAACCACCCAGACGCAGGGCAAGTGTGCCTAGAAAGCGTGGGACACAGGACAAGCCCTTAGTTCCATTGCAGATAATTTGTCTTAATAAAGTTGTGGTCCTGCTTTATTTAAAATACTGCCTCTTGTCTTAATTTGAGAACCAGCATGACTGGCTCTCTGGGATTTGTCTCCACAGAGATGCTGTACCTCTAGCTTGGAAATGTGACTTAATTAAAGAAATGCAAATCTTTATATAAGCAGACATTAGTCTGGATTTGACATGCACCAGTTTGATTTACAGGCAATTTTACAGGTGAAAGCAGCATTTATATAAATTATGTTTACACCAATAAAAGACAACGTACTCACACAGCCACAAACTTTGGTAAACGAATGTCAGCTTAAAATCAAAGCTTTTGTTAAAACAGAGCACGTTTCTATATGCAGACCAAGCCAAAGCTCTCAAAAAAAACCAAAAAACATGACAAGATTTGACATTGGATAATAACACAGGGAGAAGTTTGTGGGTGGATCACACTGTTTGATGAGACACGATAGAGTGGAGGGGAGAAAGGGAGGGGGAGAGAGAAAAGGCAGAAGCAAACAGTAAGGCCGAAAATCTGAGCTAGCATACTAATTTCTTCATAAGAGATCTTGATTTGAATGATAATCACAACTGCCTGCTTTGCTAACGTCTGAAAAGTGCTTTCTGAAATTAATTCTTTTGTTAAGCATAAGATGCAGCTTATAAATAAGAAGAAGAAGAAGAAAAACACATATTTGAGACAAAAGAACTGATTTCTTATTTGAAGTGCTTGTGTGTGGGGGAGAGTAACAAGGAGCTAGGAGGGAAACATTCTCAATATGTTCATTCTGTGATATGGGTAACAGAATTGCAAAGGGGCTTTAGAAAGCCATACATATGAAACATTATCAGTTCAGTCAATTTCTAATCATTACATTTTCCAATCTGAGGATGTTGTTGTGTTTAACTCACACACATTGTTTTCCAGTACCAATCTGCTGTTGGGATCCGGCGGACGTAAAGTCCTAGCTGGAATAGTTAAAGGTTGGTTTCAAAATGACATTTAAAAATATATGTTAATGGCAAGGTAAAGGACCACTGGACAGTTAAGTCCAGTCAAAGGAGACTATGGGGTTGTGGTGCTCATCTTGCTTTCAGGCTGAGGGAGCTGGCGTTTGTCCACATACAGCTTTCCAGGTCATGTGGCCAGCATGACTAAACCACTTCTGAGGCAATGGAACACCGTGACAGAAACCAGAGCACACGGAAATGATGTTTACCTTCCTGCCGCAGCGGTACCTATTTATCTACTTGCACTGGTGTGCTTTTGAACTGCTAGGTTGTCAGGAGCTGGGACCGAACAACGGGAGCTCACTCTGTCGCAGGGATTCGAACTGCCAACCTTCTGATTGGCAAGCCAAGAGGCTCAGTGGTTTAGACTACAGTGCCACCTGCATCCCTATGTTATTGGTATCCCATTCCATAACCATAATCTAACACAATCTATTGCAGTACACTGGACCTCACAATGTTGACTTAAATCCCTCATTAGGCTACCAGGAAGAAAGAAATGAGGGGAATACTGAGCTCATAGCAGAAAACAAACCAAAACAGATTCCCCACCCCCTCACAGAAGCTAACTAAAATACTGGACTCGTATTAAACAACAGAAGGGGGTCCAATGTATCCAAATATCCTAATGAGTGCATCCCCCCTCCCAAAGAACATTACAAGTAAGAAATCAGTATTGCTAATTTTCACTATGAGAATTAAGCAAATGTGGAAATCGAAATACACCCTTCAGTTTGCATGATACAGGTGGACCTAAAGCTGCATTGTTTATCAATATCTGCTAGTTAGGCTAAAATTTACCCATGAATAATAATAATTTGCTACAAATAGCCAACAGGAAACCAATAGATCACAACAAATTGATAGCTCAGAAGAATAAAATAACTAATAGGAACTGGGTGTGTGAAAAGTTCATCCTGTCTAGAAAATGTAGCCCATCAAAGTTATTTTGCTCAAAGTATAGATTGCTCTGAAATTAGGGGTAGCTGTATGTGATGACCCACATGATGCCAACCTCCATCCTAAAAAGCCAGCAAAACTTTAAGATATGTGGATTGTTTGCCTGATGAAACAATGAAAGCTTACCTCACCTCCCTTTTTATCTACTACTCAGTTAGGCTTGTGAACTACTTTGAACTGCTCTAAAGTAATGCCAGAACACCTGACCAGGCTGCCTGATCCAGAGGTGTTTATTCATTCATCCTCCATTAGTGCGAAGATGTAGGAGTGGGCAAGTCAGTCAATTTTTGGTTTATCTCAGATTCTTATTTTTCAAGTTCTGTTTGCCACATTCTTGCAATTTTGTTCTGCAAATTTGTCAACATCTTAGCACACATTCCTCTTAATATACACCTTTATGCACGCAATTCTGCTTCATATGCATTTTAAAATATTACTTTCCCTAATATGTGCATTTTCATGCACACTTTTTTTTTTTACACATTCTTTGACTGGAGAAATGCTTCACAAAATTTGGAAAGTGTGAATTTTGAAAAAAGCTATGTTTCAGTATGCATATTGCACCATGAAATGCAAATTGCGTGAGTTTGCATTCAAATGTGGACCAAACTAAATTCTTCTCATTCCCTAATGGAAAGTGAGAAATAGGAACATAAGCTTCTTAAATTAACTTTTCACAAGCCCTGCCTCTGAAAGATTGATTGATCCACCTCATTCAAGTTACCCCATTTTCTTAAATCCTGAAAGCTTAAAGTTTACAATGAGGCAGGGCAGGGTTGTCACTTTCCATCATTCAGCTCCTCTTCTTGTTGTTTCCTCATGCCTGCAGGAGTCATGCTAGGGTGATAATGCAACATCTAAGATTATCTGAAAAACTGGACTTTCCATTGTTTATAAATCTTGTGTGGAGTGTTGGGGTGTGCAACAGATTAGGCCAAATCCCAAACAAAACTTATCTGAATCAGGGGAATCCAGACTTTGGGCAAGTCAGGTGGTGACAGCCCAGAGCAATCCAGGCCTGTCAGGGGGAGGGTATGGGGCAAGAAGAAGTGGCAAGCAGTGCCAGCATGTTCCCCTAAAGAAAAACACTAAGGAAGAACACCCTAGCAGGATTGGATCCTGCTGAGTATAGGGGTTGCTTTGACACAGTGTTCCCCATAGGGCAGGCACGGCGAAACTTGGCCCTCCAGCTGTTTGGGGACTACAATTCCCATCATCCCTGACCACAGGTCCCGTTAGCTAGGGATGATGGGAGTTGTAGTCCAAAAACAGCTGGAGGGCCAAGTTTGGCCATGCCTGCCATAGGGAATGTACTTGTGGTGCAGTAGGCAGCAGTATTTCCGCCTAAGCCACAAAAAGAAAGACAACCCATCTAAATAACTTTGAGTTGGCCATTTGTTTCTCTCTCTCTCTCTCTCTCTCTCTCTCTCTCTCTCTCTCTCACACACACACACACACACACAGATTTATACTGATGAGAGTCTCATTCAACAAGACTATAATTCTTCCTAGTTAATTTGGCTTTACCAAAAGGGCTGCATAGAGTGTGGGTGGGATGGGGGTAGTGTCATAGTCTCATTGCTGAACAACAACATGCAGAGCTCATTGGAGTGGGAGGCCAGTCAGCCAGAAGAGTCTTTGAGGTGTACTTGCCTGGGCACAGAGTCAGCAGCTGAAGTCAGGTCCAGTCCTAGGGTCAGGCAAACAGTAATCTGCATGTTCAGACTGTCCAGCAAATCCAATGATAATGGAGTCCAGAAGATCAGGAAGCACCAAGGTAGGGCCTGGAACTACAAATGTTGTTACCAGCACCTGACTTCTGCTGGAAGCTCTGCTTAACAAGACTGGAGCCAGGTGGTTCTCATCAGTGCCTTCTCCTCTGTGTCCTTAAAGGCTGATTAGCTGCAGGTGGAGTCACTTTGCCTTCTCCCTCTTCATGCTGTTGTTCAGCAGATGAAGCTAATTCCTGCCCCATGGCAGGTAGGAAGAATCCTTACCTACCCTTCTTTGGATCAAAGTATCAGGGTGCCCCCAGCAAAGGAATCCAAGGGGGCAGATTCTGTTGGTTTGCCCAGACAACTGCGAACAAGCCATAACTGGACTTCCTAATTGGGCTTCTGGTGGGGTCACCCATACTTGATGTGCATTAAATGGGCGAACTTAACCCAGGACTGATCCTGGTGAAGTTATCAGCCAACAACCAGATTAGCTGATCCAGGATACATACTCAGTTCCTAAGCCTAAGCCTTCTTGCATCTGTAATCAATAAAGTGGTAGCCATTTCCATCCCAAAAAGGATATCACATCAATTATTGCTTCCTATGCCCCTACCCCAGTGACCTTAGGCCAGGCATTGCCAAACTTGGTCCTCCAAATGTTTTGGGACTACAATTCCCATCATCCCTGACCACTGGTTCTGTTAACTAGGGATGATGGGAGTTGTAGTCCCAAAACATCTGGAGGACCAAGTTTGGCCATGCCCGCCTTAGGCTTACTGTGGCTGTGACTCTACATAAATGCAACAGAGACATAAAAGTAGAAAACTCTGGAGATAACTTAAACACATTGATGTGCTGGAAATACCTGTGCAGAAATTTAATGTGGCGCAGTAGTCATAGATTATTTGCAGTTTGACCTGCTCAACCAGCATTTGTCATGAAAACAGTTCCGTGATGGGAGTGGGCTGAATGATGGCATGATAAATAGAACCTGCAATTTTAGCCTGAGAAGCCAATGAGATTTAACAGTGTGATCCTCTATGTCTAATCAGAAGTTGTTTTCAGTGGGAAATTGAGTTTAGTTCAACAGGTAAATGTAGGGTTGCCATATTTCCAACAGTGAAAATCCAGACAGAAAAGTTTTTTGGGTTTTTTTGGCCAAAGTTGCTGAACTTTTTTTAGTTTTACCCAAGGTTGTTGAAGGTTTTTTTTGGGGGGGAGAGGGAATATATGCACTTCCACGCATCTGGATTTTCCTGGATATTTGCCTGATTTGTTCCCAGACACTGCTGCCAACTTTTGGCAACCATGGGTAAATGTGTATGAAAGTTCAATGGAATTTATTATCAATTGCATTACAGATTTAGGATGCAATCCTAAACCCATTTATCTGAGAGGAAGTCCTTTTGAATTCAATAGGATTTGCATTATATTGTTAGTCACTGATAAGCTGTTCAGAGCTGTGCTGAGCTTCAAACTGGGCATAGGTTTGGGGGTTTGAACCCAGAATTTAAGATACCTTCATTCCTAAGGTCCATTTAAGATCAGACTTCTGAGGTGAATGTATCTTTGAAGTTTCATGAAGCAGTGACTCAGCAGAATATCACTCTAATCAGTTCCTACTTAAGAGCAATAGTTTCCACATCTACTCCTAACAAGTAGTTGAACTGTAAAGAGAATATGATGCACAGAAATGAGCCAGAAATAGCTTAATAAATTGTGACTCTACAGAAATTAAAAACATCCATATTTTTTTTAACAAACTACATAAAGTAAAGGTAGCATGGAATAGGTTGTGGCACATATAATAGAAAACCACAATTCCTATGTGGCCTTTTAAAAAAACAAAAAACACCCAGAGTGTTGGCAGTTATTGCTGCAGGAATAAGTGCCTCTGCTGTGCTAACTCCTGAGCAGTTTCCCTGTGGTGTATGAAAATGGAAATGATGCAGTGCAGGTCTATGGGGAATGATTCAGCTCTGGATAAGATCTGCAGAATGTGTCATTTTATTCCTCCTCTACACATCTGTTTTTTCCTCCTGGATTAGAATTGTTGTACACTGCCAGTGAAAAGGGAAGGGTACTCCTTAATCCTTAATCAGAGTATGATTTCCATTTCCCTAAATGATATATAGTTAAAGAGAGCATACAGGGATCAGTTAGCTACCCTCCAATAAACTGGATTTTAGCATATTGGCAATTTTGGGACACAAAACTGGTGGCATTGTATAAAATTCTATTAGCTGGCTACCCCCCCTGCCCCTCTTTAAAGCAGAGAGAACTTTGCTATAACCATGAAAGACCCTTTTTTATAATATCAATGGCTTTAAACTTCGAAAATAAAATAAACAGGGATGGGGTCGAGACAGCCTTCAAATTTGCCTTCAAATGTGTGCTCAAGTGTCCAGAAAGCCTTTTCACATTTTGAATTTACACCAGAGTCAAACACTTTTGAGTTTTATTTTAGTACCTAGCCAGTCCCACCCCCTCCTCAGCAAATAAACATTATCTTTATGAAGAAGGAAACCCTAATGGGCAGGAGTGGTTCACTAGACAGAGGAAAGGCCTGGCTAGCATGACCAATCTCAGCATGTTCATGAGCATGCTCTGGCAGCACAGAATTGTAGTTTTCTTCCTATCTGGATTCTGAGCATTAAAAGCTGCATGATTGCTAGCAGGAAGTAAGTACCATTTCCAGCGAATGAGAGGCTCTTTTAGGTCTCCTCATTTGTCTACTAAGCCCTCTCCACTGCTGTTTACCTGTAGTGTCTATTTCACGACACAGAGGAGCTATTTGGAAGGGTGGGAGGCAGCAGAGGAAATGGCAGAGAAAAATACATTTTATTCTTAGATACAGATGCTCTGTGCTGTCACATGTAGTTGTGCTATTTAAAAGATTATGTTAACATGTAGCTCCATTCTGTACGTACTGCTTTCTAAAGCATGGTGAACCAAATCTCAGCAGACAACTCCACTCCTGACAAGCTGGCACTTTGCCCACGTTTATACATGCAGAACAAGTGTAAATGAGAGAGTGGGCTGTCATGCTTTGGTCTAAAGGTGGGTGATACTCATCCACATATAATTTCACCCAAAGCAATACATTTGTCCATGAATCTACTTCCCCTTGTCCTGTCCTCTTCCAACAAAGGGATGGCCACTAAGAGGTCTTCTTTTATCAAGATATGAGTACCAGTACCTCGCTTTTCACAAAAAGCACTGCATGTTCATTTTAACTTTTATAAGAGAACTATCCTCCTTCATAGAACGCTGCCTTGTCATGCAAAGGGGCTTGAATAACTCAGAGAAGCTATGAGCTATGTTGTGCAGGGCCACCCAAGATGGACAGGTCATAGTGGAGAGTTTTGACTAAACATGATCCACCTGAAGCAGGAACCAGCAAGCCACTCCAATATCCCTGCCAAGAAAACTCCGTGGACAAAGACAACAGGCATATAAAAGTGATGACGCTGGAAGATGAGCCCCTCAGGTCGGAAGGCATCCAACATGCTACTGAGGAAGAGCGGAGGGCAAGTACAAGTAGATTCAGAATTGATGAAGCGGCTGGGCCAAAGCCGAAAGGTCGCTCAGTTGCGGATATGCCTGGAAGCGAAAGGAAAGTCCAATGCTATAAAGAAAAATATTGCATGGGAACCTCAAATGTAAGAACCATGAACCTTGGGTAGCTGGGTGTGGTCAAAAATGAGATGGCAAGAGTAAATCGTACACCCCAGGTAGTGTGGTTGCTGACCTTGAGCCAGACATCCTGGAGAGTGAAGTCAAATGGGCCTTAGAAAGCACTGCTTAATAACAAGGCCAGTGGAAGAGATGAGAGCACAAAATATGGTCTGAAGCTCAACATCAAAAAAACGAAGATCATGGCCACTGGTCCCATCACCTCCTGGCAAATAGAAGGGGAAGAAATGGAGGCAGTGAGAGATTTTACTTTCTTGGGTTCCATGATCACTGCAGATGGTGACAGCAGCCACAAAATTAAAAGACGCCTGCTTCTTGGGAGAAAAGCAATGTCAAACCTAGACAGCATCTTAAAAAGCAGAGACATCACCTTGCCAACAAAGGTCCATATAGTTAAAGCTATGGTTTTCCCAGTAGTGATGTAAGGAAGTGAGAGCTGGACCATAAAGAAGGTTGATCGCCAAAGAATTGATGCTTTTGAATTATGGTGCTGGAGGAGACACTTGAGAGTCCCATGGACTGCAAGAAGATCAAACCTATCCCATTCTTAAGGAAATCAGCCCTGATTGCTCACTGGAAGGACAGATCCTGAAGCTGAAGCTCCAATACTTTGTCCACCTCATGAGAAGAGAAGACTCCCTGGAAAAGACCCTGATGTTGGGAAAGATTTAGGGCACAAGGAGAAGGGGACAGCAGAGGATGAGATGGTTGGACAGTGTTCTCGAAGCTACCAACATGAGTTTGACCAAACTGCGGGAGGCAGTTGAAGACGGGAGTGCCTGGTGTGCTCTGATCCATGGGGTCACAAAGAGTCGGACACGACTAAATGACTAAACAACAACAAGCGAACTATCAGTGGCTTCTCCCAACTATTCGAAGTATTGTTCCAAATTCTTCAGTCCTTCTCCCAATGAATATGATCCCGATAAGAAATTAGTTGGTGTGTGTGTGTGTGTTTGTGTAACACACACTACTACTTTGGGTGGTCTGTTTAGAAACATTTGTATCACAACCAAGCAGCTATAAATTTTGTAAGATTATAAACTTTTTCTATTTTATTTTATCAACATATGTTGGCAGAAGCCAGAATACTCTATGTGAGGACATGGAGATTGTACCATCTATTCGAAAATGGGTTGACAAATCATAGGAGTTGACTCTGATGGTTAAGCTAGTGTGCTTTTTTATATCCAGGCAACAAAAATATGACAATTTTATGATAATGGATTACTTTTATTGAATATAGCAAAGTATACAGGTTATTCTCAAATGCAAGCTATGAGTTCACAATGTTTTGATAGAAATTATGTATAAAGCTGGGCTAATTGATATCACATTTATAACTAATAATAAGTTATCTTCTTGAGTAATGTTTGGATAGGGTAGTCAGGGTAATTTGTATAGAACAGAAAGAACTCTAATTTTATTTGCTTTTTGTTGATCGCTTTGTTACATCAGATGTAAACTTTATTATGACAGATAAGTGGTAACACACACACATGCACACACACTTCATTTTATTTAGCTCATATGTTTACTGCTTTACATTTTTCAAATATATATTTATCTATATCTAAGTGGCTTATAGCACATCTTAAATTGTGAAATACAACATTCCAAAATATCAGAATAGAACATAAAAAATGAAAATCAAATACAAAAATCCCCATTGCAAATATATGTTTCCTTCAGTTTATAAAACAATCAAAATATGTTGGGCTGCTGAAAAATGAAAGGGGAGGCAATGTTGTTTTATTATATAGCAGGATACTAACAAGGTTGAAAATTTTCAGTAGATTCCCACTGTAAACGCTTGAGACTAGTATTTTGTTCTAACATTTGATTGCCCCTTATTTATTTGCCCACCCCCTTTTTTATGAATCATGGGGATAGGCTTGGATAAAATAACCATTAACTTACTGAGACAATTTCCTGGTACATGAACTTCTCTCTTCCCATTTGAAATAGGTCAGCAAAATAAACCTCTACTGGCAGCTGGCTACATGCACTCTCTCTTTTCAAATTGCTTTTTGTGACAACACAGGTAATTTGGAGAGCTGGGAGTTTTCCTCTAAGTCTATACATCTAATTGTGTCATAATTTCATTTCAATAATGTTGCTAAATGGGGGTTCCATTATACTGAAGCACACCGGGACTTACTTCCGAGTCAAATCCTTTGCTGCCTTACATTGGGACAAATCACTGGATGTTAAATGAACAGCACTTGCATTAAAAAGGAACAGAATGCATTCCTATATCACCAGCTCACAGATTAGGGATACAATAAACCTATGAAGAATTCTGCTTCCCAGCATCAATAAGAAAATTACAGTGTCTGAACTGCTCTAAAAAGAGATTCATTGCTCTTTGCAGAGCTGGAGCCGCGGTGCTTGTGTTTTCAAGCAATCTCTGTGAGGGGGAAGGAAAAGAAACCTTAATGTGACAAAATAAGTTTTCCTTCCCATAAAGCAAACTGCACCCCAAGGGGATTATATTAGTCATTTAATTACCCCAATGAGGAAATTATTTTATGATAATAGTCTCTGCCATTTTTTTCCTTTGGAACTAAAAATAAAAATGTTGCTTACAACAGCTTCTGTTCTCCAAACCAATTGCCGGGATCAGAGTACTGTGGCTGGTGTGTTTGAAGTATCTTGAGAGGATTTTTTTTATTTCTCCCCACCCCACCCCCCCGCCCAAAGAATAGCAAGACTTGGACACTGAGGATTATTAATATCGGCCTCCTTAAGCATGGTGCACCATGAGACTCCCTCATTCTGGCTTAAAAGAAAACAGAGAGGATAGAACAGTAGATGGTGGTGATGATTTTATTTCAATCCTGTCTCTTTTCCCAAATAAGCCCAGCATGGCAAACAGATCCATGACAAAATTAAAAAAAATTAAGCATTCTAAAAATGGTTAAAAACATTCTCCCAGCCAGCGATCTAAGAGCTGGCAAGAACAGTAAGTATCCTTCAGCTATCAAATGCCCGAGTAAACAGGAATGTTTTCAAATTCCACTGAAAGTCAATAATGATGGGAACGGGCACCTCTCTGTCTGTCTATCTGTCTGTCTGTCTGATTTGGACATAGAAAAGGTGACTTCAGAAGATGTTCATTTTGTCAAGGAGCTATTTATGGAGAACTCAAAGGGCACTTTTGTCTATTTAGCAGAAACTTATTCAGTGGCTATGGAAAGGGATTGAATATGAATACATCTGTAAAAAACTTACAAATCTTAATTAGTGTGAATAACTCCAGTCATGAGAGAGGCAATTTGATTTACCAACAAGAAGTAGGTATTAGTAACCGAAGTTTACCCATACTAGGACCAAGTTTTGTGGCCATTTCAGACAAACACAGCTATACATCACAATAATTATAAAAATCTCCAGACAATAAACTTCTCTGTAGCTCTGTATTGTTACCAGTGCTAATCCATCAGCAACAGTGTGATATTCGCCCACAAGGCATATTTGTCAGTATTTGGCATCTTTGAGCAGCTGTTGGGACTCCAGCATTTTGGCAGGACTCATGCTGATGTCCTGAGGTAATCCTTTTTTTGTAAAATATCCAGCTTGACATTGCAAGCAGCTGGGTCTAGTTGCCATTGAAATGTTCCACAGTGGCCCAGAGAGAGACCATTTAAGGGAATTGTGGGGCTTAAAATGGCAGCTAAACCTAAAAGTGTGGTGCTGCTTGGGACACTGCTATTGCTGTTCTGCTTCACTGCTTTGAGGTTACACAACCAGGGCAGGAAAGGAATGAACCCCACAGAAGGCACCTTCCACAAAGCCATTGGTGGACCTACATTTTGGGGGCCCTGAAGCTTGAACTGTTATAGAGGCCCCTTCTCAACCAGCAATGAGCTCTGGGTAACCACTGTTGTCTTCTTCAATGGGTTTGTTCCACAACAGATCACCACACCTTTACAGCATCTGTGCTACTGACTCTCAAACTTTGGGACTGCTGAAATGTTGTTGTTGTTATTGTTGATTAGTCGTGTCCGACTCTTTGTGACCCCATGGACCAGAGCACGCCAGGCATGCTCAAATACGTACAACAAATAATTAATCAATTATTATTTTATTATTTGAGTCATGTGGGTCTACTAGACCCAAAATTTTAAAGCAATGTGGACTAAAGTCACTTTTGGAGATCCTCCAGGATTAGGGGCTTGAAGTTTAAGCTTTATTAATTTCATAAACGATCCACCACTACTCAAGGCTCACTCAAACCTGGATCTCCCCACATCCACCACCACTTAGCTCCAGAATATAACAGCATGTCAAGATGCAGACTCTTCTGTCATCGCTTTAAAAACAACCATGAAACAAAAGCAAATTGTCAATCTAAATGAATTGAAAGGACTATTTTTCCCCATTCACTAGGCATCTAAAAACAAAGACCAAGAAGAGCTGAAGTCGTGACAAAGATGCTACTTTTCCTGAATACATACAGAATGTTTGCGTGTCGAGGTCCCCAGGGCCACCCCAATAACTCACACATCACACAGAATTTTTTGTTTAAGATTTTTAGCATAATTTTGGCCACAACTTTATTGAAATACAAATTTGTGAGTGGTTGCTTAGGCATTGGTTGCGACTATCTGCCCCCACCATGGGGGACAGACTGACATTCCACACAATGCGAAAGTCAGAATAGGGGAATACACTTGGGGGTTACGTGGAGCAGGGAACCTGCCCTCACCCCAAATGCAACCAGGAGCTCATTGCTATGGCCCGAGCCCCCTTGACAGAGTGGACAAGCAATAGTTAGCCCCCAATTCCTTTAATGGAATCCCTTGCAGCAGCAGCATTAGAGGGGCAGGCACTCAACCTACCAAGGGCAGGCACTCAACCACTTCCCCTCAACCAACCAAACCATAAACCAATGCCTAACTGCAACCTTACAAGTTGTGACGATTTGCTACGCAGTAGGCAAAAACCAAATGGCCCCAGCCAATCAGCCAGATGGACAAAATTCCTACCAGGCCCCTGCCCCAAGAGCAGACGACCCCATGACAGGCATAGCAAGATCAAAGCAAACAACCCTAATTCTAGGGAGGGGGGGGCAGGCAATCCGATGCACGGTCGAAAAGAGGAAGCCCTAGCCTCGTGCAAGGAGTTTTAGCATTTCTGGCTGTCAATCAACAAATGGCAACATTAACTTCTTCCCAACAACAAGGGAAGCTCCAATCGCATCAGTGGCCAATGAACAATTAGTCCGCCCCCAACTTTGGAGTGTCCTGGCGGCCCCCACCGCAACACGTGCTCTCCATGAAGGAGAACACGCTTTATCGTCTTGTGAGAAGTGAAAGGTTCTGAGAAAAAGGGATTGGAATTTTGAAAGAAGAAATGTACAGTACAATAAAATAATAGGCAAAGTAGTATGAGCCAATCTGAAAAGCTCCTCTAGTGGATTATAATTAAGACTTTTGGAGAGTTATATTTAATGCCAATCTTATGTCAAATGTTAGTTGCTGAATCCTGGTTTTCCCTCCATCTAAGGTTCTGGCCAATTAGAAAAAGAGAGACGTTAACAAGTAGGGGAGTAAAGAATTCTTTTTTTTTATTCTACACTGATCGGCATTTGCAAAAATTTCACATGTCAGATTGAAAAGCGACTTAGCTCCCTGGCTAAAAAAAGGGGAGGCCTAGATTCTCACTATACTATTGAACAAAATTCTGCCTGCACATCCTATTTATAAGAGCTAACAAGAGTGCCTCCTCTTTGGAGCATGGAGTTGCATCTGTCCTTCCTGAGTAGGGCTAACATTGTTGAGTCAGTCTCATGACATACTGGTAGTGATATGTCATGTTTTTCCATGGCTGCTGCCAGCGGACTTTTTTTTTATTAATGCATAGCCTGAGATCTAAATTAAAATAATTAAATTAAACCAATGCATCCAAAATCAAGATGTAATGTCCCAGAATTAGTAGGTGCCAGTTTTAAACTGTCTCAGCCATATTATAAATTATACCATTCATTATTATAACTATGCCATTCATTATAATTACTTGACTCTAGTATAGGCATATAAAATAGCCTAGAACTCCACTTGTCAAGGCATAATTCTTTATCAATGGCCTCTGGCCTCTTAATAAACACACTTTATCTGACAACACTAAACGTATTCTAAAGAAAAGGTTTTAGAAACTAGCAATAATTTTTTTTGAAGTTGCCGTATTTGTCTGGCAGATAATTTGACAGCACTTATTATGGCCCTAATAAAAAGAGGAGGACAGGTTGATCATGAACCAAATTTCAGTCATATCACGGGAAGTTTCGTTAGGTTATTCATGTCTGAATAAGGTGAGCATGGGCTTTGTCTGTGTACCTTACTCCTGCTTCGTGATCTCTCTTTGGCTTTTGATACCATGGGGCATAGTATCAGCCTGGATCACTCTATAAGATGGGAATGGAGGGCACTATGTTACAGTGGTTCCATTCCTATCCATTTGGCCAAGTTCAGAGACAGAGCATAAGGAGAGTGTGTCTTGGCCTCTTGGCTGTGGGGTGCTGCAGGGCATTCTTTTATTCCCAATACTATTTAATATCTACACAAAGCCATTGGAAGTACAATAGTCTTTAGGAGATTTGGGGGAAAGTCTCAACAGGATACTGAAGACGCAGATCTACAGTGGTACCTCGGGTTAAGTACTTAATTCGTTCCGGAGGTCCGTTCTTAACCTGAAACTGTTCTTAACCTGAAGCACCACTTTAGCTAATGGGGCCTCCTGCTGCTGCCGCGCCGCCGGAGCACGATTTCTGTTCTCATCCTGAAGCAAAGTTCTTAACCTGAAGCACTATTTCTGGGTTAGCGGAGTCTGTAACCTGAAGCGTATGTAACCTGAAGCATATGTAACCCGAGGTACCACTGTATTTCTGTGTGGACCCTGGATACAGTGGTGGATACATTACAGTGGTACCTCTGGTTATGGATTTGATTCATTTTGGGGTGCTGTGCCCACCCCGAAAAATCTGTAACTAGAGGCTCCTCTTCTGCACACGGCACAATAGAGTGCTTCTGCGCATGCGCAAGTGGCAAAACCCAGAAGTATACACTTCTGTGTTGGCCGTGGCCGTAACCCAAAGATTCCGTAACCTGGAGGTTATGCAACATGAGGTACAACTGTAATGGAATGGATGAATTTTGGCAAGATGGAGACACTGTGGATAAGTGGCTCCCATGTCCAATAAATTGGCGAATTCCCTGCCCTGGATGGAGATAAACCCTCTTGATCCTTCACATAAGTGGTCTGGGGATGCTTCTGGATCCAGCTTTGTCATTGGAAGACCAGGTAGGCTAGTAACTAGGAGCGTCCTTTACCAGCCTTGGTTCTACAACAGCTGTGGCTGTTCCTGGGCTGGGGGAGCTTGAGCTCAGTCATCCAGGCACTGGTGACTTCAAAGTTGGTTTACTGCTGCTAGTGTTGAATGCTGCAGCAAAACTGCTGATAGCAGTGAGACCCTGCCGGCATATTGCACTTCTGCTTAGAGATCTGAAATGGCTGCCAATTTTGCTACCGGCCCATGTTCAAGGTGTTACTATTGATATAGAGAGCCCTTAGAAGGATGGGATCAGTTTATTTGAGGGAGGGGTTCCTTAAAGTTACCAATGCCAGGATATCTGTTTTATCAACAGCACTGCCTTGTCAATTGGCAAATTTGTAGCCATTTTGCTTTCATGTAATTAACTGTCTTTTTAAATTATTTTTTTGCAGCCCATTCCCCTCTTAACTTGCTATTCTCTATTCCATTACCCAGTCATGTGTATATACATCTGCAAACTTGGGATGACACTTCATTGATTTGATTAAGCAGATTTTGGTCCATGAAAAGTTGCACCAAAATAAGGCACAACTTTTCAATCTGTACACATTTATGTGGAGGTAAGCCATCTTGCACTGTATATGCTGTAAATTTGTTAGTCTTAAAGTTGCCTCAAGACCTTTTGTTGTTTCTGCTGCAATGAGCACATGTACCCCAGTGGAAGTTGGTGAGTAGGTGGTTCTTTAAAACACCCTAGCAAAAGAAGATGAGAAACATCAGTACTGTGACATAGTGATCTAGCCAAATACAAATAAAATCCAAGGAAATAATACATATTTTACTCTGTTATGAAAATTATTAATTTGTCACTTTAAAAAGCCCCTATAAAGCAGATTAATCTGTGCTTGTTTACCTATTCCTCCAAACATGCAAGACAAACCGCAGACATAAAAAAGCTTCTTCTATTTTGCATATTCATAATATCTCTGATTTACTAAGAATGGCAGTACTGCTGCCTGAATGTTAATGTAGATCATGCAGCCAAGCTGAAGGGCAAACCTATACTAAAAATAAGCTATATTTTCCCACCAGACTTCATCACTTAGCTTAATTGTGAACTTTTCTGTCACAGACAAATAGATTTTATACTACTGCCTGTCCATTTGTTTCCTCTTTTGAAGACAACAACAACAACAACAATTTTATTACATATACCCTGCCCATCTGGCTGGGTTTCCCCAGCCACTCTGGGCAGCTTATAGCACATATAAAAAAAATGGTAAAACATCAAACATTAAAAACTTCTCAATACAGGGCTGCCTTTAGATGTCTTCTAAAAGTCAGAGATAGTTGTTTGTTTCCTTGGTGGCTACTCCCAGTCACCAGTCTAACTGCCACATTCTAGATAAGTTGTAGTTTTCGAGTCACCTTCAAAGGTAGTCCCACATAGAGCGCATTGCAGTAGTCCAATTGGGAGATAACCAGAGCATTCACCACTCTGGCAAGACAGTCTGCGGACAGGTAGGGTCTCAGCCTGCATACCAGATGGAGCTGGTAGACAGCTGTCCTGGACACAGAATTGACCTGCACCTCCATGGACAGCTGTGAGTCCAAAATGACTCCCAGGCTGTGCACCTGGTCCTTCAGAGGCACAGTTACCCCATTCAGGACCAGGGAGTCCTCCACACCAGCCTGTCCCTACTCCCCAAACAGTACTTCTGCCTTGTCAGGATTCAACCTCAATCCGTTAACCGCCATCCAACCGCCTCCAGACACTCACATAGTACATTCACTGCCTTCACTAGTTCTTATTTAAAAGAGAAGTAAAGTTGGGTATCATCCGCATACTGATGAATGCCCAGCCCAAACCCCGGGATGACCTCTCCCAGCGGCTTCATATAGATGTTAAAAAGCATGGGGGAGAGGATGGAGTCCTGAGGCACCCCACAAGAGAGAACAAGACTCATCCCCTAACACCACTTTCTGGACATGGCCCAGAAGGAAGGAGTGGAACCACTGTATAACAACTCCTCTAGATGGTCCAGAAGGATGTCATAACTATGGTATCAAAGGTCATTGTGATACCTAGATTGTTTTGTGTGCTTTTTTTTTTTTTAAAAAAAAGTCTAATACACATCTCTCAATGGTAGATCCATTGCAGGGACTTATGTACAGTATATGAAGGTCAGCTTATTCTTATTTTTATAATTAATGGTAAATGTGCCACCCACTTTCACCTGCTAACAGAGACCCTCAAAGCAGCTAATAAAATGGCACTGATACAATAATGTGTGTGGTGGGGTTAATCTTTATATAAATGTATGTTTATGTGTGTGTATTTGGTCTTGCTCATATGTTTTTCTCAATTTCAGACTAAAATTTCATAATGCAAAGTCAAACAAACAAGTAAATATAAACAACAACAACCAATAAAATCAAACAACACTAAAGACAGACAGACAGAAAACTACTATATCAAATTACATACATCAGTAAAAACGAAGATTTGCTGAAAATGAAAAATGTTGAAACGTCAGCAGAACCCAAGCAAAGAGAGACAGGATCTAACCATGACGATGGGGAGGGGGACCTATTCTGGTGATGCTCCTGTGGGCAAACTGCCAGCAATATGTTCTCCACCTTGTTACTTCTGCCCCCACTTAGGCAGCCTAAGGCAGGGCAAGTGAGCTTCCCACAGTTTATGGCCTACTTAAACAGGAATTGGGGACAACCAGTTCAGCTCTCTGTCTTTTGCTAGTCAAGCAATCAGCCCAATTTCCTCTCTTTATGTCTCATCAATGTAAACTCTGAAGCATAACTCAACTTGTTTAGACAGTGTGCAGCCTGTCCATGGGTGGTATAGGAATCTCATCAAGCCCAAATTCTGAATCAGTCAGGTTTTATAAAGGGAAAATTGGAGAAAAGCAGTGAGTATGCATGATAAGTAAAGACAACAGCTTCGTTATCTTCTTGAACAGTTCAGCTTAGTAAGCAGACTTACAAAGAGAGCCAGAGTCATTTTGATGGTCTTGGAGCCCTTTAGATCAAGGGTGGTCAACTTGGTAATCTCCGTATGTTCGACTGTAACTCCTATCATCCATGACCTGCCTGGGACTGATGGAAGTTGGAGTCCAGTAATAACTAGAGGGCACCACGTTGGCTACATCTGCCTTAGATGATCAGAAAGTGACAGAAGCATAGGAGACCATATTCCATATGGTTTAGATGGTGTTATCTAAACAGTAAAGGTATGAGAGAATCATGAGAATGAGGTGGACTTCCTGGAGAGAGGTGTGGGGTGTGTGTGTGTGTGTGTGTGTGTGTGTGTGTGTGTAGGAAAGTGCATCTGAGGAAAGGAGCTATTAATGTCGGCATTGCTCTGAGAATGTGAGATGTCAATATGGTTAAGCATGTAGACAAGCATGTAAATCTAAAAGAGGCTTGTTAATATGTGCTATGGAGGGTTTCATAACATACCTTCAAGTTATTCTGGGCAGCAAATGTACTTTCCCTAAAAAACCAGAGGCCTTTCTCTTGGGCATTGTCGGCCAATTGGTGTCAAGGAGGGACAGAACTTTCTTTATGTATGCCACAACAGCAGCAAGAATACTCATCGCAAAGTATTGGAAGACACAAGATCTACCCACCCTGGAAGAATGGCAGATGAAAGTGATGGACTATATGACATTAGCCGAGATGACTGGCAGAATTCGCGACCAGGGAAAGGAGACGGCGGAAGAAGATTGGAAGAAATTTAAAATTTACCTTAAGGACTACTATAAACTTGCTGAATGTTAGAATGTCAAGGTTTTGAGTAAGAAAGGGTTACAGCGATACAAGATTAGATTGAAGGAAAGATTGAGAGGACAGAGGATTGACAGATGTATTTAGAGTTGCTAAAAACTTTTGGACATTGGGATGCAGAAAGGGGAGGTATGGGGAAGTCTGAGAAACACGGTTTATGAAAAAAAAGGTTATGAAATTATACGTGTTTGTATGTCTTTTTATATGTTTGTATTGTCTTAAAAAATTTGTAAAACCAATAAAAATTTTTATAAAAAAACCCCAAGTTATTCTGGGCAGCATATATGGGATTCCTCAAAAGACAAACCTTCTGGACATATCACATTAACCTCTTTGTGCAGAGAGTTGCACAAACAAGCTGCTGCCACCTAGAAGGCCCTCCTGTGTTGAGTCCATGGGCACATCAGAAGGCAATGGCCACATTTATCAGTTGATCTTGAAGGAAACAGTCCTTCAAGTAGCTTGGCCCTAGGCTGCTCAGGGCTTTAAAAGTTAATAAACAGGATCTTTGGGAACATAAGCTATTGTGGCCACATGGGTGAGACAAAAGCTTGGATCAGCTCAGCCACATTTATTAATTTAACAGCAACAGATCTGCAGTGTGAAACAATGGAGTGGAATACAAACTGCTCACAGCAAACTGTGGGTGAGCCATCCCTGCTAATGGTAATGGCTAGCATTTCATCTGCAATTTCCCTTAGACGGCATACTTTCAATGTTTCGCTGTTATGTTGATTCATGCAGTGGCGTAGCGTGGGGGGTGCAGGGGGGCCGGCCGCACCGGGTGCAACATCTGGGGGTTAAGGTTAGGGGGCGCAAATCCACGGGTTAGGGGGCGCAAATCCATGGGTTAGGGGGCGCAAATTACTTGCCTTGCCCCGGGTGCTGACAACCCACGCTACGCCACTGGATTGATGACTCATCCTTGGGAGTCTGGGTCTCTCTCAAAAGCTGTCAGTATATTAAGGATGCAACTTGCATATCTGAATCTCTCTGGGACCAAAGAGAGACTATACTATGTTAACAAGTAATAGCAAAGACTGGGCTGCATTGCTAGCTGTTTAAGAGCAATGTGTTGATTTGTACTTGCAATATTTTGTAAGAAGTTTGAAGACAGTTTGCAGTAAAACAATGGAATTCTCTTCTTGGTGTGGAAAGCGTATTGATTCATACTCTGCACAAGGTATCAGGTATCAGGGAATTCCACTCACATAACTCTGACAGGCCATTCTTCTTCACCTCCTCCTGGGCCCCACAATTCTGAGTGGGTGTTAAGGTTGGTCTCTGAAGTCCCCTTTAGCATGACAGTGAGTCTCACAGCCCTGAAGGCGACTCTTCACCCTTAAAGATACCTAAAAGTACTCACCATATGTTTCCTAACAGAACTACCCACAACTACCGGCAAACATAGACAAACAACCTATTTAACAGCTGCTACTCACTAAGTATACCAACCATGAAATCAATATGGAGGAGGGGTGTTTGTGTATGAACAGCCTGCAAGGCCAATCCTACTCAACATTCAATGGCGACCAGCCATGTCTGTACTGAATGAAGGATAGGAGTGTAGGTGCCAGAAAACGAAAATGGATGAAGGAGAGGAGAGGCATAAATAGCCCAGAGTGAGCCCTGTTATACCGACGTTGGTGCAGGCTGTTTGCCACCACAATCCCTTTGGGCAAGGTGGCAATAGGAAAGTTGCGCAAAATTGTTTTTGCCTTAGGTGTGATCTCAAGGTCAGAGTGATATTTGGGGATTTCTTTGCAAAGGCAAGGATAGGATACATCACAACCAAGAGAGAAGTGTGATAAATGTTGGCAAATACATAGAACAGCATGACAGAGCATTCTCTTTTCAAACTGAACAACAGCGTGACACGTTTCCGATTGGAAATCTCTTAGGTCTCCCAGACAGCACTATAGAAATTTCCCTGCATTTCCTGGCATTTCTCCTTGTCAGAATTATTTGCTGGACAAAGCATTCCCACCAGGCAGCTACTCCTTAAATCAATCACTTCTCTGCAATAGAAATAGCCTGCTCTTAATTTTCTTCAGCAAAAACATTCAGTTTAATCATAATATAAAGCAAACAGATACTCAGGGGAATTTGTTACGAAGAAAGCACAATATACTTAACTGATAAATGTGAATCTTGAAACCATGCTTGCTTTCTTTGTGGTCAGTTATAGACCACATAACCTTTTATCTCTGTCTAAACACTTGTGAAAGCATCTTAACAGTATAGATAAAAATAAATTATTTTTTAAAATTTAAAACTCTGGTATTTTAAATTTTGCAATAGGCACTTTTGGATTTTAATGTTTTTATTATAGTAAGTATCTCTGGGTGTGATCCAGATGCAGAGTAGAAACATAGAAATAACAGACTTAAGTAATGATTTATTAAGTATGATGCTAAGTCAGATACCTTCCTATATATCCTTGTTTAAAATGAAAACTGAATATGCTATCTTAAAACTGAATCATTACCACATATCAAACCCATCACCCTTGTTTAGTCCTTAACCAGATCTAAGCTGCATGTCCAGATTTGTATTTAAAGCTAAGCTATGCTTAACTAGGTTTTATAAGCCATCAGCAAACCTTGGTTTTAATTTGATATTATAAACCAGCTACAGTGGCAGTTTCAAGTGATCAACTTTAACTATGGTTTAGTGTTATACACTAACCAGGGCATCAGTTTAAATGCTAGTTTTCTATGTAAATCTAATAGCTAAACATAATCTAATTTCTAAGCATAAACATTCTAAATTATGATAACATCACACTCCCCCCCCCATCTCTAGAAAAGTAAGTCCCATTGAGTTCAGTGGGGCTTACTCACAGGAAAATATTTATGGGATGGCAACCCATAATGACATTATTTAATGGATTGTATTCCACTAAATTATACGCGGAATAGATCCACTGAAATCAACAGACTGAAGTTGGTCCATTTATTTCAAAGCTTTGAGTCTGACTTGTTTGGATACAAACCAAGATATTTTAGCATGATTTTGATGGCAGAATATTATCTTGAAAGACTGTTTTAATACTACTTGTAACGGCTGGTGATGGTTTCCTCCCCCCAAAGACCTTATAAGGTTGTTTACCTTTCTTTTTATTTTATTATGTTTGTTCTATTTTATTCTTGCGGTGCCATTTGGAGTTTTTATACTGGATCTCTTTATACTATTTGTTACATTTTACTTATAATTGTTGTATGTCACTTATAGAACATATGTAGTGACTGAAAACTGCTGCCTCTACCACCACCACTAATGATAATAATAATATCAGAGGGATAAATAACCAATCTCTGCAGGAAGATGTATTTTTAATCAGATTGTTAACCTTTTTATGCTGAAAAAACGTTTCCTGGGAAGATGAAAATTTCACATTTGGGAGCTGATCAGCAAAAGGTTAATCACATTAATCTACAGTTTACTTTATTGAATTTGACAAGTCTTAAATGCTGTATCAGCAAGTATATGTGATTGACCACGGTGACTGGCAGGATATTCAACTTGGAGGTATTGCAGCAAAAAGGTCACTGCCCCTGGCAATTAGTTTTGCCTCTGAGTCACGAACTTTCCATTGTCTGTCCCCATACAGTTGGCCATGATATTGTAGACTGGAAAGAAATCTGCTTCTACCTTTTCAAAGAATCAGAAATTTGAGGACTGTAGAGCGGATCATTTTTCTTTTTGATTGCATGATAGAGAGCATTCTCCCATCACTTCCACCAAAGCTAAATGCCAGTTTACAGGGTTGTGTTTCTGCTGAGACCCACATCCCAGGACTTCTCCTCCTCCTCCTTCCCACCTCTGCTTGCAATGACCTATAATAATGTTACCAGATGTCCCTGTTTCCTAGGGACAGTCCCCGGATTTACACATCAGTCCCCATACAAAATCCATTGAAGTTGAAAAGTGTCCCTGGATTCATTGAAAAAAATCTGGTAACCTTAACCTATAACTATCACTGAAACTACCAAAAGTAATAGTAGCATAACTGCCATTTTGAATAACAGAACCTATCCCTCTACTGACCCACCTAGAATACATTAGATATCCTATCTGTTTGTATCTCTGGTCCTATTAAGACATAGAAAGGATAATAGCAGAATACAGATGACATACATAATCTTCCAGCTACTAAACTAGTCCACCCAAGGACAAAATAGATGAAAATTAAAAGGCTGTTGGCTACCAGGATCAGCAGCAAGACAGAGTAAGGAAGAAGAAAAGGCAGTGTGAAATATGAACATGAAATATCCCACGCTGATATTTAATGAAGACAAGTGGTTATACATCATACAAGCGAAGTGAAACACAGGTCTGGTAAAATAGCAAGATTCTAGACACAGATTCATTGTCATGTTCTTCTAAATAGTGTAGTGTTTTGGTTAGTTTCCCATAGTACTAAGGGGGGGGGAAATCATCTACATATTTGGAAAAATAAGCACAAGCCAATAAAATAATGTATTAGATCAGCTTCTGCAATTAGTCAGCTGTGCTTGTTAACTTATTGCTCCACATAGCTAGATACTGAGATGTTGCAAATCACACAGATTTTTTTAAAAATAATATTTTCCTGTTAAACTGCAGTAGCTCAGTTCAGAGTGAGTAGCAAACAGACCTGGGAAAGTGATTATGAGCTAGTTTTCAATCAGCAGGTGAGAATAATAATTTTAAGATGCAAGTTTCAATATTGACTTCACTGTTTCTCAGCTTCACAGACAGATTTTTCAGGAAATGAAGTTGTGTGTTTTTCTTTTCATATGGCATAAGAGACACACAGCTGTAGTTTTCACAGAGTAGACCTTCTATGGAGTAGACCTCCTACGGTGAATCAGGCTATGCTGAACCAAATGGTTCAATGCTCATGACTGAAACATTACCAGGATTTCAAAGGTAGAGGTGGAATTGACATCCGGGTGGAATGTTTGAAAGGCTGACATTTTCATGAGGCCAGCTGAGACAACTGGCATATCACCCAGAATGCTTTGCTCTGAGGAAAGATCCCGTTTCTAATTTCCTCTGAGTGAGGCAGGGAAGCAGAGGGGCTAACATAGCAGCAAATATTTTTTTTTAAAAAGTGGAATACATTAATGACAGGCATCACTTGTCTCAGATGACACTATCTCTTACAATGGCCCTGCATGCATTGACTAATCTATGGCTTCCTAATGATAACTTCATAATTTTAAAAAAGGATGGTGATTAAAGAAAATATTCCTTGTGCTTGAATAAACACAAATAGCCACCCAACCAAATTCTTTGGTTATTTCCTAATAGTAATAACACGCAACATCAGCATTTTAATAATATAGGATTGTCACAGAAATCTCTCTTTAAGAAGGAGGGCATACACACTGCATTTTGTGGCACTGTCACCCTGAATAAAACTGAGATTTCTGAGGTGCATTGTAAAACAGATGTGGGGAACCTTTGTCCCTCCAGATGTTGTTGATCAGCTTCAGGCAGCATGGCCAATGCCTAGGGATTTGGGGAGTTGTAGTACAGCAAGGTCTGAAAAAACAAACATTCTTCATACTTGCTCCAAAATGTACTGTGTTTTTTACAAATCTGCTTATGAATAAAACTTACACGAAAGGGCCTAATGTATTTTTATAACTGGGAGTTTTGATTCTTCCTCATGGCAAGGTTCTGATGATGGGACCAGTTAAATCTCTTTGAAAGCCATAGATTCCTTGGTTTATTTTAACATTTTCTATCTGAGTTTGAATCAAATCTGAGAAAGATCATTGGCTAAAAGTAATTGAAGCCCAATCTTATACAGTGTATTTTTATTTCAAAAGCAAGAATATACACAGGATTACCAAATTTAGCAGAATGAAAAGAGAGCTGTGACTTTATTCCAGAGAAGTATTTAGCTCACTATAACCCCCTTCTGTCTGACATTAAGAAAGAAAGAAATTTCTTTTCTGGCTGAAACCCCAACATTTGAGGAGATTAAGCATCCTTAAATTGATAACATTGATTAATGAAGAAATGGACAGTGTGCAATACGGTATACTGACTTCAGCAGAAAGTAAAATGCAGCCACTTTCTATTGAAATCATGATGAAGGTTGAAGGCCTGGTCAACGAAACCTGAAGGACATCAAGATGGAAATCTGTAATGATAATGTAAGACCACAGGCTATAATTATATTAAAGAAAATTATTGCAAAGCAACCTTCCACTTACTGAGCTATTAGGGAGCTTGGATGTATCTGAATACCTCTTTGACATTGGTGATGATACTAGATAAACAAGACATAAGGCAGAATATGCACTTATAACAGCTGAGGTAAACAGATTCATAGCTCACTTTTTTCACCACAGTTTCACAGAGTCTTATCACAGCTAGAAGATGCAGTGACAAGAGAAAAATGTTTTATATTCCCACAATTAAAATTAAACTATAATGCTTTTGGGAAACAGGTATACCACATACCAAGCTGTTGATACTGAAATCATTGAGGGAAAGTCCTTTTGGTGGTACCCCAACCAGTTTGTCATCTGCTCTGCATTGAGATAGGAAAGGTAATAGGGCCGGCAAGGAAACAAAGGGTGTGAAATCTATGCCAGACAGCGTGTAGGTGGGGGCCCCTCCTTCAACTCACTGGTAGTTAGAAAGACAAAGGCCAGAGTTGGGAGTGGAGTTATATGAGCTAGAAGCTAGAAGACTGAAGCAGCAGGCTGGGAAGTCAGGGACAAAGTGATGCTTATCCAAGGCTGTGGCTATGAGAGAAGCAAGACTCTCTTGGGGTGTTAATGCTGTGAACCCATCCATCATAGGCTCAGGCTGCATATATGTGTAAATTATCCATATACCAGAAAGACACTACAGTCTGCACTGTACTTCATTCCAAAAGGAAAGACAAACCCTGGGTAAGCTCCTGGAACCCCTGGAAGGTTAAACCACTCAGAGTGTGTGCAACAGTGCTATAACCAAAGAGTCTCGTTTTGGTATTGTACTGCAGGTGGATTTTTTCTTTTCTTTAACTGAATTATATTTGAAACTTTCAGCCCAAACACTATCACTCTCTAACCTTCATTTTCCTGCTTACACTTCATTTTTTTTTTTTTTAGAGCAGGTCATAAACAAGCTTCACTGAAATACTCCTTTAAGCTGTTTAATTGTGATTTTGTATGGGTCATTGTGTTTCTAAATCAGCCATGAGTAGAGGTGGGTTAAAAAAAAAACCACTATTGAAAAGAATCTAGCTTTCTCCTCTAATTTAATCAGTGAAAGATCTCAACAGAGAAAGTGGAGGTGTATGTCTCTGAGGAGAAATGACAGACATAAAAATACTTTACTTGGCACAAACATCTCCTACAACTGAGAACACAAGGGACTTGACTTTTGGATCCATTCCCAGTTCATGAAGAAAGGTGACTCTCATTCTAACAGAAATAAGACCTTGAGGTAGACCGATCTAGAATTCAAATAGAACTCTGATGCAGAGTGTGTGTATAACTGTGTTCTTATACAAAAAAACAAACAGTCCATTGGTACTCTTTAACACATCAAATCTATCAGCAACAATAGATATATTTTAAAGTCTTTAGGTGGAATAAGTGAAGCTTACTCTTTAGAAATAATTGAGCGACAAATGCTTTCAGAACAGGGTTTACTTGTAACTTTGAATCTCCCAATCCACACCTCATTGAACTAAACCAATCTTCCTGTCACACAGAGCAATTCTAAGGTGGGGTTGATGGAAGATACTGTGGCAGACAACTTGAACTTGCTAAATCCTGGCAGTAAACAATGTCCATGGTTAAAGGGTGTGGGGAGTAGATTTCCTATTTTTCACCTTTCTTTTTAAGCATCCGCCCCACTGGAACTAGTAAGTGGGGAAAATACAGTTGGTATCCCCACCCTCTTTGCCTTTATGAAGGCATGTTGCAGCAATGAGGGGGAATTGGACATGGTATATTCAAAGCCTACCCAACATCCTATGGAACACCCTGTCTCACCAAGACATGGTACCACCCAAGGCAAGGTGTGCTACTGCTGGTCTTTCTCTCTCCCGCCCCCCCCTTACTTTTCAGGTTCTGCCAGTGCTAATGCATTGAAGGAATCCCACCTCCTCCTACATGCCTTGCACTGAGGAAGGCATGTGGATCCTTCCTAAGAGTGATATAGTCTGGAAGAGGTGACCCAAAATAATGCCTACACCACCATTACTTTAAACTGTTCTAAAAAGAATACCCAGCTACCCTGGAAAATTGGTGGCAACGTAGGCATTCTTCTGGGCCACTTGCCTCAGAATGTACCACTCTAGGTAAGGACTCTGTCCCCTTCCTCAGAGGGAGACAGAGGAGGGGGCAGAGGAGGAGATGTGCTGCCACAAAGTTAGTGGTTTCAAAATATTAAAAGAACAAGGGGAAAGAGCAGTGGCAGTGAGTAAGGCAAGTGAATGGGAGCCTGGGGCAATAAAATTGCAACACTTGCCCCTGCTGCTCAAAGCAAATGTCTCATTTGCCTAATGGGGAGGCCAGCACTGCATGGTGTACCTTCAGCTGTACAGTGAAGGCAACAGAATTCCCCACTAATAATAAAGAAGATCCTCAATACTGGGCCTTCCTCTCCACCATGCTCCTCCCTTTCTGCTGGCAGAGGAGAAAATCTAAATCATACAACAGTCCCTCAGCTGACCTTACCAGCAAATGAGGATTGTTCCCATGGAACCAACTGTGTAGGCAATGCAGATATGTTAAAAAAAGGTAAAGGTAAGTTCAGTCAAAGGCGCCCATGGGGTGTGGCGCCCATCTTGCTTCAGGGTGATGGAGCCAGTGTTTGTCCGCAAACAGCTTTCCAGGTCATGTGGCCAGCATGACTAAGCTGCTTCTGGCGCAATGGGACACCATGACGAGTGTCAGAGCGCACAGAAACACTGTTTACCTTCCCACCGTAGCAGTACCTATTTATCTACTCACACTGGTGTGCTTTCAAACTGCTAGGCCGGCAGAAGCTGGGACAGAACAACAGGAGCTCACCCCATTGCAGGGATTTGAGCTGCTGACCTTCCAATCAGCAAGCCCAAGAGGCTGAGCGGTTTAGACCACAGTGCCACCCACTCCTCCCTGCAGATGTATATATACATCTGAAACATAAATCACCAGGCGCTGGTCAATTATGGACACATTAGCTGGTGTGGATGGGTTGCAGTATATTGGGAGCCCGATCTTTTTAATTTCCTATCATTCCTCATAGGGGCTTCACTGCAACGCCTTGATCATTTTGGTTTCCCCTTTCTGAACTTTTTCCAGCTCTACAATCTCCTGTTTGAAGTGAGGTAACCAGAACTGTACAGTTTTTCAAATGTGGTCATGCCATAGATTTGCATAATGTCATTATGATATTGGCAGTTTTATTTTAAATTTGTTCCTAATGATCCCTGGCATTGAATTGGCTTTTTGAATTGGCTTTTTTTTGGTGCTGCCACACAATTGTAGCTGCTGATACTTTTTTATTGCTAGTGTGGAGTGAAATGTTATGCTGTTATTGTAATTTGTACTTTTACATTTTGAATTGCTTTATTTCTGAATGTTTATTTTATTTGTGAATCACTGTGGAGCTTTGCCTATATAAAAGCACTTGCGTAAATAGAAAATGTAGATATATTGATGCTCATTGTCATTATTAAGACATGTATTTGATTTTGCAAAACTATTGCTCCTAGTTATATTCCCCAACATCTTTCACATCCTGACCACTGTGGTAATACCGCCTGAGGTATAAAACAGAAAAGGGTGTGTGAGGTACACTAAACACCTGCTTTTAAAATTATCAGTGCAGATTAATATTGTGATTTCTGCTTTACACTCATTCTTTTTTGTTTGTTTGGTTCTAGTTACATATAGGCACAAACTGGCTTTCAAAGGGCTGAATCCAATTCTATAATGTATAAATATATTAGTCAAATTAAACTTCCTTTTGTTCAGTAAATTCTTAGAAATGTGCCCAGTTATTCACATGATACTTTGGAATATTGGCAGTTAAAAGGGTGGCACCACTTAAAAAACAATATTCTAAGAGTGGTGCTTAATGAAAAATATCCCGTGTAGCTGTATCCATCCTGCTCTATTTCTTACTCCTCTTCTCACTGTGTCGATCTGTCTTGGAAATAGGGATTTGAAGAAAAGAAAAAGAAGTAAAGAGCCACAGATTCTTTTTGTTTTGTTTTATCATCAGCTCCAAAGAGCAGGTGTTTGGCAGGCATCCTGATTTTTGCATATCTGTTGATTTCCATGTTTTGTAATTTTTAAAACAACACAATCCATTATTGTGTGGACTCCTCCAAAAGATTTTTAAGAGTGTACTTCTCACCAAAAAAAGTAAAATAAAAATAAAAATGCAAGCTCAACCTACTGAAGGGCTCATCATGTCGCATGATTGAGCTATATTCTGTTACATTTTGTTTTGAGTCCATTAGTGCAGTATGATATGACAGATACGGCAATAAATAACTCCATTTTAAGACAAATATGTTCCAGTGTTCCAAATTATCAGTGGCTAAGGATCAGGAAAAAACAGTTTGCATCATGTAGCTAGAAAAACCTGGCTTTGGCATTTTTTAACGTTGACCGCCAGCTGGATCCTGGATAGATATGAACAGTTGATTGGGTTCATGGGCTTCTTGGCTTATTCTGCTACCACCCACTCCTACGCAATACACTGACTAAACATTTGAATATTCATTCAGCGCCTTATTATAGAGCCTAGTTTTCATCTTAGGGAAGTTAACTTTTATCACTTACTTAAAGATATAGTACTGAGCTTATATCCACAAATAACTCCAAATGCGGGGGTGTGTGTGTGTGTGTGTGTGTGTGTGTGTGTGTGTGTGTGTGTTTTATATTGTAAACAGTTCTGGGATCTTCAGATTAAGATTTCTGGCTCACACACATTTATTAAATAGTAAATAATAAGATAAATGTTGCTATGCAATACCTGCTGGAGTGCATGGTCTGGGCAATCAGCCTTATTCTTGCTTTGCTTGGTTAGAGGTCTTTCGCAATGGCACTCTGTATGATGTGTTGGGAAAAGTCAACTAGGTGAGACAAACAGACAGCTCAGGTTAATAATAATCATTAACTATTGCTTCCTCTGGCGAACCAGTCAAGAGAACAGAAAGATATGGCAGGTGGGAAGGGCTTGGGATGAATGGCAGAGTGGCAGCAGCTCAGGGCAATGGGAATGGCTGGGTAGAACTCAGGCAAACTGGTCCTTGCCTTCCCCCCTTCCCCACAAGAGGTCACTCTGCCTAATAGTACAGCCACCAATCTCAGTGAAATTCTACACCAAACTTGCCTAATCTCAGCTTGTTCTATCAGTACATTTTCAAAATAATTGAACAGCATGCCTTTTAACTGCTGCCTTGTTAGAGCAGGGCCTGTGTCAAAGGGCCCATGACTTAGTTATGCATTGTATGGATGAAAAAGTGTGCCATTTTATGTAAGGGGCAGATTTAAGGCTAGATCTGAGAGGCAATTAGGCAAAAACTCAAGTTTGTGTGTGTGATTCTCTAACACAACCACACCTTTTGATTTGGAGAGTGGAGGGGAAATTTTTGGAAAATGTACTCATTATTTCCCAAATTATTATATTCTGGCAAAAGTCTGCTGGGAAAATGTCGCTGCATTACCATTCTGAATTGTGACATTGTTTAATTTTCTGCTAGGAAGATCAGGAAAAGACACTTCTGTTTGCTTCAGCAGTAATCACAGTATAAATGCACTGGGGAACTTGTCTGCAAAAGCTTTAAAAATATTTCAGACTCATCAGCAAACAAAAAAGGAAAGTAATAAGAATGCATCTCACTAGGTCAACACTCCTACAGTGAATAGCAGACAAACACCTAGGTTACCTATTGCCCAGACAATAGGTAATAGCAAACAAACACCTAGGTTACAATTGCCCAGATGCCTCTCCAAAAGCAGTTCAAACAATAAAGAATTATAATATTGATTTAAATAAAAAGGGAAGAATTCAACGTCAGACTCTTGCTCCATCAGTCCAAGCATGTCTGCTTCATTGGTCATAGGCTCCCAATGCAGGGTGACAATTTGAAATTGGTTTTATTCATACTGAAGACATTCTTAAACACAGTGTGCATACATTTGTCATTAGCAGTGGGGTTCAAAAAGTACATATGAATCCAATCTCCTTGATATTTACAAACTGTCAAACTACCATAGTTTAGAAGTACATAATGCATTTTTAAACCAGCTCCAAACTAAATAATGGTGTTGGGGCTACACTAGACTCTTCTCAACGATAATTTTAACTTGCTGCTGTTTTATTGCTGGTGCGGATTGAAATGTTTTTATTGTTGTGATTTGTATATTTTATCTTTTGAATTCTTTATGATTTTAATTTGCAAACCATCTTGAAAGTATGTTTTGCATTGACAGGCAATAAAAATGTTTTGAGAGATAAGCACCATATTCATGTTCAACAAATTTGTGAATTAATGTACTTGATTTTGCAGCTATTTATCCCAGCTATGTTGCATCATGAACTTTGGTGGCAGCAATTCTTTTATTGGGCTTTTATTGTCAATTCTTTTATTGGGCTTTTATTGGCAGATGGGAAGGCATCAGAGAAGAAGAAGAAGAGGAGGAGGAGGAGGAGTTTGGATTTGATATCCCGCTTTATCACTGCCCAAAGGAGTCTCAAAGCAGCTAGCATTCTCCTTTCCCTTTGCCTAGAGTGCTGGAGAAAGGCACATAAATTTTTAACAAGAAAGCACACAGATCCCGGCCACTTCATACCAATAGGAAGTTCCAAAGCCCCTTTTCCCGAAATTCAGAGGATTTTTTTGCCCCTCCCTCAGTAGATATCTCTCTCTCTCTCTCTCTCTCTCTCTCTCTCTCTCTCTCTCTCTCTCTGTGTGTGTGTGTGTGTGTGTAAGTAGCACTGGTATTTAATTACCTGGTTTACTACACAAATCTTTTCCCAGCCTTTAATGTTCACTTGGCTATGTTACGAATTGACTCCTGCTTTCCCCAGAAGTTCTTCCCTGGCTTGGATCTTAAGTGAGATTCATGTGCATGAAGAATCAGAGTTCAGCAAACTTCCTTCAGTTCTTCGGTCACGTCTTCAATGAACATTCTGTCCACTCCATCTCTGTCCAATCTGTGCATTCTGTGCTGAAAATAAAAATAAAAATGGTGGCACTTAGCATGCCTCATTGTGCTAGGAAGAGAGCTGCTAGCAGTCAGTCATGAAAGGGTGGCTTCCATGTCTGCTGGAACTTTAATCTAATCAGACTACAATTGCCAGGGGCTAAAGTGATTATGCATATGGCACTACCAGCTTACATGTGCCACCATTACAAGCCAGGAGACAGCTCTCTGAGAGCAGAAAGCTTTCTTTGAATGATTGCTGAGAGTGCTCGTAAATACCAAGCTGATTCGGAAGCATGTCAAAGGGAGCTCATTCATCATTCAAACAAGGCAAACAATTGAGATCGAAATGGATTCCTGTGAAGGTACTATGCTGAAGGTACAGGGTAGAAAGGTCATGTTATCTGTAATGCCACTCAGGAATTTAATTGTGAGGTACTGAGAAAGGCAGAAAGTAATCTCACAGTCCCAGTTTTCAAAAGGAAAGGAACATTCCAGACTGTGAAAATGACAGAGACACTGAGCTTGTAAACCAAGTTATGACGTTGAAAGAAACTCTCTCACAACAGTGACTCAGAGAGGAAATGGGATTTAGTCAGCTATTTGTTTTTGATCCAGAAAGAAATCAAACTGATGTCAATTTTTGTAAAGAGGAAATGTCATAAAATAGAAGGCTGCCATTGGTGTTATTTATTTATTTGAATTATTTATAACCCACTCTTCATTGTTCGCACACTCCTGGAGCTAGGAACAATACGGCAGTTCAATAAAGCAACATTTCATTTAAATACAACTTAATATAAAATCAAATATTTCAACAACAATACTACATCAGTCAAGCAAGAGGCACCACTTTCGCCAAATGCTTGGGCCACGTTTTACCTGGCATTGAAACTCCATTAGTGTTGGTGCTGATCACACCTGAGAAGATAGCAGGGTGCCTATTTGAATAAAATATTGGAGGGGGGCAGACAAGCCCCACCCCACAGAATTGATTACAGGATGTGGTATGCACAGAGTATTTGAATGGCAATTCCCACCATCTTTAGGGGTGGGGACGACCCCCTCTAATATTTTATTAGGGGCGGCAAAGGGACCTCAGCCCCTACAAGTTGGCTTCTATGGAAGGAAAGGCATTCTGTTATTGACCTTGACAAACCATTAACTATGAAACCAAGAAATATTTTTACAATGCTTTGGTTTTTTCTTCTTTAAAAAATTCAAATTAAAACAAATGTTACTGAACTTTTAAAGGGATATATAGAACCAATGGATACAAATAGCTCAAGAAATACCTGCACTTACCAGCTAAGACAGGGATTTGAAGCTCTACTTTAAGACTTTGAGTCCCAATGTATACTTTGAAGACACACGAGGCCATTGTCTGGCTGAAGCTAAGGAGGTCTGGGTCTGGTGAGTACCTGGATATAGATTGCATGATGGAAGAAATGTGAGGTGTAAATGTAAGAATATAATTTAATAAATAAAGTCCTGTCCTTGTGTGAGACTAGTAGTGCTACTATCGGAGACAGAGCCTTTTTCAGTGATAGCACTGATATTGTAGAATATCCTCTCTGTGCATACCCCCCCCCACTTACTATTTTTAAATGTCATTTAAAAATATATAACAACAAGAAAGACATAGGAAGGCACTATGGGTACTTATCTGTTTAGTATGTACTATGGGTACTTATCTGTTTAGTATGTAATATCTGTTTAGTATGTAATATGGATCAGGCATAAATGAATGGTCAATGCTTGTCTTTTCTTTCTCTCTTAAAAATACAAAGTAGAAATAAATGATATATGGAACACACCAAAAGGATAAATCTTTGTGCATGAAATTGGGAATATGAGATAGAGAGAGAGGCTTAGAAATCAAGAATGACAGAGAAGAGTCTACTTGCAAAGCTGCTGGTGCGTGATCATTATAGTGCATTACATATAATGTCACTTCTGATTCTGTGAAAGGGTTTTTAACATGCTATGCTTGACAAAAACTCAAACTCTATCTTTGCGAAACTTCTGGCTAGATAAAGATTAAAGTAGTTTCCTACAAAAGACACCTTGAGACAAAGTATAGGGTATTTTACATATGTATTCCTTTAAATGCAGACATTTAAAAATATTTCTCAAAGATGTATAGTTTTGAATGAAAATGTGAAAATGTAAAGAATGTTTTGTATCAACCCAAAGGTATTGATTGATGTCATGACTCAATCAAGCAGGACTCAGGATGCTGACAGAAAGAGGCAGTGCTAGTAATAATGGCACTGGGCTCCAGCCCTGATAGTGTGCCTTAACCTGGCAGTCAGACATCCTGGAGAGTGAAGTCAAATGGGCCTTAGAAAGCACTGCTAATAACAAGGCCAGTGGAAGTGATGATATTCCAGCTGAACTATTTAAAATTTTAAAAGATGATGCTGTTAAGGTGCTACACTCAATATGCCAGCAAATTTGGAAAACTCAGCAGTGGCCAGAGGATTGGAGAAGATCAGTCTACATTCCAATCCCAAAGAAGGACAGCGCCAAAGAATGCTCCAATTACTGCACTATTGCACTCATTTCACACGCTGGCAAGGTTATGCTTAAAATTCTACAAGGCAGGCTTAAGCAGTATGTGGACCGAGAACTCCCAGAAGTGCAAGCTGGATTTCGAAGGGGCAGAGGAACCAGAGACCAAATTGCAAACATGCACTGAATTATGGAGAAAGCTAGAGAGTTCCAGAAAGACATCTACTTCTGCTTCATTGACTATGCAAAAGCCTTTGACTGTGTCGACCACAGCAAACTATGGCAAGTTCTTAAAGAAATGGGAGTGCCTGATCACCTCATCTGTCTCCTGAGAAATCTCTATGTGGGACAAGAAGCTACAGTTAGAACTGGATATGGAACAACTGATTGGTTCAAAATTGGGAAAGGAGTACGGCAAGGCTGTATATTGTCTCCCTGCTTATTTAACTTATATGCAGAATTCATCATGCGAAAGGCTGGGCTGGATGAATCCCAAGCTGGAATTAAGATTGCCGGAAGAAATATCAACAACCTCAGATATGCAGATGACACAACCTTGATGGCAGAAAGTGAGGAGGAATTAAAGAACCTTTTAATGAGGGTGAAAGAGGAGAGCGCAAAATATGGTCTGAAGCTCAACATCAAAAAAACGAAGATCATGGCCACTGGTCGCATCACCTCCTGGCAAATAGAAGGGGAAGAAATGGAGGCAGTGAGAGATTTTACTTTCTTGGGCTCCATGATCACTGCAGATGGTGACAGCAGCCACGAAATTAAAAGAAACCTGCTTCTTGGGAGAAAGGCGATGGCAAACCTAGACAGCATCTTAAAAAGCAGAGACATCACCATGCCAACAAAGGTCTGTATAGTTAAAGCCATGGTTTTCCCAGTAGTGATGTATGGAAGTGAGAGCTGGACCATAAAGAAGGCTGATCGCCAAAGAATTGATGCTTTTGAATTATGGTGCTGGAGGAGACTCTTGAGAGTCCCATGGACTGCAAGGAGATCAAACGTATCCATTCTTCAGGAAATCAGCCCTGAGTGCTCACTGGAAGGACAGATCCTGAAGCTGAGGCTCCAGTACTTTGGCCACCTCATGAGAAGAGAAGACTCCCTGGAAAAGACCCTGATGTTGGGAAAGATTGTGGGCACAAGGAAAAGGGGATGACAGGGGACGAGATGGTTGGACAGTGTCCTCGAAGCTACAAACATGAGTCTGACCAAACTGTGGGAGGCAGTGGAAGACAGGAGTGCCTGGCGTGCTCTGGTCCATGGGGTCACGAAGAGTCGGACACGACTAAACGACTAAACAGCAGCAACAACAACAACCTGGCAGTCAGACTCTCTTAGAACACAATACCTCTGACTCAGGATTTCCAGGAATAGCTGGACTCCACAGACAACCAGAAGCTTCCCTGCTAGAACCTCATGTTCCACAGTTTCTGCTCACCAGAATGGGAGCAGATGGAAAAGTTATCTGTGTAAGGCAATCCACTTTTTTGTCTCTGTCTCTCCCACTTGTCAAGTCAAGAAGTATCAGATGCAGATTGTGCTGAACCTCCATTAGAACAACTGATCACATCCCAATGATCTGTCCAGGGTGCTGAAAACTCAGGTTCTGATAGTCTTGCTTAACGGCTAGATGCCATACCTTTCTCTGCATCTGTACTCTGGAAGCTTTTTTGGATTCTGGCAGTTTGTTCTCAGTCTGTTTAGGAGTACTTACTGTACCATCTTGAAGGGACGCGGGTGGTGCTGTGGGTTAAACCACAGAGCCTAGGGCTTGCCGATCAGAAGGTCGGCAGTTCGAATCCCCGCGATGGGCTGGGCTCCCATTGCTCGGTCCCTGCTCCTGCCAACCTAGCATTTCGAAAGCACGTCAAAGTGCAAGTAGATAAATAGGTACCGCTCCGGCGGGAAGGTAAACGGTGTTTCCATGTGCTGGTTCGCCAGAAGCGGCTTAGTCATGCTGGCCTCATGACCCAGAAGCTGTACACCGACTCCCTCGGCCAATAAAACAAGATGAGTGCCGCAACCCCAGAGTCATCCGTGACTGGACCTAACGGTCAGGGGTCCCTTTACCTTTACTGTACCATCTGCCTAACATAGCTTTTGCTTCTGCATGATACAATTTGAATTAGCGACAGATGATGCTAAGAACACATTAAGATCCTGCTGGATCAAGCCAGTGGCCCATCTAGTCCAACATCCTAGGCTCTCAGTGAGGATCCTAATGTCTGTGGGAAAACTGGAAACAGGACCCAAGCACAAGACACTCTCCCCCTCCTGTGATTTCCAGCAACTGGTAGTCAGAAGCTTTATTGCCTCCAACTGTGGAGGTAGAACATAGCCTGATACTCCATGAATTTCTCTAATCCTCTTTGAAAGCCATCCTAGTTGGTGAACATCATTGCCTTCTTTGGGAGTGAGTTCCATGGTTTATGTGTGAAGAAGTACTTTTATTTTCTCAGTCCCAAATCTTCCAATGTGAAGGCAGATGCAAAGAATTTATTCAGGTTCTCTGCAATCTCCTTATAGGCTAATCAACTGAATCAGGCCATCTCAAATATCTGATGCTCTAAGTCATTTAGAATAAGCTTATGCGAACACTCAGAAAAGGCCAGTGGTTCAGTGAAGGTGAGATTAGTCATAGCTACTTGCTGTGGCTGAAGTGATCAAATCCAGTAATATGATAAAAGTTTTTTTGGGGGGGGGTCCTAGTCTTTTTCCTATGTCATTCTCAAGAGGACAAAAACAGGTAAACTTATATTTTTACATTGCACTGTGGTTGATGTGTACACTTAGGATGTACACTTAGACTCTAGCAAAGGTTCATCATCCTAATATCAACAGGACTTATATAAATTATGATTAAATTCCATTTCATGCCTTACAATGGGAATTAGTTATAACCATAATGCTTCAGTCAGAACATAACGAGACATTGACAGGCTTCACATGGTGGATGTCTTCTCCACTACATACTGAAACAAATTTGTTCTATCAGCACTTCATGAAGAGACCCACATGCACAAAAGTCTGATTTGCATGAGTATTCTTCATCTTTACAAAAGTAAAAGTAAACATGTTCATGGACCTCCACATTAGGCATTTACACTGTGGGTGGTGATGCAGCAATTAGTTCAACCTCATGCAAAGGCTATTGCCAGCTGGCTGGTCTAAACTGGGCTTATTTTTGCTGGGTTGTGCCCCAGATTTCTGTAAATGTCACTGTGTATTTCTACTGCTGTGGATTTCTACCAATGTTGCTGTGATCTCGGAGTAAAATTGCAAAAATTCTGCATATTTTAAAAATAAAATTCACACATTTGAAATTATGCTGAGGCTACATTGCTATACGGAGTCATAGGCTGCAAATGACGTCTGTTTCTATTTTCCAAATATGATCTCCATTTCAAATGGAAGCTGACATATTGTTGAGAAATGGAAATTTACATAACAATTGCTTTTGGAAATTACTGGCACTGTTTTTAGGTTCAAGGATAGCTTAACAGACCGCCTTTTTTATACTCAAGCTATTGTCAGAAAAATCTGAAGGGATTCAGTCCTTCTGTTTCCCCCTTAAATAAAAATCCATCTGGCTGTCTAATATTTTACTGCATCTTTCAGTACCCTGTCATTACCTTTTAAAATAAAATTTACATTCTGCCCAGCAAACTCTTAATTGCTGTCCTATCCCAAAAGCAGCTTTAAAGTGGAAGTTGGAAATCTGCAGGGAGAGTAAACAATAGCTACTTCATCATCATTATTCTATTTCTTCATCATTAATCTATTGAGAAGAATGTGACATGCTCTGAAGTGGGAAGTGGAAGCATCTGTGTAAAGAAAATAGAAGAGGATGAAAATTCCATCATCTGCTTTTCATTTTTTAAATTGACTTCATTAGGCCCACCCACCTGTTTTTCTTAATACCTCCATTAACATTTTCTATCTAGCCTGTCCGGTAGCGCCACACAACAATATGGTCTGGTTTTCATTGGAAGGAATATTTTAAATGTTCCTCTTCCTCGCTTTCTTTCTAAAGGGAGGTGTCATCATTCTAATTCCAAATTCAGGTGGTCGTGTGCATGTTCTCACTTATGCCATCTAATACAGTCAATCCCAAGTTGGTCAATTTGAATGCAAACCTGAAGGACCCCTAAATAAGGTAGGGGATTATGCAAGCTTGAAGGACTTTCAAGATATGTAGGAGTACATTCCTATATGAATTAAAGGAAGAAGAAATTGGGTCTGGTTTATAGCACGAAACCTGAGCTTTTTAGTACAATATAGCACAAGAGGAAAAAGATTTCAAGAGGACAGAAAAGAAAAATATGTGTTTCTTTCCCTTATCCTCTCCTGAAACTTCTCACCTCCTTTAAGCGCCAGTAATATAATGGTCTTTTTTTAAGGCTAGTAGAACCCTCAACAGAAGTACTGCTCTTTGAGGCTAGGGTATACCATAACATTTTATTACAGGCTCTCAATTTGTTTCTACTATTGTTGAGCTAAATGTTCCTATTGTCCTCCAAATGTGTGTGTGTGTGTGTGTGTGTGTGTGAGAGAGAGAGAGAGAGAGAGAATATGTGTTTTATATTGAAAGTGGTTTTGACCCCGAAAAGGCCCTCTAACTACTAGACGAAGAACATAAAAATATAAGGTGCTATTAAACGTATTAGGTAAGAAATGGGCAATATAACTTAAATAACATTTAAAGAATGTTGAAAAGGAATGCTATTCACCATATATATATCAAAATGTCAATAAGGAGCCAGACTGGCCTCCCAAGGAATGAATTCTTCAGTCTGCTAAGGAGGCCCTGATTTACATTCCCATCACATACTCCAGGCAGGTCCCCTCAAAAAAGTTCAACAAGTCTGGCTCCCCTAAAAAAAAAGCTTAACATATTTGCCCTGCACGCCTAAAAAACGAGGTCCCCTCTAATAATTTTTTATTGTTTATATTTTGCTGAACCTGAGAATATTATAATAGAAAAACCTCACATTTTGGAAGTTCCAAACCTGACCTAGTATTCACTATTACACAACTATGTAAGATCCTGAAAAGTGATCAGAATAGAAAAGGTCAAAGAAAACTAACTTAATCATCACCTTTTGTTAGCCCTTGACCTACATAAATACATAAATTCAGCCTAATTACTTTGCAGAATCCAAGAAAATGTATACAGTTAATATAAAGTGGTGCAAACAAGACCAAAATCCACACCAACATACTCCATCCAATGTACTTGGATGACTTTTAAAGAGGCGAATTCATAGAGGAAATGGCCATCGAGAACTTCTAGCCACGATGGCTATGTACAGCTGGTGGCAACAATGCTTGCTGGTTTCCCACAGGCATCTGCTTAGCAACTGTGAGAATAGGATGATGGACTAGATGGGCCATTGGCCTGATCCAGCAGGCTCTTCCTATGTTTTTCAATACATTGTGATTGCATCCACAGATTCTCATTTACACTCAAGTCACATTTCCCCATTCTGGCAGTGTTAAAGTGGCATTAAAGCAGGTGTTGTGTAATTAATTGTATGATCATAATTCTGGCTCTGAGCAATGTAGTGCAGTTACTGCAGTTTGAATGCTATAACAACTTTTATGTCCTCTGTTGCAATAACAGGTTGAAGTTGTTTATATATGGGGTACTGTGGCACTGGGGGAAAAGACCTAGTTGCAGCAGTCTGAAAATATGACTTCTTTTGCACTAAAGCATGGAAGTGTAACCCATAGAGGCTGGCAATTAAATTTTAGACATGTTCTTCCTGGTTCAACTGTGCTGAATTCAAAACAGGATAAATTAGTGATAGTGGAGAAAGGAATAGCAAGTGCAAGGATACCCTCCTCCTTTCTAGTCCTTTACGAATGAAGCGCAAACTCCACTGGAGGTCACACTCTGTAATAATCTTCCTTTAGTGGCAATCTTCCCATTTCCATTTTAGCTTCCTCCTTCCCTTTCCTTCCTAAGCATGATCACAGTCTCCAGTGTGATGGGGAACCTTTGTGGAACCTTTACTAGTCCCTCCAGAACACCCTCTATGTAAGCAACCTAAGATAAAGGGGACACAATGAGACAAAACTATGGAGTGTGTTTCAATGGACAATGAAGGAAGAGGGAGAGGAAGAGGCAGCAACATTCAAAATACCGACAGGCACACAACAGACTACATCAGTAAACAAAGCCTGTGTTGCCACAGGCTTAAGCTTGCCTTGAGGACAGCAGGTGACAATGAGCCAACAAAGCTTCCTTATAATAGCATGTAGAAAAGTTAGCAGATTGGTGTTGCTTTCTCAGTATATATGCAAGTTTCTGCTTATGATGATGATAATGATGACCAGTACTTTTTTCCTAGGAAAAATAGGTTCTGGTAGTCACCATGAAGTTGTTACAGTAAGTGCTACACTTTTAACAACAAAAAAGAGGTGCCAGTACTGTGTACCCTTGAGTACCCCCTGAAAAGAAAGCGCTGACAACAACAACAACAACAACAACAGCCCTACTATAATTCTATTTCATTGAGGGGTGGATGATTGAAACTTGCTCTGAAAAGTTTTTGGGCACAAACTGACAGATAAACACTGACCTGAGCAATTTGAGGTCTCTTGTCAAAATCCCCGGACCAAGAAAGAAAAATTGGGAAGCCAGTAAAAGAGTGAGACGCAGGAAAGGCCAATTCCTAGAACCATGGGAGTTCCAGAGATGGTTATGAAATTCTCCGTCACCAAATTTGTCTCCTGATTTTGAGGATGCTGTAGTAGAACTTATAATGTTTGAATCTGGATTCTTCCAGAGTTGTATTTCTAGACTACCCCAAAATGACATGAAAATGTATAGTTGAATAGAGCACTGCTTTTTTCTCCCAAGAAGGGGAATAAGAGGGTTTTGTTTTCTTCCCTTTTTCTTTTTTGTATGCATATTTGTCCGTTTGCAAGCATTTTCTGTTTCCAGCAAAAGTTTGGTGTATAAGGAAAGCTGATTTCAGTTCTTTCCCCCCCTCCTTGCTTTCAGTTCTTAATCAAACCCAAGATTTCCTTAGTCAGCTCCTGCAAACCTTTATAGGACTAGATGGTCAATTGGCCTGATCCAGTAGTCTCTTATTATGTCCTTATGTTCACTTCAGTATCAGGTCACACTTCAGCATACAATAAAGATGGAAGCTGAGAGCTTTTAAAATTAAAACATTGCTCCAAGTGCATATCAGAGCTTCTGGCCATGCAGCAAAACACTGGCATTTCTAGTCGCTTAATTTGGAAAAGTGAGTTGCCCTTAAATGTACAAGCAACAAATGCCTACATTTTAAATGAAGTTTCTTTGAAGCTGTATTTCATCAGCCCTTATATTGAATTATCACATGCTTGTTGCATTTATTTGTAATGCGTATATTTTATTGAACAAATGACAATGAGTTCTATAGATGAACTACACATCATTTGGGGGGGAACACTGGTTGTTTCTTTAATTGGCAGCCTTTGGAGATTTATTGGTTAAAAGGGAGGGGCACAGATATTTTATTTGATTCCATTATGATTCACTTCCCAGAAAATTTATAGAAAATGATTCACAAAAGGAATCAAATGAACAAATCTTTACTCCCTTTCAAATGTCTATGAAACCTGTAGCTAATCTAGTAAAATGTGCAGGTACTTCCTAAAATACCCATTTTTAAAAAGAGTATGGTTGTTCTACACTAGACCCCATTAGTTCTGCTCATTGCTTTTCCATAATCAGCTGAAAATGAAATTAAAACCAAGACTTCACAAAGCAAGCAATAAAAGGGTAAAACCTGCAAGAAGGAAGCTTTGAATTAAGCCAGGAATACTAATCTGTGGTCTCCCATCTCCTTTCAGTCCAAGCCAGCATGGCCAGTGGTCAGGGATGATGGAAGGCCAAGGTTATGCGTCCCTGAATTAAATGCCCAAGAGCACTGAAAGGCCTCAATAATGCTTCCTCTGTGCACACTACACAGGATTTCACACATACCATCTTTTAAATTAGAGCGAGGTCTGGGGGGAAATTGGGGGGGGGATATTGGTGTTCAATGGAATGTATCCAACGTTTTCTGTCCACTTGTGCAAGAGTCCTTGTGCTAGCAGATGGCAGGTTGCACAAAATGGCAGGTTGTAGAAAATGGAAATTCAATGCAACAGCAGAAACTTATTGCATAACAGCTTATTCTTGTTGTCTGCTGCACAAAAAATATGTGATAAGGTGGCTGTGTCTTCCCTTATGCAACTAAGTTCTGCCAGCACAAGTATCCCATGAAATGTTTTTTAGATGCTTTAGATGGAACCCAATGATTTGTTAATGGCATTGGATTTTCCATGAAGCTTTTGGATTTAACTGTTAATGTGGATTTAACTGTTAAAGCTAAGAAGACATAGAACAGTTTTTTTGCCTATACAGCTAGAAAACCCGGGAGACCAGATATTCAGTACAACTTGAGAATTTCTATCCAACTTAAAGTGCAGGCAGGTTTACACTGTGCAGACATGAGGAAACACATCGTGCCTACCAACCGAGGCAAAGCTAATGTCATAATACAAGTCAAAGTTTTCCCATCTCCTTTCAATGGCAGCCCTGGCTGTTTGTAGCCTGATTGGTGCATTCCACACCTCCTGTTAAGCAGTGTGTGTGTGTGTGTGTGTGTGTGCGTGTGTGCGTGTGTAACTTACAGGCCCCAAGAACACCAAATAAAGCAGCCTTCCAAGACAGTCAGCAGTGGAAGTAGGCAGAAGAAATGCCCACGCTTGTAAGGCTATGGGATGCTTACCAATGATCAAATCTATTTACCTGTCCATACTAAATGCCAATAATAATAATGCATCTGAGCTGCCTTCCTCCTTGGCTGCCCACAGCCCTTCCTCAGCCTCTGATGAGTCTCTCCTGTCTGCTGGGAGTCAGTGGGAGGAGAAAATATCCCTGCCCCCCTTTCCAAAATGACTGAAGTCTAACTTAAGGTTACCAGATGTCCCTGTTTCCTGGGGACAGTCCCCAGATTTACAAATCAGTCCCCTGACAAAATCCATCTATTTAGTAGGAAGTTGAAATGGGTCCATTGAGGCACTGGAAAACATTCTTACCCCACCCTTCAGGAGGAAGCCTCTTGAGACTTTTTCACAAAGGGAAGGGGTGGGGGAAATTTACCACTGCCCAAGAAATGGGAATCACATTATGTTCTCACATGTACATAATTCTACAACACACACACATGTACACACAAATAGCCTATTCAATTACAGTATTTTAGCCATTTCCCTTTTGTGAGGTATCTCCTCGTACACAGGTGTGTTTTTAAATGGGAGTGAAAGATCAAACAGGCGATGCCATTAACTATTATTTGTATGCTATTCCTTCACATTTGAATTTACCCGTACAAACTATTCCTGGGTTAAGACTGAAGCGCTACAACATTAGTTTTGTAGCCTAGTCACATGGTCGCATTTACCACAGATAACTTCAACCTGTCAGCTGGATTGCTTAAATGTCTATGATCACATAATTATGATAAATTTGTCACACGTTAAATCAATGTGTGGTACGTTCAGCCTAGTTTAGTTAGTTACTTGGGATTTTTAGGCTTCTTCATAGGTTTAAATATTTTATGAACTTTGCATTGTATTTTTATTGTATGCTCCTCTGAGTGACGGTTTGACAGAAAATGCAGATTGTAAATAAAATATTGTTTTGAGAACAACTACCTTTCTCTTAAGAGGAATGTCCTCTCCCCCTGCCCTGACTTATAAAGTATGGCGAGTTGGAGTGGCTTCTTATTATCTTATTTTTCCTTAGCAAGTAGCCTCATAGATAGCTCCTGACTGCAAATGCACAAAGAGAGTCTGGAAGACTGCCATTAAAAACCTCTTTTTCAAAAAAATAAAATAGGCAGAGGGGAACCCTGAAAATACAGCAAATATCCTTGGACACAATGGTGGGAGAAGATCATCATTCACATTTGCTAATGATATCCTGGAGTCCCCCCCCCCACCAGCTGCAAGTAATCTGTTAGACAGATCAAGTGCACACTTCCTCCTCGTATCTCCTCTTTTCGTATTTAAAGGGGTTTTCAATTATTTTTCCTTGTGCTGTAGAGTACTCAGAAGCATATCACTCTCATGGCATCTCCTCTTTCATATCCCCATACATGTTGCTTGCTGAGATTTGGCCTGCAGGGATTAACATCTGCACCTGGTGCCACGCAAAGATACCTGCAGAGGGTGTTTTGGTCTGTTATCAGGCCAGCAAATCTGTCATTTAATAACATGTTCAGTGGAAGGTCATTAAGAAGGCCAGTGAGCTCTGTTTGAACAGTATCTTTGGCTGTCTAAAACAGGAAAGCAGCAAGGCACTGCAGAAGCAGTTTTATCAAATGGCTCCTGAAAAAATGGACAAAGATATTTGCATGGTGAAACCAGCAAATGGCAGGTATTATTATTGACATTGCTAAGATATGAAGCTTGGGGTAGGTGTGTTTTGTATTTCATCTTGCTTGGCAAGTGAAGTGATAGTTGCTTTGTTCACCACCAATCTTCCTACATGTTCTAAACTGGGAAAGAGCAACTATTTGCACAACTGAATTTGCTGGGCAAGTGGATTCCCCTGTGAACAGAGGTTCAAAACCAGTAAGGCTATCTGTGTGCAAATCATCATTACTTGATAATTTCTCATTAAAAGCAGGGACAAATATTAGAATGTAACTTAACTGTAAGAGAAAAAGATCAGATACTTGCATATCTTTTTCTGTAGCCTGCTGATTTCTTCATCAAATGAAAAAAATATTGACCACTCTTCCACAATTTCAGCTGCCTGGCAGCTTCTATTTCTTGTCAAAATTCATTCACACATAGTTGTATGATTGCAGACCTTTTATAGAATATGTTGATGGGATAAATAAGTTATGAGAATTTAAACTTGTCACCTATTACTTTCATTGCCTTCTTTTGAACCTATTAATTCAAGGCATTTTACCCCTCTAATCCATTCTCAAACCCTGAGGAGCCACAATCAGGTTGTTAAATAATTCCACTTCTGCTCATTTCAGCTGCCCTTTTAATATATATAATGACTTAAGGTTATATTGAATGATAGTTGAAATGAGAGTCATCAGCAGAACCAGAATTCTGTGAGCAGGGATAAGGGGGGGGGGGTTCTTCCATACTTCTCAAAAACAGTTCCTTCAGAAATTGTTTGTTGCTTCTATAAATGTGTTGGAGCTTCTCACACCTCAGACTGATGAACAGCACCAGTGGCTTCCAAGCAAATACAGTATCCCAAGTTGCCATCAGGCAACCATAGTTCAGAGAGTCACCTTTCATCCCCCATCACCTTTCCTTAGCTCCATCTGCTTTCCTGCTCTATTTGAAAGGGAAAGCAAATACTGCAAGGAGATGATGTACCATTATTGTAATGACTCAATTATAATGTGCATTATTAGCCTAATGCTATTCCATCCTATTCCATAACATTTTGTTCACTTCTTAATTTGATTTACTCACTCAAATGAATATTAGCATGTTTCTCACCTTATATTGATTTTTGAATTTGTCTATACACAGTAGTGTTGAAATTATTATTTCAGTCCTGAAGTAATATGAACTAATTATGATTGCATCTAGTGTTTATTAGTTAATGTTATCAGCAGGTAATGTTTAGGAAAGGTTTTTCAAATGAAAATGTGTCAGTATTTCTCTGCTTAATCTACTTGTTTCTCTACTGTCTGGCTACTGACAGGATCTCTGGTTAAAAATAAGGGAATATAATGATCTCAGGGGCCAAATATAACTTTCAAAGAAACAGGGATGATTGAGGAATTCAGACTTTGCATATTTGGGCATGAATTGTTCTGATCAGCACCTTCTGCGTCCCAGACTAGTATGTGCAGATTGAAATGTAGCTGTCAATCAGATTTCACGTTTCTCCAGTTTATGCAGCTGCAGTTCTCTGCTCAAAAATATATCTTGAAGACATTTTTTAAAGATGTGTCAGAGACAATAAGTTAAAAATGTGTATTTAATTATTTTTTAAAATGTGGTTAAATGTGAGCTTTTGTGCATTTCCCCTAAATGTGGAAGAGAGACTAGAGAGTGAATACATGCCAATATAAGTGTCAGGAGTCCAGGTTCCCAGCTTGATCATACAGTAAGTGTAAATAATTAAAAAGGAGGATTTATTGCAAAAACAAACAGATAACTCCGGACGGCTCTAACAAAGCCTCCAGCATCATTACTCAAGATAACCCTTCTGAACTCTCCTTCCAGGATCTACAGAAGATATTGAACTTATGACTCTTACGTCTTTTGTTTTGCTTCCGGTCTAACAGCCCTCCCATTCACCGACTCTTCGGAGAGAGTGGATCAGCCCCACCCTCTCCCTGGTCTGAGAGGCTGCCTCTGAGACTGTTCGGGGCTTTTTGTGCTTCCCGTGAGCTTTGGCTGTGTTCTAGCCTGCTCTCAGCTACTGCCTTATCAGCCCGCCTGTCAAGGTCAGGAAGAGCCGGAGCCCACAGCTGCTGGCTCTCCCCTGCCTGACTAACATCTAAGTCTCCCTGTTCCTGGCTGCTTTCTGCAGTTGGCTGTAAACATTCGCTTGAAGCTGGCTCATTCCTGACAATAAGCAACAGATTTGTCCATCTCCGTCTAGAAACAGAGAAACATGCTTGTCTTTGTTAGGAAATGAAATTCCTTCTGATCTGTTGTCTAAGGTTGTTAACAGAGAACAACTTAAGGTTTATGTACAGAGGTTGCAATTGGGTTGAACCACAGGTACTACAGGTTACATGGAAAGGGGAAGGATGTTAGGATAGTTCCATTCCACCTTAAAAGGGTCAGGCATGATTGTTGTGTATCACATGCCTGTTTACTCCGAGCACTGTTCTCGCTGGGAACTTCCGTTTTGTATATAGCTTTTGTTCCGGCTGTTTTCCTGGACACGGAGGCAAGCAGTCATGTTTTTCCTTTGTTCTGAACTACTTTGAATAAAGCTGTAAATATGCTCTCCTGTCTGAATCTTTCGTTGTGGAGACTCTGTTGAAAGGGTGTACACGGGTCTTGGAATGTCTCTGAGGCTTGTGTCGCTAATTGACTAATGCTGTTCCACAGGAGACCGGTGATCGTCCGGAGACGACTGGGGCCTGCCTGATGCCTCCGTCTCCCTGGCAGTGTCCCAACAGTCTTCACTGCTCTATTTCTTCTGGAATTTCTTATTCAGTGTTCTTTTTCTAGTTTTCCTGTACTTTCAAAATATATTCTATACAAAGATTTGGCAAGCTTATTGAGGAACAACACAATATCCTACAGGTGGGAATTCCCTCAAGGACTATCTTTTACCTGGAAAGGGAAGAAGGTAAGAATAAGAACAGCAGAAGAGCAAGAAAAGTTCCTAAACGACCACGGGGAGGACCTCCGGAAAGGAACAGCAGGAGCCTGGCCACCTCCTTCGTTTGGCCTTAACCCGGTTCCACCTCCAGTCAAAGACGACAAAGGAGACACCCCCACTGGCTAACAAACCGATCCAGGATGTCTCTACAGCTTCTTAGTTGGAACATTCATGGCGCAAATTCTCCCGAAAAAAGGAAAAAGATTTTTCACATATTGAGAAAAGAACAATTAGATGTCATTTGCCTTCAAGAAACACATGTGACTAGGCTCCACAGGAGAGTGTTAATTAACAAGAGACTAGGCCAAGAATTTATTTCATCAGACAAGGTTAAAAAAAGAGGAGTAGTGATATATGCAAAAGAGAGCCTAGCACCAAAGTTGGTGTTTAAAGATGAATTTGGAAGAATTTTGGCAATTGAAATACAAGCACAAGGAGAAAATTTTTTGATAGTAGGAATCTATGCACCAAATGATGGGAAATCGGAATTCTATAAGAAGCTGCACGAGATAATGCTGGACCATATTGACTATTCTAACATCATTTTGATGGGAGACATGAATGGGGTTGTCTCCACTTACATGGATAAGTCACAAAACCAAAACTTGACCAAAGATGGCAGACTTCCAAAGACTTTTTTTGAACTTACAGACAATATGGACTTGATTGATATTTGGAGAACAAAGAACCCTTTAGGTAAAGAGGGAACATTCTTTTCTGAAGCCCACCTATCCTGGACAAGAATCGACCAAATCTGGATATCTAGAGGACTGGCACCTAAGGCAAAAAAAATAGAGATTTGCCCTAAAACCTGCTCCGACCATAACGCCTTGAAAATGGATCTGAGACTTACACCAGCTGGATCCTTCAGATGGAGAATGAATGACTATTTATTTAGAGATCAGGAGATTGTAAAGCAGGCCCAAAAAACGCTGAAAGACTACAGATGAAGCAAAGATCATTTGAATCGGCAAATAAATGTGGGAAGCTGCTGGCATGGCAGCTGAAAAAGAGACAAAAATTGAACTTTGTTACCAATCTTGAGGTTGAAGGAGAATGTATTTAGAAACCAGAAGAAATTAGAAAGTGCTTCCAGAGATACTTCAAAAAATTGTTTACCCAAGGACACCAAGCAGAGACAGAGATAAACCAATTCTTAAAAAGTTATGGCCTGCAAAAACTAACACAAGATAAACAAACAGCCCTGAACTATAAAATAACACAACAGGAAATTGAAAGCGCCATTCAGAACATGCAATTAGGCAAATCCCCAGGTCCAGATGGACTTACCTCCAAATATTATAAGACACTGAAGGAATATTTGGTTCAGCCACTAATGGAGGTATGTAATCAAATTATGGAAGGGAAGGGGGCACCAGAATCGTAGAAAGAGGCATTCATCACTTTGATACCAAAATTGGAATCTGAAAAGACTCAACTTAAGAACTACCGTCCCATTTCACTCCTAAACGTGGATTACAAAATTTTTGCTGATATTTTGGCAAATAGATTGAAAAAAGTTTTAAACGAAGTAATACATAAAGACCAAGCAGGCTTTCTCCCTGGCAGGCATTTGTCTGACAACACCAGGAATATTGTTGACGTTTTGGAGTTATTACAGACAAATTTGAACACAAAAGCAGTTTTGATCTTTATAGATGCAGAGAAGGCCTTTGATAACATATCTTGGAAATTTATGAAGAAAAATTTGGAAGGGATGGGTGTGGGAAGGGCGTTCCAAAATGGTATTGAAGCAATTTATTCAGAACAAAAAGCTAAATTGATAGTAAACAATGTGGTGACAGAGGAGTTTAAAATTGAAAAAGGGACACGACAGGGATGCCCCCTATCACCCTTGTTATTTATTTCTGTCCTGGAGGTGTTGCTGAACTTGATTAGGAAGGACCAGCAGGTGGAAGGAATACAGGTCGGAGAAAAACAATATAAATTGAAGGCCTTTGCAGACGATTTGGTTTTGACAGTACAGGAGCCAGAAACTAGTACAAAAAGAGCTTTAGAGCTAATCTCAGAATTTGGTCGGGTAGCGGGATTTAAGTTGAACAAACAAAAAACTAAGGTTTTGGCAAAAAATATGACACCTTCAGAAATAGATGGGTTTCAGAAGGAAACAGAATTAAACGTGGTAACAAAAGTGAAATACCTGGGGGTTAACTTGACCGGGAGAAACTTGAATTTGTTCAAAGACAACTATGAAAAATGTTGGTCTGAAATTAAAAGGGACTTAGAAATTTGGTCAAGACTGAAACTTTCCTTGTTGGGAAGGATTGCAGCAGTTAAAATGAATGTACTGCCAAGAATGTTATTTTTGTTTCAAACCCTCCAGATCGTGGACAGAGTGGAGTGTTTTGGAAAGTGGCAGAAGGACATTACGAAGTTTGTCTGGCAGGGCAAAAAGCCCCGAATAAAATTTAAGATACTAACAGATGCAAAGGAAAGAGGGGGATTTGCCCTGCCGGACTTAAGATTGTACTATGAAGCTGCATCCTTCTGCTGGATGAAGGATTGGTTTCTGTTAGAAAACACTGATGTCCTAGATCTGGAAGGGCATAGCAATGCTTTTGGGTGGCATGCATATTTGTGGTACGACAAGGTAAAGTTTCATAAACTGTTTAAAAACCATATTGTCAGGAAAGCTCTATTTATTGTCTGGACTAAATATAAGGACTTACTTGAAAATAAGACCCCGAGGTGGTTATCACCGACGGAGGCTAAAGCCATTAAACTACGTAATATGGAGAGTGGCTGGGCAAAATACTGTGAGTTAATAGAAAGAGTTGGTGATACTTGGAGGTTGCAGAGTTTCGAAAAATTGAAGGGAAAGGTACGAGACTGGTTTCATTATGCCCAAATTCTGGAGGTGTTTAAAAAGGATAAAAAAATTGGTTTCCAGGTGGAAAAATCAAAACTAGAGACAGAACTACTTGAACCTAAGACGAAAGTGCTTTCAAGAATGTATAACTTGTTGCTTAAATGGAATACTCAAGATGAGACAGTTAAATCAGCTATGATAAAATGGGCACAAGACATTGGGTATAACATTATGTTTGAAGACTGGGAAAGGTTATGGACCACCGGTATGAAATTCACGGCATGTAGTGCCTTAAAAGAAAACACTATGAAAATGGTATACAGGTGGTACATGACCCCAGTCAAACTTGCAAAGATATACCATTTGTCTGACAATAAATGCTGGAAATGTAAGGAGGCTGAAGGAACATTCTTTCACCTCTGGTGGACATGCCCGAGGGTGAAGGCTTTTTGGGAAATGATTTATAATGAGTTGAAAAAGGTGTTTAAGTACACCTTTCATAAGAAACCAGAGGCCTTCCTCCTGGGCATTGTGGGCCAGAGAGTGTCAAAGAAAGATAGAACTTTCTTTTTATATGCAACTACAGCAGCAAGAATCCTTATAGCCAAACATTGGAAGGCACAGGAGTTACCCACGTTGGAAGAGTGGCATTCGCAGCTGATGGACTACATGGAATTAGCCGAAATGACCGGCAGAATCCGAGATCTGGGAGAAGAGGCAGTGGAAGAGGATTGGAAAAAATTTAAGGACTATCTACAAAAACATTATAAGTTATATGAATGTTGAGAATTTGCTAAGTTCTTGGGAAAAACATGCTTCAGCATTGAGATTTATAAATGATGGATATTAAGGTATGACTTTGAAAAGTATAAATTACAGATTATATAACTAAATGAAAGCACAAAAACACATAAAATAAGGTATCAATTTGCTGTTTATTTCTATTGTAAAGAAAGCAGGGGGTGGAAGATCTGGGGAAGTCCAGTTGAATATGAAAATAGATTTGGAAAAGTGAATTTTCTTTTATAATTTCTTCTTTTTTCTGTAAAATCGCTTTTGTTGTGTTGTTGACGATGTTTTCTGACCTTGGAAAAAAAGCAATAAAAAATTATTAAAAAAAAAACAACCAAAATATATTCTAATGTATTCAGCTTATTCTTCAAAAAGGTGATGATCACGTGCCCTCCAATATTCAGCAGCATTGAAAATACCATCACTTGTATGGATAGCAGCAAAAATGAGCCCACCTCCCCACACACTTAACATGAAGGTTGTTTGTGAGCAGGATTTTCAGCAGTGCCACATAGGGAGGCAGCTTCCTTTTCTTCAGTTCTTAAAAAAAAAGAAAAAGAAAACAGAACAACTCCCAAGTCTGTTATTTCAATGTTTTGACAAATTGTGTGTGGCAAAAGGCTGAAGCACTGTCTTTTCAGTTATCACTTCCCTTGCCAAACCACTCCTGCCTTCTCTACAGCTTCAACCTTCTACTGCAGCTCTAGGAGAAGTGGTGTGAACTAGCAAAGAAGAAGAGCATGAATGACCACTTCAGACTTTTAGGAGTAAAGTTCAGAAAAGAGAGGGTGGAATACCATGTGCATTTGCAACAACACATTTTGTGTGAATTTATTTGACTGCCTCAGTTGTCTCAGTTACAGCTATGGCATCAGCATAACATGGTGTTTTAAATAAATAAATAAATAAATAAATAAATAAATAAATAAATAAATAAACAGCATTGTTTGTGATGCTTTCATGGGCTTTGGCTGCTCCTGGCATGCATAGTTAAGGCTTGCTGTTGTTTCAATGGAAGCACAAAATAAAAGGAAACATTGCTGCAAGAGCAGAGAGCAGAGAAGAACTGATGTGGTTCTTGATGTATTCCAGACATTATTAACAAACAGTTCAGAATAAATGCATAGAGGGCGAAACGATGCTCCACAGCATAAAGACGTTATATGAGGCCACAAGATAAGGCAGCATCAAATACTCATATCAGGATCGTGCCATTCAGAAGATGGGCAGCAGGAGGCTGGGATATACTGGCAGATTTCTGGGTGATTTGCAGTAGATCACAAGGGGCTTCTGAATCCCAAATTGTCAACATGGTTTGCTCCCTTCTAAATTAGGGTGCTCAGATGGTGTGGTTAGAAGTGTACTTTTGTATGACAAGATTGGTTGCTCAGTCCTGGTCCTAAGAACATATTACTGGGCTGTTCCCTATTTGTGCTCTTTCTGCCAAACCACTATTTTGAACTAGCTCCAGACTTCAGGGTGCTCCAAGAGAACAAACCAGATCCCATATGCCTGATGTCTACCCACCCCTGCTGTAATTTAGAGAGTGGTTCTGCCTGCCCAGCATAGAAACATGCTTTTCCTAGCTAAAATAGACAGTAGTTGCAGGGTGTGTTAAACAAGGTACAAAACTTAATATGATTTTTACTACAGATTATCTACAATTTACATATAGAGCAATTGTATGATATACCATTCAAAAGAAGTGAGAGAGATGAAAACATTATAGAAGAGCTCAGAGGAACACCTGAGACCTTCCTACCAAAAAGAACACACATTTCTAAGAGTCAAAAAAACAATAAATTTGTTTGAGTGAAACTTCTGCATCTTTCCTATTTTCTGTGTTTGGGGCCATCTGAAAGCATCACAGAGCTGTGTAGACAGATGTTTCCTTAGCATGAAAGTACACTTTGGAAACAATATTCGGCTTTCGGAGAGCTATTAAGGCACTTGCTTCTTCTGCTCTTGAAAGAGGTAATGAAACTGCAGTTTCCTGGCAGGGAGTGCCATTGAGATCTACAGGCTTCACTCCCAAGGACTGAGATGCAAGGCTTCTTTGCATGGACTCATTGTAAAAGAAGATGGCATCAGGTGATATGAAATCCACCAAATGGTCCTTCCTATTTGACTGCTGCCTCAATAAAGAGTTAAGCCAAGGAAACTAAAATAAAAATACCATACCTTTTCACTTTATGTTTGAACTTATTTTCATCTCTTGTGGGTACTGCTAATATGGAAGTTTGGAGTCCATTGATTGAGTAAAAATTACTGGGAAGTCAAAGGGACTGAAAAATTTAGTTAGGAAAAACAAATTACCGTATTATTCCATGTATACCCCCCCCTATTTTTGGGGACTCCAATTTCAGAATAAGGGGTAGATGGCCCAGAGTTGTTGAGCTTTTTTTGGGAGGGGGGGGGGTGCAAAAAATCACTGACCCAATTGACAAACGCTGCCAATAGAACCAAAAGCCCCAAGTCACTACCAGCTTGCAACTAGCAGCTGGCCATCGCACACCCAATTGCCACAGCAGCAGCCAATTCATTGCAGCCCTTGCTGCAGCCAACAATCACCCAGCCAATCGTTGCTGACAAGTTCCTGCTCATGGGTGCAACCAATTGCCCAGCCCCACTCTGCACTATCCATGTATAAGATGACCCCCAATTTCGGACATTATTTTAGAGTAAAAAAACATCGTCTTATACATGTAAAAGTATGGTACATTGCACATGTGGGAATTGTGTGCATTCCCACCATTGCTTATAATCTTGTTTATTTAGGCATTCACATCCCACTAGTGAAGACAAAGGACTCTAGAAAGTAGCTGACAATATAGCTATGCTAGTATAAAAACAATTTTGAAACAATATTGTTTTAAATCTTAAAAAAAACCATCTATTTAAGAAAAAGCCCCTGAGGCTCTCTTATGTTTCAGTGTCCAATATATGGAGAAATAGGTTAGGGTACGGAAGGTCCCAATACAGAGCAAACATGTTGACTGGATCATTTCTGGGATTGCCTGATGAAGCTGGCCATGGGGTGGTTTGATAATGCCATAGCAGGAAATCAGTGGTATTAGTGGTGACTGGACCCAGGAATTAAGTTGTGAGACACAAGTGATGTGCTAGGCTAGGGCCACATCTTAATTTAACTGACTCTGCAGGGTGGTAGGCATATTGTGTCTGTTGAACTTATACCTATAATACTGCTAGCAAAATGTACAAGAAATCAGTCAGGGATAAATGGTAGTGATTCTGTGGGTCAAGCCGAGTTTGAATAGACCAGGCTTATTGTGGAGTCTATTGTGTTGGTTTTACTGGTTATAATGCTAATACTTCTGTAACAATTTCTAACACTCTTTTTACACTTGTGTTAAGGAACTGTAGCTTAAAAATAATAATCAATATACCAACATGCCATGCTAAATTTTAAATGGCATGAAGGAACTGTATGCTGGTATATCTCTCCAAATTGCATCAACTCCTGCAATTTTCTGAGTTAATGGGCTTTCTAGTGGATCCCCCCCCCCCCCCGGAAACAATTAACATGGAAATGTGTGCTGGATGTGTGCTAGATTCCATAAGATTTCTAGGAGTGGCTTTTATGTTGTAGGAAAGATCACACAAAATGCAACCACGAACAGGTAAGGAAATGGAATAAAGATTAAATTAAGTGCCATTTGAATGTAGCCCTGACAAGCAGCTCTAGGAAAATAAACATTCATTTCTACCTGTGATGGTGTGTGGGCAGGTTCCCACATCTATCCACCTGTTATACCAACCTGTGTTGAAACCAGCAAATGTGCAGAACTGAACAGAAAATAATCCTCAGCAACTCCTAAACAAATGCTGAAATGGTATTTTAAAATGATATTTATGTACTTTCACTGATCCCAGGAGCTTGGCAGTGTAGGCAATGGAAGAGGATAAGCTGTTTTAGAAAATAAATGATAACACACTTGCCATTACATCTTACACTTCAATTAAATTCATATAGCCTTCTCCCACTGGCTGAGGCGGATGAAATTTGTAGTTCAAAACTTCTGAGGGGCTTCAGGTTGGGGGAAGTCTGAGTTAAAGGTCCACAAGCATGCTGGGGTTTTAACACCTCACTTTTCAGAAGAAGGTGTTAATTCCATCACTGGCATCATTTGTCATTGTTATAAAACTGTTTTTACAAGAAGAACCCATTTTGAGCCATATGGTTTGAAGTGTTGTGGGATGTGAACTATCTAATTTCACAGTCATTCATTCACACTTGAAGCCTAGTATTCTGTTGTTGAACTGCAACATATTTTTAGAGAGACTCCCATAATGTTTTAACATGTCAAGCACTGGCATCACACCACTAAAATAAATTGCTTTGTTTTATATATAATTTCAGTGCCTTGGGCTTGGTGTGCCAGCACAAAAGTACTTGGGATACGATGCTCCTATAGCTTTGGGACTGGGAAGTGTAACATCATGAATATGTTGCTATTTTGGAAAAGCATAATTTATTTATCTCACCGCCTTCTCCCCATTTCAGCCAATAAAGACTTCCAAGGTACCTTACTAAGATCTATAAGACATTTCATACCCCCCAGGCTTACAATCTAAAAGACATGACACAAAAGGAAAATGGTGGGGGAGAAGAAGGAAAAAGCAAACTCAGGCCATAGTTATTGGTTAAAAGCTCTGTATAATGGCCAGGTGGAACAGAAAATCATTAAAGGAAAGGAAGAGCAAGTGCTGATCTCTCAGCTGAGTGACCCTTCTTTGCTTTCTCTGCTGTACAGTGACAACTGTTTCTATACTGATGTCTGTGTTGAACAGTTTACAATAAAGTTTAAGGTCTGGCAGGGCAAATCCACCTCTTTCTTTAGCATCTGTTAATATCTTAAATTTTATACGAGGCTTCTTGCCCTGCCAGACAAATCTAGAGATATCTCTCTGCCACTTCTTGAAACAGTCCATTTTGTCCAAAATTTGCAGTGTTTGAAACAAAAACAGCATTCTTGGCAATACGTTCATTTTTATCACAGCAATTCGGCCTAACAACGATAGCTTCAAATTTGACCATATTTCTAAATCCTTTTTCAGTCCAACATTTTTCATAGTTATCCTTAAATAAATTCACATTCTTAGCAGTCATGTTAACCCCTAAATATTTCACTTTCTTAACCAGTGTCAATCCTGTCTCCTTCTGAAACTTATCTCTCTCCATCTCAGTTAGATTCTTCTCTAAGACCTTAGTTTTCGTCTTATTCAACTTAAAACCTGCTACCTGACCAAATTCTTGAATTAGTTCTAATACTCTTTTAGTGCTAGATTCTGGCTCCTGTAAAGTCAATACCAAATCATCAGCAAATGCTTTCAATTTGTGCTGTTTGGCTCCCACTTGTATACCTTTTACCAATTGGTCCCTTCTAATCATATTTAACAAAACCTCCAGGACCAATATAAAAAGCAATGGAGAGATTGGGCAACCTTGTCATGTTCCTTTCTCAATCTTAAATTCTTCCGTCACTACATTGTTCACAATTAATTTGGCCTTCTGTTCTGAATAAATTGCACCTATACCGTTTCCAAAACCTTGACCAACCCCCATGCCTTTTGATATTTCCAAGAATAAGCCTCACATCTTGCTTACCTGATGCCACTGCAGAAGTTGTTCAGAATTGCAACCTCGCTTACATATGCAGAGGAATGCCAAGGTGTTCCATTTACACAGACTAGGCTCTAGCTCATTGCTCTGGGTCACTGCCAGATCCCTGTGTGATCATACTAAATTCTGATTCCCAGACATCTCTATACACCCACAAGTATTGATTATGTGCTGCTTTCATATCAGGTCCTGTTAGTACTGCTATGGTATTTCTATTCCGCAGTCAGCTAGAAGCTGAATTAAAATGATGGTTCTGCAGGCAATTAATATATATCCAGCAATTCCTTTTCCCATGGCCACAATCCTTATGATGTTTATGCAGAAATCAGTCCTGTTCAGAAATTATCCTCTGAGATTTTAAGTATAAGCTCTTTCTGTGAAAACTCTGCCCCATTCACAGTTCACAGTGACTGGGAAAGTAATTAATACATCACTAGTCACCTTATTAATAAGTCAGTTTCTATTTTCTACCATAATTGCTGATCTTTCTAAGAGGGTTTTCTGCATTTTATTTTGTAGTAAAATAAAGCCAACTTCGCTGTAAAATAAAGAAAGCGAAAAGGGAGGGAAATATAAATTAAGGGCTCTCCCACTTTCTTTTTAATCATTTTTTTAAAAAGGTTTTCAACCTAATATACCATAAAACTCAAACTAAACTAAAGTGAATAATAAAAAACAATATATCAAACAGAAAAACTAAAGATAAAAAGTAGGAAGGTGCATTAATAATAGTCCTCATATGATCCTCAAAACACAAAATTATAAATATATCTATGAAGTCCTCAAGCACCATTTTATCTTCACACATACAGAGAGTTGAATCCTCCCACCTCCTACCTGGGAGAATGGCTCCCCCACTTTCTATTTCATGAGAGAATAGAACAATAGAATCATATAACTGTAGAGTTGGAAGGGACCCCAAGGGTCATCTAGTCCAACCATCTGGAATGCAGGAATCTCAACTAGAGCTGACATAAAAGATGGTCACCCAAACTCTGCCTAAAAAAACTCCAAGGAAGGAGAGTTCAGGTCAGGTCAGCCACATGGGTGCTACAACTCTCTCTCTCTCTCTCTCTCTCTCTCTCTCTCTCTCTCTCTCTCTCTCACACACACACACACACACACACACACACACACACCCCTTCCCAGTCTCTGTGTGTGTATCCGGTGCACCTTAGGAGTTGCTGTAAGTGTGTGGGTTTGTCAATAATGAATTAACCATCAGCCAGTTGCCTTCCTTGGCTGGGTGGGCGCAGGCAAGTCCTATAGTTCAGTGTTCCCCAACCTTGGGCCTCCAGCTGTTTTTGGACTACAACTCCCATCATCCTTGACCACTGGTCTTGCTAGCGAGGGATGATGGGAGTTGTAGTCCAAAAACAGCTGGAGGCCCAAGGTTGGGGAACACTGCTATAGTTTAGTTGTCAGCAAATGCTCTCAACAAAATATCTCAGGCACAGATTTAGAAAAACAAGAACTGCAGCTGACAACCTTATCACACTCTGTGAATTTATGAAACTTGCTAGGACTCGCGATGCAAAATTATTTCTCATTTCATCTACCAACGTGCCAAGCCAACACAGATGTTATGCTCAGGCGACTGAGCATGAATGTACTTTCCAAAGAAAATCTCTAATGTTATTTTTGTCTTAGACGGTGGGAAAGAAACATCTGTCATATCAAATGTTTGTTTCAAGAATATAGGTTGTATTCATTAAGCAGTTGAGAACAGAATGCTGGACTCGATGGGCATGCGGTCTGATCCAGCAAGGGCACTCTGAAGTTGTTGTGCCAATTTGAGATGCAAAACTGTTACAGGTTGAAGGAAGTACATTGAATATTAACTAAAATGTTAAAGAATACTCCTAGACACCCAGCTATTGTAGATGTAGTTTCTGCCTTATTACAAGTCTTGGTGACCTTATTTAGTCCTCTGTGATCCCTCTGCATTCCACAGCACTATTCCACCACCATAGTCCACACAAATTATTCATGCTATTCATACAACAGCAGCAGCTTCAGTAAAACAAAGGAACTAACCTACCAATTGCTACTATTGCACGCCTCATCTTAACAGGCCTGTAACCGCATGATAAAATTTGATTGATTGATTTGATTGTACGCCTCATCTACTTCTCAATTCCATTTAAATTAGCTGCACAGGTGTCAAAGTTTGGGGAGAATGTCGTATTTGGAGCCAAGAGGAAAGTTGGTAGACTGGGCAAAGAAGGCCTTTGGTCACTGGAGAAGGACAGCTGAACAATAAAAGAAGAAGCTTGTAGTGGGAGGACAGCAAAGAGCTGTTTTGGCATGTGAGAGGCTTTGGCAGTGAAATGTGGAAAAGCGGGAAGTTGTCAGCTGTAGGGGTGAAAGGAATTTGGAAAGCAAGACATGGAAGGATGGTTAACTGGGTTTGTTGATGAGGCATATTTTTAGAAGCTAGGATTTGTTGTTGTGCTGAAAAGGTGTCTCATCAATCCCAAATATTGTGTGCAACTTTTCATTTGTTGCAGTTTTAAATTAGCTCTGGTTAACAAGGACTGAATTTAAAATAAATTAAATACGTTTCTTTTTTTAAAACAACAACAACAAGACCCCCAAGGGTGGACTTTAACCCTTGGCTGCACTATGATGAATTTTCTGACTGCACAAGCATTTCAGCTTGCCAGACAGAATGCAAACCCTCTCTTGCCCCCCACCCACATTTTGGGAATTTTCCTGGGCTGTGTGTGGGAGGAGACCCTGGTCCAAAAGTAGGAGTCCTTACACAGTGCTTGAAACCCGCCCTAAGAGTCAGAAAATGTGCATGCTTTTTTTTAATGTGGAAAATCTGAAAGTAAGTCAGTTTGATTATTTTGACTCAGAACATGTTGAAAAGCAAATCATCCAGTTTCATCAAGTATATTCTGACTGTGTATCCAAGGTGTCCCATCAACATTTTATTCATGGTGGCAGAGTTTCTGACTTTCCAATAGCATAGTGGCTCCTCTGCTCTTAATCCTATATCTCCTCAGGCAGCACCTTGAAAATAAATAAATATTTTCTGCTTGAATTATGAAAGTCTATATTTTATCTTCCTATAACTAGTTGTTGCTGTTGTTCCAGTACAGTGGTACCTAGGTTTAAGAACAGCCCTGTTTACAAATGATTCGGTTTACGAACTCCACAAAACTGGAAGTAGTGTCCCGGTTTGCAAACTTTACCTCGGTCTAGGAACGGAATCCAAACGGTCGACGGGCACTGGTGGCGGGAGGCCTCATTTGGGAAAAGAGCACCTCGGTTTAAGAATGGTTTCGGTTTAAGGACGGACTTCCGGAACGGATTAAGTTCGTAAACCGAGATGCCACTGTAGTTTATTAATGCTTGGGCCATAGGTCACTCACATACAGTGGTACCTTGGGTTACATATGCTTCAGGTTACAGACTCTGCTAACCCAGAAATAGTACCTCGAGTTAAGAACTTTGCTTCAGGATGAGAACACAAATTGTGCTCTGGCGGCGCGGTGGCAGTGGGAGGCCCCATTAGCTAAAGTGGTGCTTCAGGTTAAGAACAGTTTCAGGTTAAGAACAGACCTCCGGAACGAATTAAGTACTTAACCCGAGGTACGACTGTATAAGATAAATAAGCACAGTACAAAATCCAGCAGTATAAAATGCTGCCTAATATCATGTCGCTGCCTAGAATCATCTACTCAGAAGTCCTATTTAATTCAGCGAGGTGATCTTCCAAGGAAACGGGGCTAGTGTTTCCGCCTGAGGATGCTGAAGTTCCATACAGAATAATGGCTGATCTCCACATACAGCTGACAATCATTTAAGCGTGGTTTGCACGAACACCTCCTAATAGCATGAAACCTTTCTTTGTGCCATGTTCAAACCATCTGCTGATAGGTTACAGGCCATATGTGCAAATGTTCTTGTTCATGAAACTAAATTTGACTTTGAGGAAAGCTCAGCATAATGGTGAGTTGCTCAAAATTGCTAAACACAAATAAGTGAAAGAAAATTGTATCCTTGTCAATTGCATACTTATCTTAAGATGTAATTGGCTTTAACTGCCACTTTCTATTTTGTGTATTATGCCCCTTCTAAAGCTGTTCTTATTCATCCAATGAAGCATAATTGTTTTTGCTTCTGAAAACTGTTTAATTTCTGCTTTATTTTAATTTTTTAACTAAGCGGATATAGAGATTATAAGTACTGGAGGATATACAATTCCCAATTGGACAATGCAATTTATTTTTCCAAACTAAATCTCTAAGATGGTTCGACTTCCTAGCACTTTGTACTGTATTAATGGACTCCAACATCCCATATTAGCAGTAGCCACGAGAGACAGAAATAAATTTACTGGCTAAGAAAGCCCTGTTAATAAGATTCAGTTATTCTAACATCACCTGCCAATAGACCCATGCATGATCCTCTACCCAAATGAGAATTGTCTACAGTAGGGTATCTCCCTTACCTGGGTTTATTTGTTGTGTTTTTGGTAACTAAGGAATTTATTTTCAATTAGAGTTGACAAAAGCATGACAATAATCAGATGTACAGGGAACTGATGCATAGTTTCTTATGCGTAAAAAAAAAGAGAACTTCCAATAATCCTATTATAATGAGCCCAAAGACAACATGATTGTGTTGTAGAGCAATGATATTCAAATATGTTAGGGGAGAGAGGTGATTATAGAAATTTAATAGAAAAATAAATGGTCCCCTTCCATGTTCTGGGAAACTAAAGAGTAGGTCTATTAGTATGGAATTTTAAGATATGGAAGCATGCACATGTATGCATGTAAAAAATGACACATTGTAAGAGACATAAGGAGTTGCCTTGTATCAAAATAGACTGTCAGCGGATCACCAGGGTTTCACCTTCCCCACTCTGCCTGGAGATGCTAGGAATTGAACATGGCACCTTCTGCATGCAAAGCATACCTTCTATCACTGACCCATGGCTGTATCTCTCTTCCAGCATCAATACTGGTGCTCCTGACAGCAGCGGAGGAAGCCACTCAAGTGCCTGGGGCGCAGCACCCAGGGGCAGGGCAAGCCGCCCATGGGGTGGAGCGGGGCGCACTGCGGGGCCTTCAGAGTCTGCCTGCCTCCTTCCACTCAGCCACCCTATAGCTGGGGGGGAGGCAGCGGACGGACCGTTTGGACAGCATGGAGCCTCCCAGGAGAGATGCATGGCTTGGGCGTGCTACAGGCCCTGTAGTGAGTGCCGCCCATCATTTTGTCACCCCCCCCCAGTAGTGACACCCAGGGCGAACCGCACCCACCACACCCTCCTTTCTGTGCCCCTGACTCCTACATCTTGTGCATACCACGCAACAGATTATATGCCTCATCTTTGCTCCCAACAAATATTTGGAATAGGGAACACTGAAGATACTAACCATTCATTTTCAGACCATATCCTAAAGTGCAGTGCACTGCCCATTGCTCCACTGAAGTATTTCTGGATGGGCATCGTTGCAGTTTTTGTTTGAATGCAGAAGCACAAATAGTGATGTGAAGTAGTCTTTATATTTGACAAGTTACGTGATACTGAAGCTGCAGGCTTATGCACACTAACTTGGGGTAAGAACAAAGGGTGGATTACTTCTGAGTAAATATGCACGAGACTGTGCTGCCAGATTTCTAAAATACCTATACAGTGGTACCTCGGGTTATATACGCTTCAGGTTACATACGCTTCAGATTACAGACTCCACTAACCCAGAAATATTACCTCAGGTTAAGAACTTTACTTCAGGATGAGAACAGAAATCGTGCTCCAGCAGTGTGGCGGCAGCAGGAGGCCCCATTAGCTAAAGTGGTGCTTCAGGTTAAGAACAGTTTCAGGTTAAGAACGGACCTCCGGAATGAATTAAGTACTTAACCCAAGGTACCACTGTATCTGTCGCGTTGCAATAGGGCAGGCAGAAAAATGCTCCACGTCTGGTTCCTTTTAGGGAAGGGGAAATGATTTTAATTACCCTTGGATATATAAACATTGATATGAGGAGGAAAGCGTATCAGCATCGTCAAACAACACTAAGTTTCATTTTTTGACATTATAGGATACTGCACACAAATACAAGTGTTTAAGACTATGGGCCAATCTAGATCTGATATACTTGCCCTACTGTGTCATTACGTAGTTGACTTTTCTTTAACAAATAGCCTGTGAGAGAGAGGGATTGAGCTGATTAGGGTTGTGACAATGGGGTGAGCAAACCTCAACCCTTTGCTCCAACCATGGTCTCAGGTGGACCTTTCCCATTAATTGTGAATAGCAGGTAAAGGTAAAGGTAAAGGTAAAGGGACCCCTGACCATTAGGTCCAGTCGTGGCCGACTCTGGGGTTGCGGCCCTCATCTCGCTTTATTGGCCGAGGGAGCCGGCATACAGCTTCCGGGTCATAGGGCCAGCAAGACTAAGCTGCTTCTGGCAAACCAGAGCAGCACACAGAAATGCTGTTTACCTTCCCGCTGGTGTGGTACCTATTTATCTACTTGCACTTTGACGTGTTTTCGAACTGCTAGGTTGGCAGGAGCAGGGACCGAGAAACAGGAGCTCACCCCGTCGCGGGGATTCGAACCACCGACCTTCTGATCAGCAAGTCCTAGGCTCTGTGGTTTAACCCACAACGCCACCCATGTCCCAGGTGAATAGCAGGCAGAGGGGGGCAAAGGGTTAAACCCTGCACCCCAATTCCAAGGTCCCTTGCAACTGGTCCTACCAGCCATTTTGTTAATGTAAAATCAGCGACACAGAGGCAGTTTAGTTCCTCCAGCCAGTAATTTATATACCACTTATATACTGATGTTTAAAAATTACAGATATCACACAGTGGATAAAATCAATTAAAATTAATTATAAAAACATAGCATCACTATGTAATAAACACAACAGCACCTCTGGGAAGCCATCAGCCAGAAACCTCCATTTGGCTTGTATTAAATTCTGGAATATCCAAGTCACACAAACTACCTTAATCTTCTTCAACCATTTCCTCCCCACTGTGGTCTCAGCTGGAACTCTTTCCGCACACCAGTTAAAGTTTGAGATAATTCCTGATTTATTTTTTTTACGGGACCTTCCAAATACCTTATTGCATGATTGCAAAAAAAAGATCATCATTCTTACAGGGAAATTTCTATTTGACAGTGAAGATCTTTATCAGCGTGTTACCATGTACTGGCAAGTTTACAATGAAATCCGAGTCAGTGTCTTTCCCCAGAGTGCAGTGCTCAATGGAAATAGCTCTGTTTGAAGCAATGTTTAGAAACAGATGAAAATGAACCACAACATGATACATGCCACAAAATAGTTTTTGTTTTTGTTTTGTTGTGTTTTTTTTTTTAAAAAATGAGTTTCTTTTATTTGCTTTTTTTGATTTTCCTGCTGTGATTTTCTCTACAACTTGACAGTTCACTTGCCAACAGTGCAAACTTATGTATGTCCTCTCAGAAGTAAATCTCACTGAATTCAATGGCACTTAGTCCAAAGTAGAAATAGGTAAATCTATTTATTTCCAATCTATATCAGTTTTGAATGTATACCTTCACAGAGCTGGTTCAAGACTTTTTGCTGCCCGAGGCGAAGGAAAATATGGCACCTTCCTCCAGGGCACATACAGAAGCTGGTTAGATTGGCAGTTGAATCTTACTCCAATGCTGGTGAAAGGAAAGTATCTTCCAGTGCACTTGAAGGCAGCCAGCTAGCATAGGGGATACAGGGCAGGCCACGTGGCGCTCACAGCTCTGTCTCCTCCCTGCCCCTTAGGACCTGCCACCTGAGGCAGCTGCCTCACTCTGCTTCACCATAGGGTCCTGTATCTTCATAAATTTACTCTGTTTCCACATTTATTTGCACACATGAAAAAGTGTATTCAAATATGCATCCAAATTTGAATCTTGATTTTGTGTTGTATTGTATTTTAGCACATACAATATATATTTAAATAAATAAAAAGCATGCATTTCTAAATATTTTTAAGCCTTAAAATTCACATATTGATACATTTTTAAAGAAGTTTAGAATTATGTTGAATAATTCAGAAAGGTGAGAAACCTGAAGGATAATTATGTTCTGTAGATTAGTCCCGAAGGTTTGGGTCGAGTCAGTTTACATGAGATTGTTTACAAGGATTATTTTCCTACAGCTTTCCTGTTCTAAATTAAATGTGCGAATTCTAAATTATTTCATCCAGGGAACAAACTCTGGTCTTGCAAACATTTTCAATATAAGTAATGACATCTGCCATGTCATTTTAAGCCACCATTTTGATCATTCTAACCATGCTAAACTATGTTGCATTTGGTGCTGAAAGAAATATTTGGGCATGGTTGAAATTTAATTATTTCCCCCAAAGTTATTCTTCACATTTTAAAATTAGGAATATCTAATCAAGATAATGAATGTCTACACAAAATTGTAGTGCAATACTTTTTTGGGGGGTGGGGGTGAAACTTCAAATGCCTTGGACTAGGTTGGCATTGTTTTAATTTTGGCATGCTTGAAATGTCTTATTTCAATTTCCAGTCCTGGTTGTTAGCCAAAATAGTGTTAGATAATAATAACTATGAATGTTATCAGACAAAAGCAATTAAATAATAAAAACATTACATGTGAACTATCAAATAACTGCCTAATACTGTTGTCAAATAGTGCCAAATAGTGCCGAATATAATATACCAGTAGCTTTCAATCTCTTTCCAGGGAATCTTTGGTTCATCAAGCATTTCGCAACAAAATTAACAGCTGGAAGGCAACTTCCTCATCAAAACTGATCTTCTTAAAGTCAATTTTTCAATAAATAAATAAATAAATTGGGGGGGCCACACACAAAAATTGAAATGAAGCCCAACAGTGCATCAACTGAATATTGAGTCTAGAACTTACCTCAGCATCCCATGATTTGTTTAGGAATTTTTTTGACAGACAGACTGAAGTTCCATGGCAGACATTAATGTGAAAAATCCCCAAATATGCATTCCCCTTTCCCCGTTGTTATATATATTAACCTTTTTTCAACTGTTTTTCAGACTACTTCCAATGGTGAGCATTCAATAGTTGTTTAAAACTTACAACGCTGTCCTAATAATTCTCAGCTGTAAATTGGTTATACTGAAATATTTGCTTCTGTACCAGCATATATAAGATGGAAATGTTAGTACCTTTTAGCAGAGATGCTAATCCTCACCACAATCTCCCTTTACATAAGTGATGCCAAGGAGGAAGGGAAAGGATAAGATTTTGGCCCTAGTGATTCAACTCACCAGCCAACTCAACTTATGCCAAGTAGAAGCCTAAGTTACATCTACTCTTCAAATAAATAGCAAGAGTGAAACCAGAAATGTTCTGCCTAGGGTGAACAGATGAAGTAGGCAATGGGAGCCATGAATCTCCTTTAATAGCTGTATACATAAGGAATTTCAGGAGGGTCACTTTGTGCTATATCCAAGGGCAGAAAGAATGAGTAATAAAGTCTCTGCCAAAACTGTCATAGACAAGCCTCTTCCTTTGCTTCTGCTACCCCCCTTTCCAGTTCTGTTCTTTGCTTACAATTCATGACAAATCCTTGATTTAGCCCACAATCATTAGCTGTTGTTGCATCTACAGAAGGCGTGTGTATGTGTGTGTGTGTGTGGTATCCCCGCAAAGAGGCTAGCAGATGTTCTATTACTCTGAAATCACATAATTAATGCAGTTTTCCCCTTTCTTAAAAATCATTTAATTAGGCACTGTTTTGGATTTGTGCAGTATATTAAATATTTTGTCACTCCACAAAAATTAATTCTTCATCAGAATGACTTATTAACTCATTTTCCCAACTACAAGCTGTTAAGAAATGTAAGCATTTAGAGGATAAAAGGAGAGATTAACTATTAATGTAATGTGCCTCCAACATTTGACACCCTACTTAGCATGACCATTATCTACCACAGCCTACACAATTTATTCCTCATGCTCCCACTGTATTGCTGGAACACCATATGGCCATGCTTGTTTTTCTTCAAATAATTTTCACATAAACAGCTGGTGAACTGTTTTCATTGTAACACAGCACATATTTTCTCAGACAGTTAGGAAGGATTGATGCAGCTCTGGATGCTGTCATGCGTCTCATATCAATATTGTAAGGAAATGCAAATATACAATTTCAGAGCTTCCAGATCATTTCTGCTTTGCCTTTTTGCAAAAGAAAAAAAAAACATCCTTCTAAACTCTCTCTCTCTCACACAGCTTTAAATGTGTACAGGAGAACAACATGGGAGCCAATAGCCACAATGCTTGCTGAAGCAGGAGGTATTTTAGTTAGTTAGTTAGACTGATTAATTTCTATACCACTTAATATATTACAAATATCTCTAAGCAGTGTACAAAAAACTGAAGTAACAACAGACAACTTAAACAGAATATTACAAAAATACAGTTACATATAAAAATATTACATTAATACAAAGTTACACACACACGTCAGTGAATTTACCTTCTTACACACTCTCCCTCTCATCCTCCAGGTTTTCACCCAGGGTCCAAACAAACTCTCAGCTCAACCACAACTAGATTTCCTGAAAACAGCGGACATCACTCTATTTTCTCACTCTAAACTTGCTTTTTATGGGCAGGCCCAAGTTAGATGGTACTTCCTCAGGCTGCCCACAGCTTTGTCCCATTCAGCTGCACTCTCCGTACCTGGTTCCAGAGGCAGCAGGTTTGCCGAGTTCCCCAGGGAGTCTGGAGAATGGGGAAATGGCCACTTCACTCACAACTCTTTCTTCACCCCCTGTCCTCTCCTGCTCCTCTTCCTCCAGTAGAGTTTAAGATGCCAGTATCCCATTCCTATAGTTATCTGTGAAAAGCAAAAAAGTGGTTACATCATAGGATCCATGACACATTGATTAATTAAGGCCACATTTCTCCCAACCTTTCCATATTGGCAATCATTGTTTTTCCATGTTGCCATGTGGGCTTCAATAGGAAGTAGCTATGCCAACAGAAACTCTCCCAAGGACTATGAGGAATCTGTAAGAAAAACACTGGGGCCTCATTATGTTATTTTGTTAGTTTTCTTTATTACTGAAGTTTCGTTTACATTTATGTGAGCCACTTATTTTTCTCAAAGAAAAGGAGACTCTGCTGAGGAAAGGTGTGAAATGTCCTAAACTGTGTGAGTGAGGGAATATTCCCAGTTTGCCAGGAAGATTGATTTTGTTAATCACCCTTCAGCTCCACAACAGAATCTACCAGATACCATAAGCCCAAGAAGATGGAAACCATTGCTGTGGACAGGGTAAGCTCATTCCAAATATGGTGGCATTTGGATTGATTCAGAAAGAGCTTGAACAGGGATGAAATAAGTAGACTCCATTTCAAAGTCTTTCAAAGCACCATTACTATTTATAAACTGGTTATGCTGTTACTAACTGCATAGTATCACTGATACTGGATTGCCTTGCAAAATAGCCACAAGCTTATTTCTTGGGTCTTTTCCACAAGATTGTTGGTCTTCCTCCTGGCTGGGTGGGAAAGACTCATGTGATTGTCTCTACCCACTTGGTGGCCTGTTGTATCTAAGTGGTGCATATACTTTGTATTCAAAAGGTCCAAATTCAATTTCTGACATCTCTAAGTAGGGCTGGGAAACCTTTGGCAATGTCAGTTGGCATAGTCTGAGCCAGGTGGATCAATGGTCTGATTTGGGATAAGTTCCTACTATTCACACACACACCTAAGCCACACGGGAGAGCAACATGAAGAAATCCTAATGTTCCTAATCTTCACCAAATTATTTTTTCTACCTGTTAGGCCATCATTAATTCAGGTGGAACATAATCTCATGCTATTCAGCATACAGCTGGAATACCCAGTGAAGCTCTTCAGGCAGCCAATGGTGAAGAGGAGGAACAAAAACATGGTATTTTCTTTGAAGTTTATCAGCAGCTCCTACTGCAGAAGAGCCAAGTCACTTTTTAAACTGGCATGTAACTTCAAAAGTGGGAGCTGCTGCAAAAAAAATGGGGGTGAAATATGTAAACTCATATTTCAAGGCCCCCTTTTGATATTCAGCATCTTCACTAGTTATCAGCTTGCTATGGCATTACTAAGTGGATCTTGCATTGTTCCGTTTGCATATGCAGTCCCCACCTCTGCTCCTGATTAGCTGCCTAAAAAAGGACTCACAGTTGGATAAAATTTAGATGAAATAAAGATGGCATAGGATCAACATGGAAGTTTAGCAGCCACTATATTTGCAGAATGACAAATACCACATCTGGGGGCAGCTGCTATCTCCAGCTATTCTAATGGCTCTATTTGAGCTTACTCAAATAAAAACATGAGAAATAAATAAAAAGAACAGCTATGTGAATTATAGAACAGACATGCTTACATAAGCCCTTCAGTTCTGAGCGGAGTGATATGTACAGAAAGAATTATTTGTGAAAGTTTACTTTTAGTATTTTCCTCTTACTCACTGACACAAGACCATTCTTGGTTGCTGTTGTTTTAATGAAACTTAAATTAGCCGGCATGCATACTTATTCAGAAAATGGATTAATGGGTGTTGTGCCAAATATTTAGCATCTCAACAGCCTACCAGGGAGAGGCTGACACAATAATTGTCAAATAGTATCTTGCTCCCTTTTAATTTCAGAACCATGAAGGAAAATCTCTCTTTAAGTTGTGATCTTAAGCACACTTACCAGGAAGTCCCATTAATTACAGTAGGACTCATGTAAATATATTTAATTAGGACCGGAAAGTCACTGTGAATGTTGAGTAACAACCTCTTAAGACAGGTTATTTTCATTTTAGCTCAGTACAATTATTGGAGATAAATCTTGGCAGAAGACCAGCAGATCTGGCCAACTATAAAAAGGTGGGACCGTTTTCCTCTTCATAGTATAACAAACCCAGATCACGGTGTGCCATGTAACTAGTATGCCAGAATTCCAGACAATCCAAATACCCAGAGTTAGTACTGAGTTGCAGTTTTACTGGCAGAAAATTGGTTCTTGAACCCCCATTCTTAGGCATAACAACTCAAATATATGCTCATTCCACAGTGTTAGAAATGAGAAGTCAACATGGTTTTAAGAAATAAAACCTTGTCCTATTACAGGGAAGCATGTATTTAAAAAGGGAGCATATCTGCTTTTACACTTGAAACAACTAATCGGTGAATGCATATCATGGCATAAGATGACATTTCTTTCAGAAACGATTGTAAGCTTATGCATTTGTTATCTGCAAGGCTGGTGGTTCTTCTAAAGCAAAACAAAACAAGCAAGAAACTCATATTAAAATGAGAAAAAGTAATTATATCATGTCTTTTCTAAAATAACATCATATTCAATTATTTTGATTCATCTTTAAGCCTAATCAATACATTTGTGTGTGTTTTTCCAAGTTAGATAGGCTAACAAAGTGTGCCTTTCTTTCCTTTCAATTTGTGTTTGTTTTACTTTCAACAAATGCCTTGTATGTGTAAGATACTCAAATCTCAACCAAAGTTGCTATAGGGGATTAAATTCTAGTGTTTTATTTGTCAGCACAAATCTGGGTTTTACAAACTGTTTTAAAAGCTAAATTTCAAAGGTGCATTACCCACTTTATAAATTCAAATAGGCATTTCAATATAATAAACTAACAATGATGGTCAGTGCTTAGTTTCTCTTTGATATTGGCCTAACTCTCTGTCCCACAGCATTATTATATGCCTCATGGCACTAATTGTAACACACCACCCAATCTATTTTCTAAAAATCTTTTTTTTATTGAGTTTATTTATACACACTTGTCAAACTGAACATGGAAACAGAAATTCAGAATCAAAAGAGAAACAAACAACAAGACATAAAACAAAAAAGTACAAATAAAACATGATAACGTACAAAAACTTCTACAAAACAAATAGTCAATAATATATATTTATTTCAGTTCTTCTCTTCCAATTGACTTCCTTCATCCTCAACACGGTTCTTTTATCTTTTTGGTAAACTGTCTCCTTTTTAATTATTTCCCCTTTTTCTTTCTGTTTTTAACTTAAGTACCATAAATTCTTTTGCAGAAGTTAATCAAAACAAGTCCAAGTATTAATTTGAGGGCACTGCTTTTTAAGATATTTTCTGTATTTTTCCCATTCTTTTTGGAATTTTTGCTTGGTTTGACCCAGACCACCCAATCTAAGTGGTGTAGTGTTGGTGAAAAAAAGCTTTTCTCTTGTTGCCAGTTGGATAAAACCAATCCTTCTCAATAGATGTGTGATCCATTGGCTGCTATCCAAATTGGGTGGCTACTGAAACAACTGGACAAAGAGGATCAGACGCAGGTGACATTGGCTTTTTAAGGCTCCTTTCTCTGCCCCTATTCCGCATTAGTAGATGTTGTATCCAGATGCAAGCACATGTGTATGTCCTGTCTCAGAGTGAGGCTAACTAAGACAGTGCTTCCTCCCTTGAACCTGTCTGGGTCAGCAAGTCCAATTGGGATTCTTGGTTATGGTTCCTGTGGTTGTTGAACACCCACCCCAAAGACATGTGCCTTTGACTGCTCTGATCACTTAGAACCCAGGTAAAATGTATTTTATTTTCCCTCGTCTTTCCGTTTGCTGCTGCTTACTTTGGCCTGGTTTTTCTGCTGTTGATAGTCTTTCTGGTGTCTGAGGTTGCCTTAACATTTTTTGAAGGTATGTACTTTTTAATATAGGACACCTTGGACAATTAATATGAAAGGCATGATCTAAATATGGTACATAAATAAATACAATGCATTGGGGAATGAAATTACATTTCTTCCATTATAACCTGTGTACCAAAAATTATTTGGGAGAAACATATAGTTTACAAACTAAAGAAGCCTCTTCAAATTTCTAGCCTGAAATTGCCATAATAAATTTTGGAACCTAGGGTAACTCCACAGTCCCCTAGACTCCTCTACTACAGAAGCTAAAGTTCAAGAGATTACATACTTGGGTCTTTATGAGAGACTATAGAATTTAGAAGGCAGTCAGTTTCTGCAGGTATCTTCCCAGCACCGTTGTTTGAGAAAAGACATGCAAAAAAGTCCTACAGTTCTCTGGAAATAGCTGCTTTCCTTTTATCTTTATATTGTCCACTGTGCCTAATTTATGCCACATAAACCCAACTGAAATGTATGAGATTTAAGTGGGTGGCTGAGCATTGAGCTGACTGGTTTCAATAGGAAACAAATTTTAGGTACACTGGTTTTCTTTATATTGTTCCCGTTGCGGGTCTTTATATTTTAAAGGCTGTTTAGAAGAGGATTTTCCAGCCATTTTGTAATCCCAAAATATATTGAAGAAAACAATTATAGGAGTAAGCAATGAAAATATACTGCAAGATTGGGGAATCAACTTAAGGTAGACTTTGAGTTAGGGTTGCTGTGGGTGGTTGGGGAAGATTGCTTCAAACTACACAATATGCAGAAGAGATGCCTGCAATATAAGATTACATGAAATGACAGGAAAGAAACCAAAGATGGATTAGAAAATGCAGGTGGGAGGGATGCCCAAAAGGAGAGAGTAATTTGCTGTATATATGAGTCAGGCTGAAAAATGTCCACGAGCAGTTTATAAAGAGGGAGAGTTACTGCTTGATGGCATTTGAAACAATACTTCAGGAGCAAACCTATAAATGATTTTGCATTGTCTTTCTCTTGCTGAATGGGGAATGAAGTTTAGTGCCTATAATTACAGTGGGCGGTAAAGACTTAAACAATTCTTGTAATTATAATATGAAAAAGGGAGCATGCAGAAATGATCCATCTTTCCTTGTCCCTGGCAATATTCTCCAAGGATCCATTGACTAAGTTGCTTTCTAGCGTTGATTCATGTGATGCCATGTGCAGATTGGGCATTCTGGAGTTTACAGATAGGACTGACTTGAGCACAAAGCATGTGCAAAAAAGAGCACAATTTCAACTTTAAAAAGAAGAAGTTTACCATCTAGAATGTTAATGATACCATTTTTTAAATTTATGTATTCAGGGTGTAATTTATGTAGTGATGCATAGTTCATGAACACAGGCTGTCAGTCAATAAGCACTTCACCTGTCACCCATTGTTTCTGGAACAATAAGCAAGTTGAATAATGGTGTTTATATACACACAACCAACTTTAGTCATCCTACAAAGCAATCTGTGTTGCATATGAATGATCTATATGTCTGGTGATCATATCGATCCCTGACCCTATGGATCCATTTAAACCACAATGCCAAAAAAGGGTTATTTGTGACATTACAGATGAAACACGTAATGCTTAACTATCCAGTATATTAGAAATGGCCAACAGATATTTGATTTGGCTGCATTCCTTCAACAGTATGAAAACCACTACATAGTTAAAGGTATTTCCTGCTCTAGTCTTAAGAAACGTCCCACTGCCTGTTATTTCAGTGGGACCTCTCTCCTGTAGATTGTTTTGCTACACTCTGGTGGTTACTACTAGTGCTTTTCTTTTCTTTAAAAAAAATGTTTAGGGCTACTCTCATTTTCCTACTCATATTGAAATACTGCCCCTCAATGAGGCCAAAATTAGATTCACATAATATTTATGTTATGCGTACCCCCCAAAGAAAAAGCACTGGTTGCTACACATTATACCTCTTGCACAAATGCCCACTGGAATCTCTCTCCACATGGTAATTGCTACATGCAGTAGTTACAACTTAGAGCAGTAGTGGTGAGTTCAGACCACACTGGCATGCTGCATATGTTGGAGCCACCGTATAGAGCAGGGCTAGCCAAAATGCTACCATCCAGAATTTTCAACTATGACTCCCATTAGCACCTGCCCACCTGCCCAATGGTTAGGAACAATGGGAGCTGTAGTCCAAAACATCTGGAGAGCACCACACTGAGGTGGACTGATGGGAAGATCTCAACTCTTCCTTCTCCTGAGCCAGCTGCCAGCTGCATGCTGTGACCATGCAAGCAAGGCCAAAGGAAATTCCCCCTCCCCCTCACTGTGTGCTCCGTGGGTGAGGGGGGGGGGTTCCTTGTATTTATTTACAAAGCCATGAACAACTTAGGTCCAGGGTACCTCAGGGATCACCTGAACCCTTCTATCCCAGCTTGATCACAGATATCAACTTCAGGAGTCTCTCTGGTCATTGCCAAGCTCATTTGACAATAATGAAAAAATGAGCATTTGGTGCCATCAGCCCAATCCTGTGGAATATTCTGCCAATAGACATTCAGTGGGCGCCATCTGTGTCAGTTTCTAAATGCCTGCTGAAAACTTTTCTATTCTATTCTTCTAGGCCTATACAGGCAACTAAGAGGAACCCCCCCCCCCCCACAATTGGTTACTGATCTTTATTCTTAAGTTTTTTGGGTGGGGGGTGCTTTCATTGTATGATTTTTTTAATTGTATTGTTACTGTGGTAAACCACTTTAATATGTTATATATACATTCCAGCCTAAAATCCTGGATACTCACGGGGGTAGATGGAGCGATGATCGGACTGGATATAAGGAAGTTTCCTATGCTGGTAAAACCTGTCCCTTACTAGATCAGGGTGCCTTTGCAAACAATTTCACCAGCTGTTTACAAGAATATTGCTGGTCTTTCTCTATTTCCCTCTTTGAAACCTGCCCCTCTTCATTCTGCAGCAATAATTCCCTTTATACTTCCCAGTTGTGATATGGGACACTGGTTTGTAAAGAAATGGATTTAAAAAGACCACCCCTCTCGCCCCCCCCCCCACAACTGAGATTGCCAAATGATCCTTTTTAGCCATTTACAAAAACAAAATCACCATTGCACAAGAAGTCAGCACTCTGGTGAATTTTAAATTGAAGTATTTGTTCCTCAATAGAACATTATGCCCTTAACTTGACAATTCAGCTGAGGAGGCCTCTTTGCAGTTCATCCATGTAATCACAGCATAGCAGGTGAGCATTAGCAGATCAAAGTTGAAATGCTCAGGAATGTACAAGCAATCTTTAGAGAAAAATAAGACCAAATAAGTAATCTACTTTTTCATGATCCTGCTTGGTAAATAGAATAAACTTGAAATACCTAGTAATCTAATCTCTATTGGTGATGGTTTAATTTCAAGTTATGGAAATACAGGCAAATATAAATAGGTCAGTGTCAGAGCATATGTTCTGTCTGCAGAAAGCCACAAGCCCTAGAGTTTTCAGATAGGACTGGAAATTCTGCAGAACTGCTTCCAATCAGTATTGATAGTACTGAACCAAAGAGACCAATGATCTGACATGATAAAAGGGAACTTCCTGTGTGTACATAAGATGATCCACTCATAATATTCAGCATGTGATGGTAGATTTGCAGACATAAAACAAGAAACAGCAGCAGCATCTGTCCCAATACAATGGAGATTGGGGTGTGTGTGTGTAAAGTTATGATGGAGAAATTATTACTTCCTAAGCATTCCAGGACAGGGACACAGGTCGTGCTGTAGTCTAAACCACTGAGCCTAGGGCTTGCCTATCAGAAAGTCAGTGGTTCGAATCCCCCCAACGGGGTGAGCTCCCATTGCTCGGTCCCTGCTCCTGCCAACTTAGTAGTTCAAAAGCACATCAAAGTGCAAGTAGATAAATAGGTCTACTTGCTCCGGCGGGAAGGTAAACGGCGTTTCTGTGCGCTGCTCTGGTTTTGCCAGAAGCGGCTTAGTCATGCTGGCCACATGACCAGGAAAAACTGTCTGTGGACAAACGTCGGCTCCCTTGGCCAGTAAAGCAAGATGAGCACCGCAACCCCAGAGTCATTCACGACTGGACTAAACTGTCAGGGGTCCTTCACCTTTTAAGCACTCCAGGACTCATATATAAATCAGGGCAGAAGGTGGGTGTGATTCTTTCTCCGTCTCTTTGTTGGGCTTCTTTTTATTTTTAATCACCTCTCATTGGTTTCAATCAGATTTAACATAATGATGCAAGCTGCTAGGCTGGCATATTTTGTCTCCTTTGCTGGTGTTGGGAAAATGGCTCCAAAGGTCTCCCAAAACACAATCCTGTTCAGCCCCTACCACTGCCAGAGTGATAGCAGCAGAGTTTTCCTTCCCTGTGAAAGGGAGGCTGTGAAAGACTGGGAAAAATTATGGAAAGTTGATTCAAAATGTACCACTTTGAAAGAGAATTATATGAAAATGATGTACCAATGGTATTTAACTCCTGTCAAACTGGCAAAAATGTACAGAACAAGTGCTATTAAGTGCAGGAAGTGTAAAGAGAAAGAAGGTACGTTTTGTGTGTCGAGGTCCCCAAGCCACCCCAAATAACACACACTTCACACAGCAATTTTGTTTAAGGTTTTTGGCATAATTTTGGCCACAACTTTATTAAAATTCAAAAAAATGTGAGTGGTTGCTTAGGCATTAGTTGCGACTATCTGCCCCACCATGGGGGACAGACTGACAATTCGCATGCCTGCAAATGTCAGAAAGGGGATTACATTTTGGGGATAGCGACGGAGCAGAGAACCTGTCCTCAGCCCTCCCCAAATGCACCCAGTGGCTCTTGAGTGGCCCTAGCCCCTTGACAGGTTTCGGACAAAAACAATGGTGAGCCCCTGTATTCCTTTAACAGAATACCCTTGCAGCAGCAGCATTAGAGGGGCAGACACGGCCAATCCATGCCCCTCGACCAACCAAACCAAGAACCAATGCCTAACCGCAACCTTACAAGCTGTGACAATTTGCTATGCAGTAGGCAAAAACCAAATGGCACCAGCCAATCAGCCAAATGGACAAAATTCCTACCAGGCCCCTGCCCCAAGAGCAGATGACCCCATGACAGGCATAGCAAGGTCAACACAAACAGCCCTAAATATAGGGAGGGAGGGCGGGCAATCCAATGCACAGAGCAAAAAGAGGAAGCTCTACTCTGCGTGCAAGGAGCTTTAATGATTCTGGCTGTCATCACAAAATGGCAGCATTAACTTCTCCCCAACAACAAGGGAAGCCCAATCGCAACAGTGGCCAACAATTAATTAGCCTGCCCCACAAGTATGGGGGTGTCTTGCCAGCCCCCACCGCAACACGTGCTCTCCATGAAGGAGAACACGCTTTACCACATGTGGTGGAATTGTAAAGTAATTAAAAGTTATTGGGAAATGATATATAATGAAATGAAGAAGATGTTTAAAATAACATTTGTTAAAAGCCAGAAGCTGTTCTGTTGGGTAAAATAGGACAGGAACTACCAAAAGAGCAGAAGAAATTGTTTACGTATGCTACAATGGCAGCTCGGATTCTACTAGCCCAAAAATGGAAGGATGACAAAATACTAACGAAAGAAGAATGACAAGTCAAGCTTATGGAATATGCAGAAATGGCGAAACCGATGGAAAGAACCAGAGACAATCATAAAGAAGAAATTAAAAAAGACTGGGAACCTTTTATGCTGTGTTTACAGAAATACTGTAAAGATATGAACTCATTAGCAGGGCTTGATTAAACACTTACAAGTAAGAAACAAATAAGGACAACATGGAATTAAATTAATTGTAAGATGTAATCATGAAGGAAAATTTTGTATAAAACTGATAAGAAAATAAAAGCATTAAGGTATAAGATTATAAAAATAATATAATAATTAAGCAGAAGTAGTAAATATTTAAAGAACCAGAAGGGGAAGTTGAGGGAAGTCACAGGAGGGGGGGGGGGTCCTTTTTCTTTTATATGACACATGTTATAGTGTGTTGTTTCATTGACTATAAAACTGAAAAAATCCAATAAAATCTTTTAAAAACAAACAAAACAAAAACAAGGAATAGACTGTATGTACATGCCTTGCAAGAGAATTCCATAGTATTGGAGCTGCTACAGCAAAGGTCTTGCTCCTAGTGCTATTCTCGCCTTTTCACAAGCTGGAATATGAAGCAGAGCCTTCTCATTAGAGGAGAGAATGTTGCTTGAGACAATCATGTTCTAAGCTATTTAGAGAATTAAAGGCAAAAGCCAGTGATTTGAGTTGGAGTCGGACACAAACTGGCAGCCAGCAAAGATGATTCAAAACAAATGATATATGTGCATATCAGGTGAAGGGTCAGATTCTGCACTGCCTGAATAGCCTGGAGGTCACCAATGCCTGACTTCATCATATTGTTTCTAGCTAGTAATGGACCCACAATCTTTCTGCCACAGCAGAAAACAAACCTCACTTAGCACTGCAGGTTTGTGGAATAAGAGAGAGAAGATGTCAACATACAGTTCCTTCCAATCTTTTCTATGACAGCTAGGGGATAATCTATTGTAATGATGCTTCCAATTGCCTTTAGGATTGACAACTCATACTGTAGGTGTTTGTTCTTGACCAGGTTTTGCTGTGTAATGTAATGGGTAGTTGCAGAAACTTGCATATCTTAGAAGTAAGGTTGACCTCTTAAAGGAGAAGTGTGGCCAGGTCTGGCAACTTAATTGCAAGACTGTCCTTGACCAATAAATAAAAATTAACGCAAAAGATAGTTCCTTCCCAATACTGTAAAATGATATGTGGTTTGGGGGGGGGGGGATTCCATCTTCAGAACAGCTCCAGTAAGCTACATCAATAACAAACAGGGACTTAATGTCTTTCATGGCTGAAATCAATTTTTCTTGCTTCCACTGTAATCAGCCTATTGGAATTATAATTAAAGCAGCTCTACTAGTACTGCTGTAGTTAAGGCTCTGTCAGTGCTTCCATTATATGCACCTATTTCATGAGTTTACAGCTAAGCCATCAAAATTTACTTGAGCAAGAAACAGCTTGAACTTTTGTGGTGCATTTAAATGATTTTTAATTTTACGATACTATACAAAGCTTGGCACCTTGGAATCTGGCTATATTTTCAGCCAACTTGTTTGATATTAGTTTTTGTGTAATCATGCAATACTCGATGGCCAAATATGCAACTAAATTACAAAAAAAAAATAATGGGAGAGAAAGAAAGGAGGAGGCATTACTTGGTTGTAGAAATATAAATATACATGTTGATGTCGACATTTTGAGATATCAGAGAGGATCTGGAGAAAAACGGAACAATGGTCACTCCATAATTATAACACTAAAGACAGTAATGCCCCAGTAGCCCTATTGAAGGAGAGGCAGAAAAATTGTTTTGTGCTTACCATCCTACCAGTTTCCCACAGGTCATAGGAACAAGGGCAGTCCCACAACACCACACATGCGAAACTACAGAGGGTTCCTGTTCCTTTGGGTATTGTTCCATTGTCTGAATGAATTGCCAGAGCAGATTGATGTGAATTGTTGACCATCAGACAAAGGCACAATAGCAATTTGGCAAGGATAGCCATATTATTCTAGACTGGCTACAGGGGTTAAAACATATTCACATCTTCATTGCAAATATAAATGAAAGGTGGGGAGCCAGGGTGGCTGGCTATCAGTCCTATACCCTATTCTGTAGGGTATAGGACTGCATGTCTGTGGATTTTATTACTTTTAGGCTGAGTCACAAAAGCATGACCTAAAAAAACCACACGAATCAACTTTTCAAACCATTTTCCAGAAGCATCTACTGAAATTAATTGCTTTATCTCTGGCATGAGATCCTCCAGAGAGGACTCTTCATACACTTTTCAAAGTTTAGCTCTCCAAGTTTCCTCCATACTGTATGCTATCAACCAATCCTCCAGTAATATAGAAAGAGGTATGGACTTGTCAGTAGGGGAAAGTTGGCTGAAGAGCTTATGCATGTGTTTTCTACGTGTGTACTTATACAGTGGTACCTCGGGTTAAGAACTTAATTCGTTCTGGAGGTCCGTTCTTAACCTGAAACTGTTCTTAACCTGAGGTACCACTTTAGCTAATGGGGCCTCCCGCTGCTGCCGTGTGATTTCTGTTCTCATCCTGAAACAAAGTTCTTAACCCAAGGTACTATTTCTGGGTTAGCAGAGTCTAACCTGAAGTGTCTGTAACCCGAGGTACCACTGTAAACTGTTCAGCACAGACATCAGCATAGAAACAGTTGTCACTAAAATAATAAAAAAGCAGATCATTAAGAAATCTTCAAAACAGTAATTCATATATTTCTGCTGAGGATGGAAACCGCCACAATTAAATTTATAAATCCATAATTAAACTCCAACATAGTTCTAGTAGCTGATACACCCTGTACTACTTTTCCACATCCTTCCACTGTCACCTGGCAGCATCCATTACCCTAAACTAGAGTGGTACCTCGGGTTAAGAACTTAATTCATTCTGGAGGTCCGTTCTTAACCTGAAACTGTTCTTAACCTGAAGCACCACTTTAGCTAATGGGGCCTCCCGCTGCCACCGCGCCGCTGCTGTGTGATTTCTGTTCTCATCCTGAAGCAAAGTTCTTAACCCAAGATACTATTTCTGGGTTAGTGGAGTCTGTAACCTGAAGTGTCTGTAACCGGAAGTGTCTGTAACCCGAGGTATCACTGTATCTCCCATTCTATAGTAATAATAATAATAATAATAATAATAATAATAATAATAATAATAATAATTTATTATTTATACCCCACCCAAAATACAGAGACTTGCCTTTTCCTGAAATGTGTGAGGAGAAAGACATAAGTTCTCAGCCATAACCAGTAATGTCTATTGTCCCCTCTAATAAATGCAGTACAAAGAAAGCATTTTCAGAAAGCACTAACAAATATTTATGAACTCCTATAAAATGCAGGAAAGTTGCATAAAATACCTCAATTTCCTTCTTACATTCCATAACTGTATTGTTATTAATGGCTTTTTAAAGAAAGAAAAAGGAGAGTTCCTGCATTTGTTCTGAATACCAAATGTTTGGTATACTTAGTAAATTTGTCAGGTTTACAAATCAGGACACAACTCCAAGCATTTTGCACTTAGTATGTTCTTGTGCTTTATTATACTACACAACAAGCTTACCTTCAGGATTGTCATTTTTTGCAGTATTTGATTCTAACTCTGTAGCAGCAAGTTTGTGTTTGCAGTTTCTATAAACAACCTTTAACACATAAATGGTATTTCTTATCCCACAGGATCTTTTATGCTATTGATAAACTATATGCTGTGAGCATGGATTTTCTTAAAACGACCAGGTGGCTTACTAAAATGGTTTCACCCAGTAGATCTAGATCATTGTGTTTATAAAAACTTTGGGAACTAGTGATGAAACATGATTTGTTTTCTATGGGCAACCTTCAGATGTACACCAGTTCTCTCCTTATGGCACGTAATTATATAGAATCATGAGTTGATCTCCTTAGAGCCAGTGGGTTGATGATCAGAAGACTAGACATTATTTTCATCTGTCTCCTCGCAAATCTACAACTGTGATATTCTACACTGACAAAGATGTTAGTTCCATAGTCTAGCTATGAACTATGGAAAGAATTCTTATAATTTTATCCAAACAGAATGAAATGCCAAAGTAGTTATTCTGAATCCTTTGCCTGTAACAGGTAGAGAGATGCCAGCAAAATTTGTAGTTACCTGATTCAAAACACACAGTAGTGTAGCAGGTACTGGTCTGACATATTAGAAATCAAAAGTCATTTATTTCAGACACTCTTTTGCAATTCACAATTCTGCTTACTTTTACACACACAATCACTATCTAGGTGGGCCAAACTGGTTTGTGGCTATATGCACAAAATGTTAGTGCTTTATCTTAACAAAAGTTGCGTTAAAGTTGTGAAACTGTATGTTGTACAAAGCCAGCTGCTTTTCTTTGTAGGTACAGAAGAGAATATTTTTTTAAGCTATCCTTTTTCTCTTTAAAACTTCCATTAAAGCTTTTGTTGATGTCTGTAGCACTACATGAGCTACAAAGCTAGTTGTTCTGTAAACACAGATGAAGGAGTCCTTTAATGTTAACTCTTAGATGGCACTTTTGTTGATTGCTGTAAATTACCAGTATCTGACCAAGCAGCCTTTAGTCTGACAAGTGTCTTCTCTACTTAGGTACATTCACTTAATTATTTCTTGCAAATGTCTTGTTTGCTTGCTGTTCCTCATCCAGACTTTTTCTGTGTGTTTTTAGTTTCAAAAGGAAGGGGCTCAAATTCCTATGAACCTTTCAGCCATGGTTCTAGTCAGAACTGCAGTTCCTAAGGGGCAATATAAGAAGCCAATTTTATGCTGCATGGAAGGTAAACAGCGTTTCCGTGCGCTTCTCTGGTTCGCCAGAAGCGGCTTAGTCATGCTGGCCACATGACCCGGAAGCTGTACGCCGGCTCCCTCGGCCAGTAAAGCGAGATGAGTGCTGCAACTCCAGAGTCGGCCACAACTGGACCTAATGGTCATGAGTCCCTTTACCTTTTATTCTCAATTTAACATGATACCCCAGGGGTAGACCAACATAGTGTCCTCAAAATGTTATGGACTACAACTCTCAACATCGCTAACTGTAGCACAGACTGGTTGGGGCTGAGGTCAATTGTAGCCCAACAACATCTAGGGGGTACTATATTGTCTGTGAAATGCCAATTTTCCTTAACTGTAAAATTGGGCATCAGCCACCCCCTCCAATAATTGTGTTTTAAAAAAATTATGACGGTTTTCCTTTCCCCACAATTCCCTCTTCCAATATGTGGTTGTCTTTCCCATCAGGCTTCCTGTTTTTCTATATTCAGATAAATTCATATTTAATTACGTTTTCTTGCTAGCATTATGCATACAGATTACAAATACACAGACTATTGCCTCAGGGAGCTCAAATCAAGCCAAGACAGACAAACATCATTGTACATGTGTGGCACTGAGACACCACAAGAGAGTCATTTCATCATACAGTCTGGAAAGGAAACTGATGTTGAAGTACTCCATTGTGGCAAGTTCCATTGAAGTGAATGGGGCTCCAGCCAGAAATTCTGGGCTTAAAGTTGGATTTACAAACTGAATTTGATGGCATGTGCTCTTTAGGGAATAGGTGCAGACAGCTCAACAATTAGGATGCCGTAAAGGAGAAATTGATCAACAACTAAGATGGTACGGAAGAGGCTACAAAAATTGCTTAGCATTTCATCCTAAATAGTGCAAGTGTTTGCATTTGAGAGATTAATGTGAAGACATTTTATGATCTTAAAATCTATTATGACTATAAGCCTACAGAATGAAATATGTTCTGTTCCTTGCCATTGATGGGGAAATGGATTAATGCCAGCTTCTGAAATAAACCAGTGAAAATGAATTCATGCCATATTAAATTACAGATGTGTTCACGGAGAACACCTCCTGCATTAAATGAATGCATGGGGGCAGTCATACTGTCATGCTGCAGAGCCCACACCCATTGCTGACAGACTACCAACTACAACTACATTCCCTGCCAGCCACCCGTTTAGCTACACGAAGCATATGTGCAAAGATCTGTACATTGAGCGGGAATCCTGGACCAACCAGGAGAACCCCTCCACAAACATGGTGGAGCCCTAATTGTTTACTCTGGTACATATGTACAGTTGTCCATGTGCATTGGTATGGATAATTAGTTATATAGGTATTAGCATAGATCAGTACGCTGAAGTTGAGACTGGAGGAGTAGGGCTGGCAGATCTATTTGCACAGGTGTACAAAATGTGGTATGGTGGCCCTGTAGTCCAACTGCATCACGAAACTTGGAGAAGTACAGTGGTACCTCTACTTACGTTCACCTCTGGTTACATACTCTTCGGGATACGTACGCAGCAAACCCGGAAGTATTTTCCCGGGTTTCGCCACGCGCACATGCACAGAAGCACTCTACCGCACCATGCACATGTGCAGAAGCAGTCCCTACAGTTGCGGAAACCTTGGGATCCAACCGGAGCTTTGGAACGGATCCCATCTGCAACCGGAGGTACCACTGTACACAGCCTTTAGAGTGTTTAGAGAGTGCAAAATTAGTTAAAAACACCAAGATGTTTCAGTATTTGCAGTAAAGCAGATAATTAGGCAATTGGAAGAGTTAAAAACGCATCAATTGTGAGAACAGGATTCTGGACTAGATGGGCAATTGGCCTAATCTAGCAGGTTATTCTTATGTATTACATTACTTTTCAGGTATGCTATTTTATTTTATGCTACTTTATTTTAATATGTTTCTGAGCTGCCCGGAGATCAATATTTTGTGACATCCTACAATATTATGCAGTATATTTTATGAAAGATCTGTATTTTATAAAGATGTGTAAAGGAATGCCAACTGCCTGTATTTCTTTGGTTTTGTGAAATTGTCAAAAGCTTAAATATCAGGGCAACTTGGATTTCTGAAAACTTTGAAAGGTTCTCAACATACTTAATTCCCTTTAGGAACTATAGTGAATAACTTAATAGCTGTTCAGGGACCTGAACAGTCTATCTACTTGGAGCACACCACATTTATCTTGTTTAATTGAATATTGACTCATTGAGGTCCTATTATAATTCATTGCATCATGTGCCAGTCCAAAAGTCTTAACCATGCAGTCAGTCTACGTAATGAGAAGGTGCTGCTAAAAGGTATTTATTGCATGCAGAACAGCTAATCTTTGAAGTTAAATTTGATGAACTAAAAACAAAAAACACTCAAAAATATGTATATTTGTGTGTGTGTGTGTGTGTGTGTGTGTGTGTATAATGCTTGTATGCATCTATAGAAAAGAAAAAATCATACAAAAGTATGTATATATGTTTGTACGTATATAACGATTATATACATCTATACCAAAAAAATTGTTAGACACCAGAAAGTTCTATAATTTGAAAACAATATGAACACTATTAATCCATAAGCAATTATCACCAATCCATTTGCACCAACTGAACTTGGAGCAAAATATTATCTCCACCTAAAAAGGTAAAAGTAAAGGACCCCTGGAGGGTTAAAGTCCAGTCAAAGGTGACTATGGAGTGCAGTGCTCATCTTGCTTTCAGACCGAGGGAGCCAGCGTTTGTCCACAGACAACTTTCCGGATCATGCAGCCAGCATGACTAAACCGCTTCTGGCACAACGGGACACCATGATGGAAGCCAGAGTGTACAGAAATGCTGTTTACCATCCCGCCACCACGGTACCTATTTAACTACTCACACTGGCATGCTTTCAAACATCTAGGTTGGCAGAACCTGGGACAGAACAATGGGAGCTCACCCCATTTTGCGGATTCAGACCACTGACCTTCTGATTGACAAGCCCAAGAGGCTCAGTGGTTTGGACCACAGCACTACCCGTGCAACCTAGATCACCACTGATTCTATTCCAGTTTCACTCCCTCTTCTGTAATAGAGACAGCTAATAAATTTTATTAGTTGGGGTGAAATGGGTTTAAATAAGCTGTGGGATCTGTGGGATAGCCAACAATCATTAACAGGTAAAAAATTGGCAGTCAAACTGGACAATAGGTGTATGAACTGGCTGCAACTCCATCAAGTGGAACTTTTTATAAATAGCTCACTGGGACCAAGCAACACTTAAAATCTGACATCTTTTGACAGCCACCTCTACAAATACATTTTCAATAATGTATAGAATACTTTCTGATTCTTGGACTTGGAGCAATGTGGACTAAAAAGCCACTTCAATCTGTATCTGATTGAGTTAGGGGGGAAACACATTGAAAATGGTGTGCAGGTGGTATTTGACCCCCCCCCCCATAATGTATTCAGATCATTGCTCAAGCATCTTCACTGTGCTGGAGGGGTTATGAATGTATTGGTGGATATATACCACTGTTAATACATTTTGGACTGCAGTCTTACAGGAAACAAGCTTGATCACAAAACACTGTTCAATGTATACCACAATTGGCTTTATTTTAAAAAATTAATGGTAGACAGAAGGACCTTCCACACGTAGAACTGATCACATTATCTGTGGTTGGTTGTGCTCATCTACCAGTTGCTCAGAATTGGATAATTTGCAGTTGTCTGCTTGGAAACAAAAGGTTTGGACTCTGGCTCTCATGGAAAAAAAACCCACTAAACAGTTAAGAGCATTGAGGGAAAGGGGGTTGTTTTTATTGCATGGGGGAGTTGTGTTGTTATATTGGAAAAATATAGAAAAACATTTTTTAAATGGATTGATTCTATTTCTGTCTGAAGCATGAGGCTAAATTTCAAGCATCAGCAAGAGATGAATAATGAACACAATCTCATTTATAGGAGCAGTTACATGACTTTTACAAGATCAACAAGACTCTGAGAGTGTAATAATATCTGCAGAAATAATGTATTAGTGAACACAGTTTGAGATATCATCACAATTAAGTTGAAAATATGATATTCACTCAATGAATTCCAGGGAGAACTAATCAGAGTATATCACTGAGCATAGTTTAAGCTCAGTATGATTCACAGAAATAAAAACAAAACCTGGTCCCAAATTATAAGTAGTTTTGGACAACACTGTCCATCCAGGCTTTCTAAATCAGAAATTTAGTCTTATATGTGTTGAAACTGAAAGGTATTATTTTAAATATCTGTACTGGTATTTAAGATATGGAGTTATAGATCTATAGTTAAGTATTTAACCTATATTTGTTACAGTGGTACCTCGGGTTAAGTACTTAATTCATTCTGGAGGTCCGTTCTTAACCTGAAACTGTTCTTAGCCTGAAGCACCACTTTAGCTAATGGGGCCTCCTGCTGCTGCTGCGCCACTGGAGCACGATTTCTGTTCTCATCCTGAAGCAAAGTTCTTAACCTGAAGCACTATTTCTGGGTTAGCAGAGTATGTAACCTGAAGCGTATGTAACCCGAGGTACCACTGTATTTCACAGCAGTAATACTGATACAGGGTTGCCATACGTGTGGAATTTCCTGGACATATCCAGAATGTGGCAGTTGGAAATTGGCAAAACATCTGGGAAATTCCCATGTCAGCAGTGTCAACACATTTGTGTCCGTATTTTCACTTTTTGAAATATGGCAAACCTATACTAATATATAGTATATTTATGTTTACATCTTTTAACTGAATATGTCTTTAAAGCAATTGAGTTCGGAAAAGTAAAGTGATTTTTTCAAATCTAGTAGAAAGCAAACAGTATATGGAGGATCAATGGTCCATTGCAAAGAAATGGTTACTTCTTCAGGAAAGCATAAGTCTCCATTGTGCACCTGATCCTACTATTCTAAAACTTCCTTATTCATCCCTTTTAAACTCTTTAATTATTGGAAGGTGGGTGTTGAAAGAGGATATTCCTCACTACTTTTGAAAGAAGGATGGGGAAAAGGATAGGAAATAAGGCTCCCCCTTATTTTGCCCCAAAGGATAGTCTATTGGCTGCCCCCTGATGCAGCAGTATCAATGTACCTAAAAGTTGGGCCTTGACCTAATGCCCTAATTTGATTCCATGTGCATCTCAACTTTCTTTATGGCCTAAAATAAATGATTTATTTCTCTTTTTTAGAGTAAGTGAATGGTTTCTTGAGCAATAATAATGCCTCTTTTGTCCTAAAGGTGAGCAAAATGAGACCCAAGACCAACCATTACAAGGCCTTTCTTTTGTCAGTTATCTAAAATTATATTTCAGTATACCTTGAGCTGTCTAGCAGTGAAAAGTCTCCCAGCCAGAAAAAGTGTTCAAATCATTCTGTTGCAGTTCGGAAGAAGGGAAAAAGCCAAAATCTACGAAATGACAAAGTGCAACTGTTTCATATTGCAAAATGAAAAGAGAGGGCAGCTATTGAGTTTTTATTTTTCATAAATATAGCCTCCAAATAAAAGAAAACTGTCTATATCCATCAATGAAAGTGCTTTTAACATTTGCCCAATAAATAACCTTCATTGTAGGTATCACTGTTAAGGATTTCTGAGATCATTGCACTACTCCATAAATCCCCTAACTTGCTTAGCTGAGACAGTACATCAGAAATCAGTACAGGTGTATTATGTTTCTCTACTTACAATGTTTTTTTCTCTCTTAGATTACATTTTTAGATTTTCTCAAGTCAGGAACAAAATAGTATGGTCAGAAAAAATAGTGCTTTCCTATGTAGTATATGTGAAAAAGAACATTTATCAAGCCTATAAACAAATGCGTAGATTCTCCTGAAGTCCTTGGCATCATTTAAGACCTTATGCACCTGTTTATAGCTTGCTAAGATAGCAGTAACTTCAGAATATTGTTAGAGCTTTATATAAATCATCTCAGTAAATAACACAATAATCCAGTAAGACCAAGGAAGCATACAGACGAAACTACATTGAGAATTTAGAATTCAAATATTGCGACAATTGCAACAACACTGAATATTTTATTATGTTAACTGCTTTGAACCTACTGAAAAGCTGCGTGCGTGTATTAGGTTTGGAGGTGCTTCAATAGTCAGCTTTTCCACTTGCTCAAGTGTATTATCCTATTTGTGAAACATTCCTCACAAATAGCTAATGATTTTCATCACCATTCAAACATTATATTTCTAAAATTCCCTAAGCTGCTTTTTCAATTTCTGAACTAGTGCCATAGTCTATAAAGTTTAACTAATGAGTACTCAGTTTGCACTCATTTGTAAGCTGAACCAGGTCACTGCAAACACCAGCACCATAATTAATGTGAGCATCTTTCCACATAGTTCTGATGATTTTCACCACTTGATCAGAAAATGAAAGAAGTTACTCGGTAAATGTCTGCTTAACTTTATGGACGCAGACAACTATTCTCCATTTGGCTATTAAAGTCTAGGTAGACAGCTAACTGACTAGCTGTGGTGAACAAACATTGTCTCCAGGTGAATAGTTATGTTTTCAAAATCCTGGTTTATTTTTATTTGCTTCAAATGACTGGTATAGGTATGTATAGGAAGACAGGCCTATTGAAATCAGGTGAACACCAGCTATGAAATGTTTTTCTCATCATTAGAAGCCACAAATATTTATCCTGGCTTTCCAAAATCTTCCTCCTTGCAAACTTACTTTGTTGTTGTTGTTGTTTAGTCGTTTAGTCTTGTTCAACTCTTCGTGACCCCATGGACCAGAGCACGCCAGGCACTCCTGTCTTCCACTGTCTCCCGCAGTTTGGTCAAACTCATGTGCAAACTTACTTAGCGGGATGTTTTTACTGATGCCTGCAAGTTTTTCTTCTTGAGCTTTTATCATGTGAACTGCTAAGTTTTTCCTATGTAAATGAAATTATAGAACACCCCCCCAATACATACATACATACATACATACATACATACATACAATTGTGTTCTAGTGACTTCTTTGCATGGCTGGGCTATAAAGCATCCTGCATTTTAATTGGCTTCTATGTGCTTCATGCCTATATGAATCTCTCCAAAGAATGGGGTTAGGAAGGAATATTTTCCATTACATCAATGCTAAGAAAAAGTTTTGCCCCCTCTTTTTTTTATTCTGCTAGGATCAATAAGTAATGGGGGGAAATGTTTTAATGAATATTTAACTGCAACTCTGTAAAGGTAAGAATAACACGAGAACTAATACTGATAGTTGTCTCCAGATTACTATGTGGATATAAATATGCGGATCTATATATATCATATGGATAAAAATATAAAAAGGGTAAGGCTTATAGTAATGTAAGTAATATAAATCTATAAAAAGGACCACTCTTGTAGTAAGCCTCAACACAAATCCCATCTAAAAAATCTCCAGTAAATCTAAAGAGGTCACTGGAGATCTTAATGAGCTCTAGATGAGCATCTCCTTTTCTCTAGACCAAACTGAATTGCACAGATTAATTCAGGTGGGACTTACCTTGTGCCTGCATATTTCATTACGTACAAAAGAATAGCTAAGAGAGCAAACCTACATTCCTGGTTACCCTAATTGACCTTTACATTAGTAGAAAGATGACAGGCTCAAACAATGCGCTGAATTACTAAAGCAGCAGCTGAGGTTCACCTGCTCGCTTCTGTGGTTGTCTGATTTGAGCAAGCTTTCAACTATCAACCTTTCCCTCTTAATGATAAATTAACAATGATTCAGACTGTTTTATATGCATTCGTGTGCTATAATCAAATCTAACACAATAATGGTGATGAACTTTGATTAGTTTATAAATTAGTTTCCCTCCTTAACCTCACATATTAGAATGGACTCCTTAAGAAACTAATTTTAATTCTTATAATAGTCATAATAGTTGCTTCTCCCCCCCCCCCTAAATAACCTACCATTCCTGGGTCTCTGCTGCATTATGTCTTTAGCTGTCCTGATACTGCAACACCATCTATTCTGATATTTGCAGGAAGTGTAATTAATATGTTTGTCCTTCATTTTCTTTATTGTTAAGAATGTTAAACTTGACGTTTCTAAACAAAGGTCTGTACAGTGACAGCCTGATGCACACCTCCCAATTACTTAAAGTATGCTGTATATCATTACACTTTTCTCAGCCCATCAATCAATTCTATTCATTTCAACAGGCCTTATATTCTTTGAAATCGTAAGAAACTGGGGGGACTACAAAGAAATATGGAAGAATCTGCTTTATTAAGAGTTTGATGTTGTCTGGGAGACATATCCTCTGCTTATTTTAAAAATAACAATGATCACGCATCTTAAATTATTTCCCACATTTTGAGCTCTTTTCATTCATGCGTGTCTATTGCAGGCCAGATTGCTACGTGCTTGATTAGAAAGCAGCACAAAATCATATACAGCTCTCCCTCAATTCAAGCGAGTGCTTTTTGAAGATTCAAGGATCAAGCCCTTTATGAGAGCACAGCTCTCATCCAAATGGGGTCCAGTTCTCTCAGGAATATTCCAGGGTCCATGTTTTACTGTGCAGCTTTTCTTTTCTTTTTTTTAGTAGTATCTACCTCCATGTAAAGGTGAAAAAATATGCTCTTTTCTTTTTCCTTTTCCTTTTCTAAAGAACAAACTCCAATCATTAATGAGAAAAGAAATGGCATTCAAAATGTACGAAGAAAAGTGCAGGGTTTTGTCATGCATACCTTAGTTTTGAGGTACTTTCTTTCCTTCCACAAATCATCTCACCTGTGATCTACACTTTGCAGTACTACTGGGCACCAGTATTTCAATTAAAAACAGGAGAAAATATCATGAGTTGACTTCTGCCTTGGGGCATTTTCAGATCCAAGAGCTCCAGGGACTATGCAGAACATTAGATGAATATTTGCTGGAAACTAAACAAACAAACCCCTCACCCTAGGCCACCTCAAAATAACAAGCTCCCACACCTATAGAACTTTTAAAGAAACACTGAAGTGCCCTGAAAATAAAACAGAAAACTGGAATCCTCTAGAGGAATCTGTCAATTTTAGTTTCTCTTAGTTAATCATTTTTCCATTCTTAAATTCAGTGCACATTTCCAAAGAAATCTTTGATTTTTAAATAAAAAACAACATCCTCATGAAAATTCAACAGCAGTGTGAATTTCTCTCTTTTTGGAGTTTTGTAAGCCATTTCCCATAAGATAATGTATTTGTACACATTATTTTCAGTAATGTATGCATTTTGCTATGCATTTGTTGCTTGGAGAACTGCCTCACAAAATTCAGAGAAGTGTGAATTTTGAATGATAACTATTCAGTTAACACACTGGTTCAAGGATTGCATTTGGAAATTGTTCATTAAAATGCAAAATAACAACAAGCAAAATTCTCTCCTATCCCAGGGGAAAATAGCCTTTTAAGAAATTAATGAACGAATACTGCAATTTAGACATTTTGGACTACTAGTGCTTAGATTGTGTTGCTTCTGATTGAATTTTGATTCCCCCCCCCCCGCCACTCACAATAAAATGTGTGGCTATGGGTTTTCTTGTCACAAATGTTTTTTGATTCCTTGTATCATGAACTACTGCCATCATTTTCAGATGCCTTCTATTTTTTGCCTCCATCTCCATCAATAAATAATATAAAAATCTGCAATTGGACACGTGAGCATTCCCCCTGAAATTTGATAGGAATTAGACAGAATTTCCATCACGCCTTTGTAAAAATAAAATAAAATAGCACAGTATATGGTTTTGTGAACTGAAATATCCAAGGAACTCAATACTTGTACCAACCTACTCAGATAAATGGGGTTTTTACTCAGGTTTTTTTTTTTTAAAAAAAATGATAATTCACAGCGTATTATTATGTAAATCATTTATTTTATTATTATTCAATTAAAAGTGAAATAAATGCACTAAACAACTAAATCCATTGTAAAATGTCTGATGCAAAGATCTGTTTTTGTAATGGCACTGTTACTGAACCTTCAAGGACAGTATTTTACTTTTCTCAGTTCTTTTCCTGATAATACTAGTAACAGTAGCCAGTCACAATAATCTGGAAATACATTTTTTAAAAAGATTTTTAAAATCCCAGTCCCATAAGCACATAGCTACATATGTTTTTATTTGTTGTAACCTTGAGCAATAACAGCTCACAAGCTTTTTGTTAACAGGAGCCTGAGAGGCCGAGTGAACAAATATTTATTTGTTGGGATTTATTTATAACCAGCCTTTCACCAAACAGTCTCTGGGGTGGGACTATTTAGAAATATTTATGAACAGTATCAATAAGGCTAAATCATCCACAGAATATGTATTGCAGCAGATTAAAAAAGAAGATGACATTTCAGGACATCAAAAGGCCTAAGTGAAAAGATATTAATTCACCTGTTGGCAAAATGCCAACAGGGTTGCTGCATAATTCAGCTCAGAAGGAAGGCAATTCCACAGGCACAGGGCCATCACAGAAAAGACCCTCTCATAGATTCTCATCCCATGGACTTCACTCTGTGGCAGGACCACATGCAGGTCTTGCTAACCTTAAGAAGAAGAGTTTGGATTTGATATCCCACCTTTCACTCCCTTTAAGGAGTCTCAAAGCGGCTAACATTCTCCTTTCCCTTCCTCCCCCACAACAAACACTCTGTGAGGTGAGTGGGGCTGAGAGACTTCAAAGAAGTGTGACTGGCCCAAGGTCACCCAGCAGCTGCATGTGGAGGAGCGGAGACACAAACCCGGTTCCCCAGATTACGAGACTACCGCTCTTAACCACTACACCACACTGGCTCCCATGGGCCCTAAATTATTCATGGTTTTATATGTTATCATAAGCTAAGCAGGCTAACCTATAGCTTTCCAGATGTTGTTAGACTCCAACTAACAGTTTCAGTTAGCATGGCCAATGGTGGGGGGTGTTGGGAATTGAACAATCTGGAGGGCCACAGATTAGCCATCACTTGCAAATTGACTTTCTCAGGGCAATATTCTAAATCAGTGGTTCCCAATTAGGTGTCCAGGGACCCCTGGGGGTCTGTGGAACACACCCAGGGGGATCTGCGGCCCCATCCCTTTCCTCCCCCCTCAGCTATTGGCAGCTTGTAGCTGATATGGGCTAACACAAGTCACTTTACTCCTTGTGAGCTTTTAAACCACCCAACACAGATGTCTTCCTTGGCAAATGAGCTTTTCTATTAGATCTTGTTTTTACACACACACAGGTTTTCCCACTAAAAAATAATGACTTGGTTGTGTAGCACATATGAGATGAAGCAGAACACACACATCATTAAAAATAGGAATCTTATGTCGACTTCTGTTTATGATGAAACAGCGCAATTGAAACAAAATGGATTCCTTGCTTCTTCTGCAGCTCCTGTTTATTATTCCCCCAAAGTAACATCATAGCTGCCCTTTATCGCAGAACCTACTCACATGTAGACAATATCTCTATGGTGTTAGGACTTGGAAGGAAGGAACCTGTTTTCCTGGCTTCTCCAACATCATTCCTTCTCCAGGAATGCAATGGAATGGAATGCCAGGACTAGCTGCTGTGTTGAGGTTTAAAGCACAGTTTATGCATGCCTACAGGAACTGGAAGATGTATCTATGAACAAGAATGAGCCAAAAAGCTTCTTCCCAGAGGCACTTGTATAGATGAGTGTTTTGCCACAGCAATGTGCAGCACATATTGTGTTCAAAAGACTATGTCAAAGATTCATTTTCCTTATCTTTAAAAGAAAAAGGTAATGTGCAGTAAATCTTTCCTAAATGATACCAGAAATCCTGAAAATATCCCTTACTACTCTGTATAAAAATAGAACAATCTCCTACAGCATATAAAAGGAAGCCAAGGAATCTAAAGTCAAGTAATGGAACCTTTGGGGTTTCATTCCGCTCTGTAAGTACAATTCTGTTTTAACAATGAGCAACCCTTTCTACTCAACAGGAGTAGAAAAACATGATTTGGCTGACTGTTTCTTTCTGTAACTTTATCTGAAGCAGCCAATACTGACCACTATCAAAATCAGGATACTTCGCTAGATGGATTAATGGCCTGACCAAATGTGACAGTTTGATCTATTCTTATAAGCAGGAAGATTAGTATGTAATTAATGTGCAAAATAATTTGTCAGACTGTCATAGGGGGTTTACATTGCCCCAAAGACACACGTTGCATGAGTGACTGATATGAATTTTCTACTTACATATGAAGGTTAATGCTTAGGGCAGTCAGTATTTTCAGACACATACAAACACACAATTCCTTCCTGAAATATCAGGATATTGTGTCTTTCCATACTACAATGCACAGACTACCAGTGTCATTTTTTCCCCCCAGTGTGGGAAGAAGCATTGGGAAAAAATTATTTTGTACAGAAAACTTCCACCATGCATATTGAAGGAATAAATGTTAAGTACCAATAACTTATGCAATCTGTCCATTCTTTAGAAAGTGGTGTTTTATTAAAGTAAAAAATAAACTCGATAGTGTCTTTTCAGGATGCCTTAATTGTTTCCCAGTTTATGTGTTGCATTCATATTTTCAAATCTGCTGTTGAATATTCAGGTTCTGACACAATCCTGTAATTTAATCTTCCACAGTAAATGTACCATCCTTTGAATGACATGAAATTCCATTCAAGTATTTTGCTGTGAGACAAGGTCACTATGTATTTCACTTGATACATGTGGCTACATTTAGAAATTAGGCAAAAACATGGACTAGGGGAGAGTCTCAAGGGCCAGATAGAGAAGTCTGGAAGACCCCATTCAGTCTTCAGTCCTGAGATTCCCATGCCAGTACCAGTGCCTTAAACTTAGCCTGGTAGCTAACTGGTAGCCAATGCTGTTATTTCAGCATGGACGTAACATGGTGCTGATATTTTGCCTGAGTGAGCAGTCAAGGTGCTGCATTGGGCAGTAGCTCCAGCTTCTGAGCCAACTTCAGGGGCAGCCCTGTATGGAGTGCATTGCAGAATGTGGGAAACAACCATGTGTCCTCAGGAGGAGACTTACAAAATGGGGCACCATCACAGAGAAGGCCCAGCACATATCCCCACACAATGAGCCACACCCGTTAGCAGCACCCTGGAAAGGGCCTCCTCTACTGATCTCAAAGTTTGGCTCAGTAGATCTCAAGAGAGACTTATTCAGGTATTTAGGTTCTAAGTTGTTACGGCTTCATAAACCAAAATTTACACCTTAAATTGGGCCCAATAACAAACCAACAGTCAGCACAGACTCCACAGAACTAGTGCTATAACACTGATTCTTGCAATATAGCCCAGAATGCTTACAGTTGCATTCTGCACCAGTTGTAGTCCTAAATAGAACACATTTCAGTTGTATAAATAGAACTTTACCAGACATGAATTATCACTGTCAAGTAAAAAAATAAAATAAAAAAGGTAGAGGACCCCTGGAAGTCCAGTCAAAGGTGACTATGGGGTTTTTTGAACTGCTAGGTAGGCAGGAGGAGGGACAGAGCAATGGGATCATGCTTTTGAACTGCTAGGTTGGCAGGAGGAGGGACAAAGCAATGGGAGCTCACCCCTTCATGGGGATTCGAAACGGCGACCTTCTGATCAGCAAGCCCAAGAGGTTCAGTGGTTTAGACCACAGTGCCACCTGCGTCAAGTATCACTGTTCAGAAAAGACTAACTGGTAAACCAGCTGGAACTGGGCATAAACACTCCTAGTCACTGGAGCTACCAAGGCCTCTGGTAACAATGTTGGATCAAGGTGCCCTTCATCAAAAAATTACATTCCAATGCACATCACCCCAATTTCTGAGAGGTGTAAGATTCCAGGTACTTACCCAGGGTTCATGTTTCATTTGGAATGAGGCACAGTAGAGACTGTGGTGTCTTTATAATACATGGTTTATTTACACATATATACAACCTGAGCCTACGATGGCGGGGTTCCCAGCATTAGCACCCAGCATTAGCATTAGCTCATGCTTCTCTCAAAGCCACAGTCTTGGAATGAAGCAGAAATCAGGAATGGCTCTCTCTGGCTACTGCTGTAGCTTTGCTTTTACCTTCTCACTCACGTAACTCAACTCCCAACTCTGGACTTTGTCTTTCTAACTACCAGTGAGTTGAGGAGGGGCCACCCATCTGTCCTCTGGCACAGAACCATTTCCTTACCCGAATGACCCATATTAAGGGCATTACATCCTCAGGAAGCTAGCCTGGCTTTTCCAGGAATCTGAATCCTGGCTTAGATTTAAACATTTTCTGGATCCAGGAGTTGGAAATTGCCATATAGCTTACCCACACACCCTTCAGGTAAATGCAGTTCCATCTAGAACAGTCTACCCAATTCCCATCCTGGGCATCAGAAGCATCCACAAACAGTAGTTCTCTCTTAACAGAATGTAATTATTATGAGTTCTTACACTAAGAAAAAATCTGGTACATCACTGGACATTTATAGTTTTTTTCCACCCTTACCATGGGAAGAGAAAGCACTTCTATCCATAACAATCCTTCCCCATTCCTCTTAGCTGCCTCTTTTGAAATAGTGCCATATTTACCATCTTTTCAAATGCGCTTCTCACATCAAAAGAGTCTCTTGCAATGTTGCGACTGAAGTCTTTACCCATGAAGCAGATTGTAAGTCAGTTTCTCTCAGTTTCTTCCCACCCCCAAATCCTAATTTCTATCCTTCATATTTCCACAACGGTTTGTGATTTTTTAAAAGGTACTCGTGAAAATTCACCAGCAGTTTAGTTTAGTTTAAACTTCTCCTAATATGCAAATCTTTGTATGCAGTTTTGCAATATATATGGAAATAAATCTTCTCTAATGGTATACACATTATTGCCACTAATATTACCACAGTAAATGCATTTTTGCACGTTACTTTGCTAGATAATAGCACTGAAAAATTCAGAGAAGCATAAATTTCTACGCATGACTGTGTTTAACTTCAAGTACTTTGGAAAAGTGGAGATTTACATTGAATTTGAAATTGCCTTTATATAGAAAAGTGTTCTAATTGTTTTTATATGTGAAATTGTTTTTAATTGTTTTTATAGATGTATTTGTGCAATTGTTTTTATTGCTGATGTATTTATTATGAAATTACTTTGATATATTTTATGGGAAGCAATTCATAAATGGGGAAAAATAAGCTACAGAGTATATAAAAAATGTAAATGCACCTTTTGCAGACCAAATATGCATTACACCAATTATTTTAAAGGTGGTATTATTTTGGGGAAACATAAATGTAGCTATTACCAGTGCAGAGCTATACAGAGGTGAATGTAGCTGGTACCTATATGGAATGAGCATATGTGAGAGAATTAATCCGTCCTATGTCCAAGTGTCCTTCTGATCAACATTGCTTTGGGCAAATTGTAAAGCCATCTAACTGCTTTACTGACCCTATTCAGTCAGACAAATTATGAGTCTCATGGTCAAACTGCCAGTTACGTTAATAGTAAGACTAGAAACCACATTAGGATTTTTAAACACTGTAATCCTAGGCACGAGAGAATTTTCATCAGGACTAGAAGTCATTGTGGGATGGTGATATTTAAGCCTTCCATTTCCAGCTGTGCTCTCAGTAAAAAAAAACCCTACACAGCAAGGAGAGTAAGGGCAGAGGGGACATTTCACTGGCATCAATGAGAGGTTCCCCCCGCTCAACTAATGCTAATTGCCACATGGGGGAAATTTTAGAGATTGCAGCTGGAGAGGGAAAGTTTGAACATGCCCTCCCCATGTGCTGTTTTGCCGATCACAATTACCCTATTAGCATAATGTGTAGTTAGGCCCTCTGATGCCCTAAGGGTCAGAGTGTGAGAGCTTATGAAGAGGCTGTGCTAATTCCTCTATTCCATCGCTGCATAATGTATTTAAGCTGGAGGTCTGCCAATGCCACAACCCAAATCTTTCCAGGATGTAAAATACATCTCTTTCACACCACCATATAGAGTAGAGCTCGTTTAAAAAGGAATGTGGTCATTTTTAAAATGTAGATTTATTTAACATGTTAAGTGATCTGAGTATTAGAAGTGAGATGCGCTATAGATGTAAATTCAAAATGTACAGAATAAAAGGTCAAAGATGCATACACAATGTTCTTTTCTCATGTCTGTTCAAAGGTAGCACATAGCAGCTAGAATTAAAGACCCCTGGGATTGTTATCTCAGATGTAATAATGTAGTTTCAAATTATTAAATTAGAGTGACAAGCTAATAAAATGCTGTTTTAAAAATATTTTACATTTGATAAGATTCCTCCTCAATTCACTTTGGAAGAAGAATTTGATCAACTATATAGTAGCCTACTTTTTAAAAAAATTCCCAAGAACTGCCTTGTATTATAATTTGTACACTTTTAGATATTATTTTAACTGGGAGTAAGAGTAATTAGAACTTATTTAGGAATTATACTTCAAGTGGGAGTTAGAATGAGTATTAATTTAAAAGGAATTTTGCAAGATGAAACTGACCACCAAGTGAAGTGGTAATTTCCCACAGAGTCCATTTTATCATGTTTTCCTTTATCAGCCAAGAATCTCTGCTTCATTGTGCCTCCTTATAACAAACGGGTCAGGAAGGTGTCCTTATCTCAGACCTCCTGCTTGTCCCATCCCCTGTAAGCCATAGGATGCTGGAGAACCTGCCACTGCCAGAAATGCAACCTTGCCAACATTTAGGCCTGAGCTTCCTGTTCTTCCTCCTTAGCCGTCCTCTCCCCGGTGATCTGTTCACACTCCAGCACTGGCTGCAGCCTTTGCCAGATCATAGTCTCAGTCATCATCTTCAACTCAGTCCTATGCTGTATATGCAAGTTAGCCATACACATAAAAATAGGAGTGTATGGGATGTTAGGGGAGGGGGTAATATCTCTGGTGGGGGACATGTGCTGTTTCTGGAGTTGTTTGTCTACCTTTGGTCCCCACTGTGCATCCAGCTCCCACTTGTGGCTCCTAGAAGCTGTCAACATTCAACAGTGGCCACACTCCAGGAAACTGCTATGACTAGCCAGCATCAGCAGGTAAGGTAGCTGATGGGTCTCAAATCCTTGGTGAGCTAGGGACTTCCCCTGCATGTAAAGTTAGGCACCAGCAAATTGAGCGAACAAGACCAATAGTGGGTCCAGAGATCAAGAAGGCAATTACTGAAAGTGCTGTGGAGGGGAAAATCCATGCTCACTGTCTTGCAGGACATCTTCAGAAGAAAAGGCTAAGGAGTCAACCCTACACAAATCTGAAGTGGAGTCCCTAAGACAGTTGGATGGCATCTTGTACGCCTCCTTCCAGCAACTCCTGCAGCCAAGATGGTGCCAAATATATTCTTCTGCTTTCCTTTGGACCTTACCAGTGATGATGAGAGGGCGGTCTTGCCATCTGGGCAGCCCAGGACCGCCATACACACTGCCCAGGCTTGCACCCTGGAGAGGTCACTTTGGTGCTGCTAACACTGCAAAAGCAATGCAGGAGGCAGCATTTACGAGTTACCAGCCTCTTCAGCCACAGGAGGTGCTGTGATTCTCCAGCAGTTTGACTTCACCCCAGAGGCACAGTCCATTGTCTGTCAGGACAGATGCCAACAACATAACAATAGCCATCTCTTGCAGCCTAGTGACCAGTACACTGAATATCTTTGGTTCAATATGATGACTATTGACAAAACATTGCTCTTCTACCTTTATCATCCATGTATAAAATGCCCATTGCATGTCAGTACTCATCTGGACACTTCTGGATATCAGATTTTAGAGAAAAGGCAAAGTGAACACAGGCATAACCTTTTCCTCCTAATAAAGTAAGCAGGGCATGCAATGTGTTATCTGGGCCAATATATTAGCCTTTATTCATTGTATGCCTCATTTTAATCAGAGCTTCCATCAAATATGAATGGATGACTTGGGTGATCTCCTGTGCACCAAATACTATGGGACACACAAAAAAAGCTCACACAATTTCACATTCATTATCCTGAATGACTGCATCTGTTCAAAAGAGACTTATGAAATGAATAGCGAGTTAATCACTGTGGTTATGTCGCTTGCTAGCCAAACATTATAAGCCAGTTCCACAGCTGGTATACATCAACATAGTTTTACTGAAATCAATAAAGCTGTTCTTTTCTACACCTGTGCAGGATCCGCTCTCATGCAGGGAAGTGCTTTCTCATTGTTAAATGTCTGAATAGTTAATGTTAATAAGAAGAGTCACAAACAGCTGTGGTAGGTAGTTCTGAAAATAGCTGTCAGATGATTAACAGGCCAACATAGCATAAAATGCTGGCACTGCTTTAATGGGGAAGCGCAGACAGAAATGTGACGATACAGAGCTATTCTCTGTGATTATACAGAGAAATCAATTATATGAGGTCAGAGCTAACTGCCTGTTAAACTATCATGTGCCAGATACATTTGTCCAAATGTCACACTGTTTGATCCCACAACACCATCTGAATTTCCTACAAACTAGAAAGTTTTCTTTCTTTGTCTTTCATGACACACGCATGAAACAAAAAAAGTCTTGCTTGCAACCAGAGAAGTTGAATTAGTATGCAACTAAGAACTCAACTTAAGAAGCAAGGAGTCTACAGCAACTGCAAAGAAGTCTCTTCAAGCCAAGATGTTCCGTAACTTCAATATTTGTGGCAGATCACCATTAAAGCAGCAGGGTAGGGGACCGTGTCGTGGACAAAAAATAAAATGCTAGCTAGGCAGTTAAGTCTTGCCAGTTCAGGATACTTTTAGTATTACCGTATTTTTCACTCTATAAGACGCACCAGACCACAAGACGCACCTAGTTTTTGGAGGAGGAAAACAAGAAAAAACAAATTCTGAATCTCAGAAGCCAGAACAGCAAGAGGGATCGCTGCGCAGTGAAAGCAGCAATCCCTCTTGCTGTTCTGGCTTCTGGGATAGCTGCGCAGCCTGCATTCGCTCCATAAGACGCACACACATTTCCCCTTACTTTTTAAGAGGGAAAAAGTGAGTCTTATAGAGCAAAAAATACGGTATATCTTATAGGCTCCAGATAAATTTTTGTGCAATCTCCAAAACCCACCATAGTAGAATACAGTCATACCTCATGTTACGTTTGCTTCATGTTACATTTTTTCAGGTTGTGTCCTGCAGCGACCCAGAAGTACCAGAAAGGGTTACTTCCGGGTTTCGCCACATGTGCAGTAGTGCGAAATCGCGCTTTGCACATGCACACAAGCGCCAAATCGCACCACACAGCTGCACAGATACGACGCTTCAGATTGCAGGCTTTTCACATTGCGAAGAGGCCTCCAGAACGAATCCTTTTCACAGCCAGAGGTACCACTGTATAGGTAGTGAAGGATAAAGCATATAACACAGAACCAGAAATATTTACTGCCAGTTTTGGAACTAATAAATAACAATTCTTAAAGGAAGGATTTTTCATAAGAAGAGCCCACCGGATCAGGCCAATGGCCCATCTAGTCCAGCATCCTGTTCTCACAGTGGTCTACCGCAGTGTTTCCCAACCTTTTTTGGGCAAAGGCACACTTGTTTGATGAAAAAAATCTCGAGGCACACCACCATTACAGCCCCGTGACGTAAGCGCGCAGCGTCACGCCGGGAGGGACGCACGAAAGTGTAAGTTTCAATTTTTTCCCCTCCCCCTTGCCGGGGAACCTCCAAGCTTTGGGGGTGGGGGGGGGGAGGAGGCAGCAAAGCGAGGCAGGAAGGAGAGCGCGGCTTGGCTGGGTGAGCTTTGGCAGGGGCAGGGAATGAGAGCCGCGAGGCGGGCGCTGCGGACGGAGGCGCTGCCCGCCGAGCTCGCAGGCAGCCAGGCAGGCAGACGGCGAGAGCCCCGCGCTGGGCGGCCTCTCCTCGCCGCCGCCGCCCCGCCTCTCGCCGCCCGACTCGCCCGCCTCCCTCCAGGCAACATCTCGCGGCACACCAGGCAACATCTCGCGGCACACTAGTGTGCCGCGGAACAGTGGTTGGGAAACACTGGTCTACCGGATGCCAGTGGGAAACCTACAAACAGGATCCTAGTACAAGAGCACTCACCTCTCCTGCAGTTTCGAACAACTGGCCTTAAGATGGCCTCCATCCACATAAAACAACCATATGAAACTAACAACTGAGGTAATCTCTCATGCATTATTTTTTAAAAAACAACAACACCAGTTAACTGTTAGTTTCACTCCATTTGTTACAGTGAAGATAATATTCCATCAGGTGGATTTCTCTCACATAAAGTACCAATGGATTTTCCCCCAAATCAAAAATAGGCTTTAAAGGAGGGTTTTTCCTCAGGGATGGGAAGAGATGGGTGGGTTAAACGCCTGCTGCAAATCTTATAATTATCAACTCTCTTGCTGATATCTGCTTTTTTTAAAAAAAAACTGCACCATAACTGCAAAGAAACACAAACTAATTTTTGTTTGACCTTGAACTACCTCACAAATTTGAGTTTAATTAGAACTTCAGGTTTTCTACAGCATTTCCTCATTTTTTTTTAGATACACAAGTAAGCTGAATGAAGAAGCAAATAGTATTAAATTGTTTGAAACCAGTGTTGTATTTTTCATTTGTTATATTGATGTTTCTATGGTTTTTCGAGTGAAGAGATAAACAAATTCATTATGTGACCTGCAGGGTCATATCTACCATTTATTTTTGCCTGTGGGCTTCCAAAGTTTACCTAGAGAAATTGGTGATTATTTGGGCTTACTCAGCAAGATGACAGGGCTTTAAAATAAAAATAAAGTGGTCTATGTTCATAATTAAATATTGGGGTTAGATTTGTATTGACAATATTTCAGTTATAAGCCTTCTGGAACCATCTGTTTTAGTTTGTATACACTGTCTAATGATTTAGGTGCAAACAATCATCTACCCAGGCCATGAATTGTAAGAAACAACCAAAACAAGGTTTTGCAATTTCATGAAAATTCATGCTTTGGAGTAGGCATATTATAGCTGGGATACCTCAGTTGTCAGAACCTGAGATTTTTAATCACAGGGTCCTGAGTTTGAGCCCCACATTGGGGGGGGGATTCTTGCAATCCAGGGGGTTGGACTAGATGACCCTCATGGTCCCTTCCAACTCCACAGTTCTATGATTTTATGATTCTATATGCCACCTGACTCATTTCCTCATGCAGGGAAGTTTCACAGTTCATTATACTGGGTCAGCTGTTTGATCTGATTGTAGTGATAGCTAGGCTTGCCATAAAGCAGAGGATAGTAGACACCTCAAGCCCTGGAGCCTTATAAGCCAGCCTGCTGCTTACAGATGCAATGGAAGATGCTCAACAACTTTTGTGTCTGGATTTTCACTTTTTGAAATATGGCAGCCCTATCATAGTGCTTTACATGTATAGTGTGAATGCGGCCCTTATGAAGCTGTCAAGGTATCAGCAATTGTCTTGCAAGGTTCTCCTGAACTCTGACTGCCTACACATGCTTCACACTGCTACTAATCCAGGCTGACTCAGTTAAAATCACTGGGGAGGAACAAAATCTCCACAATATAGGCATGGGTATTTCTGACTCCCATCTCTTCCCACTGCCCACCCCTGACTGTTCTGTTCCTGCATTGATTTGTGACTTTTTCTTTTTTGTTCTTAAAACAATCATTACAAAAGACACATTTATAAAACATATTTAAAGTATGTGTACACACACACACACACACACACACATATTTGTGTTTCCACTCAAATACATAAGTACATCTTTTGCTATATTTAAACTGCAAAGAGCTTACAACATTTGGAGAAGTGTGAGATCTGGTGGATAGCTAAATTCTAACTATTCATTAATTTGAAAGATAAAAACCATGCCATTCTGAACAGGAATGAACAAAGAGTTAGGCTACAATCCTAACCTCTCCCCCAGTTGGGGTGTATGGAGTGGCAGGTTCGCCAGGTCTGAAAGTGGTTAGGCAGGCCAATGGCTATGCCTGCCTCAACCTCGCACAGAAATCAGGCTTAATGCAATGAAACAAGCTCAAGATCTAACAGATCTTGGGGCAGTTCAGCCTTACCCCTTCCCTGATTCAGGAATTCCTTGTTTCCGGGCTTTCTACAGTTGGTGGGCCTCCTGCCTGCTGACACAGTTGGTGGGGAGAGGGGAAAGGTTAATGATGATGGGAGACCAGCTTAGGCCAGGCAACTAAACACAGGGACAACCTCACTCATTCCAGCCCCACCCTCTGCCCAGCATAAGATGTGCTTTGCTCTTTAAATTGCTCAGGCAGACCTACCACAAAGGATCATCTTACAAAAACATCATTTGCTGTCAGTTCTCCCCTATGCAAATTTACCTTAGATATTTCCACAATTGGGAGTCATTGTGGCTGGCACTGGAAAGCTATCATTTGACATCCTAGGATCTGGGAGGCTTGCAAGTAGGGGGGGGGGAGTGTAAATAAATCAGATAATTTAAAAGTAGCTATAAACCAGTGATTTTCTCAATAATAATATTCATCTGTATCGAATGTTCTTTTCCTTTGTGATAGATTCACCATAAATTGAACAATGTACCTGTTCCTTTCTAACATTTCAAACACTTTGGGCCATAATTGTTATTCATCTAATATAATTTGTTGGGTGTCACATACCATCTAGTCATCATCAGTTTCTCTATCAGATTTTACATAAAGAGAGAAAATTATTAGCATGTTTCAAAATGTATTCCCAAGTGCCAAAAGTAATTACTTCTCCAATATCTTGTGCCCATTATATCATGTAGAATTTAACCTATTCAGAATCACATTCAACTGATGGAGTGACTCCCCTATGAGGAAAGGTTATAGCATCTGAGGCTTTTTAGTTTAGAAAAAAAGTTGAGTGTGAAGACATAATAGAAATATATAGAATTATACATAGTGTGGAGGAAGTTGAAAAAGAAAGTTTTTCTCTTCTAAAAATGCTAGAAAATGGGGTCATCCAATGAAGCTGAATGGTGAGAGATTCAGGACAGGCGAAAAGAAGAATGACTATTAGCTAAAATATGGCATTCCTGAAGACAAAGGCTATCGATGGCCATTAAGATTGATAGGGCAGAAGGTAGGGAGGAGGCCAACAGTAGGTGGTGCCAGAGCCCAAAGAGAGGCAGATCCAACTAATTCAGGCTTTGCTCCCATTCTCCTCCTTACTGAATTCTATAGGAGAACACCGGAATGGAGGAGGAGGAGCAATCTGGCAGCCAGTGCCACCCCTTGGACTGGATGTAAGTAAGAAGGCAGGCAGCTGGCTAAGGGCAGGCTGCAGTTGGTGGGCCAATGCCCCATTCACCCTAACAGAGCAGCCTCCACTGCTCATTCCCCCTCTCTCTTTGGTCTCCATCAGCCCCATTCAACGGGGACCAAGGAGTCACCTTGTCCTGCGCAGACTGAGGAAGGCCCATTCTGTCTCCACCAGTACTGAGCAGCATTCAGCCAGTTGTTCCCTGTGGAGTTGACAGCCCATTTGTACCAATCATACTCTTGTACCCTAGTAAGGTTCATGACACTTTGTTTTTCCATTTTCCCTCCTACTGAAATGGGTGGCATGAGGGTGGCAGGCCTGAAGCTACTGTAAGTGTGCTTCTCTCTGTCCTGGCCCTTGTCCTGTGCACAACTCCACCCCTTGTTCACTAATTGTTGTCATAACTTCTGGTGGTGGCGCTGCTGGCCTATTTTTTGTGGTGTTATTTTAGCCAGCATGTCAAAAGCATAGCAGGGCTCCCACCAAATCCTGTTGCCCCTCAGCTGTGCATCATTGGTACAGGATTTTATCCTAAATGTACAGGATTTTGTTATTTGAATGTGACACTAAACAAGTTGAATTCTAAATTAAAAAATGAGCACAAGGCATATATAAAATCATATGTCTTTTTTTCCTCTAGCAAGCAATCCTCTTTTTGAATTTTTGCAAAAACGACTGCAGTTAAAATTGTTTAAGGCTGCAATCCTAACTCCACCGCTGAAATCAATAGTGCTTCCTTCTAAACGGACACGGTTTGGATTGTGCTATAAGTCTCGGATAATTCAATTATGTATTTGCTTTAATTAATACTATGGAGGAATTAAGTGGCCATTCTAACACTAAATTCATTGCACGTGAATTCAGGATGGTTGTTTAACAGTTTCATGTACAGTGGTGCCCTGCAAGATGAATGCCTCGCAAGACGGAAAACTCGCTAGACGAAAGAGTTTTCCATTTTGGAGGTGCTTCGCAAAACGAATTTCCTATGGGCTTGCTTCGCAAGACGACAATGTCTTGCGAGTTCCTGCTGGTTTTTTTCCCTTTCCCCCCCTTTTTCTAAGCCGCTAAGCCGCTTATCAGCTGATCCGATCAGCAGATAAGCCGCTAAAAGCCGCTAATAGCGCTAATAGCGCTAATCCTTCAATGGGCTTGCTTCGCAAGACGAAAAAACCGCTAGACGGAGAGAATCACAGAACGGATTCTTTTCGTCTTGCGAGGCACCACTGTATTTAGCTTGTATGAATTTCAGCCAAAGCTTACAAGATTGAAAATTCTCCTGTGGGTTGAAATTGCTGTCATAAATGAGTACAGATATGCCCATTTAGCTGTGTATCAGGTGGTCTTTATCATCATGTGATTAATGGGACTTCAGCTGCTTTTATACACACACACACACACACACACTATATACACACACACACACACACACACTACAATATATATATATATATATATATATATATATATATATATATATATATATATATAAAAACTGTGACTTTCACTATCCTTAGGAGCTATTCAGGTATCTTCTCTTGTCTGTCACAGTATTCAGCTGAGAATATTCTCCAAAATAAAACACTTTCTTATTGCTATCCTATATTAATTCCAAACCCTTCTAGTAGTTTCAGAAGATTTGTGTTTTTAGGTTAAACAAACCCTGAAGGCATGGTAGTTGTTTGATGTAGTTTCCTTGTTTATAAGTAAGTTTAATTTTTTAATGTCACTTTAAATATAGTAGTGATTCACAGTGCAGGGACACAACAATATCTAAGGTATTCTATAAGCACATGATTTACTGCTTGCAAGTCTAATAAACATCTCTACATGTCGGGGCTTAGGCAGGCCTTGAAAGAGAGAGCCAATAAATTTGAAGTCCCTTTGGCAGAGGAGAAAACAAAGGTCAACACAATTATGGTGATCTTAGACATTGATTCAAGGAGCAAGTCAGATCTCCCACATGGCTCTTATAGAGTCATTGGCCAGGTAACCGCAGCAAAGAAGATTCATTTGTCTGTGCATTATTATAAAGGCCATTCCTGTTGTTTAATTGCTCCCTTAGAACACTGGTTCTCACAGGACACTCTCAGCTTGTTATCATAATTATCACTGAGCACTTAGGTCAGTGTTTCCCAAACTTGGGTCTCTAGCTGGTTTTTTTTTACTACAACTTCCATCATCCTCAGATAGCAGTTTTAAAAGAACTAGAGAAGACCATGTGGTGGATAAGTGGCCAGTAAAGGAGAGCAAAATGAAAAACAGAACATCCCACCCATCCCCCTTAGATTCACTTTTGCTCTGGGAGATATGGTCTCTAATTGTGCCACTTTTAGAGCAAGAAGGGGAGATTCAGCTCGGTTCTTAAGAGCTGAGCTGCCCAACTATGGCTGTCACTGAGTCACAGTCAGAGGCTGGTATGCTTCCGAATACCAGTTGCTGGGAATCACAAGTCAGGACAGTGGGCTGCAGAGCTCATGTCCCACTTGTGGGCTTCCTACAGGCATCTGGTTGACCATTATGGGAACAAGATGATGGGAGACGGGCCTTTGGCCTGAACCAGCTGTAGGGCTGCTCTTCTTATCAGCTGTTTGCAAATTAAGTCCTTTCAGGAAGCACCATCAGTTTCTGGACACGTGAATAAGCATTTCCATAACTGGGCAGGGGAAATTATTCCTATCATGTGAGAGGAAAGACTCTGCTCAGATGTTTTTCCTCTTGACATATGGTGCCTCTATTTATATAATCTTGCCACACACACACACACACACACCTAAGATGAGGCTATGACTTGATTTTTCAGAAATGGATTGCTAGTAAGAGCATTAGTTGTTAAGTGCAATTGGTCTATTTCCAAAGTAAACAGACAACAGTATTGATCAACTAATGTGTTTCTTTATAGAAGATTTCCTTCAACCGTCAAGAATAACCACACTGGAACAGTTGTGATTTCTAGATTTATGGAGGCTTGTCAAAAAGTATTTCAAAGTGCAGTGAAATAGGGGAACACCAAAAAGCTGTTAAGAAGTGTTAAAAGTCTTCCTGTGGCACCACATGTACTGCACAGTTCACTATCAGATCTGTTTATTAAAATGTCATCAATCTGCTAGAAAATGAAGTAGGGGGAAATAAAGTAATACTGTATACAGATAGATTACTTCCCGGTCATGAAAGGCATGACTTGGAAATGAACTACCAGGTGTATGCAGTGCGTCTGTTAAACGTAGTCTAACACCCACCTTCACAAAATATAATTGAGGTAGACCAGGCATGTCCAAAGTCCGTTTCGGGGGCCTAATCTAGCCTGCCGGTCAATTGAATCTGGTCCTGGAGTAAAATCCTTAAAAAAGCTCAACTTCAATCCCCCCAAAAAAGCTCAACAACTTTGGTCGGCCCTCACGCATGTTCACTTCATCAAATCTGGCCCTCTTTGAAAAAAGGCACCCCTGAACTAGACGAACTCTTGTTGATGACAGATGCCTGCCATTATACAAGCCACCTCTTCCAGAGAACTTAGGTGATATGTAGATTCTGTAGCTAAACACAGAATTCTGATTCAGAATGTGATTGCGCCTCCAGTTCTTATTGGAGTGAGTTAGAATCTGATTGTGGTTGACAATTATACTCAGGAATATCCGAATGGAATATTAGTTTAGCATGAAGTGATTCCTCCATTGCAGGGGGTTGGACTAGATGGCCCTTCCGGCTATACCATTCTATAACTCTGATTTATATTTCTCTGAAACTGCTTATGTATCATAACAGAAATCATTTTCATAGATAGATATCAAACAATCATTACCGTATTTTTCGCACCATAGGGCGCACCGGACCATAGGGCGCACCCAGTTTTTAGGGGGGGAATTCAAGAAAAAAAATCTTTTTCCCCCCCGCAGCCCCAAAGAGCAGCGTACAGGCTGCACACAACCTCTCCCTGCCGGAGGGGTTGCGTGCAGCTATGGATCAAGCCAAGGCAGCGAGAGGGATGGATCCCGCTCGCTGTTTTGGCTTCCCCTAGCCCCGTGCAGCCTCTCCCTCCCGGGAGAGGCTGCGTGGGGCTAAAGAATCCATAGCCCCGTGCAGCCTCTCCTTGGCAGAGGGGTTGCGCGCAGCTATGGAGGAAGCCAAGGCAGCGAGCGGGATGGATCCCGCTCGCTGTTTTGGCTTCCCCTTTAGCCCCGTGCAGCCTCTCCTTGGCGGAGGGGCTGCACAGGGCTTTCCTGGCTTTACTGGGAGGTGGGGGGATTCCCTCACCTCTCCCAAAAGCCCGCAGAAGCCGTGCAAACCCTTTAAAGAGATCGCGGCTTCTCCTGGCTTTCCTGGGAGGTGGGGGGATTCCCCCACCTCCCGCAAAACCGGCAGAAGCCGCACGCCTTTTAAAAGGGCTGCACGGCTTCTCCTGGATTTCCTGGGAGGCGGGGGGATTCCCCCACCTCCCGCGAAACCGGCAGAAGCCGCGCGCCTTTTAAAAGGGCTGCACGGCTTCTCCTGGATTTCCTGGGAGGCGGGGGGATTCCCCCACCTCCCGCGAAACCGGCAGAAGCCGCGCGCTTTTTAAAAGGGCTGCACGGCTTCTCCTGGCTTTCCTGCAAAACCAGGCTCCCCCCCCCCCGCCAGCCTTCTAACCAAGTCGGGGGACAGCGGGAATGGCGCGCTGCGCCTCTCCCGCTGTCTCCCGAGTTTGCGGGGCTGGCGACGGGGAGGAGCAGGCTCCCCCCCCAGCCTTCTAACCAAGTTAGAAGGCGCTGCACCTCTCCCGCTGTCCCCCGAGCTTGTGGGGCTGGCGGTGGGGCTCTCCTGAAGCCTGCCATCCCGCTATTCCCCGACCTGATCTGGAGGTTGTGGGGATGGTGGGGGGGGGAGAAGCAGGCTTGCTTCTCCCACCCCCAGCCTCCAGATCAGGTCGTGGAATAGCGGGATGGCGGAGCGCTGCCATCCCGCTATTCCCCGACCTGATCTGGAGGTTGTGGGGATGGGGGGGGGGGGGAGAAGCAGGCTTGCTTCTCCCACCCCCAGCCTCCAGATCAGGTCGGGGAATAGCGGGATGGCGGCTCTGCGCCTCCCCGCTGTCCCCAGCTTTTGGGTGCAGGCTGCTGCCCGCAAGCCTTGCGAGCCCGCGGGACATCCCGCCGGGCTTGCAAGACTTGGGATAGCTTCCTGAAGCCTGGAGAGCGAGAGGGGTCGGTGCGCACGGACCCCTCTCGCTCTCCAGGCTTCAGCAAAAGCCTGCATTCGCACCATAGGACGCACACACATTTCCCCTTCATTTTTGGAGGGGAAAAAGTGCGTCCTATAGTGCGAAAAATACGGTATATAGCATCCACAGTGTGCTGTTCATTTCTTCGCAAATAAACATGGTTTCAAAACAGCCCAATAGCTTCATATTTCTCCTCTATGGATTTTCATTCAATCACACACTACTAAAAAAAAGGAACTGTGTTGTGTTAAAAAGTTCTCCATCTTTTCCAACCACTATGCATCAAAAAATGAAAAAAACTGGATTCAAAAATTATCAAAGGGGATAGAGAATGTTGGTGAAATCTTCATGCGTGAGTGCAGGGGTTATGTTTTGCTTACATTTCTTTTGATATGGCTGAGGCATGTTTGAGAGTGCCCTTTATTTAACTCAACAAATCATCTCACCAGTGGTCTGCATTCTGCAGCCTTCCTGGGTGCCTGCAGGTTAGTTAAAGCTCATGGGAAGACATTGTGAGGTAATTCCACCCATGAGGCTTTTTTCAGATCAGGAACCATAGGCAGCCAGAGGGACTGCAGAGTGGTGAACAAGCGTCAAATTGAAAGGGGGAAAATATGTCATTCTTGCCCACGTTAAAAACACAGAATAATCTCAAAACCCCACACCCACACAAAGATCTAAAAAAGAAAAAGATCTCAAATGCCCTGAGAATGAAGCAGAAAAATGGAAGCTTCTTTCACAGAGGAAGAAAATGTTCAAGAAAATAGGGGTCAGATTTTGGCACAGTAGTAGAGGAAACCTTATGGCTTTGAATCAGGCAACCTGATTCTTAGCTTATGAGAATCTGAATGTATTTCTTTTCAAGTACCAGGAAGTTGTAAACAAATAGAGGCTATTCTAGTTGTTCTCTGAAGTTAATTTTCTTTGCATTTTCCCCTGGTCTGTATCTGGTAGAATCTATTTCAGAAGGCTACCCCAGAGACGAAAGGAACAAACAAACATGATTTCTAAAAATACAACTTTCGAACAGAGCACTGTGGTGACTATCTATCACCTGGATAACTAGAGAACAGACTTCCCTCTCCTCCCCTTATTCTCCTCCCACTTCAGCATTGTGTGAGGTCAGAAGTTTTGCCAGGCCCCGGAGCATTTCTCATTTCAAAGAGCATCACATCTGTCTCAGTCAAGCTGGGTTTGTTCAGCTGCTTTTCATCCACATAATTATCTCATCCAGGTTTTGGGACATAAGAATAATCACAGTGCCTGCCTCTGTTTGGTGAGAACAAGATGTATAGCTGAGTATTGCCAAAGCACTGTTGTCACTGAACCAGATAGCATCTTCCTATTTCCATATCGTCTTATAGCATATGTAGAAGATGAGCCCAGGCTGTGATCATCTAGGGAAAGGAAGCAGCTGTACCCTTGACTGAGAGAAATGAGATGAAGCAGTTTATTTTGACACTCCCCTGACTGTTGCAGGAATCACATGTGTAACAGCATCCCAATATGATCACAAAGCTTTTCTATTTGAAAGAAGCAGTTTTGTTTCCAAGCAACAGTAGATATAGGTGGTTTGAATTCACCTTTGCCAGACCTTTACTGTGCTAATGTCTGGTAACTTTCCCATATGAATCCTGAACTCCTATTTATGATTTTTAGTAAATTATTAGTACCACCCACATGTAAATTTGTAACATCACCGCTACAAATTCTTACCTAATATGGTTTTATTTACCTAATTCAATCTCATCCCATTTGTGGTTTCTGAAGTGTGAGGGGGAAATACATGTTTTCTTTCTCTGTCTTCCTTGTGTTTGATGGTGGATGGAATATTGATTTTGACTTATAACAGGAGAAAATACACTGTCCCGACTACAAATCTCACTATCTCCAACCATTGTCTAGAGTAGCAGCGGTTCCTGGGGCTAGAGAACAAAATGTATGAAGGGCACCAGGTTTGGGAGGGTTGCAATATTTTAGTTACGCGTGCACTAAAAAGATGGTTTAAACTTTTTTTTTTTAAAAAAAAAAATCAGCATAAGCAGTAGTTTGGGGATGGTTTATTGTTCTTAATGCAACAGTCTGAGTTCATTTTTAGTTCAGATGTTGAAAGCAGTTCTAAAGGTCTTCAAATTTTATATTGTGGGCACCAAACTAGGGCAAGCAATCTTCATCTCACTCTCTGCTGACGATATTAGTGAGAGAGTTAGATGGTTGAAAGTATACATTGTTTAATAATGAGGCAAAGATCAAGGAGACAAACTAGGCATTTTGGACAACATATCAACATACATTGTGTTTATTTAAGACAGGCATGGCCAAACTTGGCCCTCCAGCTGTTTTGGGACTACAACTCCCATCATCCCTAGCTAAAAGGACCAATGGTCAGGGATGATGGGAATTGTAGTCCCAAAAAGAGCTGTAGAACCAAGTTTGGCCATGCCTGGTTTAAGCTGATGTTGTGAACACAAAAATGCTATATTACTACATCTCCTGTGGGCTGTAGAAAGATTTTCCTCAAATGAGTTACTGTTACTTGCATTGTCAAGGTATTGATAATTCCAGTGTTCAACTGCATGAATTTAATAGCTCTGCAATTGTTTATTTCCATGTTATAAGGTGCTTATCACAATCACCAATGCTAATTTAGTCAAGTATAGAACTGCAAAGTAGTCATCCAATAATATATTAACACTTCTGTTGCATCTACGTGAATAGATGCAAATCATAAATGGCAGTAATCAGTTTTCTCTTTAATAGTACTTTAATATTGGCACTCTTAACAGGACACTGTCGTGGAGAACACTGCTATAAGGTTAATTATTTACAGCAGATAATAACTTCTTTGTATGTATAATTGCCTTGATGCTTTTAAAGTGGTCTTAAGCAGAGAAGCATGTTGAGCAAAAAAAGAGTACCGGGGGTGGGTGTGGGGGCGGGTAAAGGTTTGCTGCTTATTTTAAAATGAGAATTGGATAACTGGTTTGCATCCAAATAAGCAAATTAAGAGGCAGACACATAAGCTGGGGTTGAACTGGGTCACTTTTATATAAACCACATATTATAATCAGCAGAGGAATGACTATGGGCTGGGAGCTAACTTCACTGTATAACTATAGTCATAGGGCGTGCTGCCCTTGCTTAAAGAATTAGGGCATGGCTTCTTAGCCTGCCCTGATTCCCGGGCCACACCCAGAAGGTGAGTAGGAGGCCTTCCTTGTCACCACCCCCTGGGACAGCAGAACCCCAGGTGGATGAGGAAGTTTGGCCTCAAAGGAGGCCCTTATCTCACTCTCTGAACCGCGGAGCCTGAGAAGTGAGCCTCAGGGCTGACCCATCACCCGAAAGGTACTTGAAGGGCATCACCAGACAAAACCAAACTATTTGTTTTCCCACACCTAACTGCCAAAAGTGACCAAATCCAGAAGATTAACCTATTTAAACAACACAGCTGTCCATCTAGCACTCTGTCCCGCTATTCAGTATGAAGTAGGCAAAAAACCAATCTGCGGATACAAAATGAGGATTGGAAAAATTCCTACATGGCTCCCTAGTGGCGACCACTAAGCACACTGGGAGACAGGGAGGGCGGGCGCTGCTGCAAACAGAGAGGCTGGAGGGAAGTCAGCTTGTCTCTTAAATAGGGATCAAGCCCTGCCCCACTCCTCAGACCACCAATCAGTGTAAAGGATTTTCCCGCTCTGCCTCTCTTGCAAATGTACCCAGCCTTCCCGGCACCATCTAAGCCTTTTGGCTGAACGTTCTTAGGTTGCCTTCTCAACAACATGCTGCACACAAAAATCAAAGCCATTTAGGCTGCAATGCTCTATGCACCTGGGACTAAGTAATTTACCATATTGGCCTGAATATAAGCCACACTCCCCCCCCAAAAAAAATCCGACCGTGAAAAGTTACAGTGCGGCTTAAATTTGCGACCTTACAAAAAATGGCTTTTGCGAAATCATTGCTGAAACAGACATACAGTAGAAGAGAACACAAAAAAATGGTTTTTTTGCCAATTTGTGAGCTTAAGACTGTTGTGCATTTAATTCTGTCATTCATTGCTTTTACTTGTGGGTCCTCTCTAGTACCCATATGATTTTCTTCTACATTTCCCATTTACAGGTGTGGATGCCTGCAGAATTTTAAGGGAGAGGCTTATATTCAGGTATTGCCTTGTTCCCCTCCCCTTGAATTTTAAAGGTGTGGCTTATTTGCGGGTGCAGCTTATATTCGGGCCAATACGGTAATTATTTACCTAACACATTTATAACCTGTTCAGAGGCATGAACTACACGTTTCATTAGGGTGTGCACCTATGGATTTAAAAATATAAATAAAAGAAGAAAGGAGAGTTGGGAGAAGGACAAGACAGAGAGACCACAACAAGAGTGGTCAAGAAGCCAAAAGAGGAGATTTTTCCTGCAGAGAAAAAGACCCAAGCCAAACTGACCAAAGAGGCAGGGCAGATATGGAGGGCTGAGGGCACAAAACAGATTTCCCACAGATCTCTCTCCACAAAAGGTAGTGAGCAAAGTTCACAGAGCCATGGAACAGAGACAGACAGAGGCAGAAGAAAAAGGCTGCAATGGATCTGCAGCTTCTGCCTGTATCTGTTCCTGGAAGTAACCTCCTCCCTTGTTATTTAGTTTTATTATTTATTGAATTTCTATACTGCCCTTCATCAGAAGATCACAGGGTGGTTTAGAATATAAAACAAATACGTAAATATTTTCAATTGCAGAAATATGAAGAACACTTACGGTAGACATTGAGAATTTGTATTGAAGTGGTTACCGTATTTTTCGCTCTATAACACGCACCTGACCATAACACGCACATCGTTTTTAGAGGAGGAAAACAAGGGAAAAAATATTCTGAATGAAACAGTGGACGTATCATTTTTGTGCTTCATGCTGTGGCCACAGACATGTGATCTGATGGTGAATTTGGGGTGACCCAATGCAAAAATCCTGAGAATCCCTGTGGATCCATGCTTTGTAACCACGTTTTTGCACCATTGCAGCCCCAGGCAACAGTGGGTGCGTGATTTTTTTGGGGGGGGCAGGCTGTAGCCATGGACATGCTATGTGCTCTGATGGTGAATTTTGGCTGACCCAATGCAAAGATCCTGAGGATCCATGTGGATCCATGCTCTGTAACCACGTTTTTGCACCATTGCAGCCCCAGGCAACAGTGGGTGCGTGATTTTTTTTTGAGGGGGACAGGCTGTAGCCATGGACATGCTATGTGCTCTGATGGTGAATTTTGGCTGACCCAATGCAAAGATCCTGAGGATCCATGTGGATCCATGCTTTGTAACCACGTTTTTGCACCATTGCAGCCCCAGGCAACAATGGGTGTGTGATTTTGGGGGGGCAGGCTGTAGCCATGGACATGCTGTGTGCTCTGATGGTGAATTTGGGGTGACCCAATGCAAAGATCCTGAGGATCCATGTGGATCCATGCTTTGTAACCACATTTTAAGTGGGGAGGGAAGGAAAAACACAGAAGGCTAAGAATGCAGGAGAGGGCTATAACGTGAGGAAAGGAAGGCAAAAGTTTCCCCCCACCCACCCACACAAGCCAGCCAGCGTGCGCGCTCTCTCTCTCTCTCTCTCTCTCTCTCTCTCCCTCTCCCTCCCACCAGCATGACAGAAGAAAGCATTTTAACTGCATTAAGAACTATTTAGCAGCGAAACCTAAGCTTTGCCATCCCTTAAGAGGTACAGACACTGTAATCTTCCAGATCGCATGAATTTACAGGCAAAACACTGTTTAAGGATTTCATCCTTTTAAATGGAAGAAAGCATATTTGAATGCTGTGTGTCTCCAAAAACAAAAAGCAGGAAGTCAAATCAGAATTTTAAGCCGAACCTGTAATCTCTCTTCCCTTCACAAACATTGTTCCCTCCGGAGCAGGGAGAGGATAGAAGGAGGGACGCTCCTTTCCTTTCCTCTCTTCTTGCCTGGAGGGGAGGGGCTTCCCCTGCTCTTTGTTCCGTTTGAGCAAACATAGTAACGAAACAGAGAGGGTGGGCAGTAAGACCCTGAGGCAGAATGCAGGAAAGCCACCACGGAGCTCCCTTCTCCCTGAAGCGCGGTTTGATTTTTGCCTCATTTTTCGGCTCCAGGGACCACACATTCGCTGCATAACACGCACAGACATTTCCCCTTCCGTTTTAGGAGAAAAAATCTGCGTGTTATAGAGCGAAAAATACGGTAATTGAATTTTAAAATAGCCTCTTACCTTGCTTCAAGACCTTACTAATGCTGAAAACAGCTTTACCTCAGAAGGCTTCCAATTTAACTGCATATCTATAAAAGATTGCACAAATTCCTTTTGCCAAAACAATGTTAATATTTATGAGGATTTGTACTTCATACAGCGTTGTGCGTAGTTGTGAGCATGAAAGCCAGAGGAAAAATAAAATAGGTCATATGCCAAGAATTATGTCCATTTAGTAATGTTACAGGCAAATAATACAGTGCTAGAGATGTATGTACACAGACCAAAATGGTCTAAACCACTGAGCCTCTTGCAGTGGCGGAGCTGAGAGCATGCGGGGTCGGGGTGGCACGTGTCCTGGGGGCAGGGCATGCCACTTGCAGGGGCGTGACACCCAGTGTGGGTGGGGGGCAGCTGCAATGGCACCCTACTGGGATTGTGCTGCTGGGGGTGGTGCGCTCCCCCTGCACACCTCTTCCTCTGCCAGTGGCCTCTTGGACTTGTTGATCAGAAGGTCGGTGGTTTGAATTCCCGCGACAGGGTGAGCTCCTGTTGCTCTGTCCCAGCTCCTGCCAACCTAGCAGTCTGAAAGCACACCATTGCAAGTAGATCATTGCAAGTAGATCCCACCACCGCTGTGGTGGGAAGGTAAACGGCATTTCCGTGCGCTCTGGTTTCCATCACAGTGTTGTGTTGCGCCAAAAGCCGTTTAGTCATGCTGGCCACATGACCCAGAAAGCTGTCTGTGGACAAACACCGCTCCCTCGGCCTGAAAGTGAGATGAGCGTCGCAACCCCATAGTCGCCTTTGACTGGACTTATCCGTCCAGGCGTCCTTTACTTTTAAAAAATTGACCTTAGAACACTCCTCCTTACATACAGTGGTACCTTGGTTTACAGACGCTTCAGGTTACAGTCGCTTCAAGTTACAGACTCCGCTAACCCAGAAGTAGTACCTCGGTTTAAGAACTTTGCTTCAGGATGAGAACAGAAATCGCATGGCGGCAGTGTGGCGGCAGCAGGAGGCCCCATTAGCTAAAGTGGTACCTCAGGTTAAGAACAGTTTCAGGTTAAGAACGGACCTCCAGAACGAATTAAGTCCTTAACCCGAGGTACCACTGTAGTGGAAGTTGACTCAGCTTGATCTTGCATTTGACGCAGTGTGTCACCTTGTCTCATTTCCCAAAGCACTGGATATCTTCCCCAATTGAATATGAAAGTAAAATCAACAAATTCCTGTATCATCATAATCAACCTTTTATTCGACCGTCAGTCAGAAAAAAGTACAATTGTCAATACACAGTTAAAACATCCAAGAAGATTTTTGAGCTTAGCCAACACTAAAATGGGCTAAACAGATAGCCCCATATCAATACAATCAATTAAAGTCTTGTGACGCTTAAAAGCTAAAAAAAGAAATTTGGCCACCAAGGAAGGTATAGCTCTAGTGACGTTATTCAGCAAGTGTAAAACCTGGTTTTCTCTGGGTAGGGAGCTAAATTGACATAGAAGTGGGTCTATAAAATTTTTTCTAATCTCTGCATAAGAAGGGCAAGTCAAGAGAATGTGTTCGGTGGACTCAACCACACCCATGGCACAATGACAGGTTCTCTGGGCGTATGGTACTCCCCTGTACCTTCCCCACAATATCGCAGAGTCAAGGACATTTAATCTAGCCGCTGTAAGAAGTCTGCGGTATTCCACATAGTGGATTTCTGCAAGGTAGGGGGCTGGTATGGTCCGATAGATCTGGTCCCCTAGGAACATCCCTGGTTTTACCTGGGCTATGTCCTCTTGTCTAGCAATGTCACTCAGTCTCCGGGAGATCACAGCTCTAGCTTGATTGTACGACATAGACTCAAAGTAAAGATGAGACAATCCACAGGATTGAACCTCATTAGTGACCTCCCTTTCCCACGATGATTGGAAATCGTCCCTCAATATCAAGGGGGCAATACCCACTGGTTTAAAACAAAGCTTGAGCCATAGCCAGAGCTTCGTCTTCAAGGCCACATACCGTAGAGCTTGCCAGCCGACCTCTAATCTCATAACTGCACCCGCTACCGAGGGGGGAATCCTAAGGATGGCTCTAAGGAATCACGTTTGGATAGAATCCAGTTTCAAAAAGTCCCTATGGGAGCCTAAAGAGATGCCCACCAAAAGAAGGGGGAGGACTTTCATTTGAAAGAGTCTCAAAGCTATCGTCACTGATTGAGCCTGATTCTTAGCATATAGAGATCTAATCTGGATGGCTGCTTTAGATGCATTAGTTGTTATATAGTCTCTATGGGCCAGAAAAGACCTATTTGACCGTATTACTTGTCCCAGATATTTAAAGCAGTTAACCTGCTCTAGAGGGATCCCGTTCATCGACCATCGATAGAGTCTCGGTCGGGCAGAGAAGACCATGATCTTGGTGTTAGCATAGTTGGGTTGGAGCTCATGCTGATCACAGTATTCATGTAGAGCTTGCAACATTCTCCTCAGTCCAATAGGGGATCTAGCAAGAAGTGCGGCATCATCCGCATACAGAAGAACATTCAGAGATCGGCCTGCTAGTTTCTGTAACTTTTGTTTCCCCCCACAAATTGATTAGATTTGCAGGCACAACATTTCTTGGGGGGTGAAGCCTGACGAATTTGAGGTGAATAGGTGCAGGGATTTTAAGTTTGAGGTTTCTTTAAAAGATGTTTAAGAACATTCACTGTGGTTTGCTGTGAAATTACACGAACATGACATATGTCTTATAGATGTCCTTAGATAGGTTCCCTGCAACATTTCAGAAGGATAAATGCAGTGGCTAGGTAATGATTAATAAAACCCAGTGTTTCAATTATTTTATTCTCTGCTGAATTGGCACCAAAGTCATGGGAAGTGCAAAGCAAACCTTTCTACATCCATCTCAATAGAACTGGTTGGATGTAAAGTAAAAGTCCACAACTGGTAGCTAGTGTTGTCAGACAGTCAACTACATGCCCCTCCGCCCTGCCTGGTGTTTTCCATTTTAGGAGGACTTGGGGGAAAGGATAACAAAATGTATTGAACTAGGGAAAAGAAGGATCTTAGAAGTCCTCTAACAGTTCTAAAGCCATGGACACAGACTACTTCACCTCAAATCCTAGCCATCTCAGATCTGAACTCAGTCAGATTCTGAAATAGTCCAAATATCTCCATGGTGGGGATCCTCACCTCTGACTCATGTCTCATCAGAGGCGAATGCACAGCCCTAAAACAAAACAAAACAAAACAAAACAAAACAAAACAAAACCATACTAGTTAGCATTTGGAGTTCAGTGCTGTCAGAGGCTGAACTGAAACTGAATCTCTGTTGGAGCACACTTTCCCCGCATACAATCACTCTGAGAAAATGGGTTTAAGGAAACTGAAAAGATATTAATTACTGGAGATGTAGGTTGATAGGAAGGAGCCCTAGTTCAATCTGGCTAAGGTGCAGATGCAATGAGCCATGCTTGCTCTTGCACCTCAAGGGAAGAGCCATACTAAATGTGTCTACTCTTAAATGGGAGGCACGAAGAATAAGAGAACAAAGGGAAGTAGGAAGTGAGATTAGCAACCTTCAAAGTATTAGTCTCAACACTGCAGGAAGATCAACACAGGTCAGCGCAAGAAGGAAAGTCTAGGAAGTTTGGAGGTTTCTCTCTTTCTCTACCCCTTCTCATGCTGATACATCAGCCCACAGTACAAATTGAATTACACCCCGACACTTCAGAGCTCATCTGTGTCTACTCAGAAGGGACGCGGGTGGCACTGAGGGTCTAAACCACTGAGCCTCTTGGGCTTACCAATCAGAAGGTTGGCGGTTCTAATCCACAGGGTGGGGTGAACTCTCATTGCTCTGTCTCAGCTTCTGCCAACCTAGCAGTTTGAAAGCATTCCAGTGCAGGTAGATTAATAGGTACTGCTGTGGTGGGAAGGTAAACAGCATTTCCGGGCGCTCTGGCTTCCACCATGGTGTTCCATTGCTCCAGTAGCAGTTTAGTCCTGCTGGCCACATGACCTGAAAAGCTGTCTGTGGACAAACGCAAGTTCCCTCGACCTGAAGTGAGGTGAGCGCCGCACCCCATAGTCACCTTTGGCTGGACTTAAGCATCCAGGGGTCCTTTACCTTTTACCTTTCCTCAGAAGTAAATTTTATTGAGTTGTGTGGGACATACTCCTAGATAATACCATATAGGGTTGCAATCTGAGCATGCTACTCTTTTCACACATACATAGAAATAACCCTCATGGGACACACAATGGAAATTAGTTCTGTGCTGTAAGAGTGGAACCAGGTAACTCTCACATCTGTACGTTTCCCCCCTTCTCTGACCTCAAAGTTTGGAAGTTTCTTCACGCAAAGGTTTGCCTAATACTTTACTTTCTTAGTTTGTAAACATCAGTAAGTTAGAAAACTGCTTGTACAGAAATGTGTCCAGATTCATTGCAGAAACAGGACACATCCCAAAATAAAATATGTAAATAGTAGAATCCTTTCCAAAAGTGAAAATGTTATAATGGTGTTTTCCATTTCATGGCTGCTTTGGTAGCTGCATGTTAGACATTATCATATACGCACACATAAAGACAGACTAGGACTGTAACTCAAATAAGACATTATAATTGGTTAATCATATGAGTATTATTCAATTAGTCTGTTGAATTAAATTTGAATACATTTGCATATACAATTAGTCAATTCGGTTAAATTTGAATACATTTGCATAGGGCAAGGAGGAAGTTTTCTTTGTTTTTAGATCATACACAATGGAGAAGGCAGGAACCCACTGCCTTACCCTCCTTTCTTCCTGAGACCCATCCTTCAAGAAGCACCACACAAGATCAATGGCTCTTTTAGCAGAGGCATCTATTCTGCATGGTACAGGGTGATGCTTTGCAAGTGGCTTCTCTACAAAGAAGCTGCTTGCAAAGGAGCACTGTGCTGGATTGGCACCTGCATGGAACAGCTGGGCAGGCACTGATCCTGTGTAGTCAGGGTTCTCATTTGCAATTGACTTCCCTGCAGAGGGGCTGATTTCAAAGGACCACCAAGCAAGATCAACCCGCCCCCGCTCTCAGTCAGAGAGACACGATTTCTGCTGCACCATTTAGAGGAATATGAATCGGCAATTGATATTTATTGTGGACATGCATGTTTACCTATATTTATAATTTTATCTGGATACCAATGGTCTTCAGTTATACTGTCGGCATTCCAAGTAAGTTGAATTCCTCCGAGGTAATCTGAAATGGTATTCAGTGATGATGAAGTGGCATCTTTGCTATTAAAGGTTTAATGGCATTTACCTAGCAACCTCTTAGCAGCAGATATCTGTGATTATGTTCGCTGTATTCTAATTTATACAATTAAAGGAAAGCCATTTTCTCATTCCCACCTTTTTTCAGTTTCAGCGCATGATTATGAAAAGAATGGCATCTGCGCAAATATTACAAATGAGCAGCGCATACCATTAACATATTAACAAACAGGCAGCTGAAGCAGCCCTGTACCAACTGCCGGAGACGTGAGCTGCTCGCTTGAGACAGAAACCTTTTGAATCTAATCATTTAGGGCCAAACTGAAGGCTTTATGAAGCATGCCTGTGTTGCTGCCCTGGATCCCTTTGTGAGGAAGGGTGGGATAGAAATTTAATAAATAAATGGTGAAATGTATGTAATATGGAATGCAGTGTATGTGCTGAAAAAAGCAGCCCATATCAGGCTTCTCCATAATGTCCTTATGCTATGCATCCCCCCAAGCCATCGTTTCCACACGATGGGCTGCTTTTGACAAAACAACCCTTGTTAGAGAAAGAGGGAAGTTGTGTTGTACACTATGGAGAGCTTAACATGGGGCTAGTTCTGAAGGACAGAAACCCCAAACCAAATAAATAAATTCACTGCCTTTTCAGAGGTATGTCTCCCTCCCCACCATTAATATTAGGGTCCCACATGCACTGTTGTTGGGGTCCGTATACATTCTTAGCCTCATTATAATGCATCAAGTGTCTGATGATTCAGTTATAACGTTCTGAAATTTAAATCCTGGATGTCACTTGAAATCTGTTTCATAAAAACAAGTATTTCATTCCCAGTTCTTTCAAATTTTCCCACAGGTAAATGTGTCTCTGATAATTATTTTTCCATGTGGTCTCATAGGCAAATCACTTCATTTCCCTTCAGCTGAAACACAAAATAAATTAAATGTAATGATTTTGTGCTTCGTGCTGCAGCATTGCAACTAAATAGAAACTGTTGTTATAAATTATTGGGGCAGAGGGGTAGAGGCTGTGCGTAAATCTATATTTTAGAGCATTAAAGGGGGGAATATGACTGTGCCCTCTTACCAAAATTGAGAATAAATATGCAGCAATGTTGTGTTCAGCATCTGTGTTTGCATTCTTTTGTATTAGCAAGCTGGAGACAGATGGCAATGGATTCATCTGTCAGTTCCTTGCTCCATTGAAGACTGCACCATATGTATTACTCAGGGTTTATTCTCCTTCCAGAGTTTTTTTACCCTCAGAATATCATTCATTATATGCTGCTGTATTGTGCTGTAGTACTTTGTGTATCTAATATGCAAAGCTAGAACACACAGGAATAAATGTGGATCAAGTTAGCCTATTATACTGCTCTACTGACAATGGTCATCCTGGTTTCTACAGAGTATCAAGAGACATGGAATCATGGCGGTTTAGTGCTCTGATGGGTCTAGGCCAGGCATAGGCAAACTCAGACCTCCAGATGTTTTGGAACTACAACTCCCATCATCCCTGACCACTGGTCCTGTCAGCTAGGGATGTTGGGAGCTGTAGTCCAAAAACATCTGGAGGGCTGAGCTTGCCTATGCCTGTTATAGGCTCTTTTTAAGACATGTCTCTTTTTTGGCTATGTTATTGCTATAACTCTAGCCAGAAATGTTTGACAATTCAGTACAGGTAAAAAAGGTAAAGGTAAAGGACCCTGGGACGGTTAAGTCCAGTCAAAGGCAACTATGGGATTGGGGCACTCATCTCGCTTTCAGACTGAGGGAACTGGCCTTTGTCCACAGACAGCTTTCAGGGTCATGTGGCCAGCATGACTAAACCGCTTCTAGTGCAATGGAACACCGTGACGGAAACCAGAGCACACACAAACACTGTTTACCTTCCTGCTACAGCGGTACCTATTTATCTACTTGCACCGGCGTGCTTTTGCACTGCTAGGCTGGCGGGAGTTGGGATAGAGCAATGAGAGCTCACCCTGTCACAGGGATTCAAACTGCTGACCTTCTGATCAGCACGCCCAAGAGGCTCAGTGGTTTAGACCACAGCGCCACCCACATCCCCTCAATACAACTGAGGGTTACGTTCTATGTTTGCGAAGGAGCAAGTCTGGTGATTGGATCCCTAAGTCCTGTTAAATTAATTGAGAAATCCAGAAAACTAAGTAGAAACACATATTATCTGTACACTCTTGGGTTGATTGAGTATAATTTTACAATATGAAATATATGAGTCCCTGCAAAGTAATTAAACTGTGATCATATTATTGGTTTTCTTCACTGAAGCAGTGAGAAACTTGTGACCATTCAGAGATGCTGCTGGACACCATTTCCCATCAGCCCTGGCCAATATGAAAAATGGCCACGATGATGGGACTTGTAGTCCAGCATCTGGAGGGCAACATGTTCTCCACTCCTGCAATATTCTTTAGTTGTTGTGGTTACTGATTTTTAAAAAGCTTAAACACACATACATACAACAGCAGTGTAGAATCTTATTACACTATTAAGTATATTCAGTGCTATTTTTTGTTAGAAAAAGAGGTGCCGGAACCCACCATAAACACCTCCCTTGTTCTCTTATAATGACAATTGTGCCCACCTATCACAGTCTAGTTCATGGGCAATCAAAGTCCCGGCAGGGGATGTCAGGACTGGGGGCAAGAGGGTGGGGTGTGAGAAGGATCGGGGGTCCAGAAGCCAGGAGTCAGGAAGCCAAGAGTCTGAGGGTCAGAGAGCCGGGAGTCAAGAAGCCAGGGGTCCAAGGATCAAGAAGCAAGAAGTCAAGGAGTCAAGGGTCTGAGGATCAAGAAGCAGGGAGTCAAGAAGCCAAGCTTCAAGAATCAGGAAGCAAGAAGCCAAACACAGCAAAGCAGGGAGCATGTTGCTGTGGCAAAGAGCCGAAGGGAAATGCTGACCTTATATCCCTTCCCAGCTCTTGCCACCAGGTGCTGTGAGTTACCAATCGGCCTCACCTGTGAGGCCGCGCCTTGCCTCTTCAGAACAAACTTAAGAATGCCCCAGTTCTGCAAAGTGCTATTGGTCACAGGGCCTGGCTCCTGCACCCACACCTGACACCACCTGAGAGGTGCTCCAGTGAGTTCCAGCTGAAAAAAAGCCATGAGTATATTCTACTTCAGGGGTCAGCAACCTTTTTCAGCCATGAGCCAGTCCACTGTCCCTCAGACCATGTGGTGGGCCAGACTATATTTTTGGGGGTGGGGGGAATGAACAAATTCCTATGCTCCACAAATAACCCAGAGATGCATTTTAAATAAAAACACACATTCTACCCATGTAAAAACACCAGGCAGGTCCCACAAATAACCCAGAGATGCATTTTAAATAAAAGGACACATTCTGCAGGCCGGATTGAGAAGGTGATTGGGCCGCATCCAGCCCCCAGGCCTTAGGTTGCCTACACCTGTTCTACTTCTTTGTTTACTGTTGTGTTTTAATGTATTTGATGACAATTTGATTTTAAGTTGTTGTAAATCTCCCTCAATAGTGTATAAGTACATAATATGTAATGTTTCTTGCTAACTGGTTTCGCTTCATATAGCGTATAGAATTTAAGGAGCATTATAAAGTGGCACTTTTATGTAGAATGGCTTCTTTATCTGGCATGAATCTGATGTCCAAAATAAGTGTGTACACAGTATTTTTGGAGAGCACTGAATGTGAGAAAGAAAATACCTTCTGGTATCTAAAAACTAACTTTCTGAGTAGGTTGTGTGGTGAAATGCCTTTGTTATAGCAAAAGGATTTAAAATGCCAGAAGAGCAGAACATTGGTTCATATGGACTTTTCTTCTTCCATATGAATTGCCAAAGTGGAAGCAAACCGTTGTAATTCTTTGCACAGCTCCCACACATACACCTACACAGATGATCACTTGACTTTCAAACTAACAATAGATGTGTTTGTAAAGCTATCACCATCTGCAGAATGAAACTGCATTTTTGATGCAGAAGCATTCTTTGGCAAGGAAGGAAGCATTGAAAAATAATAATTATCCTCCACCTGAAACAAAACCTCAGTAAGTGAAGAGTATGCCTTAATGGTGGTTGATTCCCCCTGGGGGCAAGAGCTGTACACTACTATTATGGTTGATGCTTACGTTGTCATAAAAGATTCATTCTAAAAAGATATTCTTATGAAAAAGGTTTCAAAAGCAGGCTTTGAGGCACATTGTGAATCAAAGATATGAAAATATTAATTGAACAGATTAATTATATTGCCGTGCCAGAGTATTCTACAATTCATTTAATAACCAATTAATGGCTTCATAATCAATAAATTATAGAAATGAAATTAAGTGAAGATGTTTATCGTTCACTGCTCTTCATGGGATCTGACAGCCTTCTGGGTGCTGATTCCACAATCTCCTGCCCTTCCATTTGTTTGTTGGACTTCTCAAAAGAATGCTAAATTTATTTATTACATAGGATAGACACTGTCCTTATGCAATGTGTTCAACAAATTGGCTACCAGAAATGTGATTGCTGGCATATGATGATTCTTGAAACAATCATATTTAGATGAAAGCATCTATTGGACAGTGGCCATAGAATCAAGATCATCAAGTGAAACCAATAAATGGTTGTATATCACCTAGAGAACAAGACTAATAATTAATAGATGCAAATGAAGAACAACAACAACATATCTCTTTTTTTAAAAAAAAATTTATTGGTTTTTCACATTTTATAAAGACATAACACACACAAAAAAGACAAAGACAAAAACATGTATAATTTCGAAAATCTTACTTTCTTAACCTTGTTCCTTGACTTCCCCCCACCCCCCTTCATACATCCCAATTCCCATAATTATGTCAGCAAGTTATTATTTCTCCTTCTTACCATATTAATATTACATCTTTTATGAAAAATTAAGTTCTTTCCTAAGTTGGACTCAAGTTCCCTTCCATCGATTACCCAATTTATATTAAATATAAATCATACTAACTAAACCCAAACGTCATGAGTGTTTTTGAAACTCTGTTTTCCCCTCCCTCCCATCCCCGGTTTCCGTCCCTTCCCAAATACATGTCCACCATAACAGTTCTTAGCCTGGATTCCTCACATCCGAGGCCTTCAAACCTTCAAACCTTCAGTCCCACTCCGCCGGTTTTGTTGGTAGACCTTTATGTTGGTCTTCGAATCTCGAAGGAGTTCTGCCCCAATCAAACCAGGTTTTCTTCCCACAAGGATGCTTAAAGACAACTGCTGCAAAAGTTCCACCAACCCTTCATATTCAAAGTGGAGGCCCACCGAGTCACCAAGTCCGCAGGCATCCGCGCCTGCGGTTTCTGAGGGTCTCCGTGTCGCCGTCGCGGCAAGACCCGTCTCCAGCGGAGCCGATTCCCTCCGGAGCTCGGAGGGAATCCGCCATTAGCTGATCGCGCCAACCCGGAATTCAACAACAACATATCTCATCCTACCCCACCCTCTTCCATGCAATACATGCATGCATAAATACAACCACCATTTAAATTTAAATGGCTGTTTCAAAGGTGAGTCTTCCCTCATAGCTGTTCACATGCATTTGTAACCCATTCAGAATTCCTATTTTCAAACAGAAGTGAGGTAAAAAATAAAGTAAATGACAACACAATCCTACTTGCATTTACTCCCAAGTAGGTAAAAGGTAAAGATAAAGGACCCCTGGACAGTTATGTCCAGTCAAAGGTGACTATGGGGTTGCAGCTCTCATCTCGCTTTCAGATTGAGGGAGCCTGTGTTTGTCTACAGGCAGCTTTCCGGGTCATGTGGCCAGCAGGACTAAACCACTTCTGGTGCAATGGAACACTGTGATGAAAACCAGAGTGCACGGAAACGCCGTTTACCTTCCCACCACAGCGGTACCTATTTATCTACTTGCACTGGTGTGCTTTTGAACTGCTTGGTTGGCAGAAGCTGGGACAGAGCAACAGGAGCTCATCCCATCGTGCAGATTCGAACTGCCGACCTTCTGATCGGCAAGCCCAAGAGGCTCAGTAGTTTAGACCACAGCGCCACCCGTGTCCCAAGTAAGTCCTGGGCAAAGGATCAAGTAAGTCCTGTCACCTCTCCAGTTTCTCTTCCTTGGCTCCATCCTCTAAATGCAGAGAGAGAGAAGGCAAAGTTGGTAGCTTATTCTATTATTCTATTACCACTGCTTGATCCTGTCAGGGTAGGCTGGCAGGCAGGCAGGTTGGCCAGTATCAGGTGATGCTCCTAGTGCCTCCAAAAGATGTAGGGATGGAGTTACAATGTGATATCCTGGCAGCCAAACAAGTTTATTGAATAGTGCCAACTGGCAGTAGCAGGGTGAGAAATGAGAACAGTGGTACTGATGCTACCAGCTTCTCCTCTTAGCTCTTGGCCTTTACTTACTTACTTACTTAAATAGAGTCGCACTGGTATTAGTCATGGTGGGCCATCTCTAACTCTATCACTTGCCTGCCCATGCCATGTGCTTGTTTTGGGCCTGAAAAGATGTATATGATACCCGTGTCTGCATTTTATATCCATCTACTTCCTGTGAAACAGCTATTTTTTTGCTTAATAACATAACAGGTGCATATAATGATTTGAAATAGAATAAAAAATCTTATTACCAAGCTTCTTTGATTTGACATTTGGACAATCCTTTTGCATTTCATGTAAAAGTTTCTTGGGTGAAAATCAATGTTCATAAATAATATCTTAATAATGCCAGTAGACAGTATCCCTCTTGTGGTATATTAAAAATAAATTTGCTAAATTGCAAAATATGTCTTTGGTTCTCAACTAGCCAATTCAGTTTCCAATTATGTGTCCAAGCACCGACATCAAGGACAAATTTTCCAGAAGAGCAGGGACTTTTCATAACATCAAAACTATATTTCTCTCCCTCCCCTTGTATTGTTATCCATTAGATATAATCAGTGCAATTTAATAAAGATGATGCCAGTTTACTGAAAGCTCTGTGTTATTGAAGTAGTGAGCAGAAAGCAAATGCCTAAATCGAGTGAGGAAATAAAAGAATTTATATTTTTGGCTCCCACCGTTTGCTCAAAAAATGCTTAATACAGAAGATGAAGCCATTATGTATATATTACAGAAGGAACGTTGTATCCCTTTTGTGGTAGTCTTTTATTCACCATCACCTTTCTATTAGGAAAGTTGTCCTTTTGGTAGCCAATTCACAATGATTTGAGAAAACCATCACCATCCTCTATTCATTCTTTTCTACCAGGCTCCAAAGCTACACAAATTACCTGTAAAAGCTACCTGAAAACCACCTATCATGGTTCCTGGAACACATTGTTGTGAATTCAATTGCTGAATCACCTGTACTTATCTTAGGGAAACTGTTGCCTTTAAACGCACAATGACTGGTGAGACCTATTACTTGAAATAGAATGTCACCTGTCTATCAATGCAAAATATGCTATAGAATACAACTGCCCTGGGTGTCGCATGAAATATGGGAGAACAATTACAGAATGCCCCATACTCATTTTACGAGGCCATGTTATTGACCATAAAACACAGAAGTATACAGCACAACCAAGAGTTTCTCTCCAGAATATCTAAGCGGTCAGGCAAGGTAAGGCATTCCTGAAGGTAATCTAGTCCCCAAGTTGCCAATAGCATTATTTAATCTTTCCCTCAGTTTAACTCTGTTCTGTAAATCCCTCATCTATGTACACACAAACATATTCCTAGCCTAACCCCCTAGAAATCTAAGGTGGAAGTTCTATATACAAAAATAAATACCGGTAAATGCTTATACTGCGTATAATCACGATATAGCTGATATGTTAAAGCCTCAACTCAAATTCCACTGTTGAATTAACCTCAGATGCCAAAAACCAGTGTAAATAAAAATATACTGCAGTGATTTTGAAAGCCAAATTGACCTTTAAAATGAAACTATTTCCAAATGTATTTTTAAACAAGGTCAAAAGCCAATTCCCAAAGGGTTTGTGTCCTCTTGGTCCTTCTTAGAATCATAGAATCATAGAGTTGGAATAGACCACAAGGGCCATCGAGTCCAACCCCCTGCCAAGCAGGAAACACCACCAGAGCACTCCTGACAGTTTACCAGTCATCTTCAAGCATACAGAGTTACCAGAGTTAGGATAAAGTGTTTCTGAGGATTGGGATAGGAGGGGAGGCAAGCAAAATGGCAGTAGTGGGTCAACCAGAAAAGAAGACCCAATGAGAACATCTTGCCCAAGGGCCCCTGAAACACTGCAGGGGTGGGAAGAAAGAACTGTGAAAGCAATGAGCTTTTAGAAATTTTAGGCATTTTATGGGAAGGTCATTGAAAAGTAACAAAGTATAGGCTGGATACTTACTGACAGCATTTTTAAAGGTGTAGGATGGGAATCTGTGGACCTTCAGATATTGTTGAGCTCCCATCAGTCCCAAGCCAGTATGGCCCACAGTTAGGAATGACACCATCTGGTGGGCCACAAGATCCCTGTCCTATATTGTACTTACTGATCCAGGATCCCTGCATTGTACTTACTGCAATCATGAAGTAGAGGTTATAGTTGCAGCACTGTGTAACCCTCTTTAATAGCATCAGGTTCCTGCACTCTGCAAGATGAATAGCTGGTTAAAATATCTAGGCTGCAGCTTCTGCCATTTAAACCCAAATACAAATCCCCTTCTGTGAACTCTGTGCAATAGGTTTTGCTTTATTATTAAAATATGTGATGGATCAACTAATAATAAAACGGCCTCATGGCTCTATTGCTGCAAAACAATTCATAAAATAGAATCCAGAGTCATTATTATACAGATGGGCTATGTGACATCATGCCAATGCAATTTAAAATTGCAATGAGCCATCCTCTTGGGTGCATGACAATCGCCTACAAGCATTAAAGTATGTATCAAAACATCCTCCTTCATTGCTACTACAGCATTCTCCAACAGCCCATTTTTTGTTGTTGTTGTTTTTTTGTAGATTTTCTGTTTATTTATTTATATATTTATAGACTGCACTTTCATAGCTGAAGGCAATGTACAAGATAAAAAACATAAAGCTACAATGAGATCAATAAACACTGATGGTGCATATCTATTGGGGCGGTTTATAAAAAAAAATATTGTTTTTAAAAAATGCCCACTCCAAAGATCTTACTAGGGGTTATATAGCTATATCTGAAATTTCATGCATATCAGTTAATATCTTGACCCTGCTCCACTGAATTGAAATTTCAGCCTTCACGACATAGGAAAATGGCCAAGTAAACAGCTATTTTTGTGGAGGAGGCTCAAGATATTAACTGATATGCATGAAAGTTTTTTTTATGAACCACCCTACTGAACACCCAATGCTTTTCAGTGGAGCAGGGTCAAGATGCTCCAATGATAATCAATTCCAGTTAAGATCCAAAAGCCAGGACAATCCCCTGCCTCTTTAACCTGCAGGATTCAACCTCCTCTTTAACCTGCACCTATACTATGGTACAAACTGAATGCCACCTGGGAAGGGGCTACATAAGTGGGTGCCATCACTGAGAATGCCCTGTCCCACATCACTACTCTGCTAACCAGCAGATGTGACTGAGAGCAGGACTGTCATAATGCACAGGTTGGATGGTACTGGAGTAAGAACTCCTTTAAGTGCATGGGTCCCAAGTTGTTCAAACATGACATTGCATACTCCTGTACAAAAGACAGATCCCTACCATCTAAACAGGCAGTAACACAAACCAATCTATATACAAAGATGAATTGTGACATTTGCTGAAAAGAATTTGTGGTTAGCAATCATAGCGTGCAATGTCTGTTACCCCTCACCCAGAAAACCTATTGCAATTAGATTTATTAGATAAGTGAAAGGATTTCACTTTCAGTGGCAAAAGATTAGAATCATGGGCAATCCTTTTTACAGCAGATTTGTCATAAATGAGGGTGGCAGGGAGTCATATGTACTTGAGATCCCAAAATCAGTCTAGCGGCAGCAAGCTATTTCAATAAAATCCATAAGGTGCTTCTAGGAAAATTTGTCTTCTCATAATACTTTTCTTTCTTTCAGTAAAAATCTCTCTCTTGTTGTACTTCGTGAAACATAGAGATTATGTAGCATGCCTCAAATGTCAAATGCCTGTCTATTGTCATTGTAAAGCACCTCTCTAATCACATAGATCAGATCTCTGACAGTTCTCTACCTCTAGTTCTCTGAGTGCCCTGTAGCTCCTCCTTTTAATGGCTGTGCTTCTCTAGCTAAGATTCACCTGCCATTTCAGATAGAAATAAACCCATTTTGTAAGGTCTTACAGCTTGGCTACTTGTAATCATATTGCTCTGAACCTTGATGTACTACATCCACTTAAAAAACTAAGATAATGTCTGGTATCTGTTAAGCTCTTTGGAGATGTGGAATTAGAAAACTGTAATAACAGTTTTCCAAGATTTAGCTGATTCTTTTCCAATAATGCTATAATTTTTAAAAGGAACTCGTTTTACAGCAACACTAAGCCCCATTTTTGTTTCTAAGAGTTGGGAAGAAGAAATATGCCAAGTTATTTATATATTCAAGTGAATAGGTCACAGTGTACCATCAGCATCGTTATAAAACCAACCTTTCTCATGCTGTGTTATGTGACTATGCATAGGAATTTACAGTGCTTCCTGCCTTAATTATAGAAATACCACAAATAGTCTGAACAACTGAAATGTGGTGCAGTAAATGATGTCTTTAATTAAGCAATATATGTACAGTAGTTAAGTTTCACCAGTATTGATTTTAGCTGCGGTGGCACTGTAAACATTTCCGTGTACTGGGGAGCCGCAGTCCTTGGTTGGGAGCTTTCCTTAAGCTCATATGAAAGCTGACTTTTAAATTAGGCATGTGCAAATAAGTAACTTAAATGAAATTGCAGAGGTGGGAGTCACTTCAAGACATTTTGCCATCTGAAGTGGAGCCTGAATGCTTCCCTCTGCTCCACCACTTTGAGACAGTACAGTGGTACCTCGGGTTAAGAACTTAATTCATTCTGGAGGTCCATACTTAACCTGAAACTGTTCTTAACCTGAGGTACCACTTTAGCTAATGGGGCCTCCCGCTGCTGTTCTCATCATGAAGTAAAGTTCTTAACCCGAGGTACTATTTCTGGGTTAGCGGAGTCTGTAACCTGAAGCGTCTGTAACCTGAAGCGTCTGTAACCTGAGGTACCACTTTACTTTAGAAAGTCCTGCTGCACCATTAAAAAACCCACAATTTCTGCTTTCACCCATCCCTTCTGCATGGCAGAGCTGATTCAGAGTGGGAAACTGAGCCAGAACGTCGGCTCAAAACAGTAAAATACACCACCCTTCTCTGCGCTTGTCTGGTTACAATGGCTTCCTGCTGGCCTCCTGCTACTTCCTTCCCACACTGGGTGGGGCAGATCCTCCCCCATCCACAAGCCACGGGTAGGGGAGCAATAATCTGTGCAATCATGGAAACTGATTTAAAATCTCATCCAGACTTTGGCAGACTTTATGACACTGAAGGAGACCTATTATAAATTGAAGTGGAATGTAGAACAGGAAGGGGGCAACAGATCCAAGATCATTCTCCACGGAAATTGCTAGCAAAGTGCTTGCCACTGCTAGACTTCTTGACTCAGGATCTCCCCAGGCTGGATTACCTTGTATCAGTGGATATTTTTCAAGAACCATGCCCATATTTACCCATTTGAATGTGTTTGCTTTGTTAGGGTCAGTTGCTGTTATCTTCTGCATGGGGATTTTATTTATGCTGCGAATTTACAGGCAAGTTCTTTGCAGGCATTACATAAACACTTTGCAGTGCAAGCCTCTATGTATCTACTCAGAAGCAAGCCCCATTGAATTCAATGATACTTACTTCCCAGTAAGTGCTACAGTCTTGCAGTCTATCATTTAGCATAAACTTGTACCCCAAGGGATTGACTTCAGACAACTCTTCACTTATTTTCTTCAGCAGTGTTGCTTTAGGTACTTCAAAAGTGCCCTAATCCTGTGCCAGGCTATATAAATATCTATCCAGTGGCTTCCTAGTGGCACAGTTTAATTTGACTTTTCCATTTGTCATATTATTCTTGTACAGTTTCAGTTAGAATTGTAATTGCCTTGAGGAATGTTCAAGTCCTTAAAGTCCTGTCCCCCCATCCCCCCCAAAAATTATATGGATTCATATAATAAAGGACATGTTGTTCACCAATTTAAAAAATGCATTATATGTGTTTTGTGCTCTTATTGTTCAATTTTGAAACATTCTGATCTCTTTTTATATGCCTATTTCTGTTATATGTCTCCTCTGCACCTTACAAGTGCATTACATAGTTTAGCTATTCTGTGAGCAAGTGAGCTACTCTCATTTACATGTTAATTAAGTTCTTTAAAAATGGAAGCTGTCCGTTTTGCATATGAATGTGCTAATGAACCATCTATCCTGGAAGGTGTAGTATGTTCCTTACTAACAATAGGAACAGCATGGCACAACAATTGAAATGCAGGCCAAAATTGTTTTCAGCTGTCCAGAAAACCCTCACAGAAAGAATCTATAAGCCATCAGCCAGAAAATGCGCATTAATTAAAATGTTCATTACAACAAAAGCAAAGCAAAGTCTTAATGCAAACATAATGTCAAGAATTCAGCAAATTGGAATTTCTGTTTTCTTTTTAATGAGTGATTAAATTGCGAATCCATCAGTACCTGTGCTCCCCTTTAGGTATGACTTTTAATTAATAATGTTAGATTACATGCCTGCTTTGGGTTTAAGGTATGTGTCCCCAAAAGCTCCTGTTCTGCTTACAAGCTTGTATCCCAGTAAGTAATATACAGCGTAGGTACACAGACTCATGCAGGTCTATGGTATTGCCCAACTGACTAAAGGCTTATGTCAACAAATTGGGGAGGTGCAATGTTCAGTGATTCCTCCTTGTTGTTGTTGTTTAGTCGCTTAGTTGTGTCCGACTCTTCGTGACTCCATGGACCAGAGCACGCCAGGCACTCCTGTCTTCCACTGCCTCCTACAGTTTGGTCAAACTCATGCTGGTAGCTTCGAGAACACTGTCCAACCATCTCGTCCTCTGTCATCCCCTTCTCCTTGTGCCCTCAATCTTTCCCAACATCAGGGTCTTTTCTAGGGAGTCGTCTCTTCTCATGAGGTGGCCAAAGTATTGGAGCCTCAGCTTCACGATCTGTCCTTCCAGTGAGCACTCAGGGCTGATTTTCTTAAGAACGGATAGGTTTGATCTTCTTGCAGTCCATGGGACTCTCAAGAGTCTTCTCCAGCGCCATAACTCCTTGTACTTGTCCCCTAAGTCTGCTCTGGAGGATTTCGAGGTATTTCTGAGAATTGTTTAACTCCCTAAGTCACCATTCCATTGAACATAACCCATTGGACATACCCCATTGATTCCAAGGGGTCTACTCGGAGCATTACTTAGTTGAAAAGAATTGAGATCCAGATTCAACTAACTTGGCAAGCCAGCAGTAGCCAGTGCAAGGGTTCCTGCATGAAAATGGGGATTTCCCCACCCTCCTCTTCCCATAGCTCTCCCAAATCCACTCTGGAGAGTCAGAAGAAGTCCCAGAACATACAGGAAAGGGGGGGGGATTTCATCTGGCAAGCTCAGAAGAGCACGGTTGAATTCCTCCTATGCAGTTCATTTAACGTTGATAATTCCAACTTGTATCATTTCTTCAAAAAATAATAAATGTTTTTATTTGCACTGCTACTTTACAAAAAGTTGGAAAAGAAGTATTACACTGGAGCTTCCATTGCAGATGCCATACAGTCACACACCTACAGAATTACTGCTTGCGTCTAACATTTGCAGGGCTGTCTCTCACCAGTTCCACCTGGTCCAAAGGTTACCCTTCTTCCTATCTGTTGAGGGCATGGTCATTGTCGTTATGTCTGTTGCTTCAAGGTAAGACAGGTAGATAAATAAATAAAGAAATGGCATCACAAAAAGGTCTTACCTGATAATTCACGTTGGTTATTTTAGACATGCACTGAACAACCAAGAGGAAAATATTTGCAAATGTAGTCATCACATCCACTTTTAGGTTGCCATAATGCATGTCGCTAACAAATTCCCACAACAGTTCTGAGATAAAGACAATGCAATCAGTTAAATCAATACTGGTTGGGTACCAGGCATTATGGCCAGATGCATTATTTATAAGCATTCGAATCTCATCATCTTGGTGCTCCTGGGTTGTGTGTGTAGTCACCTTGACATTCCTGCCTAAAAAGAGGTTATGACAAAAGAACAAGTTGGCATCAGTTGTGCCATTCAGTCAGATAACTTGTGTATTAGATGTGGCGAGTGGAATGCCAAGATAAATCTCAATAGAATTTGCTTTGTGGGGGGATTTTGACTTTAGCCCATCTGCTTCAGAATGTATGCTAGTGAGGAAATGTTATTAGATAATCCGAGAGAAGTTGCCTTGTATGTGGTGTTCTCTTGTTTTGATGAAGTGGCAGATTGCTTCTAGAGAAACAGGGAAAGCTTTTGAATAGTAATGGCTTCAATCATGGAAAACTGATAGTGAGGACATTTGGCAAATCTCAAGAATACAAACAAAGCAGTCTTTAAGGAGAAGCAATAAAGAGACATTCTGTTTCGATTAAATGGAAATGATGGATGTCAGTACAGTCTTGGGTTTTATCAATTTACGTGCTTAAGTTCAGCATACTGAAGTTCAGTAAAGGTAAAGGTTTATTTTAGAAGTCGAGAGTAGTTCTGTGACAAACATTTCTTCCACTTCCTTCACCATTCTTGATCAATTAATGAAAAACATGGCATTCAAAATTATCAAAGGGATGAGAAAATTGAATTGACATTCTCATGATTTTTCTTTTTCAATAATTGGGAGGTTTTGTTTTTTCTCTCACTATGCATATTTCTGGTGGTCTATAGCTTCCATTTTTGCAACATGTTATATATGGGGCTGCTTCTGAAGATGCCTAGGAAACTGCAGCTGGTGCAGATGTCACGGGTGAAATCCCAGAGAGTTCACTACTTTCTGGGTGAGACAATCATTTGAGAGAGGATTCTACATTTTCTTCTCTCTTTTTCTCCCTGCTTTTGTTTTTATTTAGATTAGTTTCCTTTATCTTATTGTATTATGAAAAAGCTTTAATAGTGTGTTGATCGAGGGAAGGAATAGTCCCTCTCTGTTCTGCCTTGGTCAGACCACACCTGGAGTACCGTGTTCAGTTCTGGGCATCACAATTTAAGAAGGATATTGACAAGCTGAAATGTGTTTAGAGCAGGGTAACCAAAACGATAAACAGTCTGGAAACCAAGCTTTATAAGGAACAGTTGAGGGAATTTGGTATGTTTAGCCTGGTAAAGAGGAGACTAAGATGATAGTCACCTTCAAATATCTAAGGGAAGATGGAGCAAGCTTGTTTTCTTCTGCTCTGGAGGCTAGGACCTGAACCAATGGCTTCAAGCTATGTGAAAGGAGATTCTGACTAAACATCATGAAGACGTGTCTGAAAGCAAGAGCTGTTTGACAGTGGAACAGACTCCCATGAGAGGTGGTGGACTCTCATTCCTTCTGTGGAGGTTTTTAAGCAAAGGCTGAATGGTCATCCGTAATGTATGATATAACTGAGATTCTTGTATTGCAGGGGTAGGATCCCTTCCTACTCTACAGTTCTCTGATTCCTGGGTGCTGGCACTTCCTGAACTCCATTGTGCCTTTGCCTAGGCTTTCCTGTCAATGCAAGAAACTGGGAAGGCTGTCTGCTGTGCTCATGACAGTCCCCCTCCCCAAGCGAAGTCTTTTTGCTTTTAAAAAATCACTCTGGACACACACACACACACACACCAGTGAACCAGTTTCCATGGCTTCCTGTGCTTCAATTAAATATGTACTGAGCCAACTTCTCCCATGGGGCTTTTTTGGCTCAGAAAGTGTGGGCAGCCAGGGAGGCTGCAAAGCATTGGAAAGAAGAAACATACAAATGATTTCAGCCTTCTAGCAACAATAAGGTAAGCTCAGTTCCAAGACCACTGAAATTCTAAAAGAAGAAGAAGTAGAAGTAAAGTTTCCTGCAAAGGTGGCAGAAAAACTAATGCCTTTTAACAGCAAAAGAAACTTTCAAGACATTTGAGGACAGGTTTCAATTTGAGAGACCTTTCAGCTGATGTGCCTGAATTCCATATTCAGAACCAAAAGTTCTGGACATGGAAGAAACAGCACTCAAGCCAATATTATGGTGACAGGGGCATTTAACTGAATACTTTGGAATATTCGCCTACATTTTATGGTCATACTTCTTACTTCTTGTATAACACTGGGAGGATTAGGACTGAGTACCCAGGGATACTTGCCTATATCTTATAGCCACATATCTTACTTTCTGAGGAAGTCTTGAAATTTGTAGTGTACTTCTCTTTAAACAGAATCACACCCCGCACCCTCCAGCAATATATGAAGTCACCTCTGCAACCAAGAGCTGCTCATGCAAAAGTTTTTTTCATCTGTATGAAGCACCCGCAACCTTGCTGGTAGCTCCACATGCTACTGAAGGAGTTTGCACAAGGTAGCTGGATGTATGAATGCAAACCTCTTCTTGATGTATTTCCCTTCTCTCCTTTTCTTATGGGGCAGGTGGATGGGTAAATAAAGGAGCAATCACATGCTGACTTCTTTTGAGTAGCATGAGGAATAAATAGTAGGCTAACTACACTGCTTCCATGCCCCAAACCTACCATTTCATCTGATTAGTGTGAGCATTTGTTGCATATGTATTAATTCCTTTCAGAATTTCAGGTGGGTTGATAATGCAGACTAATTAAAGGATAACACAAGAGAGCTGATTGAAAGATGTCTCTTCTTCCTTTTGTTCTAAATGATATTCCATTTAAGAGGCAATGCTGCTGAGCAGTTTTCTAAAGAAGATCATCTCCTTAAAGCATTGTCTTCTCTGATATGAGGGTGTGGGAAGCGACCTTTTCTCTCTCTGGAAAGCATTTAAATGCTTATTTAATGAAGCAACATACCCCAAATCTACTGAAAAACAGTTTACAGTGCATTTTTCCAAATTTCACCTTCTCTTTGTTTTTTGGGTAGATGTGGAGGAGTATACATTTTAAATGCATTTCAACTGTTTCTCATCAGGATTTCCCCCCCCCCCTTCCTTTATTTGCTTCTCTTTGATGTCCTCTTCCTATCTTTTGACTGCTTATGTGTTCAGCAGAAGAATGGGGAATATCTGAGACTTTGCACAATCACCATATGAGCATATATGATTAATGGCCAATCCAAAGACTGCCAAGCTAGAAAGCATTTGTGTAGCCCATTGCAGCAGAACTTTGCAAGCCATGAGGTTGATGTTCATATTTGAGGCAGGTAATAATGTGTGCACTTGCACTGCACGCTTTATTACTTATTACATTTCATATCGCACTCCTAAGCATGTTCATTCAGAAGTTCAATGGGAGTGATTGCCTCCTGAATTGGTTTAGGGCAGTGATGGCCAAAGCTGGCCCTCCAGCTGTTTTGGGACTACAAGTCCCATCCTCCCTGACCACTGGTCCTGTTAGCTGGGGATGATGGGAGTTGTAGTCCAAAAACAGCTGGAGGGCTGAGTTTGGCCATCACTGGTTTAGGGTTTTAGCCACAGGATTCAGTCTGTTTAGGATGCAATGCACAATGTGCTCCTATCCTGTTGCCTGTCTCCATTGCCCTTGGTCACTGTCTCTGTTGCCCTTGGTACCCTGCAGTACAATACCTAAGGATGAAATATTCAAATTATTTGGGTTAAAGGATTGTCATAGCAGTCAATAAGCATATGCCCAGGGAAACTGCATTGGCTGTCTTGTGTGTTGTTGTTGTTTTTAATTTGCCTCAGATTTGTGATCCTCGTATTGCTTTGCTCATTGAAAGCCCATTCACCCTTCTGAGAGTTGTTCTTCCAGGTGTTAGATTCCAACTCCCACCAACCCCAGGCTGCATGACCAATGAACAGGGATGTCAGGAGTTGTAGTCCCAACAACATGGGGGAGGGGCACAGGTTAGCACCACCGTCCTAAGGAATAGCTAGCACAAAAATTAAGCCGTAAGAGAAACATCAGTGACTAGATGTACAAGCATATGTGCATATATCTTACAGTAAACAGAATAAAATACAAGGGATCTTAATTTCGGTTGTAATCCTGTACATACCTACCTACCTACCTGGTAGCAAATTCCATTGCTGTCACAGAGGTTTACTTCAGAATTAGCAAGTATAAAAGTGCACCATCTCCGTGCAACCATATACACCAAATAGTTCTCCAATACAGTGTTTTCCAGTCCCTTTCTTTTCTTTTTCAATTTACAAAGAAAATAAGATTTTTTAAAAAATCATGCCATCTCTAAGGCTGTATATATATGAAATCTTTAAAACCCATCCAAATAACTTTTTCTTCCCTCATAGAATTCTGAGCCCTGTAGTTTACCCTTCACAGAGTTAAAATTCCCAGCAACCCCCCACAAATTATAGTGCCCAGAATTCTTTGAGGAAATAACTTCTTGAACCTGGTCTGTTATTATCTGAATTTGCTAGTTAGAATAGAAACTGTTGCTTTTCACATTTAGCTTCTTGGTGAATGGGAGAATCTCAAAGAATTTCTGAAAATGTAACTGAGATTTAAAGAGGATATATTTCTTGCCAGAGAGTAAGTCCCTTTGGATGAAATTCGACTTACTAATGAGTTGACTTGCAGAGGGTAGCACCTTGAGAAACTGGCTTGGATATTTTCCCCAATGTGTCTCCCAATTACCCACGCTGATGCATTTCCACTTGCTGTCTTGCTTGTATTTTTCTTCTTTTTTTGGCAAAGGATACTTTCAAACATTTCAGCATATCAGTGACAATTATCTCCGGAAGAGGACATGTGATTTATATTCGGGGGGTGGATATTTGACCCATCACTGTCAATTACTTTGTGGCTGCTGCATCTACCACGTTCTCATAAGACTCCAGAAGTCTCGTTGTGGAAATGTGTATGACTGGCAGCTAGTACATAGGAATGTGGGAAGTTACCTCACATCAATCAGGGCAGATTATTTTTCTTCCTTGCTGAGCAGCAGAGTTTGCAGCAGTGAGCTTTCTTGTCAACTGCTATCTGATCTTTTTAACTGCAGAGACCACAACTGAACTTGGTACCTTCTACATGCAAAGTGTGTGTGTCCTGTCACTGGACTATGATGCCTTGCAAAGCTTGATTTAGTAAACTCCCTCCCCCTTTTCTCTGTGCTGTCTGTCATGGGTGAGATTTGCTTTTTCCAAGACCAATCCTGGATTTAGAATCCCATCATACTGATGGCCAGTGCTGGATTTACGTATAAACTAAACAAACTATAGCTTAGGGCCCCACTCTCTTGCCCTCCCCCCAAATAATTAAAGGGGGGGGAAACTGGATCTACATTTCCAAAATATACGATAAAAAACAAATAAAATAAAACCTACATACAGCAATAATGTTTTGTGTTGTGTAGGCTCCTATGATGTAAGTAATGTCCCCCCAATCTTTTAAGTTAGAGCTTCATAATTATTTCACAGTTAATATACTTCTTAACTGTTTTTCACTATTAATATACTTCTTAATTGTATTTCAGTTCAACAATTACTTTGATAAAATACATATTTTGTTATGTGCAAATGACTTTAGATACCTATTAGGTCCATAAATTGCCATATAGCATATATTCAACACAAAAAACCAGCAACAATTTGTTGTTGACAAAGGACAGCTGGACATATAAAGGGCCCCATTACCTTCTGTAGCTTAGGGCCTCATCAAACCTAAATCCGGCCTTGCTGATGGCACTTCTGAATGCCCCTGTGACCCCTAACGTATTCCTGGCCACCTCTTCACCTTTCACTTATCTAACCTGTCCTGGCTGCTGCAAAAAGTGAGTAGCAGCATAGTGCAAGATTTATAGAACTGAGAGACAGAACATTTCAAGTCTGGAAAGGCTGAGTTCAGATATATTGTTGGGAAGTGTGGGAAGGTGAGTTGACAAGGGGAAATTCATACATGTGAATGTACAGCATGGAGATCCATACATTATTTCTAGTATAGGAATCAGTATCTACTTTCTAATGCCTAAATCACAAGGCAACACCCAACTAATTTTGCATCAGTGGCTGGAAACCTGTGGCTCTCCAGATGTTGGGGTATAAATCCCTTCACCCCTGACCATTGGACATGTTGGCTGGAATTCATGGAAGTTAGAATCCAAGGGCCACAGGTTTTTCCACCACTGATGCACATGCACAACGTAACTGGAAGACATAATTATCCACAGCACTTTACCCATTACCACTGTCTATATTTTACTTTCTTGGGCTCCATGATCACTGCAGATGGTGACAGCAGTCATGAAATTAAAAGACGCCTGCTTCTTGGGAGAAAAGCAATGATAAACCTAGACAGCATCTTAAAAAGTAGAGACATCACCTTGCCAACAGAGGTCCGTATAGTTAAAGCCATGGTTTTCCCAGTAGATTTGATGCTTTTGAATTATGGTGCTGGAGGAGACACTTGAGAGTCCCATGGACTGCAAGAAGATCAAACCTATCCTATTCCTATCTTAAGGAAATCAGCCCTGAGTGCTCACTGGAAGGTCAGATCCTGAAGCTGAGGCTCCAATACTTTGACCACCTCACGAGAAGAGAAGTCTCCCTGGAAAAGACCCTGATGTTGGGAAAGATGGAGAGCACAAGGAGAAGGAGACGACAGAGGACGAGATGGTTGGACAGTGTTCTCGAAGCTACCAACATGAGTTTGACCAAACTGCAGGAGGCAGTGGAAGACAGGAGTGCCTGGCATGCTCTGGTCCATGGGGTCACGAAGAGTCGGACATGACTAAACGACTAAACAAAAACAACATTTCCACTATGGCTTTCAGTTTTCCAGAGGCTTTGTGAATTGGTGGATATTTGGTTCCTCTGAGAAAAGTTTTGAGTAATTAGTTTATATCTAGATAGCTCAGTAGGTAGCCACATGAGACTAGAGCATGAGACTCTTGATCTCAGGGTTGTGGGTTTGAGCTCCATGTTGGGCAAAAGATTCCTGCATTGCAGGGGTTGGTCTAGATGGCCCTAATGCTTGCTGCCAAGTCTACAAGTCTATGATTCTATTAACTGCCTTTGAAAATGAAGGAGTAACACAACACAATAATCTTTGTGATAACCATTGAATCTGTCATCTCTCTTTCTCCTGGGATGTGCATCAGGCAAATACCGAGGCAAATAGGAGATATTTGGGTTAACAAGTAAGATAAGTCTATTCACAAGTCCTCCCGATAAACCTAATTCTCCCACTATTATGAATATTTTCTGTTTCATTTTGTTTAACAGCAAGGAAGAGAAGTAGGTAAAAAACATTCATAATACTAAAAAAAAACTCCTGCAAACAACAGGAGATGTTTAAACAAAATCCAGAGTGACTTTCTATCTTCTGCTAATTTGTAACATTTCAAGTACTCTTTTTCTCTCAAATACATAAGAAAATAAAAGAAGGCTATCTTAATGTAAGAAAAATGGGGCAGGAAACTTCCATATCCTCCTATGAACTGGAAATACAAGAAAATTCCAGGAATCTGCAATTTTATGCACACTTGTCTGGGGATAAGGTTCATTGAACTCAATGGGACTTACTTATGAGTAATGTATCATTAATAACTGGCTTGACTTAAATATCCTGTCCAATATTACTCAATAGACTTTGTCCACATGAGCAGACCCGTATATATTTTACACCTAAAATGTTAAATTTTTTATCTTAAGCCACACAAGGATGTTCTTTCAGACACTGTAATTAGAAAACTAAAATGGTCTCAGAAGCAAAGGAAAGGTCAGTGGAAAACAATACTACAGCTGCTTTCAAGATTTGAGGTTTGTCACATTGACTGTCTGGAAAAAAAAAGGTGTTGGTGTTTTCCCTTTAAAGCAAAATGCCAGATTTTGACTATTTAAGGTTGCAAAAACTATGTGAGAGTAAACCCTATTAAACTCAAAGGGGCTTGCTTCTGATGAGATGTGGAAAGGACTGTGCTGTTAGTCAGCTAAAGGAAGAAGTGGTGCAATGGAACTCGGTGAACCACAAGACAGATGGCAACCACAAAGGAAAGTATTACCATATACTGAAGCCTCGTCTGGATAGTACAAATTGATCAAATATACGCTGCAAAAGCACTCTCAGGGACAGCACTGCTACAGGCGAAATGGCATAACTCAAAGAAATTTGCTTTCCAACAGATGACATTATTAGCAAAAGATGGGAGAGGTCGCTATCAGGATAATTCATCTGAAAGTAGCCCTGATGTTGAAATGAATAGATCAAATCTCAATTGTTGTAAAAGCCCTTTTGAAAAGCTTTATAGACTGCCTCACAGTAACAAATTATCTTGGCAATCTGTAGAAACACACCCTTTCCAATCAGAGATATGCATGAGGTAGACCTGGAGCGAGAGCCTCCATTCTTAGTACTTGGAATCAAATTGTCAAGTCAATTAACCTGAATTTGGAAAGATTATTTCCTTAAAAGGATTGGAGGGGGGGCGTTACTGATAAAACTTAATTAACTTGTATGAACTAATTTGGCTCGGACTTGACTGACATTTCTTTGCCCTTGGTGTGCAAATACTTTTAAGGTTATAAACTCTCAGTTTGTATCATTCAGGTACTCAGATTCATTTCATAGTAACATTTCATATTTCATATTAACAGTGGCATATCTGGAGGGCTGGGGAGACAAACAGAGCTATGAACTATGCACTGAACAGATAAACAAAAAACTTTGTCTTAATTCTTCTTCGCATTTTGCCAATGAAGAACTCTTTGTCTTCATATATTGTATATGTACAAAAATATTGTAAACAAGTAGAAACAATGGTAGGCTTTGCCTAAACACTTGCAAGTAGTTAAAATGATAAAGTTTATGGAAGGAAATTTTAACTGAAACAATAAAAACTGATGGTATGTAATTAGGATAAAATAATAAGGATAAGAAAAAAGAGGTTCAAGTATAATTATGCAGAATATATATATATTTAATGAACCAGGAAAGGAAATGGAGGGAAGTCAGGAGGTTAAAGAGAACCTCTGAAAAGACTTTTTTAAAATTTTATTTTAGTTCTTATACTTCATGTTGGATATTATGTATTTCTCATTCTTCTTTTTTGATGGAAAATAATTGTTGAAGTTGAAATTGTAAAACCAATAAAATTTAATTACAAAAGAAGAACTCTTTGTCTTACTCCAAATGAGAGTGAACAGTTTGACATTCATCAATATGGAACCCATGTTCTTCTGATGAAAGAGGTGGGCTGTGGGTAGCAAAATTGTAAACACTTGGGAACATTTTAGTCTTTAGGTTATTCATATTCTATTTTGTAAGCATGCAAGTACTATTAGTTCCAGAACCTCCATCATAGCTGGCCATATTATGCATACATTATTGGTCCATCGCTAAACTACTGAAAGTGAATATATATGACTATATGTCTATATCAGCGGTCAGCAAACTTTTGCAGCAGGGGGCCGGTCCACTGTCCCTCAGACCTTGTGGGGGGGCAGACTATTTTTTTTGGGGGGGGGGAAATAATGAATTCCTATGGCCGACAAATAACCCAGAGATGCATTTTAAATAGCGCATGCTACTCATGTGAAAACACGCTGATTCCCGGACCGTCCGCAGGCTGGATTTAGAAGGCAATTGGGCCAGATCCGGCCCCCAGTTTGCCTACCCATGGTCTATATCCATCTCCTTATCTATAATTTTTATTTGTTTTTTAAACCACAGCATCTGTCACAAAATAAACAAGTAAAGTGAATATAGGAATATTAAGTCTGAGACGTTCTGTAAGCAAGGCAGTAAGCATTTTCACTCATCCACCAAGTCTTTGCTACAACCTGCCTTATGCCTCTGCCCAAACAGCTATGTCAGCCGAACTGTTTCCTGTACCTTCCTTATTCTGATTGGACATCTTTGCGACTACATCAAATAGATGCCTCTCCAACTTTGTACCTACATTGTTTCCCTTCCATCTGCCAGAGTCCTAAATGATGTGGGAAACTTACACAGATAGACAAGACTCAGGTTCCAAAGTTATCCTTTGGCGTGTGAGGGTCTGGGAGGATCCATATGACATTGGCTAAATGCATGGTTCCGTAAGCTCTTTGTGTGAGTAGTGCATGGAAGGGCTTGTGCCAGGCCATATCAAGGCACCTAGAGGACAGCTGACCACCACACACATTGGCACTCTGAGGAGAGATCTATGCATACTACAAGAAATCTGAGCTGAAGAGCATCATATATAATTAAAACAACAAAAAGCAACAAGAATAACAACAGAAAACATTTCTTCTAACGCAGTCAGAACAAAACAATTAGCAGCTAAATTAAAAGCCTGCTAAAAGAGAAAAAAACATAAGTTTTATTTAAAAGCACAGTAAAGCAGCAAAGGCCCTATTGGGTGTTTTCAGTTGTTAGCCATATTGAGTATCTTGAGGTATAAAGACAGGTTACAAATGTCTGAAAATAAATACAAATAAAATTGGGAATGTCCAGTCAAAAAAGATAGCCCCAAAATAAACCCACACAGTCAGCATAATCTGTAATCTTCCACAACCTTCTATAACTGAAAATTTGAAAGGGCTGGCTTTTTCGGAGCAAACAAGAAATATTACACACACACACACACACACACACACACACACTCACATGTCAGTTTTCTTTTGATTGACAAGTGAGACAGATTCTTGTCAAACTGAAATACGTCTGCTTCTCCAGATGGATGTGGGAAAAAGAAAGAAGGAAGAAGGGGGAGTGGAAGAAGGCGTTCCAAGGACAAATGTAGGAAGCAGTGTGGGAAGCTGCTTTTATTTTTATCCAGCACACAAAAGTACATGAACGTGCACTGTGCCGGGGGGAGATTAAATTATGTTCGGAAATGTATGAATCTGGAGGGCCACACCAAAGGGTCTCTCTCTCCCCCCCCCCAATATATTCAGCTGCCTTTCTGAACACATACATTCATCATGACTTGCCAGACATCACAACTAAATTTATATATGGTTATGTTGGCTGATGGGCGACATCTTTTGGATAGGAAAAGGCTTTTGCAGAGTATGCTAATTAGATATGGGAGGATGTCTTTCCATCAGCAATACAATTTGTATGCTAAGGCAAACAGGCATGTTGAACTTCAGGCACTTGGTGAAGGCTTTAATTCAGCAGGCATTTTAAGTAAGCTTTACTGATTTTATAGTTAATTTTAACTGATTTTATCTTCTGTATCTCTTTTGCAACCTCATTGTACAACACTAAGTGGTATAGAAAGGGTTGATATGAACAAAATGAACAATAATGAAATAATATTTAAGGTAGAAATGCTTTAGATACTGTATACCACCATTCAGATGGAAATTCTGTAAAAGAAACCACAAAGAGTTTAGTTTTTGTTATTGCTTTATTATATTGGAAAGCAAATGTTCTTGGAATATGATCCAATTTGGTTACATGTCTTATGAGCAAAGGCCCTTAGACGCTCTTGTTACATGCAGTGAAACAAAGCATGTCGGTGTCAGAACGAATATAGAATTACAATATTTACAGCTGGAGTCAATTGGTTCATTGTTTTATATGAAGGAAGAATGGAACTGATGAAGAGAAAAATATCTCTGTAGTTGACAAAATTGCTCGTGAGATACATTATTTTAACAATTCTTCTGAGCTCAATGGTGCTATAGAGCATTAAACATTTTTAAAGTGTTTCAAGGTCCAGTGTGGTATAAAATATTCAACATCCTTCCAATTCGCCAAAAATATTCCACTAAAATTAGAGTTCTATATATCTCTAAAATAATTGGCAAGATCAGCTTTTTAGTGGAAAGCAAAAGGGCTAGGAGATTTAATAATGCCATCATTGATCTTTGCATATGTGAGTAATCCTCCTTGGAAATGAGGCTGTTAATGCAGAAATGAGTTCCTTTTCCTGGGTATATGTAGATTAATGACAAAATGCTTTCTCACAAAGAATTTCCTGTAACACAGAAACTAATCCATTTAATATAAAAGGATTAATAATAAGTTGAGAACTGGTTCGAGATTAATTTGGCTACATTTGACTGTTAAGTAATCACCAACCTGCCAATGATGCTTTTATTTTTTCTATACAGTATGTGTAGGTACAAAGTTATCTTTTTGTCACTGTGTCAAAACTGCTTGCACGGGAATTTTTAATTGTGTAGTGTAGTCATTTCTATCATTATTTACTCCCTCTTTAAGTTATTTTGACAGTAATTATTTTTACTTATTTCATGGTTGCGTGACCATTTTGGGTTTTATTTTATATCCTACTCTGCTGTCTAATTGAACTTCTAATGTATTTTAATAAACAATAAATGACTGCTAAGATTATGAGAGTTCTCCCACCATTAAGCATTTTTGTCAGGTGATCTGTATTGCATTACATGTTTTTTTTATGCAATCTAGAACTATTTTTTTTAACATCAGTTTTTATGTTACCATGGAGGAAAAAAACAAAAAATAACCCTTTGACCTAACAAAATTATTTCCATGTAGGTCAGGGATGAGAAACCTGAAGCTCTCCAGATGTTCCAGGATCCAAGTCCCAAGAGTCCCAGCCAGTATGGCCAATAGTCAGGTATGGTGGGAGTTGTAGTTCAGCAGCATCTGGAGGACCCAAATATTTCCACCTCTTATGCAGGTGGACTCCACAGTGTTGCACTGACACACAGGGCTGTTTCCACCTTTGGTAAGCTGCCCTTTAGTGTATTAGTGGGTCCTGTGGCAGGCTTGGCAGGCACCAGTGCCAATGAAGGACAGCAACAGTTCTTCAGTGGCTGGGCCTAGGAGTCGCTGTTTTAATTCCTCAAAATGCCCCTATAGCATTATTCCAGGGTATTCTGGGACATTAAAATAGTAGCACCCAGATCCCTTATGTGTCCTGGAGTGAGGCTACATTGGATGCATTTTGGTGAATTAACATGGCATGTTCCAGACTCAGAGCCTGATCACAGGACAACATTGTTTAAATGGTGGTGGCTCAGAGGTGGGCCCTGTCAGGAGCTCATCCTGCACTCGAGTAGGACCCTGGCAGAGACACATGCCCGATTGGCATGTTCTCTCCCTCCTGGTTGATCGTTTGGGAGCTTCAAAAGCTTTCTTCAGTCCGAACATCACAGCAACCGATGCCAACAGACATCGGCACACTTAGGGATCCGCAGAGTCTCCGCAGTTTGCATAACAGACCTCAGCAACTCAGCATTTTGGCTAATCTACTTTATTTACATATAAACACACATGGAGCACTGCAACATGGCTCCCTCTCTTTCTAGCATCAGACAGCGAAGAGAAAAAAACCAAAGGACAACAGTCCCATTTCACGGAACACAGTAAAACAAACATCCTGTCTCCGTCACTTCCCACTCTGTGGAGTCAAAACATACACCATCATGTGATAGACAAAAATCCCATGACTGCAATCACGGAGCAGGAATTCTAACAGGCCCTGCCAGGACTGCATGGTTCAGGTAGATGTCTAAAATTGTCAAATATTGGTACTAGGTCTGCTGGCTAGCAGCTCTACCAGGACTTTATCCCCTGTCTTTATTCCCAACTTCTGCCACACCGCCCTGGTTGCCTTCCTCTACTTACTAGGCATTTGTTACCTCTTCCCTTCCTTCCCCCAACCCGAAAGAAAGAAAGAAAGAGAAAGAAAGAAAGCCCCGTTTGTTTCTTCCTCTTCCTTCCTGGTTACCAGATAGAAAGAGAATAAAGTCATCCCATGTGAGCGCAGAGGCACTCTGTAAATGAATATGTGTGTGCAACTGTCCAGAGTTTCACACAGCAACATACACACTCTGTTAAAAAAAGACTTAAAAAAGGAAAATAGACAAAATGAAATGCTGTTCGCCTACTATTATCATTTAGGGGCCTCCTGGGGTGTGGGGTTTCAGGCCTGGGCCCCATAGCCCAACCCTAGTGGCACCTCTGCCGCTGGCACTTGTGGGGAAAATATCATTTGGTCCAGGACAATTACATTGTTCTACTATGTGACTGTAGACATCCAATGCAAATGTTGAATGAGAAATGTCAGATTCAAAATTTGATTGTGAAAGGTTTACATTATAGCTTTGTATGTAAAAGCTTTAAATGGTCTTGAGGAGGAAAGATGGCTTAAAAATAAACTATTCCACAAAAAAAGTTGTTGACATCTCTCATGAGTTTTGATCTTGGTAAGCTTCAAATATGAAATTTCATGAGCTATCTATCAGTTATCAAATTGGAATTGTCATTACATGTCATCTGTCAGAATACCAACAGATCCTAGAAATGCCATCATATAATCAGTGAAAATTCAGTGATTGTGTGTGCACCCAGAGAATGTTCAGACAAAAAATACCTCAAATCAAAATTTGGAGATGACTTTTAGAGGAGAACTTGAGGGGAACTGTCCTTCCCACATGGGAAAATTAGTTTCAGCTCCTGTTGAGTTGAAATGAATGCACTTCTCGTGGTATTGATCCAGAGATGTCCTTCTGCTCACCATTAACCTTTAAGTGCTTTCAAAATCATGACCACTAAGTCCTTCTCCCCATGCTGTTCTGGAAGGACCTTCTCATTTTTAGGCATAGAGAAGTTTACAGGTAAGAGAGAAAATGTGCACACACACAAATTCCTCCCCTTCTTGTGAGGCGCTTTCCATGAGCCAAACACTACTTATGTGATCTCTGGATCCAACCCACTGATTGTGCTTAAATTCAAAACCTCAAAGCTGAACATTGCTTTGTTTATCCATTGAAGTGAATGTGGAGTCCTCTGTGTACCAGCAGATCAAAGTATATGCAAGAGGCAATTTCCCCCTAGCATCAAGCTGATCTTTCTGTAGATATTATTTAATTTTATTATTCTGGTGGCATTAGGCAATCTGAGATGATATATGCATCTCACCACTGCATTCTGAAGGACTGCTTTGTTAGTTTCTTTGTTCAATTTTTATGGAGGCCGTAGATTAGTTCCTGCTGAAGTAAAATATGAAATATGAAAAGAAGCATGAGAAGCATTTCTAAACATTACAAATTTGATGAAATTATATACATGATTGATTCTTCCACCAAGGTCTTTGTGGCATTTGTTCTAATATTTCCTCAAAAACATTTAATTGCAGTCTTTTATGTATTTGTGTGCATGTAAAAATAATAGGATGTGTTGTTGCCAACATTTCTTTTTTGAAGCTCACCTCTAAACTATACACCTGCTTTGCTTTCCAATTTGGTAAGTGGCCTGTTTTGTAAATGAAAGATGCACAGTTTATGACGTATTTTCATTCTGCAGTAGAAATATCTAAGTGGGAAATGTTCTTTTTAAAAACAAAACAAAACAAAAAAACCCCTAAATTAATAATCTATCTCTATCATGGAAATAGGCAGCTTATTAGAAGCAGATACTCAATAGAAAATACAATTTCTGTGCTTGAGTTATATGTGTAAACCTGTCTCTCTATTTTTAAAGGAAGACCAAAACAAGACCAAGGGAGACTGACAAAATAAAGTGTCTTACCATAGAGATGGAAACCAAATAGTCTCTCTCATAGCATCAAACGACCTGCGGCATCTGTCTAACAAACATCATGGGCTGCGAAGTCCAGAGCTACAGCAGGAAGAGGAATCACCTGAAATTGGGCGCTGGATTCTTCTGCCAGCCAAGCACAAGATTTCTCCGCCAAAGATTTAGTTTTTCTTCTTTTGCTATTGTTTCCCAGAAAGAGGGAAGAGATGATTTATGAAAGCCATGAACAAAGTTTGAAGATGTATTACAAGAAGCAAAAATCCAAATGAGAAAAGACCAAATAGCGATATAACCTGGGGTTGCTTAGTAGAACTGAGCTGAATTTGAGGTTTAATATTCCGAAATAGTTGTGAAGCAGAAGCAAAGGTGAGATAAACTAAGCCCCACTGGATAATAAAGTAGTTTAGGAGATAGAAGAGTTAGGAAACATTAAGGTTATAATCATAAATAATGAAGGAGATTAAGGAAAAATATAATTATAGCATATGATTCCCCTACAGAGTGTACTGGATCAGAAAAGAGTCCGCATATTGCATTTAAATGCAACAGGTTCGAAAGTACACAATGTGATAACATGAATAGAGGTTTAGGAAGGCATCATGCCCTGGAGAGACATTATTTCAGACTGGAGGCCTTTCCCAGTCTCAGATGCTTAAATTAATTGAATTATGCCAGATTAAATGATTTAATGGGCTATACTGCAGTGGTAGAAAACCTTCTTTGTATGCAGAAGATATCGTGTTCTATCCCTGATATCAGCAGCTATTGCTGGCAAAGATTCCTGCCTGAAACCCTGTAGGGTTATTGCTAGTTAGCATAGACAATGCTTAGCTTGATGGACCCAAGCATCTGACTCCATATAAGACACTTTTCTGTGGGCCTTTATCTTGTCAAAGGATGGATGCATGAACTAATTTTCAAAGAAGTGGTTCAGGTAATGTTTAAGAACCAGATATGAGTTGGAAACACTGGCGGATGAATAGGAGTGTGGAGAGGGCGGACCACCCCCCCGGAATCACTATTCCGGTAGGGTGCCATCGCAGCGGCCCCCCTGGACACTCACTGCACACACCCCTACGCGCCGGGTGCCATGTCCCCATAGGCGGTGCGTCACGCCCCCAGAACGCACGTCACGCCCCCACAGGCAATGTGCCACGCCCCCAGAATGCATGCCATGCCCTCACAGGCAGCGTACCATGCCCCCAGGATGCACGCCACGCCCCTGAGGCGCCAGTCACACCCCTGCCTGCTCTCCGCCCCCATTAGCGGAGCATGCAGCTTCGCCACTGGTTAGAAATATACAGTTATGTATTCATTGGAGTCAGTAGCAGTTGGCAATGATCCTGACACCCTGGCCACAACATGCTGAGTTCCCTGCTGCCTCATCCCTTCCCTTTTCCCTCTCAGTAGCTGGCAGAAAAATGCAGTGTTGGGAAACCAGGAGAGTAACACAGGCTCACGTCTGTTGCCCCATCAGTCACCACTGACTGGGCCTGCTTTGAAGAATATTTTTCCATCCCGGCTACAGTGTGGAAGGACGTGTGGATCCAGAATTGGCCTCTACAGTCACTTATGGACTCATTGTTAAAACCATGTTTATGGAAGACAATCTTACTCGGCAATGAGTGATTGCCAAAGAAGAAGACAGTGGTAATAATACTGCTATTGTTAGGATATTTGTTAACCAATGTCATTAATAAGCCATAAGCAAATAATCTATCAGTATCACAAATCATCATGATCACAAATGTATATGAAAATCCTTTGACTAACAAAGAAAGGTTTTAAAATGCAGTCCAATGCATGTTTACATGGAAATAAATGCCTGAGTTCAATGCACTTTGCTCTCTAGTAAATATGTTTTAGGCTACAGCCTTACAGTTAAAAAAACACACCCAGCCACAAAATGTCAGCATGATCAATGATAACTAATTTGTATGAAGTCAGATAATTATATCTAGTTACCTTGGGCAATCAAAATTTCCTTTAATAGTTGTGTTGGAACCTGTTTATAAGCAATTAGAACTCAATTTGCCTGAAAACATCTTAGATTAAAAGAAGCAGGATTTTAAAATTACATAAAAATTATATTAAAATTAGAAATGAGGTTGTCTAAGAGGCAGAAGGAACAAGCACTTCCAGATTTTCAGGACATGATTAACAAATTGCTTGATCACCAGTTGGCTTTGAATCACTGAGAAACCTATAGTGAACTGATAAATAGCAATGGCCTAATCATATCAGGATCAATTTATTTTCAAAGTGATATTGTTGAAAATTACTGCATGTGTCCCTGGACCTTGATAATTTAAAGAGGGGTTTCACAGGTGAAGGAATACCTGCAGTGAGCACTGCTGCCTCTACTACAGAGCTTCCATAACTTGGCCTAATAATAAAATAAATAAATGAATAATAATAATAATAATAATTTTTTTTATTATTATTTATACCCCACCCATCTGGCTGGGCTTCCCCAGTCACTCTAGGTGGCTCCCAACAAAACACTAAAAACAGAATAAAACTTTACAGATTAAAAACTTCCCTAAACAGGGCTGCCTTTAGATGTCTTCTAAAAGTCAGATAGTTGTTTATTTCCTTGACATCTGATGGGAGGGCGTTCCACAGGGAAGGGGAAGTGGGAAGTGGGAATACCCCTAAACATTTTGTGAATCTAAATTTGACCTCATTGAGGGGCAGTATTTCAATATGAGTAGGGAAATGAGAGTACCCTAAACATTTTTTTTTCTTAGAAAAAAGCACTGCATGAACCCCTAGGTGTGTGATGGGAGGAACCGGGAGAAAGTCAGACTTAAATGAAACCCCATTTGGGTACAGTGCTGCATCTACACTCAAAGCCGGATTAAAGCAAGGGCAAACTGAGTGGCACCCTAAGATCCATTGCCTATGGGGGAGGGGGGCTAGCGTTCTAGCCCCCCCCCCCAAAAATCTTCCATATTAATAACCCCTAATGTTTTATGGGCAATTTGTATGGAAAGAATATATATGAGAGAGGTACTATAGGTAAGAATCCTGCCAAATTAGTTGAACAGAACCAGAGCTTTTCGTTTAGTTACCTTTAAGATTGATTTTGGTTTGTAGGGGGCTAAAAATGATTTCCTTCTGTCCCTGTGGTTTTGTGGGTGATTATTTTATTATGAAAATGTCGCACACTGTGGATGTGCCCCAAGGAAAGCAACCTGCATAATTTCAGAAAGTCAGGTATGGAGGCTAGAGAGTTATGATAAATGGGGCAAAAAAAGAGAGCTTCAGGCTTTATATACTGCTCAATTGGCACCAAAAGTCACAGAAACTAAACTCTACTCAGAGTAGACTCTAAAATTAATGGGCCTAACTTAGTCATGCCCATTAATTTCATTGGGTCTACTATGAGCATGACTAATGTAGAATACAACCCGATGTGCTAGCTGATTTGACAGGAGTGGATGTGTGGAAAATTGGCCCAGAAGCACAAGGACTTGAATGCCCAGCCTTTTCCAAGCAAGCCCTGCTAGCAGAACTAGCAATGAGTACAGAGGAGACAATAACAGGGTGATAGCATTACTTCAACATCCCTTTCCCAAAGCACTGCGATTGAAACTCCTGGTGAAATACTGTAACTTCTTATTAAAAGTTACACCTGTCTGTCACGAAAGATCTTTCCCTGCCTTTCCTCGCCATCCTGGCATTTTCCTTATATGGCAAGCTTGTGGATAAATGTTTCCATTTTTGCAGACTCACTATCTGCAGCACTAATTTTTTTAAAAAAGCATGCAAATCACCAAAGAGCCCCAAAGCACCTCAGAGGTCCTCATTCAGTGTGCTTGTTTTGTTTTGGGGAAATTTAGAATCTACCCAAAGTAGCCCAACTTCAGTTCCTTATTCGGAATTTATCTGAATCTTTTTTTGTTTAGTCGTTTAGTCATGTCTGAGTCTTCGTGACCCCATGGACCAGAGCATGCCAGGCACTCCTGTCTTCCACTGTCTCCCGCAGTTTGGTCAAACTCATGGTGGTAGCTTCAAGAACACTGTCCAACCATCTCGTCCTCTGTCGTCCCCTTCTCCTTGTGCTCTCCATCTTTCCCAACATCAGGGTCTTTTCCAGGGAGTCTTCTCTTCTCATGAGGTGGTCAAAGTATAGGAGCCTCAGCTTCATGATCTGTCCTTCCAGTGAGCACTCAGGGCTGATTTCCTTAAGAATGGATAGGTTTGATCTTCTTGCAGTCCATGGGACTCTCAAGTGTCTCCTCCAGCACCATAATTCAAAAGCATCAATTCTTCGGTGATCAGCCTTCTTTATGGTCCAGCTCTCACTTCCATACATCACTACTGGGAAAACCATGGCTTTAACTATACGGACCTTTGTTGGCAAGGTGATGTCTCTACTTTTTAAGATGCTGTCTAGATTTGCCATCGCCTTTCTCCCAAGGAGCAGGCGTCTTTTAATATCGTGACTGCTGTCACCATCTGCAGTGATCATGGAGCCCAAGAAAGTGAAATCTCTCACTGCCTCCATTTCTTCCCCTTCTATTTGCCAGGAGGTGATGGGACCAGTGGCTGACCCCAAATTGAACTTGTATGAGCTGCTGTGTATGCTGATGTATATCTTTGGGCACATGACAAATGACAAGGTTCCTGCATTGCAGGGGGTTGGGACTAGATGAGCTTCAGGATCCTTTCCAACTCTAAAGTTCAGTCTCATAAAACTTTTCTTATCTTTCTTATTTCTGATATTTCTTATTAAAAACCTGTATGGGTTGTTAGCTGTAAACTAGGCTTATGGGTGTTGATATTAAATCTGACAGCTGATACTTGAAGCCTCAGGTAGTATGTTAACTGCTCTGTTCCACTGTGTGCTTTGAGTATTTCCCTTAGTATTTCAGTACTACAGGTGAGGAGTGATTAAAAACAATCAAAATTTGATAGTTTTTAAAAATCCCATTGGGCACTTGAAAAAATAATAATGGTGGTGTTGTCTGAGAGATGCTGGATGCCTTGTGGGTTGTGTGAAGGGATAAAATGATGGATGTACATAAATTCCTTGCCTGCTTCAGTGATGGTAGAGCCTGATGCTGTACTAGCAGCATAACATAATCTGGACTTCCGTGGCCAATAATGTTCAAGAAAATGATGGAAAGCAATTCATGGCTCAGTTAATGTTCAGACTAAGGCCTACAGCTTTTTCCTGCAATCCAATATGCATTTTCCTATGAATAGTCCCCATACAATTCAATGGAATTCCCTTCTGCATTGACACTTATAGATTCACACCATAAGTATTATTATTTTGAGCTGATTTTTTTTAAAAAGCCTAGTTAACCAATATTTTACCCTATGAAAATTATTGAATAAGGTCACCTGCAGTTTTTAATTGTTGTATGCTATCCAGGTTATGCAAGTTATACAAGTTTTTGAAATAAATAAAATATGGATGATCATGTGCTTAATGATGATGTACTATATGATGAGTAAAATATGAAAGAAAAATATACCTTATGTCCAATTGTACAGATGTCTATGATCAAATAATTTCTGATAATTTTGATGAAAGATAAAATGTGTATTTGCAAATAGACACTTTTTAAATAATAACTTTTTAGACAGCATAATTTGAAATCCAGATGCTTTAAACTTGTTGGAGTCTCATGATAGTTTTGATTTTGGCAAGCTTCAAATATGAAATATAAAATGCCATATGCTGTCAATTGTCAAATTACCATTGTATGTTGTCTTCCAACTGCTTTCAGATACTAGTAACTTTATAAGTTTTCAAAATGTGATAAGATAAAATACTATTTAATGCCAAGTCTCAAATAAATTGTATTATTATTGCATGCCAACAATCAGATATAGTATGCCAGGGGCTTTCAACCTATATTCTGAGGATCCCTGGGTTTTTCAGAAGCTCACCAGGGGACTCTTAATGAGCTTAGTTCCCATTACTGATTTACCTCTACAATGTACAACTAAAGAATATGGGGTGTTTTCCAGGTCATAGTCTCAGTGCATAATGAGAAACACTGAATGCATAGCCCTATCCAACCCAGTTGTCAGTAAGTGATGTCTCCATTTGAACGTGGACATGATTTCTGACTTTGGCTTCCATTCCTTGCTCATCTGCTTTCCATTTCTTTTTTTGCACTTCACTAATTGCCGTTCAGCAAGTCAACATCGCCCAGGCAGTTCTGTGGCCCCACAAGAGTGAGATAACTGTGACAGGGCATTGGTGTTCAGTGAAATCAGGTCATATCTTTATCGACTACAGCAGGTAATTCCACTCAGCCCATGCTGAGGGAATGCCATTTCACTGGAGTCCGGAAGTGCCCCAAACCCACTACATGGCAGTCATCTAGTGCTGAATTCTGGTGTGGTGCAAGTCAGGCGTCCAGGGTCTCACTGGGCAACTGAGGTGAAAGATTCCAGCCAGGCAGAGGCCCTAACCTGAGCTTGGAAATTGCCTCAGACAATCTGCCCCTCAGGCCCTTTACGGGGCCTCCTTTTACTATGCCATTTCTGCCCACAATTCTCTCAACTTCTAACATATCCAAGTCTTATTTCACTGAGGGGGGAAACCAAATCGATGTCCAATTGAGGTTGGCAGGAAAGTAGTGCTTTCTGACCTGTCAACCAGCGGTCTAAGCTCAGTACCAAGGGGAAGAAGGTGAGAAGCGTGCAGGACAAATGCCCCCAAACCTTTGGCCTCTGTCCCTTCTCCCACACTTGAGTTCCCATTTATCCTGTTTAAAACCAGGAAAACTCCAATATGCACAGGAGACACAAAGCATATGCAAAATGCACAAGTACTGCTATCCTCACTGTCTCACGCCTCTTCCTTCAGGTAAGCCACAGTGATACCAGTGCCAGGAGATGTGGCAAGCTCTTTCTCCAGTCACTGACTTGTGTTTTCTTTCTGCTGCCTCGAAGGCAATTTTGTATTTTGCTTTTCTTATCTTCATTGGATTTTAACCCTATTTGGCCAGGGCCTGTTTTCTCATTTATTAGTAGGCCGCTCACAAATTGTACCTATGGTTGTTATGTTATGATACGGCCAACACTCCTTGAGAGAACATTCAAAGAATCATTGACATCAGGAAGGCATCAGTATCCACCAACACTATCTGTAAAGCAGAATTTTAAGGGGAATTATTGAGAGTACATTTACTTCATCCCTACTTTGGACAATGGCTTCCTTTTGCTCAAATGTTATTGATAACTTATTGGCTGTGAATGCTAACAAACCAGCTCCTCGCATTCCCTCTGTGCACAGCTTGGTATCAGCATATGAAAGCAGCTTTTCCATCACAGCCATGTTTGTTGTTTCCTTTCTGCACCTAAAAGATAACATTTCATATTAAGAACTCCAGGCTTTGATTGCTAGATATGCACAGGGAGCTCTGGGAAGGAAGGGACAGATTTTTCTGAATGAGTCATGTTAATTAATGAGATGGTGATGGTTCTATAAACAAGAAGGAGGGAAAGTGATTACTAATGCACAATGTAGTATACGGCAAGGGATCACGACTAGTATCATACACATGATACAAAAGGTTAAAAAGGATGAACCGAAACAAAACGCTGGACTGCATCTTAATTTAGAATAAAATACGTCAGATGCATTGTTTCATCAAAAATTGTTATGCTTGAATAAATAACTATGAAATACTGGATGCAAATAGTATTTATCAATGATATAATTCCCACAATGTGATTCATACAATAGTATCTGACTTTCAGCAGCATCTAGCCAAAAATCTGCATCATCACTAAAGTGTGAATTTCAGAGCATTGCTCCACAAATGAAGCAACAATATTTGTACCCCATAACAATACTGAAATTATGACAAAAAGAATATTGATAATCAGTATCTAAGCAAAATTTACACAGTCCTCGATATGCTAGTCTTAAATAATGGCCTGGGTGAGGGTAAATAAACTGAAGCTAAATCCTGACAGAATGGAGGCACTGTGGGGCTGTCCTTGTATCTGAGATTTTGTCTTTTTGCCACTTCTGAGTGAGAAGGTGTGCAGCTACATGGTCCAGCCTTGAACCAATACCTTCCCCCCAATTTCAGTTGAATTCTCAGCTGTGGCCTTTTCTGAATAGGGAAAGCTGAGCCACAGGAGTCCAAGTTCTGGCAATTTCCAGACTAGATTAATGTTATTACTTATTCATGGGGCTGCCCCCAAAGTTGGTTCAGGAAACATGCTGGTGAAGCAGCTGAAAAAGACTTGAACTTTCTGCTTATGGGTGGTGAGGTTTTGGTTGTTGTTTTTTGTAAAATATTTATTAAAGTTTCACAAATTATATAAACAAACACAACAATACAAACAAACACACATACGAGAAAAAACAAGTATAATTTCAAATCCTTATTTTCTTAAAGCTTACTTCCCCGACCTCCTCATACCTTCCCTTTCTGCATTCCAATTTCAAATATTCAGTTCAGCAAATCCTCACCCTTAATTTTATGTAATTATTGACCTTTCTTTTCTTTTAACTTAATCTTTACAGCTGTAATCCACTTAATTTCTAAAATCGCATCATTCTAACACTCATTAATTTTACAATGTTTCTTAAGATAGTTCTTAAATTTCTTCCAATCTTCTTCCGCCGTCTCTTTTCCCTGGTCTCGGATTCTGCCAGTCATTTCTGCCAATCCCATATAGTCTATCACCTTCATTTGCCATTCTTCCAAGGTGGGTAGATCTTGTGTCTTCCAATACTTTGCGATGAGTATTCTTGCTGCTGTTGTAGCATACATAAAGAATGTTCTATCTTTCTTTGGCACCAATTGGCCGACAATGCCCAGGAGAAAGGCCTCTGGTTTCTTAAGGAAGGTATATTTAAATACATTTTTCATTTCATTATATATCATTTCCCAGAAAGCCTTAATCTTTGGGCATGTCCACCAAAGGTGAAAAAAGTACCTTCAATTTCTTTACATTTCCAACATTTATTATCAGGCAAGTGGTAAATTTTTGCAAGCTTGATGGGTGGTGAGGTTTTGATCCTGCTCTCTGCAGGGATCTGTTTCACCAGTGTGTTCACCACAGAGAATGCTCTGCCAAGCAGCATCCAGTGATGTCATCTGATTGGCAGGTGGTTTTAGGGAATGGCGGATGCAGTGCTGAGGCCCGAAAACCTGGCTTCTCCCCAAGGCTTAATGGCTTCAGACTGTCATGCTTAAAAGGCTCCCTTGACACAAAAAGAGATGTATTGGCAGTGAAAAAGAGTCAAGACCATTTGATACTCAACACAATAATTGTAAGGGTTGGGATCACCAGTTCAAGCGAAGAGGGTGTGGAAATGATTGCTCCTGATATCTTCAACTTGGAAAATGGCATACGCATACTGGAGCTGATAGTTGTGTTAAACAAAGTTCCTGCTGGTTATAGTTTTATTCTGGAGTTTGGGGACAAATACATTTTAGATAATGGAATGATTGCTTGTGCTTAATTGAGACGCAGGGTAACTTGCAACTTACATATTTCACTTCAGCTTTACGCACTTGGACAAACAAACAAACAAACAAGGAGCAACTGTCCAGGGGAAAAAAGGCTTTGACAATCCCACCCACCATTGAACCAAACGTGTCTTGGCTATACACAATTTTGGTTTTATGCGCTATCCCCAGTGTAAGTCGAAAATTGCCTCTATAAGAAATTAATTATATTGCTATGCATCTTAGTTTAAATCATTATTCAAATAACACCAAAAAACAATGTTTAGAGTGGTCTCTCTCACATGCAGCATACCTGGTTGATTATGTCTTAAAAGAGGGTATTTCTTTGAGTGTGGCAGGGAAAGGAAAGAGATAAACATGAGTATGTCTATATGAATCATAAACATTTTGTGAAATGCCAAGAAAGGTATATTTGTAAGAACTCTGACATATTTATGTAGTCCTTTACTTGGTTAAGAAGGGATTACAGAACAGAGAGAGATGGAAAAAACACATCCTTTTATAGATAAGCACTGTGTGCATATGCTGTAATCTAGTTTCATGGTGTTTTACCCATTACTAAAAAAATATATTTAAGCTCACTTTTAGACACACTTGGTAATGTTAATATAATATCAAAGTATGCAGCAACTTATAAAACACATCTGACAATTGCTTTTAATCACAACCCTTTGGAACATATGAAGATATTAATTTTTCAAACAAAAGTGACAAAATGGAATTCAAGGTTGTTGATTGTTCAAACACAGAAACACATTGCAGACAAAGACAAGAGAGGTTTTGGACAGTCATATTTGTAACACTGATACATATTCTTTGTTACAGCTGTCTAGTTTATTTCAAAGAGGCAGAATGTATCTTTTCCTTATTAAAATAGTAGAATATATATTGTGCTTTAACATGTCTCATAAAATATACTGAATGAAATAGGCTTGCTTTAGATATATAATGTAAAAAATTGATAGTGTACAGCAGGGGTGGGCATCAGAGGCAATTATGGGGGCCAAATTCCGGGGGGGGGGGGGCAGAGGAAAACTAGAGCTATGGAAGAGGCAATTAATTTTGTGCAGGAGGCAATATCAAGCCATAAAAAGTCAGAAATTTACACAAACACACATTTCTATCCTTCAGACAAGAAAGAGGCATAATCAGAATTTAAGGCAACAGCACTCAAGGAAGGTGCAGAGCAGGGAGGGCGATGGGTGCGGCAATGGCTTTGAAAGATTCCTGAGGGTCACACAGAGAGGGCTGCACTCAGTTGCTGGGCACACTATAAAGAGAGACAGCCTATGAGAAAGTCTCCTCAGCTGACTTGCACATGAGTGACTCCACCCTGGCCCAAGGCGCAGAATCAGTCAGCTTGCAGATCAGATCCTTTCAATGCCTGTTCAACTTCCAGGCATCCCTGGAAGTCCAGTTGAGGCAACCCTGTCTGCTGTACACCACCCTTGCAGGTCAGCACTCAGTAGTCTAAAGCCTACATCCCAGGGCCTGAGGAACATCCCTTCCTATGTCTTCTTCATGGGTAGCAATGAGAAGTAGGCTGGGTATCACCGTTTCACCTGCAACATACCTGTGCTGGTCCAGGGGGGAGGTTACCGTGGGGCGAGGTCCAGGACCTGAGTTGAGGGTCGGCAGACAGTCTCCATGGGCGAAGCGGGATCCACAGCGAGGAGCCGGGCAAAGACAGGAACTCTGGGGGAACCGGACTGGGTGCTGGCCGAAACAGCTCTTCAACGACGTTGCTCCCGCAACCTGGGACCGGGCTGACTGGCCTTTATCTTCTCTGAGGCCAGGGGCGGTCTTGGCCCCCAGGAGACCCGCCTCTCCTGGCCTTAAGGTGAGCATTCCTCCTGGGAGAAACCAGTTCCCTCCGCCTCTCTGCCCCGAGCCTCTGCAGTTCAGGAGAGGCTGAAGGGTTACTGGACCCAGGGGGAGACTCACCTGTAGGCACTGAGTCCTCAACCATCTCCGGAGCCAGAGTGGATTCACCTGGTGCCTGCTCCTGAGGATTCGGCACAGGTGCAGGCGCTTCAGAATCAAGGCCCTGCCCCAGTTCAGCCGGCCCTGGAGGCGGGGACTCCTGTGCAGGCTGGGATTCCTCTAGTTCAGCCTCTGAATCGGATTCCTAGGCTATCACAATACCTCAAGGTAGCCCATCTTACGATCTTTTGTGCCCACATCAGCCACCAGGTGTGACCAAGGAAAGCTCCTGAACAATATGGAGTAGGTGAAAAAAGGCAGCTCTTCTTGCCAGTTGCAGAATCTCCCCCAAACAAAGACCACACACAGCTCCCAAACAAATTACTAGTGAATCCCATAAGATGGGCACACTGCTCCTGAAAAGTCTGGATTTGGGGGTGGTGTCACCTTAAATAAGCATGCTCTGTCCCTCCCCCTTTGTAGACACATGCTGGATGTTCATGACTTGGGGATGATCTTGCCTTCATTTCACAGTAGGGCGGGGAGGGACAAAATGTCCTCTTTTCTTGTCAATGAGTCAGGGCATTCTTTCTCAAGGTAGCTCCCATCTTGTGCTCAAATGACTTTTGCAAAGTTTTTTGCAGATAAAGTCGCTCAGATTCAGAAGGAGGTAGACGCCACCGTGGGAGCAGGGCAGGGGCGGGAGAGTGCTAGAGTCCTGTCTAGTCAAGTTGCGTGGGATCAATTTCAATCTGTTACCTCTGAGGATGTGGACAGGCTGCTTGGACGAATGAAACCAACCACCTGTCTCCTTGATCCTTGCCCATCCTGGCTTATAAAAGCTAGCTGGGAAGGGCTGGGCAATGAGCTTCGTGGGGTGGTGAATTCTTCTCTCTGTGAGGGAGCCTTCCCAGACCCGCTGAAAGAGGTGGTTATTAAACCGCTTCTTAAAAAAACATCTTTAGATGCTGCCAATATGGCCAACTATCTCCCAGTCTCAAATCTTCCATTCTTGGGCAAGGTGATTAAGCAAGTGGTTGCTGAACAACTCCAGGCATGCCTGGAAGAAGCGGACTATTTGGATCCCTTCCAGTCGGGATTCAGGCCTCATCATGGGACTGAAACTGCCTTGGTCGCACTGGTCGATGATCTCCGGCGATGATCTCCTCACAAAGGTGAGAGCTGTTTCCTAGTTCTGCTGGATCTCTCAGCGGCATTTGATACTAAGAGCTGGGGGCATTGTCATACAGTGGTTCCGCTCCTTCCTCCTGGGCCATGTACAGAAAGTGGTAGTGGAGGATGAGTGTTCAGACCCCTGGGCTCTCAATTGTGGGGTGCCTCAGGGTTCGGTTCTCTCCCCCATGCTTTTCAACATCTACATGCAGCTGCTGGGAGAGATCATCAGGGGGTTTGGGCTGGCTGTTAATCAGTATCCGGATGATACCCAGCTCTACCTCTCTTTCAAATCAGAACCAGTGAAGGTGGTGAAGGTCCTGTGTGAGTGTCTGGAGGTGGTTGGAGGATGGATGGCAGCTAACAGATTGAGGTTGAACCCTGACAAGACAGAAGTACTGTTTCTGGGAGACAGGGGGCAGGTAAATGTGGAGGACTCCCTGGTCCTGAATGGGGTAACTGTGCCCCTGAAGGAGCAGGTGTGCAGCCTGGCAGTCATTTTGGACTCACAGCTGTCTATGGAGGCGCAGGTCAATTATGTGTCCAGGGCAGCTGTTTATTAGCTCCATCTGGTACTCCATCAGCCCACGGACTGTCTTGCCAGAGTGGTGCATGCTCTACTTATTTCTCGCTTGGACTACTGCAATGAGCTCTATGTGGGGCTAACTTTGAAGGTGACCCAGAAACTACAACTAATCCAGAATGCGGCAGTTAGACTGGTGACTGGGATTAGCCACCGAGACCACATAACACCGGTCTTGAAAGACCTACATTGGCTCCCAGTATGTTTCTGAGCACAATTCAAAATGCTGGTGCTGAGCTTTAAAGCCCTAAACGGCCTCGGTCCAGTATACCTGAAGGAGCATATCCACCCCCATCGTTCTGCCCGGACACTGAGGTTAAAGGGAACCAGCCAGAGGGCCTTCTCGGTAGTGGCGCCCTCCCTGTGGAACGCCCTCCCACCAGATGTTAAAGAGAAAAACAACCACCAGACTTTTAGAAGACATCTGAAGGCAGCCCTGTTTAGGGAAGCTTTTAATGTTTAACAGACTACTGTATTTTAATATTTTGTTGGAAGCCACCCAAAGTGGCTGGGGAAACCCAGCCAGATAGGCGGGGTATAAATAATAAATTATTATTATTATTTATTTTTTCAAAACTTAGATTGGGTGAGAATTGTGATCCTATCGAGCCAGACCTTCAAAAGCATGTTTTTAAATGTTATGGGATTGTTTCCTTTTTCCATTTTTTAAAATTTTATTTTAACAAATAGAACATATAAAACAACCAAAAGAAAATGCCCTACAGGGATTGTTTCCAAAGACATTCCTCCTTAGCTTTCTCCTGCTGCTGCCCCCCCCCCTTCTCAGGGCTCCTCCACCCACTACAGGTTTCAAAAGAACAGATGAACCTGTATAGGAAAGTGGATGTGCAATGTGTGAAGTACTGTGCAAGTGTGATTCATTCAATCACACTTACACAGTCCAGTCAACAGTTGTACGCAGTGATTCAGCTGCCATCATTCTTGTTACAGTGGTAATTGGTCTCCATAAGGAAAGGGAGCCAGGCTAATCAAAGTGTGCACTGGAACTTTGCAGATTTGCTTTGTTTTCTTGTTCTTCCTCTTCCATTCTCCCTTTTGTATCCTGTCCTTTCAGATCAGCTACTGAGTCAGGGACTTGCCTATTTTATTCTTTGTAAAGCATTAGTACAATTTCCAGCCCTTAATAAATACTAACAATAACTTCCACATGAAGGTTATCTCCATGAAGGAAAATTGTAATGTATGGCAGAGCTTTTATTTCTTATTTTCTTCTCAGATCTTGTCCTTATTTTCCCCTGCTTTTATGTCTGTCAGCCTTATGCCTTTATTTTCCTTTTATTGGTTGGAACTGTCTGTAAGCCGCTCTTGAATACTGTAACACACACACGAGATTTTCTCGCATTCAAGCTCTCTCTCTCTCAAAACAAAAACAAAAACAAAAAACACCCAACTACAAAAAACACCTCCAAAACACCTTGTCTCATATTTCACTGTACAATTCCAGAAATCTTAAAATGTCACTTATTTATAAGATGCTAGTACTTGAGTATTGATTGCTTATCCAAAGACTATGTAACCGTATTTTCAATATTTTTGAAGTTTTATTCTGTTTTTAGTGTTCTGTTGGAAGCCACCCAGAGTGGCTGGGGAAATCCAGCCAGATGGGCTGGGTACAAATTATTATTATTATTATTATTATTATTATTATTATTATTATTATTATTATAAAAAACACACTGTACAGCATATTTGCCTTCCACTGAATGCATATTTAAGGTGCATTTTCATTCACATTTCTTTTCCAATAAGCATTCTCCAAATCCCAGATTTACCATTCCAAGGCAGGCACCTCAGTGCCCTGCTCATCTTGTGTTTGTTTTGCATATTGTGCCTCCAGTCCAGTCAGCAGGCTATATGCTCTCCTTACCTTTTCTTGGCTGCCCTTGTGCCCTGCCTGGCGCCATGGAGAGACAGGCACCGCTTGCATCTTTTGCTTTTCACCACTGGTGATATTTTGATAAAGGCTACTGTATGATATCCAGCTCAGCAGTGGCTTTGATGATATGCTATCCGTCTCCTCTCCTCTTTGCCACTGCTGCTTTTCTTGGTGAAGTTCACTTTCTCTCCCACTGAGTGCCTTTTTTGGTTTTAGGCTATCAGAAGGTTCTCTGCCACTGACCATCCTTTCCCTTCTTTTCCGTTCTGCTCATTATTAATGTGAAGGATGCCCTCGGAGCAACTAAGACCTTAGATGCTTGACCTTTAGTCCTGCAGTCCTCCCAGCTACTTGTAGCAGTGTTTGACTGCAGGAGGACCTTTGGTTCTTCACACATGCAGCAAATTAGGATCACTCCACCTGCCCCACCTGTTTTAAAATTCAGCTGTCTATAAACGTGACGTACCCAAGGAAAGATTCTTTTTTCACGAAGATAAAGCTAATAACAAAGAAGATGCACCTTTCTTCCGCTTCAGTCCTTTATAAGGCACCTCACAGCTGACCGTAAGGCGGTGGTGGGGAGGCTTCCCAGCCAAAGTAATGCACATGGCAGATAGTTAAGCATCCACTTCTACAGCTCTGGATACCTGTGCACACCAGTCTAATGGCTAGGCAGCTATTCCCAGGTCCACGCTCTATAGATCAGTTGCAGCATCAGGGAACACCCCCCTCTCCACCAGCTTATCCACCTTTTCCCAACAGGCTGCATGCACATAGCCAGAGACTGCACCTGTGCGGAAATTCTTTTTTTACTCATCCTGGCCCTGGGAGACAGTGGTGCAGGAGAGGGTGGGGAAGCACCTGGCCCTTCACTTGCCTGACCTGCCTCTTCCTCCTCGTCTTCTGATCCCTCCTCTGCTCCACCCTCCAGCTCCAGATCTCCCCCTGATTCTTGCCTCCTGGCTTGTACATGTATCCACAAACCCCTGCCCCTCTCTCCCAAGTCAGACTCCAGACCCCCTCCCACTCCCCAGATGCACATTCTTCAGTGCCCTGCCATTCCCTGACACATGCAGGGTAAAGTAGGCCCGGCCAGGCCACCGTCCCACTGTGACCACAAACTACCGCTCCCCAAGATTTCTAGGTAAGCAGCCATAGCAGATGGTCATTCGGCCCAGAAACCCTTCCTGGTATAATCATGAGAACACAGATAGTCAAATGATTGTACCAGGAAGAGCCCTGCACCACTGCAAGCAAATGTGGAGATTTCCCCCTTTTTTTCCTTTTTCTTTGCTTCATTGTTAAAAGATGGACCAGACCCCCCTGTCCACCTCATTAACATGATAAGGGAAATGCACTACTCCCACCCCCACCCTTTGATTATTATTTATTTACACAATTATCTTGTTCCCTGTGAAAGAGGCAGACATACCTCTTTTGCAAGAAGCACATATTTTAAAGGTCCAGGGGGTAGAGGAGGACTGGGATTGGCACAACACTGGTTTATTTACTGGACAATATTTAGCCTGTACTTTTCTGCTAACAAATCATAGCACAGGGCCATAGTTTTTTCATGGTGCCATGCGTGTGCACGTACATATTCATAATACGTGTGTAAGTAAGATGAATGAAGTAAAGAAACTGAAAGCTGACAGTGCATGCAAAATTCCGTGCTGGTGGTGGAGAAGGAGACGCATAACCAATGTGTGATTCCTAATACTATATATCAGTTCCACTTTAAAAACAAGGCAAGGTCATTTTTAAAAATCTGATGATACATTCAGATAAGGACAACTTGGAAACATTCCCTACCCAATTGGAAATCTGTCCAGTGTATGTTTAACTCTTCGGTATTGTAGGATTCTACTCACAGGGCAGCCTGATTAATTCAAGTTGCAACACAGTACTATGCACACATAGCTGGCAATACACTGGATTTGCCATGCTGACTTGGCCTGATGGGAGTTGTAGTTCAAAGCACCTAGAGGCACCAAGTTGGGAAAGGCTCAGTTAGCCTATTGTATTTCACAGGATTATTGTGAAGGTGAAATATGCCAACTGTAATGTGGTGGGAAGAGGATATAAAAATGAGAAATCAATAAAGGTGTGTTCTGGAATTCTGCTTTCTATCTGAATACCAAGAATACTTTAAAAAAATGTTTTTTTAAAGCAACCTCCTGCAATTTGTAGTCAATAGAGATTACAGCAGTCACAGTTCAATCAATAGCATGTTATTTTGTCTTTCCAGATGATATCCCAATTTAAAATGCTGTGCCTGTACTTTAAAAATATATTTCTGACAATATGAAATAATATGCCTTTGTCAAATAAATCTCTACAGGCTTTTTGAACTTTTCATTTTTGCCTAATATTGATTGCACCATATAATGATGCCACAAGATAACTAAGGAGTCCCCGTGCCAACATGAGAATCTAAACATGGCCATGGAATGTGAAACCAGCATCAAGTTCATTCGTTCCAATTTGACCACAATACATATTTGGTAGCTATGTTGGTAGCTTGGAATCTTTCCTGTACCTGAGATTGTGTTGTGTTGTGTAATAAGTGTTCACATACCATGAAGAAGCCTTTGCGCAGATTATTCTGTGAAAATAAACTGCAGCATTTCCAGTGCTCCCAATTCCAGCACAAGGCTGGAGAGGGCTGAAACCACCATCTTATATTATGTACAGAAGAATCTGTGCAAAATAACGGAGACTGCTTCAGCCCCACCCCCCTTGGGTGCTGAGGTGGCTTAAAATGCTGTGTTTTGCTCCCAAAGAGCTGTGCTGCTGCTTAGTGTTATGGCTGAAAATAAAATATTCCTCTGCCCTGCTCTCTAGAGAGGATGTCTAGAGAGCTGGCAGAGTGCTTTAGTTCCCAGATAGATGTGGAGCCTGGTGGGCCACTTTGTGTGGCTCAACAGGACAGATTCTGCTGTTCAGTGACTCAACTGTGCCTAGGGGTTACCTTCCCCCTTCCCCCAAAGATGCCTCTCAAACGGCACTAGGCACTATCCCAGCTGTTATTGAAAAATATCTGGTCACTGAATGTCACAACTCTTTGCCACTTGAAGTATGGATGGGGCCACTTAATACAGTGGTACCTCAGGTTACATACGCTTCAGGTTACATACGCTTCAGGTTACAGACTCTGCTAACCCAGAAATAGTGCTTCAGGTTAAGAACTTTGCTTCAGGATGAGAACAGAAATCGTGCTCCGGCGGCGCAGCAGCAGCAGGAGGCCCCATTAGCTAAAGTGGTGCTTCAGGTTAAGAACAGTTTCAGGTTAAGAATGGACCTCTGGAACGAATTAAGTACTTAACCTGAGGTACCACTGTAATAGGATCCCTATGCTTAAAACATCTCACTTTTCTTCTCCACTTTTGCTCATTCTCAGTATCCCAGAATTGGCTGGGAAAGTCTCCAAAGAGACCTTCAAGTCAATATCAACATCATCATCATCAACAACAACAACAACAACAATTCTTCCATATAGTACAACTTTGAGGAATGTGGCTTATAATAGCTCAGGAGTAAAGAATAAATTAAACAATCCCACCCCACATACCATACCTGATAAAAATAAGCTGAATTTAGTTTTTTGTGGTTTTGGAAAATGGAGATCAGTCACGTTTTTCCTGCTGCAATTTTTCCGTTGGAAACCGCAGGAGGGGAGAATGTTATTGTGCTCAGCTCCTGCTTGTGGGCTTTACCAGAGACATCTGGTTGGCCACTGTGAGAGCAGAATGCTGGTCTAGACGGACCTTTTGCCTGATGCAGTAGGCTCTTCTCATAGTCCTAACATGTCACTTGATGCAAGGAGACAGCATATCTGCATTGCATCGGAACAACAGAGAGAAGCAGGAGAAGCACCAGAGAACTTGCAAATGTGTGTCTTTTATATAGCTCTCCCCGCCAAGTCTATTATGAAATATTGTTGAGATATTCTGTAGCACATTTCTTGGATTTTTCAGAGGTCATAAAGAGATGCAGAGCTAATTACTGTAATATAAAATCTATCACCTCTGTCACATGTAAGAATCTAGCACCTGCCACCCTGCCTTCCTTGCTTCGTTTGAATGAGATAGACAAAGAATAAAGTGGCAAACAGCTTAAGCAATAGCTGCGCCTCCAAAAGGTTATTGTAAAGCTCAAAAAAAGGTCAGAAAGCAAGTACCAAAATGATCAAAGATTGGAGCCGCTCCATCATGAGAAAAGGTTGCAACGTTTGTGGCTTTTAGTTTGCACAAAAAGACAAATAAGTGGGGAACATGATAAGGTGTAATAGATCATGCATGGTTTAAATACATGCATGAGGATAAGTTTTCCTCTCATAAGACAACCCGACAGCTTCTATGAAGCTGAATGTTGGAATATTCAAGCAAAACCAAGTACTTCTCCACACATCTTATTACAACAATGGGATTTGCTTCCACAAGATGAAGTAACTGCCACCAATTTAGGATCGCTTCAGAGAGGATTAGACAAATTCATGGAGGATAGGACTATCAATGGCTACTAGCCATGATGGCTGTGTTTTACCTCCATGGCTGGAAGCAGTTTCCTGGAATCATAAATGGGAACAGAATGCTGGACTAGATGGGCTTTTACTGAGATCCAACAGGATTTTTCTAACATTCTTAGGACGTATGGTGTGTATTATAATAGTCAAACCTAAAACAAGCCTAAAGTTTTTTGCTGGTCTAATGTGGAAATATGAATGGAGTTGAGAAGTCTAGGTTCAGCCTTAGCTCGGTGGTGGCGGCAGCTGCCTAATGGCTGGTGGCAGCTGCCTAGGCTACACTTATATGTGGGAAAAGTGAACTATCATAAGTTGGCAAGTGCAAGTTCAAGGAGAATGAAGCTATAGCAAGTTGGGGGAGGAATCTTTTAATAATTCTTTTCCAACAGCATGAGGCTAGAGGGGATAGGGACATGAGTGCCACTTAGAAGTTACCTGTCTCACCCACACAAAGCTGTGAAGACTGGAGGACAGCAATACTTGCAGACACTTCTCATTACAGCAGTGTGAAGAGCCACGATGTCAGAGGAAGTTTAGCCACAGGCCTCAAGATAGAGATACTTGCCTATAAAATGTTGAGGAAGAGGAGAGGGCTGTTGGCCAATGTGAGAACAGGATGTTAGACTAGATGAGCAACTAGCCAGATCTAACAGGGCTTTTCATCTGTTATTAAGGAAAAGTCTTCTAACATCGGCTGATAGAACACCTTTAATGGATGAAGAGTATTTATTAGGTTGATACATCAACCTGTCGTTAATCCTTTTGTAAATTTCAAAAATATATGAATCTGATCTCTTTATTTCAGGGGTGTGGGTGCAATGACTGATGATGACTAGGCAAGCTGTTATCTTCCAAGCTTGGTGTTCTCTCTCCATGACTATGGCAATAATTATGCCAGCCTATGTGACAGGGTTCTTGCAACAATTATGGAGATAATATATGCGAAAGAGGAAAGCAACAAGCAACCATAGGTTTTTTTTTATTTCCCCGAAGTGAAAATTGCATGTTTGGAGAAGTGGTTAAGTGCCTTGAATATTGACTCAGGGCTTCTGTATGTTGTAGATCCATGAAAAAAGGACGGAGAAATGGTGAGTCCTTGGTCAAGACATTTCATAGTTAATGCATGAATGGTGAAGTCTACACTGTTAGCTAGCTTCCTTAAGAAATCATTTACTATGCATGATAACAAGCTGGTCTGCAACTTAAATGGAAGAAGATGATGAGAAATGGCCCTGCACCTGTACAAAAGTTATTAAGCAGAAGGTCCATATGTGACCCTTTGTAAAGAAAACATTTTTAAAAATAATAATAACACAAGGCTATTCACTACTATCTCCAATTGAATTAATAAACAATTAAGACCAGAATCTTTGTGTTTCAGCTGGAAGCCAGTTCTGTCTTTATACCACTAAATAGGAAACTATATGTAATAGTGTGAAGTGAAACAAATTTGGAAAATATATAATGAAAAACTGCATATCTGCCTTTTGCAGATTAGGGATACCAAAGTAAAATGGCCGTGAAAAATATGACACTGTCTGCTAACTTTATCCTAATAGACAAACTCGACATTCATGTGTTAGATCCAGAAATGCCCTTATGCAAACCTACTTCTTGGCCATCCCATTTGTGAACATGATAAAATTATGCAGTTGAAAGAGAATACATGAGATCCATCCATTATTGGTGATACCTAGGTGGTCACACAGTACAATACAATTCCAATAACATCAACAATAAACACTGAAATACAATAACATGCCCAGGTTTAGCAGTGACAACACAAAAATGCCGGAAGTCTTTAGCAATTGCGAAAAGCACACCAAAGTCAATGCCCGCCTTGTTTCAGAGAGGCACTCCCATCATCTAGTGCCATAATAGAAGACGTTGTTGTCCATGTTGAACCTCAGGCAAGGACTTTTAAATTCCGTTGCTTAAAATGGGTGAGTTTGGTATAAACAAATAAATATATTTTATTAGTATCCTTGTACTGAAGCGGGGTGTATGGGGTTTTAGGAGGGGTAGTACCTCTGGTGGGGGACACGCCATGCTCCTTCTGCAGCAGTTTTTTCACCTTTGGTCCCTACCCTGCACTCAGCTCTCACCTGTGGTTCCCGGAAGCTGTCATCATGTGACAGCAGCAACACCCCAGGAATGGCTTCAACTGATTGGCTAAAACAGGTGAGGTTAGCCGATGTGTCTCAAACCCTTTGTGAGTTAGGGACATCTGATGGATGCCAACAGCAACTCTACAGGAGTGAATGGTATTTTAAAAGGTTAACTTTTATTTGATCATGCTATAATAGACCCTTGTTGAGTACACTTAAATGTTCATTCTTTATGTAAAAGAATGGTCACTCACTGCTTCCATGGGGGGCAACAGTTGTGGCCCCTCATACTCTGCCTTTGTCACAGACAGTCAGAGCACACATTTGTACCATCACACCACACATAGTATTAGGCCGGGGAGGGGAGGCACTGTGACGGGGACTGCAAGCTCTTTACTGTATTTTCTTTCCTGCAATTCCTTGCTTCCTGTATGTTCTGCTATATTTCAACCATTTCTCTGTAGGCTGTTTTTACTTCTCTTGTTAACATGTTTTTCCTCTTTCAATATTGACACTTTAAAAACTAATCTTTGATGTTACTACTGTATCTTTCAGTGTACTATTATTTACCCGCTGTACGTCAAAGTCAATTTCTTCCTTGATCACAGCTTTACTTCCCATCAATATTATTTTATTACAAACTACAATTTCATTATGTTTCCCCATGGTTTCTGCATCTTTCTCTTTAGAACATACAACCGTACCCATTTCCTTTCATTTTATTTTGCGATGTTTCTGCCTTTGCTTGTATCGAACCCCTTTTCTTTGTTTAGTCCCATTCGCTTGATAGTTGATCTTTTTTAAAAAATAAATAAATAGAACTACTCTCTACTTTAAACACATCTATTGGCCAATTTCCATGCCTACATCAGATTTCATTTCCTCTTCTTAATTTGTGATCCCAGAAAAGCACAGGGAAATTCCCTCTCCATTCCACACACACACACACACACACCGCCCCATGTGGTGGTCAATGGGGGATAGGAGAAGTTCAATTGAAACAGTGGATGTTTGCTGCATGAGAACAGCACTGGAGCCAGTGTGGTGTAGCAGTTAGAGCTCTAGTCCAGGGCTCTAGTCCCTCTTGGCCATGAAATTCACTAGGTGACCTTGAGCTGGTCACACTCTCTCAACCTCACCTACTTCACAGAGCTGTAGAGAATTTAAAACGGGGAGGAGGAGAACCATGTGAGAACCACTTTGAGTTCCTCAGAGGAAAAATGAGATTAAAATGTTAACAAATAAATAAATGCATATTCTTATGAATCCTGATCTATTCTTCGCAATTGAATTTGAATACAACTGGGTCCTCCCCCTCCAAAAACAACAGCAGCCAAATGAAATTGAATCATTGCCAAGGGCTGAAAATCCATTCATTCTGCCTTGTCAGAGCCCGAAGCCACAACTCTAGCTGGCTCCTCCTCAGCCAATTCAATGGATAGCCTTTTTGTTACTATAGAATATAGGAATTCTCTATAATGTCCCTGACTACTCCCTATCACATTTTGGAATAGTTTGGAAATGCTTCACCCCTATCTTCCTGCCATCTATGTGATAGACACATATGATATGGTTACGAGATTCTTTTCAATGAATCCGGGAACACTTTCTCTCTCTCTCTCTCTCTCTCTCTCTCTCTCTCTCTCTCTCTCTCTCTCTCTCTTTCTTTCTTTCTTTCTTTCTTTCTTTCTTTTTGAAGCTGATTAGCAACAGGTAGTCAGTAGTGGGGATGGTGACGCAAAAGACCCTAGGCCTGAGCACACATGCATATTGTATAAAGGTGCAAAGGCCTTCTTTCACACCCTGTAAAACATAAATGTGCAGAGTTTTTTTAAAACTGGGCAACGGCCCCCCACCCGCAACTCCCGAGCCTCCCCTGATCAGTCAAAACAAAGGGGGAAGGGGGCAGGAGATCTGTACCGCCGGACGTCCCCGGTTCCCCTTTGGCAGTAGTGGTGGCGGCAGCAGCAGTCCGCAGCCTGAAGCCTGCCTCGTAGCGCAGTTGGCTCTAGCTGCCTTCAGGAGCTGCTCGCTGCCATGGCGCCCACCATTTTTCCTCACTGGAAGTCCCCATATGATGTGTTGTGCACGAGACATATCATATGGGGACTTCCATCGAGGAAAAATGGCAGGCGCCACAGCGGGGACAGATTTGCAAATCCGGGGACTGTCCCCGGGAACCGGGGACATCTGGTAAACCTAGCATATGAGAGATGGGAAAAAGTTTTCAGCCCAAGGGCCATATTCTCTTCGGGACAACCTTCTGGAAGCCACTTGCCAGTGGAGGGCAGGCCCAGAGGCCAAACAGGCAGAGCAGCAAATACCGTAGACTGATTTCTACACACTCACCCATGGGTCTCCATCTTCCATCCAGGCAAGGAAGAAGTTTATCAGAGTTCAAGGGCAACCAGAGTTCAGGCAAAAACACTCAAGAGGGTGCAATGTAGAGCTGGTGAGGGGTGCAGCACAGGAAGCTGTGTGGTCAGGGTAGAATCTTAAGGGACTTAGAGACTTAGAGGGTCGTATTTGCACCCCAGACTTGAGGAATCCTCACCCCTGCTCTCTATAGTGAAATGCACACCTACTAAAGGAGGGCATTTTGCTGTTGCGTTCTTGCCAAGCTACAAGCAAGACGGGCTTCCGTTTCTTCTTAAATGTGTTCATGATGGAGAAGCATTTATTTTGTTTACAGTGAATTACACTGAATGAACTGATCTGACCCTTCATCCTTTGCAGGTTTGTATGTGACCCCTGTAGCAATGCTTTCCTTCTTTCCTTTGATTCTATTTGATTCTATTATCACTGCAATGTAAGAAAGGTGGCTGTTATTGAAAAGAATAAGCAGGTAGTTTCTCCATACATATGTAGCCCTGTGCACATCCACAAAAATATACTTTTATTCATTAGATATATTTATTGACTTGCATTTTGCACTCAAAAGTATTCTATAGCCCCCTTTTTAAGTCCACAAAGGCATGCAGGTAGATATGGGAAATCATACCTACCAATGATTTTCATGAAGAGGCTATTCTAAGAAGTACATGAGCACTTCATGAACATTCTTATGGATTCAAATCCCGCCCCCCCCCCCGTCATTTTCCTTTTCTTAAGAAGAAAGTGATAAGCATCAGAACACTATCCTTAGCTAAAGTCTCTCTTCACACTGATTTTAGGTTCATTTTCTTTGCAGCATTACCAGGATGTGACTCTATGAAATCATTTCAATTTCATAATGGGACATACGTTCTGAATTGTTTGAAAAGCTGACAACTTGCCATATCCCTTTCATGTGTATTTGGTCCAGGCAACCACATTGCTATGGGCCAAAACGATGTGGGAGTCTGGAAACAATAACGAGCTTGTCACATTTTGTAAAAGTGAGCCTGGAACACATCCCCAGTTATACATCTGCCTATCTCTCTCACCGATACACTAAAGGATTCAACTGCCTACATATTTTCATTAAGAGAGAATTGACTGATCTCCATTGTTCCGTTTTGCCTTCTCTCGGAAACATCTGTGGGTGATTTCTTCAAAAATCTCTCTACTGTTTGGGAAAGAGCTACAATACCTTTGTGGCACATAAGCACAGCTGTATACTTTGTGTGCTGCTGCAGATACATTTGCCAAGCATGCCACATGACAGCTGCCTCATGCTAAGGGCTAATTCTTTCAGTGTTCACTTAACTTCTGGCACCACTGATGTTCCTCAGACTATTAGGGAAGCAGCACTCTAGCAGGAAAAAGACTGGGTTAATCCTCAAACTCTGGTCCACTAGAAATCAATAGGGTCTGTTTCTGGCATGTGGAATTCATTTAAGTCCACGTGCCAGAAAAGAGGAGCACAATTCTGTTTTGTTTTTTTAAAGCAAAATACCTTGATTTTAGGGCTTGATTTTAGTCTCCCTTTTACATGCCTTGTATTCTATGGGGGTGAAAAATAACAAAAGTGGAGACACTTGTCTGCATCCAGCGAACCCTTACAGCAGGAATTGGGGGAAAACGTCAGGTGTTGTGGGAATCCAACTCTCATCAATCCCAACCAGGCTAGCCAATGGATAATGAGAGTTATGGTCCTAACTAGAGGGCTATAGATTCCCCATCCTTGCCTGATAGGTATAGATGTTCTAGTGCACAGCTTTGTTAGGGGCAGCTCTCTAGAAACAATCTACGTGCTTTGTTAATGGGAGCATCAATACCTAGTTATCAAAGTTATTTGCATCTACATTGCAGCACATATGCAGCTGATACATTTTTAGAAGTGAAGACTAGAGCAGCATTCTGTATTCTGGAGCATTGTTCAATCTTGTTTGTAGTAAATTTTGTTTTCACATTCAACAGCATGTTTATTGATGAGCAAGAGATCACAATGCTCCCTAGAGATTGCATTCATATGGTGTCACAAGTAAGATGTCATGTGACTGAAATAATATTCTTCCATTAAAAATAAAACAACATATTAAAGATTCTGTCTCTGGAGTTTATACCACTGATGTGATAAATAAGATAATTTTTCCATTTTTAAAACCCCCTAACTGCAATATATATGACATGATTTATTCACCGTAGCTTTCAGAGTTCTGATTTATATACGGTAACTTTCAGATTCAGGTACATTGGCCTGATTTATATATGCTGCATAGAAAAGTTCTTATTAATGAACCTAACATTTTTAAAGTTCAGATTTAGTGTGTTAGTTTATAAATCTTTGTTAAACTTCCAATTTAGTTTTCTGATTAATGTATCCAGGTTTCATGCTATTTATGAATCATAATATTAAGTATCTGATTTAATAAAACTGTTACTGTAAGAAGCATTAGCACAATAAAATATTCAATACCTAAGAGACTGACATAACACTGATCAATGATTTTTACATACCTAATGGACACTTTAGGCTGGATTCCTAAATTGGCATCTATAGGTGAAGCTATATCTCATATACATATAATAAGCTAAAAATAGGCTGTCAAGTGAGAGCCACCATGATGTCATGGAATGTTCAGCCCCATTTAACTGCTGAAGTGAAAGCTGTCAATAAACAGTGCAGTCCCTGTGGGAGAACTGAACTATCAATTTCCTCAAGTCCATAGACCAGCAGGGAAAATGGTGTTTTGCTCTTGTAGGATGGTCCAGAGCAGGGGTCAGCAACCTTTTTCAGCTGTGGGCCAGTCCACCGTCCCTCAGACTATGTGGTGGGCCAGACTATTTTTTTTGGGGGGGGGTGAACGAATTTCTCTGCCCCACAAATAATCCAGAGATGCATTTGAAATAAAAGCACACATTCTACTCATGTAAATTGAGAAGGCGATTGGGCCACATCCAGCCCACGGGCCTTAGGTTGCCTACCCCTGGTCCAGAGATAGGGGAATGGTGTGGCAGATTGTGAGGTTAAGAAGATTTGTTTCAAAGACAGTCCAGAGAGACAAACTGGCAAAGGAAAGCTGCATGAAGCAGCATCAAAGATGTAAAGGAAGGGTGGGAGGGAAGCGAAGGATTTAAGGAAAAGAGAAGCAGAAAAAGAGACCTGATGAAAGGAAAGACAAACAAGAAAGAAAGACAAGAGAAAGCCATACACTGTAACTGTGTGCTAATGCCAGAAGTAGGTGAGGATGCTTTAGGCAACACAACAGTTCGACCTGGTGTAAAGGGAGAAGGAGGTGAACAGAGCAAGGCGAGACTTATGTAAGATTCAATTCAGTGGTAACAGCCCCTTAACTTTGGAACAAGCAGTGGGGTGGGGTGGGGAAAGCTTTTGGGCCCATGATTAGAAAACAGTAAAAAATAAGAATAATTAGAGAACCCCTTTTGGATTTTTTGTGTAAAAAGGAAAATGAATTACGTAATTTCTTTGGGTCAGAAGAATTGGAAAATATTGCCTAACAGAAAGTAGATAAGTTAGGAAACCCCAAAACAGATTTTTGGGGAAAGTCCTGTTGTGCAAGCAAAGATCCTTGTGCTGACAGCACAGCTACTTAGCATTACATTGAATAAAAGTCACAGTATGCAACTGCACATCAGTAGATAGTGGGAATACAGGCAACATGATCACACACACTGCATCTTGGGCCTCTTTTCCAACATGGCATCCACTTGCTCCACCCTAGGCTGCAATATAGGCTTCGATTAGTCGCTTTAGGGATGAGTAGGAATTTTTTGCTTCTCCATAAAAAATTGACCTGATAGACAGGGTTTGGTTTTGGGTTTGTTTGTTTTTTGCCTACTCTGCCCTGTATGCTTTGGAGGATGTTCATAGAATCATAGAATTGTAGAGTTGCTAAGGGCCACGAGGGTCTTCCAGTCCACCCCTCTGCAGTGCAGGAATCTTTTGCCCAACATGGGACTTGAACCCACAATCTTGGGATTAAGAGTCTCATGTTCTGCCGACTGAGCCATCAAAAAGACTGGAGTTAGGAAATGGGTATGGTCTAAAAGGTTAATCTGGTCACACTGGCAGGCAGGTGCTGGGATGGAATGAAGGTGAGATGATTAAGTGAGAATGCACAAGCAGCTTTCTGGGTGATGGGCATTTTGAGAGGCCAGCTCTTCCAGACTGTGTGACATGCAGACTGACTACAAAGAGCATCTCTGAGGCAGCTTAGCTTCACCCATTCAGAATTGTGTGGGGAAGCTTCCTTATATACCTTAAGGGTGCAACTCAGGTAGAGTGTATGATGAGAGGTCTCCTATCCTGGACAAGGTGGGTTGCCCAAGGCAGTTATCATTTAGATATGCCCCACACTAGTACTGCCCTCTGCTGAGATCTGTAACAATCCTTGTTCAATCCCTATTTCTGTGTCTCACCACCTTGGGTTCATGTGCACTATACATTTAATGGCTTCCCCTTACAGTAGCAGAGTTCCCAGAGTGGTTAAGCAATCAATTCCACATCCTAGGGAACTCTGGGGATTGTAGCTCTGTGAAGAGAATAGGGGGTCTCCCAACAACTCTCAGCACCTTTACAAACTGCAATTTCCAGGATTCTTTGAGGGGAGCCATTTAAAAAGGTTTTAAAATGGTATGATGCTACTTTAAATGTATAGTGCAGATGGAGCCTTTATTACTGACTCTAGCTGCAAATCTAATCAGCATGTGGAAACATGAATTGATAAGAATTGGTAAGTTGCTTTTAATATTGTGTTTTAATGTGTTGACCTGACTCTGGGACTTTGGGTGGGTAATAAATAAATAATAAAAAGTATAAGGACTAAAACAGAACTGGTACATTCCTAGTCATACAGTTTAGGGGGAAAATGCACTAAATGCATAATTGTGAGGAGAAAACTAGCAATATTGTTAAATTAAAGTGCACCAGAAACTTGTGGCAGGTCCTTCTGCTTCATCTCTCCCTCCCATCCTGGTCATCATGAATACAGCAGGCAATGAAATAGCCACCACAGCAGAGGTGAGCCCAGTTGCTTTGACAATGGTTGTGCATTACTTCTCTTGCTGGAAGGATTTCAGTTGGCCTCGATGATTTCATCATTTGGCCATATCAGATAGGTAGCACTGTAGCATAATCATGTTCACTGCAACTACCCTGAGATCATGAGTGAAAAAGTTTTGCAAAGTCAACAGAAACTGGTGCTGAAGAAACAGCAGATCATGGAAACAATGGCCGAAACAAAGGGCATAAAAATCCACAAGAAAGTGAATGAAGGATGGTTTCCTTATTTTTATTTTTTTAAGGGATGGGTTATTTATTTGGTAGCTTTTATTATCAGAAAAATAAAACTCAATTCTCCTTACAGCAGATATGGAATATCAATGCTGTGTACATCACGTTTTAAATGAGAAGTTAGAGGATTATATCTCTCTCCTCTTTCCCCCCTGAAATGATAGCAGTTTGCTTTGAATATTAAATTTCAGAAAAGCGTGGAAGCAACATAAGGAAGGAGGAGGAGGGAAAACACTGAAGGATTATTCTGTATAGTGCTACTAAAAGAAAAGCAGAGAACCTGCAACAAGTCATTTGAATGGCATAAATTATACACAGGCTTACATTTATATATTGTTGGAAAGGTTTTCCTATACTGTATTAAAATATGTGGCTTTTATACACAGTTTAGTGCATTCCACACTGAACTCTGAATTCTATATAATTAATGAAACACCAAACCCACTGTCATGTGCAGTATGATAATAGCACTTAGCCCAGTAACTTGGCTAACAGTAGTACACAACACATGTTTTAAACAGTCTTTTCAGGACTTGTCAGAGAAGATTCCAAGGCCAATAATTTGCCTGTCATCTAAAGCTTTAATTAATGTAAGAAAAAAGCAACAAACATATATGGTTGAAACCTTTACTTTGTAACCAGGCACTGCTAAGTGCCACCTACTAATATGAGTAGTGACTCAAGTGTAAAGTGTGACCTTTCCACAATGCTCATACTCTAAGTTCTACAGTTCAACACAGATGGGGGAATATTCAATGCCTCTAGAACAGTACAAGGAGGGACCCCAAAGACTTAAAAACTCATTTGCCCCAAATAAGGCAGAAGCACCTTGAGTACATTCCAGGAGGAAGTGCCAGGTGGTGCTCCAAAATGAGTGAGCCCAAGCTGTAAGAGCAGAAATCATTATCGTGAGCCTTTGCAATAGTCTAACACATGTGACCAACAAGAACTGAACATATTGCACTTTTTAAACTTAATAGGTTAATTGAAATCTGAAGCCCAAATTCCACAGCCTGTGTAAACACCCACCACCGTATGTATATACAATGTAAATATATTTGTTTATCTCATTTCAAATAGTCCAATATTTAATTTTCAACAATGGGGCATGATTGCACTGCACCCCAACTAAATTCCATGGATAGATGCCATCTACATAAGTTCAGTGGGAGTTTTAAAATTGACTTCAAACGTGTAGGTAGGTAGGTAGATATGAGAGATGCATGCCTAACCTTTTCCACTTTCCTTTAGCCAATTCTTCAAAATGTATTTGAAAATTAATTTAAGTTAGTATTTTCCCCTTTTTTTAATAATAAAAAGTAGTGGTAAGAGAACCAACACAGCCAAATAGTATTTTGCCATTCCTCACTTTGCTCTAAACTAAGATCATTGCCATTTCACCCCATGGTTAGGATCAAGCTTTGTTAAACTCAAGCTGCATCTATGCTACCTTTTCAGCAGACTAGGGCTGCTTCCAATGTGCTCTGCAGCAGATTTATTAATCCACAAGTAGGCTTTGCATTGTGCCATGCACCCACTCAGCATCTGTCAGCAATTCCGGAATGGCTTTTTGAGGTCAGCATGGTGTCAGCACAATTAGGAACTATATCAGCACAACACTGTTATGCTCCTCATTGTTACTATTTAAATAAGAATACTTTGCTTGCTCCCCACCCCCCACCCCGCTTGTGTTGGCGCAAGAGTGAGCGGCAGGCCCGGTGGCAACATAGCTTACCATATATTTATGACACTCATGTCATTATTTAAATCTAAGTCCCCCTCCTCTACATTAAAAAAGAAGCACACACTTGCAGAAGACGTGTATTATTAACAGCATATTTATGAACACTGAACACAATAACAACTGTGCTTTGTAATGCAAATTGGTTCCTCTAGCCCTTTAGAAGGCTCACTGGATAATCGGAATGCTTCCTCCATAGAAGCAATTTTATTATGATGATGTTTGGTAAACACACAAACACATCAAGCCCGAGAGAACAAAGCAGTACAATGTTGCTCGGTAATTAGAGATGAACTGGAATATGGTGTCATCTAAATCTGCATATATTTCGATAGTGTTGATTCATCATTTGGATGTTGGACCAATGTTGTCAGCTATGAACAGCTGAGATCTCATACAGTTGCACAGGACAAAACTCTCAGAAGTTGTAAATGTTTGGTTCAATCCTAGGAAATTTTTTAAGAGGCACCCAGATAGGCCAGCACTCATTTTTGGTCCCTGTCAGTCAGCTATACTGTTATGGCTCAGTCCTAGATAACAGAGAGAAATACCTGTATATGCATCACTGAAGTGTTTGCCTCAGAGTTCCCACTTTCCTCAAGCCTGCTTGAGGATCAATTGAAAGAATAATCAGAAGGCTGTCTTGAGAGAGGGATGCCAGCAGGGGGAATTATTTTTGAGTCAGTCCTCAAGGCCAGTTTCTTCGACTTCTCAAAGAAGACGCTTGGGAATCTTCTTTTGTGTGCAGGGGAATGAGGAAGTGTGACCACAGTTCTTGAATTAAACCAAAATAATATTAAAGGATTTGCAATGAATAGCAGCTTGAACTTAATTATATATTTTACCCAACTCCTTTTGCATCTATTGATTGATCAGGGTTATATATTGTATAGATTTGGTTTTAAACATTGGTTTTAAACATTTCCAATCTATGTACCCAAAACCCCAACACAGGCACTGTGCTCAGCTAATTAAAAAAGGTTTTCACCTTGCAGATTTACTATTCTGGGGCAATGTAGTGTTGCAGGGCTAAATAAAGGTCAGCCTGTGCCATCTCTGCTTAGCTCAAAGTTTCTACAAAGGCTTAAAAGAACCTGTTTCTGGGACAAACACGTACACACAATTTTTACAGTCTTTGCTTGATGCAGAAGTCATGCACTTCATGAATCTAGTAAACTACCATTTACTGAGCAAAGTAAATAAGAGAAAATCAGCAAAATGAATCATATCAGAAATCCAGTACAGAAAAATTGTTTCTGTATATTGCATTTGCAAAAGCGTCAATCATATGATATCTTATTCACTGCTAGAACAAAGCATAAATCAACACTTGTAAGATTGCATTGAGATACACAACTGGATACTGGTATGTGTTAATACAACTAAACAAGAAACTGGATTTAATATTATATTATCTTACAAACTTATATCATACAATCACTTCCAATAATTAAACATCCATAGTGAGTTTAATAACATTTATTCTCGGGTGTAAGAATCTCTAGTTGAACTGAATTATACAGTGTTTGAAAAATGCATTTACATTTAATGTGTGGCATAGCACTGCCTGGTTTTTCCTAATCAGATCTGTAATTTATTCTAGAGTTTACACCATACAGATTGCTAGGCACTGTAAATACATCCATCACCATTAATTTTGATAGAGCTTTACTGACATCAGCAGAGTACTTTGGACCTCTGCTTGGAAATCTCTTATAAAACACAAGCCAGAGAAAAACAGGACCAGTTCACCAATCATATATAGCACAAATTCAAGACGAGTTGCAACTGCCAAATTCCTCAGTGCAACTGTTTATCTATGCAAGTGTGTGGAGAAATATGCTGTACAAATGCTGGTATAGGAAGCTGACAATGGAAGTCTCCTCCCCACCCAAGAGTACTTACATTTTGTCACATAGCCATATATCTGCACACTTCAATATAGTTTTATAATTTTATTTTCCATAAAAATTCCATGCATTGATTTTAGAGGTTTCTTGACCTGTATAATACCTGCCTAGCAGGGTGTGTAATGAACACACTGAAGCAGGAGCTTAGCTTAGGTCAGCCACCTACCTACCCCACGTTATACCCTTCAGATATTTTGGACTACAACTCCCATCAGCCTCAGTCAATATGGCCATGCTTTTGCAAGTTGATGGGACTTGTTTTTGTTTTTGTTGTTTAGTCATCTAGTCGTGTCTGAGTCTTCTTGTCCCCATGGACCAGGGCACGCCAGGCACTCCTGTCTTCCACTGCCTCCTGCAGTTTGGTCAAACTCATGTTGGTAGCTTCGAGAACAACCATCTTGTCCTCTGTCGTCCCCTTCTTCTTGTGCCCTCCATCTTTCCCAACATCAGGGTCTTTTCCAGGGAGTCTTCTCTTCTCATGAGGTGGCCAAAGTATTGGAGCCTCATCTTCAGGATCTGTCCTTTCAGTGAGCACTCAGGGCTGATTTCCTTCAGAATGGATAGGTTTGATCTTCTTGCAGTCCATGGGACTCTCAAGAGTCTCCTCCAGCACCATAATCCAAAAGCACCAATTCTTCGGCGATCAGCCTTCTTTATGGTCCAGCTCTCACTTCCATACATCACTACTGGGAAAAACACAACCTGGAACATTTGGAACCATCAGGCTGAAGAAGGCTGGCTTAGGTTATACTACTTGTGTGTTTCATTAAAAAAGCCTTTGTAAGGCATTTTAATTAAAATTCAGGATGCTGTAGTACTTTGTATCAAGTTGGGGAAGCATTCCCTTATTCCCTTATAAGCTTTCCCTTATTTATTGCCCTCAAAATAACCCCACATGCTGATGTTTTCAAGGGAAGTAACATCTCTGAATCCTTCCTCAACCAAGCTTGACTCTACAGTCACTTGGGCACCTGGCCAGAATGTCATTTGACAGAATCCCCATGGCCATCCTTTATGGGGAGTTAAAAGCAGGTCACTGCTCAAGGGGAAGGCAGTTCAAGTGTTATAAGAACAACTTGGAATCAAACTTAAAAGCTTGCATTTTGGATCTTGCAACCTGAGCTGTCAGACGAAAACTTTCTGGTACAAAATATGCTATTTTCCCAGAACAAAGTTTGAGGCAAAGCTCATCAAAATGCCTAATGAAAGCAATCAGAAGGAAAATTAAGGACTGTTGGCTTCAGATTCTTCTCTGTTTGTAGCAAAACATGTTTGTTTCTTATTAGCAGAACTAAAATCACAGAACTTCACATCACAGTATATACCCATGACATACACATTGAATGCCCAGGCAGAGACCCCCTGACCCCAGGCAACACCCGGGTGGAATAATGACTCGTGACAATGTGTTATGGAATTAAAATTGGCCACAACTTTATTAAACTTTCAGATGTAGGAAGACCTTGGCTTAAGCATTGGGCGTTTATCCCTCCCAGTCCCCGGCCAGGGATCTGGGGCACATCAGGGTTAACCAATCTGTCTGGGGATTGGGCTGGCTCTGGAAGACATATGTTTAAGCAGAGAGCCCGCCCACCATTTCACCGCAACACAGGGGAGTGCACTGGCAACCCTTCAGCATATTGCCAGTGACTCCCCTCAAGACAACCCCTTTAACGGGGAACCTGGGATCATCGCAGCGGGGGGGAGCATGTGTCACCGCTTAACAACACACACACACCCCCATTTAGGGAAGATAGACTAAAGGATTCCACCCAAGGCCTAAAACAGCCAAAGTTGTGACGTATTGCTACGGGGGAGGCAAAACCTGCCAAGGGAAAATTGCTTCCCGGGCCTTTAACAGCAACCATCATGATGATATATCGTTTTTGAGATTTTGAGCAATATTACCTACATTTGAGTTTAAGGAATTGAGGAGGAAATTCACAGTGAGAGGGGCTGACCCATGCAACAGAGAAATTATGTTGCTACTAGAATATTAAAATATTACTCTTTTTTATTGTATTGCAGGTATTCAGAACAGCTAGCTATGACAAAACCAATACTGTTTCTAGTGTGGCAACAAAGTCTTAGCCTCCAAGTTGCAGATCTGAGAGATTTGTGGTTGCATATCTTTTTCAATTTGCATATTGAATATCTTTATCAGAGCCCCCCTAAGCATGCTTTAGTTTCCTTTCCATTCATTTTTTAAAAAATAAATCAGTTTTCACTGGTTGATTCCCCCCCCCACCCCATTTCTCCATCTCACAGAGCTCTGTTTTTTCCACTTTCAGCATAACCTTTACACCTCACTTAGTTAATTAAGCTGTTTTCCAAGCAATCTAGCAACCCACCCTTGCAAATTAATATCAATGCCCAATATATTTACAGCCAGCTGCACAGTGGAAGTTGTTTTATCATGGGTGACATTTTTTTCCTCATGAATGTGGATTTAATGCATTTTTATTCCATGGTGGTGGTCAGCATTAGGTGTGTCCAGGCCATTTCTCACATTTTGAAGACGAACAAGATGATTTAATAGCTGTTGCCAGCTGTTCCTTTTCCCCTTGAATTATGTACCATGCAGTGTACAGCGAGCTGACAGAAGCCTTTACTGAAGAGAAAATGATTGCATCAAGAAAATACTTCAGAGAAGGGCAAATTGTCCCTCTAGAAGAACTGAGAAAACCAATACAAATGAAGAGTGCCGTGTTGGTTTCATACTTCAGGGTGAACTGAGAAAAAATCATCTAGAGCTTGCCTTTCATAGCTTGTTTCTTCCATCTATGGAATGATTTTGATCCAGTCAAGAGTTCCTACTGGAGAAATGAGAAGTGACTCAATGGTTGCTCTTCCTTAAGCATTCTAAAAGGTTGCAACTGTCTGGAACAGTAGGGAGGTGGTCCTAGGGGCTGCAGAGGGAGGGAGAATTGGAAAATATCACTCCCACCACCACTAGTGGGAGTGCGCCCTGAATGGAACTTAGAGGATGCTCCTGCTGGTGGGAGCAAAGTCTGGATCCAACCCAATATATTCTGCATATAAAACAGTAGTTATTCCTCAACGGAAATAAGCTCATATAAACATTAACAAACATTAACTACTTAAACACAGCGTTGAAGAGGGCTTGTTCTTTCCTAGCCCTCTTAAAAATGGGTACAGGAGCAGTTCTTGAGCTTGAAATGTATAATAGATAGTGCACACCTATGTATAACAGGCACCCTGATAGTCTTCAATGACTTGTTGCTTTGAGTTACAGATAGGTAGCCGTGTTGGTCTGCCATAGTCAAAATAAAAAAATTCCTTCCAGTAGCACCTTAAAGACCAACTAAGTTAGTTCTTGGTATGAGCTTTTGTGTGCATGCACACTTCTTCAGATACACTGAAACAGAAGTTGCCAGATCCTTCTATATAGTGAGAAGGTGGGGAGGGGTATTACTCAGAAGGGTGGTGGGAATGGGAGATTGGCAGATAGCTGAGATGAGCCTGTTGACGACTCTTAACGACTGTAATAGGTCTTACAGGAAAAGGCAAGGGGTGAGAAGGTGGGAAATGGCTTAGTCATGTATAATGGGATAAGAATCCAATGTCTTTGTTCAAACCAGGTCTCTCCATGGTTTTAAGTTTGGTAATGAGTTGCAATTCAGCAGCTTCTCTTTCCAGTCTATTTCTGAAATTCCTTTGTAGTAAAACAGCTACTTTGAGATCTTGTATAGAATGTCCTGGGAGATTGAAGTGTTCTCCTACTGGTTTCTCTGTTTTGTGATTCTTGATGTCAGATTTATGCCCGTTTATTCTTTGGCGTAAGGTTTGGCCTGTTTGTCCAATATAGAGAGCTGAAGGACACTGTTGGCATTTGATGGCATACACAATGTTAGACGATGAGCAATTGAATAGTCCCGAGATGGTATGTGTGATGTTGTTGGGGCCAGTAATGGTGTTGTCCGGGTGTATGTGGCAGCAAAGTTGGCATCTGGGTTTATTGCAGGCTCTGGTGCCAGTGTCCGTGTTAAGTCTGGTTGTAGTATTATTGTGGGTTAGGAGTTGTTTAAGATTGGGTGGCTGTCTGTAGGCAATGAAAGGTCTTCCTCCCAGAGCTTGAGAAAGAGAACTGTCATTGTCCAGGAGAGGTTGTAGATCTCTCATGATGCGTTGTACTGTTTTAACTTGGGAGCTGTATGTGATGACTAGAGGTGTTCTGTTATTTTCTTTTTTGGGTCTGTCTTGCAGCAAGTTCTCTCTGGGTATAAGTCTGGCTCTGTTGATCTGTTGTCTAACTTCATCTGCTGGGTATTTTAGTTCTGAAAAGGTTTGCTGTAGATCTCTTAGGTGAGAGTCTCTGTCTGTAGAATTGGAACAGATGCGGCTGTAACGTAGTGCCTGGCTATATACAATGGACGGTTTGGTATGTTTGGGATTGTTGCTTTGAATTACACTAAAAAATAGGTGTGGGATCTCAGCCTGGGTTTCCCTGCAGAATACATAAAGTTGTCCTAAATGTGCACAAGGTACTGTAACAGTTTTAGGTGAGGGATAATCTTCCCTTTTTCAGAACTTCCTGAACTCACCTTGGTGTACAGGCAACTCCAATTCATGTAATTTTTTTTTTTACATTTGAAACACAATTTGCAAAGCCTGCAAACACCCTATAAACCTCTGGAAACCCTTGGGGAAAATCCTTTAAAAAACCAGAAGTACTTACCAGACACCAAACTCTGCTAAACTCCACCACTATCACACCCTCCAAACCTTCTTCCTCAAGCTCCAATTGTCCGCAGGCCACAATGATCGGTGCAAGGGCTCCTGGGGCTACACTTGCAAATGGTTGTGGAATTGCTAGGTGCTGTTTTCATGTCTTTTGCCCTTTCTGTGCTCTTTTAGGGCCATTTTTTACCATTTTAAAAGTCACTTGCGGGTTCGGCACAATGCACATGTGTGTGGTAACACATCAGTTGGTTGTTGTCAGAATAGAGCTGCATAGAGCTTTATACACCAAAACCAGCACCTTTAACTTAATCCAGTAGCTACTTGGTTATATTTTGCATTTTCTCCCCTCCTTTGAAAACAGGATTGGGATTGACATAAGCTGTAGAATTGCCTTGGAATGTTTGAAGCAAACTTCATCTGATATTTCAGTGTTCAATCTAGTTACCACATGGCAAAGAAACTGAGAAACAAACACAGCAAACGGTCAAGCTAAATCAGTGGACTCACTTCTCTGAGACAATAACGCCAACCCTTCATCTGACAACAGTCAATACTTATTTAAAACTTCTGTGAAGGGGTGTGGGTGGGAGTATTTATTTCTTCAGGAGTGGGGTCCTCGATTGAGAATATTTCTTTTTCAAAAAAAGAAAACTTGTTTTGCAAGAAGTTTGATCTGTATCTTAAGCAAAACATTTTTGAAAAAGCAAAAGTTATAGGGTGGGTGAAGACATTGTCTTTCCCATTGGAGGAGGAGTGGATGGTTTTGGGGGTGGGGCTTCTTTTTAAGAGAGAAGATATAAAACCTAGATTTGCAAGCACCACACAGAAATACAGTTCTGAGGCTCTCTTGAGTGTTCAGGTCTCCCATGTGATTAGAATTGCATGAGGGAGTTCAAGGATATGCTGGCTGATCTGCCTCCTCCACTGCATCCCTTTCCCCAGTTCCACTGCCCTCCATGTAGTTGAGGGTGGGTAGCTGTATTGGGAAACATGTTCTCATGGATGCTCCCCACTGCCTATAGTTGTCCTCCAACACATAGAAGGCAATGGGGCCAACAAAGAAGATACAACAAAGGGGCAGAGCTAGCTAGCATATCCCATCTCTTATATTCATTGTATGAGAAGAAGGATGCCTTAATAAGACTCTGAAGAATCTCTAAACAGTAACAAATGGTGCACTACTATACTTGCCTAATTAGAAGCTGGTCCTGTTGAGTTCCATGGGGTTTGGTAATAAACCTCTAGCTTTGACTACATTGTCTAAGATGGGTTACTTGGGATTGGCTTCATACCACTCTGCAGTGTTGCCTTACTCCAAATGACAACTTCATGTCCACAAAAAGTTTATGCTGTGATAAATCTGCTAGTCCTTAAAGTGCCACAAGACCTTTTGCTCTAAAAGACCCGCTACTGTAATTCTATTATCCTGGTGTCTCTCTTGGTATATTTCCTCTTCAGCAGTTACATGCAAATGTAGCAAGTTTGGGTTTCAGTCTTGATATTAAAGTGTTACAATTGAAATAGCAAAAGTGCAATGAGAAGACTTAAAATAAGATCAGGGGCCTCCTAGTTGGGGCCACAGCAGAGTATTTCTTCAAAGAGCCTGCCTCATCAGAGGAGAGATCACCCAGGTTCTGGACCAAGGGAAGTGACAAATATGTAAAATCATCAATTTTGATAAAATATGGCAGAGCATAATTTGAAAGGCAAGATTGGGAGTGATGTGAAATATTAGAAAAATGATAAATGACTCACCTAAGGCAGAAATTGGCCAAAATAAGGTGGAAAATAACATGCTAGAATAGCAGGGAAAGATAGTATACAGATAGAGATAAGGAACCTAGAGTATGACGATCTTAATTATCCACTGGATATCCACTAAAGTCATTATAGCAAATAATGTCTGAATTATATCTTTTTGATTTGGTCTGTGGAGCGATCAATATGCAGATAACAACCTGCTCACATTTGATCCCAAGGAGTGTGGATATCCTAGATGGCTGTTAGCTGTGAAAGACTGAATGGGAGAGAACAAGTTGAAGCTTAATCTAGTGTGGATGGAAGCACTGTTGATAGGTGGACAATCTGTACATTGGATTGGGTGTCCAGCCTATCTTGGATGAGATAGTACTTCTCATAAACCTTCAAGTTTGTACCTTAGGAGTGCTCCTTGACCTGATACTATTGTTAGATGCAAAAGTAGCACCAGTAGCATGAGGTGACTTTTTCAGCTTTGGCTGATATACCTTCCTAACAAAAATCTTGTCACAGTCATTGATGCGTAATGGCTACCAGATTAGGCAGGTGTAATGTGCTCTACACAGAAAAGCATTCAAAAGCTAAATTGCTAGGAATACTGAGATTAACAACAACAACAACAAAACATTCCTACCAGGCTGTTATCAGAGCCTGGGTATTGAGAACATATTTCATCAATTCTGTTTAATTTACATTGGTTATCAGCTTGTTTCTGGGTTCAGTTAAAGCTATTGGATTTAACCTTTAAACTCCTAAATAACCTGGGACTTGGGACACCTTCTTCCTTATATTCTTTTCTGTATGCTTTGTTCAACACCTGAGGCCTTGCGAAAGTGCTCTGTATTTCTCTTACCTCACTTCCTCAATAAGCAGGGTCAGGGCACTCAAAATAATTGCCAGAAGCCCTTTGAATTTCAAAGCACACTGTATTTGTGTGTGTGTGTGTGTGTGTGTGTGTGTGTGTGTGTGTGTGAGAGAGAGAGAGAGAGAGAGAGAGAGAGAGCGCACATGTGATAATAATCTTGATTACTTGGCATATTTAGAAGGTAAAATCAAATGCAAAGAACACAAGAAAAACATACTGCAGACATCATGCTGCAAAAATATGTGAAGAAATCAGCATGTGCTAATATAAATGTTATAAAATAAAACATTTTTAAAAAGAATTTTCTGACATTTTTTTGAGATTTTTCTTTGAAGCTGCTCCTGCCTTGTTGGACCATTTCAGTCTCCCCCTAGAGAATATCCATCAGCCTTTCTAATTTATGTTATTCCTAGTTACATTATCCATGAATTTAGGAGCAACTATGGATGCAACCTTAATACTGTTTAATGTTATTTGAATATCATTTTTTAAAGCAATGATCTTGACCCTTCTTCTTTCCAGTGCTCTGCTCTTAATGTTTTGTTTCCTTTATGCATGAATATGAATTAAATAACAAGAGGGTTTCATTCCATGTCAAGGAAACCAAAATTTCTCAGAAGAGAGTTTTCTGGGGAAAGCTGCTGGCGAAGTTCATCTCATTCATCCACAACTGGAATAGTTGGCAAAATGCCTCCTCACCACCAACAAAAACATGGATAATTTGGGGAGGCCACTTTTATCAGTCCTGGAACACAGGCAGGAGCCATTTGTAAATTTCCTTTCCTAGCTAATGTTCTTAACCTACCACATTCTACCATCAAACTAGTACCAGTGGCAGGAAATCCAACGTATTTCTCCAGTTACTGCCTGCTTGATGAGGCTTAATGAAATACATGTATGTCTGCTTATCAAGCATGAAACATTGATCAGGACAGTTCAGATGCAAAGAGAGAGGCAAGCATTTCTTGTTGCAAACATTTAAATTTGTTATATCACTATGTTTTGTGAAGAGAGGGTCAATCTAATTTGTTGAGAAATATTTTTGCATCCCAGTATATTCACCTGAGTAAGATGGAAGGGGGAGGGATGAATCAGACCGAACCTGTTTGCAATGTAATTCATGGAATTATACTGATTGCAGTGTACTTTGTAATCGTTGCACTTTGCAACCTGTAATTGTTTATTCAATTTAGACACATATTTCTATATGCAGTTGGGAATATGCATCCACAGTTGATGAGTCATGCAGGATGAATATTTAGCAAACATCAGTATAACCTGCGATGTCTTGGATGTTGCTAATCATGATTGAAGAGAATGTCTTCAGCAACAACCCAGAGAAGAAGGGAAGGAATCTTAAATTGCTATGGATTCATCAGACCACTTTTCACAGAACACTGCAAAACAAACTGTGGCTGATACCAACACTCCAGGACCCACACCATGCTATGAATACACAGAGACTTCTAATTTTTCACATGAAACTCATTGCCTTATATTGAGCTCCAGAGTGAATATTGTTCAGTCCAGTTCAGTATTACTCCAGTGATCTGGAGCTTTCCAAGGTCTCAAGGAATACTTTTTAATGACCACAGTATAGAGCAACCATTTTCTTTATAACCTGTGTCTACAAAAGTCCCCATGTTCACTCTGTGGTATCTCCATTATTATAAAGCATGTGCTCTCCCATTGAGCCACAGAGTTGAGTACATCGAAGGCATTCCTTTTGACAACTGAAGGAAATTCAGCTGTACTTTGGGATGCAACATGAAGTCAAATGCTTCTCTGCACAACCTAAGGTGATTCTCTGAATCATGGCCTAGATCTTTAAATAGCATGTAGGGTTTGCCAAATATCCATTCTGACTATCCCAGCAGGCTTCAGGACAACTATCTAGCTGTCAGATGAAGGAGAAATCAAACAGCATCAGGTTCTTTCTACATTCAATATATATTTTGCATGAAGGTATTGTGCATACAGCTACCTTATCCTGCCCAGATCTTGTGAGCTGCAGTGACAAGGAGTCTTGATGGTTAGTTCAGCTACTTGCTTGCTCTTTTGCTGTGATTTGATAGCTACTAGAAGAGATTGAGTGGCGTGGAGGGAGGCATGCAAAACAACATGGCAAATGTGGGACACACTCTATAGTGGTGACACTAAATTCAGAAGCATTAACAGCAGGGTTGGTTAGCAGTAACCTCAGACACTCGGCAGCCAGGCAAGTGATGGCCAGCCAGTCCTTGGAGCTTCCTCTCTCTCTTTCAGCTAGTTTCCAACAATGTTTAGTCTTTTTGTTGGTATTGACTGCTTTAAGACAGTGGTGGCTAACTTTTTTTGGGGGGGTGGGAATGACTACTACTTTGACCCAGTCAAACATCCAAGGACCACTTTGGGCATGGCCCAAGTTTATAATTGCTCTAGATGGCTACACAGTTGGACTCCCATGAGTCAGGCTGCTCTGGAAAGTTGCTCCAATATAGGAATATGGTGGGAATGTGTATAGATGTCAGCTGGATGAGTTCACTGACATTTTTTTCCCTTTCCCAGGACCAAAGCCTGAAGGCTAAAAGGGTCCCTGGTGCCAGCTAAGAGGCCCATAGGCAGGATGGAGGCAGTACCACTAAGTGGTTAGCATGGTGAGAAGAGTTGTATTACCTCCTAGAGTGGGTGTGATCAGAGAGCGCTTGTGACAGAGGTAAATCTTTTTCAGCTCAGGGAGCTTAGGCAGCCAGGGAATTTTTTTGAGTGCTGGAGAAATGTTTACTGGAAAGAGAAACATACTCCTGATGTGGCCACTTCACAACAGTAATGTCAGCTCAAAACCCACAGAAATTATAAAGAAATTATAAAATGCCCTGAGAATGAGGAAAGGAAATTGGAATTGCTTCAGCAGTGGATGACAACTTGAGAAACGAGAGGACAGATGTCAGTACAGCACTGATATATTCAGGTGGAATAAAAATATATTATGTTGAAACCATCATTTAACCTATCAGGCAAATGCCTTATGCTGTGTTCTCTGAAACTTAGACATAAATGCATAAAGGGAATGTTTAAATTGCAATAATGAAATATATGAGAAAACCATACAGCAAACTAAATGTTCAACCAGTGAATTGATAATTTAATACATCATACAATACCAATTACCATGTAAATAGATGTGAAGTGAAGTAATGTATTATTTACATGTTCAGCATTTTGCAAAGCAAACAAGACAAAAGAAGGAGAGAAAGATGGACGGATAGACAGACAGAGACTTGTCCTAGACTTTGTTCTGGAGAAAATTCGGCCACTATTTCTTTAACTATAATCTTTATAGTAACTTCTCTTTTTTTACTTCTCTGCTTGTGATTTTCAAGTTATTTAGCCAGAGCACATCATGTCTTAGCCATTATGATCCATAGCTCACTCGAAATTGTTGGGAACATTCCCATTGATTTAAAAATGGATTTGGATGAAGCCATAAAATAAAAGTTTATAGATCTGTGGTGTTTCCTCAAGAGGGATCTCCATTCACGCTACCAGTTGATTTCCAGTGAACAATATCAGTTATCCTTCCATTTTGATTGCTAATTGATTGCATTGTTGACCCATTACCAATGAGCCATCAACAACAATCTGGAAAGCTCACACAAGAGGTCTAGTAGTTGGATTGATAAGCAGACATAAAGTTTTAGGAGGTTGTAAATAAAATAAAATGATTTGTTTTCTTGGTTCACATAACTGAAGAATTCAAACACTTCAAAAGAATCCTCAGCATTCAGCTCAATATTTTACAATTTAAGTATCTCCTCTCACAGTCTAAAAGATGTCCCATTCTATCATCTTGATTCATTGTTTCAATCTTGTCTGCCTACCCTTTTGTCTTCCTGGAAACCCAACTTTTAGGTACCACCCTGACTTTTCTTTTACCAAGACTTAGACTTCTGAGCTCTTTGATAATCTTTGTTTGGAAGAGCTCCTGCTGGCCCACATATTCCTATGACTTCCTGCTCAGCCAAGCCATCCCCTGCCTTTCAAACTTTTGCACATTTTTGAAGAGCGCCTCCCACCCAATCTAATCCTAGGCGCCCTGGTTTAGGTATTTACTATCTGCATCCTTATAACAAATGGCCTTGCCAAATCAAGAAATGCCATTCAATTAGAGGCATGGGAAAAATTATGGAAGGAAGACCTAAAATTTACAGCTTGCTGTTCGCTAAAAGAAAATTATATGAAAATGATGTATAGGTGGTATTTAACACCAGTGAAGTTGGCAAAAATGTACAGAACCGCTTCCAATGTTTGCTGGAAATATAAGGGGGGAAAGAGCACATTCTACCATATATGGTGGATGTGCAAGAAACTAAAAGCATTCTGGGAAATGATATATAATGAGTTGAAAAAGATGTTTAAAATAACATTTGTTTAAAAAAAACAGAGGTTTTTTTCTTAGGCATTTTAGGTACAGTGGTACCTCGGGTTAAGTACTTAATTCGTTCCGGAGGTCCGTTCTTAACCTGAAACCGTTCTTAACCTGAAGCACCACTTTAGCTAATGGGGCCTCCTGCTGCTGCTGCGCTGCCGGGGCACGATTTCTGTTCTCATCCTGAAGCAAAGTTCTTAACCCGAGGTCCTATTTCTGGGTTAGCGGAGTCTGTAACCTGAAGCGTTTGTAACCTGAAGCACATGTAACCCAAGGTACCACTGTACAGAAATTCCGAGGTAGCAGAAAAGACTTTTCATGTATGTGACAACAGCAGCGAGAGTATTACTGACCCAGAAATGAAAGGAAGATAAAGTTCCAACACGAGATGAGTGACAGATGAAAATGATGGACTATGCCGAAATGGCAATGTTAACCGGAAGACTCAGAAACCAAGAGGAGGAGAAGTTTAAGAAAGAATGGGAGAAATTTATAATGTATTTAAAAGAGCATTGCAAACAATTAAAAACTTTGGCAGGATTAGATTAATACTTGTACTATAAAATAATACAAAGGAGAAGATGATAATATTAACAATAATTTATATAAAATTGGATAAGCTGTAGAGAAAAAGGGAGTGTAATGGAAACCAGAGAGGGGTGGTGGGAAGTCAAAGGATTCAGAGAATCCTATATGTAAAGCTGAATGATGTGATTTGATGGAAATTTTACTTGTAAAACTTAATAAAAAATATTTACAAAAACAAGAACAATTCATGAAATACCAGATCACTTTGAATTTACCCTCATGCTAAGGATTCCTGCTCCCCACTCTGATGTGTTTCAGGTAGATCATAAAGGAAGGCTAAGTATAACATTGCAATCTCTCCCCCCCCCACCAATTCCTCTGGTTTCTTCTCTTATGTGCTTTTCCAGCTTCTTCTACCACTTTCCTATTTAACAGAAGTTTTATCAGGGTTTTATCAGGATCAGTTCCTCTCTTTACACCATGCTCATGCCTTTTAATCCTAATAATATCCAAAGTCAACATGCAATTATATTTTGAAGGGCTCTGCAAACTTCACCTGCAGATTACATGCTACCTCAACATTATTTGGATTTGCTAATTTTGAAGAAGACAGCTGTCTTCTTCATCACAAGAGCCTTTGGGTCACATTGCATGAACTGCAATGCTATTAGTTGCAATCCCTAAACAATTAATGTATATATTTTATTCAGCAATTTTGCTAACCCTAATGAGCATAAGGCATATAGTGTAACATAAAGCCTACTGTTCCTTACTGTGTCTCAGAATAAGCAATTTGTTATAGACACATCTGTAAGGGTCAAAGACATCAACAGTCAACAAACAACCTTCTTTGTTTGCCTCCACCATGAGTGTTCTGGAGGGTGGACACATGAGAATGGGTCTTTTCTGCAGTGGCTGCCCATGTCCTCTTTTTTGCTCTTCAAAATATGGCAACCCTAGCATCATTTCGAAAAGCAATCAGGAAATATTTTGCAGACATAAAATTCTTGAAACTATTTTTAATCTTTGAATGTGTTTTCAACGCCTGGTCTCATTCTTTGAACCAGAAGTAAGAAAAGCCCTCTTAACACAATCCAAAGTTATTAAAAAAAACCATAAGGAGCCTGTGTGGAAGTCCATGGCCTTCCCTCCAAAATGTGCAGGAAGCCATCACAGGAGGAAGCTCTGTGGAGGCTTCCTCCTTCACACAGTTTGCTTTCAATGCCTTGAGAGCAGTGGAGTTAGCACTAGAGGGCTAAAGTTCTAACCAACTACAGACTGTGCTACTGAGTATGTACCATGAGCCACTTCCTTCTGGGACAACCAATGATTTCAATAAAACAAGAGGACACAGATTATTATTATTTTTACAGCCCTTTCCAGCATGATGTAGTGGTTAAGAGCAGTGGACTCGTAATCTGGTGAACCTGGTTGGCATCCCTGCTCCTCCACATGCAGCCACTGGGTGACCTTGGGCTAGTCACACTTCTCTGAAGTCTCTCAGCCTCACAGAGTGTTTCTTGTGGGGGAGGAAGGGAAAGGAGATTGTTAGCTGCTTTGAGACTCCTTAGGGTAGTGAAAGGTGGGGTATCAAGTCCAAACTCCTCCTCCTCCTCCTCCTCCTCCTCCTCCTCCTCCTCCTCCTCCTCCTCCTCCTCCTTCTTCTTCTTCTTTCCAATGTTCCTCGTCATTTGGCACAGCTCAGGTTAAGTGCATGGCACTTTCCATGCACAACACTTTGTTTTAGTGATACAAGTAAGGGCAGCCTCTTGTTTTAGGCATGAGGTGTGTAAAATGATGCATAGAAATGGCAGCAAATTTGGAGAGCTGCTGGTTATTCAAATGTTCACTGCTGTGACGAATGACACTTTCAAAATGGCTTTGAATTTGACAGTTTGCATAGGTATATTAACACTGTCTTGTATGCATCACTAACCTCCATCAAAAGCTTTTTGGTGTCCATAAGTCTTGAGTGCAGCTATGTCTATGCAGTTATTGCACCACACATACAATGCCACCACCCCCTCCCCACCCACTGCCTTTCTCCCAGAAAAGCAATAGATGTAGTTCATATTGCATGTGGATAGGTAAGCAAGCAGTTGTACACAGTTGTGTGGAGTTAGGGCAGGAAAGGTATGTAGATGGCCTTGGTATAAGAAAACCACCACTCCACCAATAATTATAAATAATTTTTGCTTCCTTAAACCCTTTTCAAAAATGTTTATAGAAACAATTCCCACAAAATAGAAGATTTCAACCTCTGACACATAAAGGGTGGCAAGCTAATTATTACAATATCAAGGTTTTCATGTATCACAGGTGTTCCAAAGCAGTGAAGTGCCTACTTTGCTAAAATAAGCAGAAAGGTCATGTTATGTATAAAAGGTTTCCCAAGACATTTGTGCATGATTATTATTATTATGAAGCGACAAGTTAATGAGGATCTTCTATTAAGATAGATAGATGGGTAGATGAGAATAAAGCAAAAGAAACCAAAGAAAGCCAGTTCCCAGAACAGAAGAAAACGTTAATCAAAGACTCAGAAGTATCACTCAGTCTAAGGACAACTATAAGTGTGTTTCCATGTAATGATAGAGAAGGGTCCAGAGTTTGGGGTGGGGGGTTGGAATCCAGTTTGGAAGCCCAGATTTTTCCAAATTCAGTCATAGCTTGTTGTGAGATTCATGCTCATTTGTTCCCCGCTTCCCAAGAAAACTTCCCTTTTGGAATGCAGAGGAGGTACTGATGACAGACCCTATAAATTCTTGCCTTACTTTAGATTTTCAGCTATGACTCAGATAAAAAGCTGGGCACATGAGGCTTGTGGGACAGAAAAGAAAATGAAACAGGAAAAAGTGAGGGTAGTCGACTAATATCCCCACACCCTGCCTTCCTCTGCCCCTGCAAATATTCTCTAATCCAGTTTTTCATTTCTCTAGTGTGTTGTGTGTTTTTTATATTTTAAATCAATATATTTGAGACGACTGTTGGTTGCAAGCATTTCACTAACCAAATCTTTCTTCACACACATTCATCATGCTGTCTACACCATTGTACATGCTATTTGTGGTTCTGAATTCTTCAATTTGAGATATATATATATGCAGGTTTTGGTGTCTTCGGGTGTCTTCCCGTGTAAGAGTTGGGGTGTCTAGGCGACGTTTCGACGAGGTCTCACTCGTCATCTTCAGGCTGGTGCTTTCGGCTTCTTGTTACTAGAACAGAGCAGGATCTCAGTGTTTGAGTTCCTATAAATACTGTTGAGGGGGTGTGGTGTATAGCCTCCAACGTTCTGGGCAGAGAGGAAGTTCCCAGGTTAATGTGTCTTTTCTTCTTTTGTTCATTAATTACTTGAGGGATATCTTGAGTGATTACTTGAGTGATATTCTGAGTACCACTTAGGAGGGTCATTAGGTGTGGATTAGTTGCTAAAGCTTTCGTGTCTTGACCTCTTGACCTTGTGAAGAGTTTTTCTGAGAAGATGGCTGTACTGCACTTAGTTGTGCTCTGGCTTGGCTTCGTGTATAGGGGCGAGCTGTGGTTTTGTGCCCTGTGCCAGCCAGATCTGTGTAGGGATTGCAGGGGGGTGCAGCATCCGGAGGTGCCACTATGGTTTGGCTACTGGATGGTGTCTGTAATTTATCTGTGGAGAGGGTCTGGGTTTGGGTCTGGTGTGGTTGCCAAAGGAGGTATTAACTAGCCTATTTTGTGTGGCTGATCTTCTGGGATGCAATGTGAGAGCAGATATTATTATTATTATTATTATTATTATTATTATTATTACCCCGCCCACTCTGAGCTACTCCCAAAAGAATATCAAATAAGGACAGAAGAGAACTCATGCTGGAGAAGAGTGTGCCATGCCCTCTGGTATGAGACCTCCAGGTATAGGGCAGTATATAAATTCAGTTAATAATGACGATGATGATGATGATGATGATGATGATGATGATGATGATGATGGAAGCGGTGCTAGCATGATCACACTGTTGCACAGAATGTAAGTTTTGCATTGTAGAGTGTTCAAAAACATTCAAGGCCGTTCACATTTCTTCTGTCACAAAGAAGAGGAAAAGGAAGCCTGTGCATGAGCATCTAAAATTTTCACAAGGCACAAGCAGAAGCTGGGCTGAAAGATGTGGTAGAAAAGGTACAAGAGGGCAAAGCCCTGATGAAGAACAGGGTTATTCAAAATTCTGCCAAAACTTAGGAGAAAGAGAGCTATGTTGCCCACGGCCAAACCACACATTGTGTCTCCTTCTGTGTTTCTTTTCTCCACCTCGTGTGGGGTCATGACACCCAATCCATGTTTGGAGTGACTTCCCAGCCCAGGGTTGACCCCAAGAGGTTCCCATCACACAGCAGGACGGCCCAATGCCTTAGCCAAACCTACTCTTACCGGTAATCAATAAAAGTTGTGGCCTAATTCAACCCAATACCAGTCTCCTGTGTTCATTCTCTTGGTCTTCCCTGCACTGGCCATGGCATGGACAATATGTGCCTGTGGCGGAAGTCCAAAAGAGCAGGAAACTACTCACCTATGTCCCACAGCATATTAGTGCTGGCATCAGAAAAGCAACCTTCTAATCTATAAGATGTTAGAAGGATTCCATATGATCTGGGTTCGCCACAACACATTTAAATGATGCCCAAAGCTCTACTATGGTTGTAATTATTTACATTGTCCAGAGTTTATTGCCTGTGCCTGATATCCCTAAGATCTACCCTTCCTTCCCAGAACCTTCTGTCTACTCATTCTCAATAACTTATGTCTCCTTAGCTGGCTACATTCTCACTGCCAAACAGTATTTTCCTGCTCATACATATGCATGTTCAGCAGCTAGTAGCCACCAGTTATTTTTTTAAAAATAAAACCCATCAATACTAGCTTAAACAAGCACACAAACATGTAGCCACCAGTCATCAAAATCCACTTCACATCTTCTAGGCATGAGTGTAAACTTAAGAATGGTCTTTATATCTTAAAAAGAGACTAGAGGAAAGATAATCTCCCCACTAGATGGCCTGAATATTACGAATTACTGGGGAATGGTTTCTGCTCAAGTAACTTTAAGTCCACACCGTAATCTCCCAGATCTCCAAGAATCTAGGCTTTGCTAAAAATTCAGAACTCAGGCCAACATTTACCCAGAAAAACTAGTTATCTGATATATTGAACATATATTGACTGGGGAAACTGATTTCCTAATGGCCACTAACATCATCTAGTTTTATGTTGACTAGGAATATAGGAATCCCTCTTGTACCAAGTCTGGTCTTGCTCAATATTGTCTGCACTTACTGGAGAGAGATCTACCTGGAAATGCTAGGGACTCAGCCTAGGACCTATGTTCAAAGCAGACACACTATCACTGAGCTATAGCCCTTCCCTGCCATTTTGTCATTACTCCCTATTTTTTCTAATGTTTGGTGGTACAGAAATACTTGGAAATGAAGAAATAGTGCAAATGAGATTTGTACCCTTTCAATGGTGTCTTCCAGAAGAAATCTGATAAAGAACAAGGTAATTATACCTAACTTTAAGATGCTGAACTCTTGGCATTGGACAAATACCCCTGCTGCTTCCAATCATTTGAATAAATTAATTGAAAATTATGCCCTCTAAATGCTTTATGTTATGAGACTTTAATATATCTTTTTTTGTTGTTCAGGTTCCTCACCTTCAAATGACTTTCCTTTTTTTTTTAGTATTCAGTATGTATCCCTATATTAAGATGAGTTTCAAGCTGTTCCAGCTTGTAAAGCATTAATTTTTATGTGAAGTATTTAGAAGATCTTACAGAAGGAAGGGTAAAACCTACTGCATAATAAACTGCACTGACATAGATCTGCTCAAACTGTTGTCATTTGCAATTATCTCATATGGGACTGATTCCTTTCTTTAAATGTTTACTTTTTACCATGCATGTTAATGACTCAGTAAATGCCATCTTCTTTCAAGTGTCCCTGATTATTAAGGACATCCCTCTTTGATCATGAATTTCAAAGCAGTTCAGAGTTAACATTCTGTTACCTAACTTCTGTTCACTGAAGCAACTATAGGATCCAAATATTGGATACCAAGTCAATATTAAAGCACCTACTTGACTCATCTACACTGAAACTTCTGGTAATGTTTTTTTTTTCCTTTGAAGCAGCAGGCCACAAACAGCTTTCAACAAAATCCTTTCAGCTTCAAAAACAGCTTGCCATTTGGCATAGGAAACTGCTATTTGAGAAAGTCCAAAAGCACCTTCGGCACATGCAATTCTTGACATGGTTGTTTGGATCCTGGCCTATAGCACTAAGCACACCATCTGTTGCCATGGGATTACTTGGAGAGAGAAAAGTGTCAAGTCTGCATGTGTGAACCAGTCCTTAGTATACCATATGGACTAGTGGCATCACATTATTATGAATCACAAACTGTCTTTGCTGAATGGAGGTTTCATTCCTCTGCCCTCTTTGCCTTGAGCACACAAATAGTTGGTTTCCCATTTGTGGTGTTTAAGTGTCCCTGAGATGTGTAGTAGAGCTATCTCTGGCTGCCGGCTTACCTATCAGGGCATATTATGCTCCTGTTTTTTGGTGGGAGAGGGGTTACTGTGTGTTTTAAGCATCATAACATGACTATCCTAGAAAGTTATGTCAGTTCTTATTTAAACATTACAGAAGCCGTTATATTATTTCCTTTTATATAGGGCTAAAAAAGTCCCTAGAGAACGCAACAAAGGCTATGCACCTTGGTTGAGGAAACCTTTTAAGCCTTAAGAGGACCACATCCTTTCATGGACAACCACATAGCAATGGTGGGTGTGGCAAAGGTGAGTGTGGCATTGAGGCAAGCAGCAGGCACTATTGCAGTCCAAGGGCACATTCCAAACGGGGAAAATCACTTGAGGGAGGTGCAGTGGAAAGTGTGACCTGGTCAGAGTCACAAGGGCCAGATAGAAAAGGATGGAGGCCAATATTTGGCCCCCAGGCCCACAGCCCTATTATGGTAAAATTAAGGTAGCCAAGGTTGCATCTTCCAGCTGCTATTGGACTACAACTCTGTTGTTGGACTGCCAACTCCCATCAACTGCAGCCAGCATGGCTAATTGTCAGAGATGATGGGATTTATAGTCCAACAACAACTGGAGACTGCCATATTGGCTACTTCTACTAATAGGGACTTCTAAACATTAGGTGGAGCACAGATGAGGGACCTGTGGCCTTCCTGGTGTTGCTGGACTCAAGTTTCCATCAGGTCTAACCTACATGGCAATGGTTAGGAATGATGGGAGTTGCAGTCCAGCAACATCTGAAAGACTGCAAGTTTCCCACTTCTCTTAAGTTCCATGAATTCACATGGAGTGAACAACTAACAAGACTATGTTTCCTAACATAAGCATTTGATATGCAACAGCTGGCGCTGCACTTATAACACACGTAAGTTATGTTTTGCATCTTCTCCCTTTTAGGTGCAGACAAACACACGTTTGAAGAGCCTATTCATACTCTTGAAGTAAGATTTGAATGAAAAGCAGACATTCCTTGAGTGGTAGACAAAATAATAAATAATAGAGACCAAATAACAGCCACTCTGTGAATGATTGGGAGCAGGATCCAACCATACTCAAAATTCCAGACTTTGAGATAATAAGTGTGTCTGAAGTTGCCCTTGATACATTGATTTCGTGTGGAGAGGTATGAATAAAATCTCTCTCTCTCTCTTTCTCTTTCTCTCTCTCTCTCTCTCTCTCTCTCGTGTGTACATTAAATCCATATTGGTGCATCAATGTAACTAAGCTGTATCAACTAAATTAATTTTAACAAATTAAAACACCAATTCAATGAGTAAGTATATTAGAATGAATTCATTAACTTAAAGAACAATCCTTTGTAAGTATATTCAGAATTAAGTTACGTAAAACTTGTGTGCATCATTTATTCATTCATTCATTTATTCATTAGCTTTATTAGTCACTTGTTACCAAATTAAACTTTCTGTCTCTGCAGCAGGAATGGCCAATCTGTTGTTGCTGTTGTTGCTGCTGCTTCTGGCCGCATTTCCTTTGGAGAAATTTATTGGGGGCACATACTGGTGGCTAGTGAGTCAGTGTCAAAAGTGACAGGGCTATCCCCTTTCTTTGTCTTTCTGCCATCCCAGTTTCCTGTCCTTGCCACCAACATGAAATTAAGCCAAGGGTCATAGGTGTAAGTTAACTTGCTTTGCAGGATGGAGATATAATATGGTTAAACAGTGGTGTAATATGAAAAAATGGCGAACCCTATTGCTATATTCCTTTCACCGGGCAGAACATCTCTGCTATGACACAGGAGATATGAGCATCACAAGCAATATAACAAGAATATAAAGCATCAGGAGTGCTTTACATGAACAGGTCCCAAGCATGGTAAATTTAATTAGCTGAGGTGTTAATTACCTCAAGTGTTAAGAGACTTGAAGGAGTCGGAGAAAATGAGTGAGAGGAAATTTGTCAGGCTAACAGGGAAAGGTATGACACCTTTAACAGCAGAAAGCCAAGGTTGAATATTCCTCACAATGGGGAAAAGCTGTGATACAAAGTTTTATTTGTATTCGTCAGAGGAAGTGCATAAAGTTTACGTTACATACTTGATATTATCTCAGAAAAAAACATTTTGAGAGTTAGCAAAAGAGCTTTATAGTATGAGTGCTGGGGCTTGAAAGGATATATCTTGATCTTTAGATCCCTGCCTATCTGCTATGGTAATGATGTTCAGCAACAGCCATCTCATACAAGCACTAGCTATGGACAGCAAGATTCACTGATTTGACTTAAAGGTCATTTAACGTAGCAGACACCTTTACAACCTCATTTAATTTATGGAACACACAGTTTTCTTGGGAAACTTGACATACACTCATGGTTGGAGTTAAAAGTGTTAATTTTGTGCTGGCTGTGGCTGCATTCACACAACACTGCATTCCATTGCCCCAATGTTTCCTTACCAGATAATTTTCACGTTTTATATTATCTTTCACACAATATAAGAACCAATTCTGGTAATCCAGGAGAAAGTACAGTGGTACCTCGGGTTAAGGACTTAATTCATTCTGGAGGTCTGTTCTTAACCTGAAATTGTTCTTAACCTGAGGTACCACTTTAGCTAATGGGGCCTCCTGCTGCCACCGCTGCCATGCGATTTCTGTTCTCATCCTGAAGCAAAGTTCTTAACCTGAGGTACTATTTCTGGGTTAGCGGAGTCTGTAACCTGAAGTGTCTTTGACCTGACGCGTCTGTAACCCGAAGTACCACTGTAGTGGAAGTTTAGCGTACATTTCTGGGTTAATTACTTCCAGAAAAAAATCCATTTGCAACCCTGTTAACCTTGAAAGTTGCAGGACGAAAAGTGGGGTGGTTTCCCTACACACAGTTATTTCCCACTATTTCCATGGGGGAGCAGAAGTACACATGTGGCCACATGTCTGATAATGTCTGCTGTTGCACCATGCCCACTGGTGTGAATGAAATTTAGCATGACATGGCAGTATATCATTCGAAAACCACAGTTCCATAACACAACAGGTAATACAGTGGTACCTTGGTTCTTGAACAGCTTAGCTCCTGAACGGCTTGGCTCCCGAATGCTGCAAACCCAGAAGTAAGTGTTCCGGTTTGTGAATGTTTTTCAGAAGCCGAATGTCTGCCGTGGCTTCCGCTTGAGTGCAGGAAGCTCATGCAGCCAATCAGAAGCCATGCCTTGGTTTTTTGAGTTGAATGGACTCCCAAAATGGATTAAGTTCGAGAACCAAGGTACCACTGTACCGTGTAAAACGAACACTAGAACCTAGGACAGAAGAACTGGTATTATTATGCAGTAATCCCCATGTCAGGATGTGCTTTGTGTTAAAAGCTGGTTCCTGATGCTTAAGAGAGACAGCCTGGCTTTCTGTGTTTGGAGTTCTACACAGAATTGGAGCTACTTTGTAATTTTTGTGTTCATATGTGTCATCATTGAGGAAAAGCCATGGCTCCATAATACAGCACATGTTTTTGCATGCAAAAGGTGCAAGGTCTCCAGGTCAGACTGAGAGAGTCTTTGGCTGAAACCCTGGACACTCATTGCCAGTCAGACAAGACTGAGTTACACGATGGACCCATGGCCTGGCTCAGCATAAAACAGATTCTGTGTATTATTATTTCTCAATCTGTGCTTCTGTAAATGCACCGCTATTGAAGAAAGACCATGACTCAGCGATCAAGCATCTGCTCTGCATACAAAAGGTCCCAGGTTCAGTCGCTGGCATCTCCAGCAAGGTTTGGAAGAGACTGCTGTCGGAAACCATGGAGAGCCACTGGCAATCATTGTAAACAATTCTGAGCCAGATGGATTGATGGTGTGACTCAATACAAGGCTGCTTCCTGTGTTTCTATGTATTATTCCTTGTCTATATCTGTTTCTGTAAATAGGCTTTACCAAACATTCCTCCAAAAAAGAATCACCAAAAATATTCTATGTCTTACAAAGGAGATCTAAGCTTTTCCATCCACAAGAAAGCCACATGCATCCTCTTGAAATGAACAGGACCTTCAAATCATGCTCAGACACATTGCATCTTTTGAATCACATCTCTCTCCCTCAAGTTTCTCGTTCCTTTCTGCTCATATCATTCACCCTTTTGCCTGGTATGCACAGTAACGTTTAACAGCACTGGCAGCGCAGCGTCTCTGTTCCAGGCTTGCTGTAACAGTGCTCCACTCTTGTCAACTATTATTCCTGTTGCTCTCATCAGCTCTGTAATGTTTGAGGCCTGAAATCCTTCGTCCTCCAGGCAATTGCTTGAAAGAGCACCTTCTTGCCGCACACATTCAAACTCAAAAGATCACTGAAACTGGTTATGACTCTTGACTGGACTGATAATGCTGGGAATTAATCTACTGCCTTTCAAGGGCACTAGGCCCAATGTGCTAACTTTGACTGAGGTAATCTTCTCTGATTTCTGTTGGTTCATTTAAGATTCTCAGCAGAGTGAAGCAGCAGACAGTAAAACCTCCTTTCAGCAGCTTTTTATTTTGGGAGATGCATTAACTCTTAAGAGTGAACTTGGCAACTGCATCTAATGTAAAATGATTAAATTTAACTATTATACAGAGAGCTGCTGATGTCTTTGAAGCTTTTGAGTTCATTTTGGATCAGGGATGATTCCAAGCATGAAAAGCAGAGACAGAGTAGTCTGGAAAGAGGAAAAGGAGACCCGTTCAGCCTGTGTTTCTAGCACAGGCAGAGTGCTGCTGAAGAATGGGTGGAGGTCAATGGTAGGAGGAAAGCCCACATGCCCAAACTTATTTAAGAAACAGATGATAGATAATATCACTGACTTCCAGTAACTCAGGCTGTAATCCTTACCATGTCTACTCTGACATAAATTGCACTGAATTCAGTGCGTCTTATCCCAGGTAAGTGGGATTAGGATTGCAGCCTGAGTCAATTATTATTATTAATGAGTGTTTGGTTAGAATGAGGCTCAACTGAGCAAACAAGACAGCTAATTAGGGCACATAGTTATCAGTAGTTGGCATCTGTCTGTCTCATGAATGCTTTATTTAATTATATCTTAATTCTTAAATTTATTTTCTTAGGGAAGTTTTAGAACTCACAGGAGCCTATTTTAAAGATCTAACACAATATATTTCCATGCTTTACTTTGCTGCACATTTTGTGATTTTAAATCTCGGCTGGCGTTCTCTCACCAAAAAGTACTTGTCCCAAACCTGGATCTTGGCATCCAGAAAATTCTTCTTTTATACCTATTTTCCCCCCTGCCACCAACAGGGGGAAGGTTGGGCTGGGGCCAGCACACCAGCAGGACACCAGAATGACTCTGCCAGAAATATATTTAAGACTTATTGGTGTTCGTCATGGTATAATTGATGGTTTATGTGCTATACAACCTGCACATTTCCTATCTTGAGACTGCATAGTGAAGGCGAGAGGGCTACAAATGTGTATAAATAAAGAAATGAATAAAGCAGTAGACAGGATTTTAACATTTAAAGTGTATGGACCCAGATCATCACAAGTTCCAGTATGGTAAAAAGACTGAGGGTCAGTGAAGTGAGTGACAATTCTCCTTTCTCTTTGTCACTTAATGACACTATAACTCTTTGGCCCTTCCTCAAGCTGCCAAAGAATCCTAATTTCATAGAATCATAGAATCATAGAGTTGGAAGAGACCACAAGGGCCATCGAGTCCAACCCCCTGCCAAGCAGGAAACACCATCAGAGCACTCCTGACATATGGTTGTCAAGCCTCTGCTTAAAGACCTCCAAAGAAGGAGACTCCACCACACTCCTTGGCAGCAAATTCCACTGCCGAACAGCTCTTACTGTCAGGAAGTTCTTCCTAATGTTTAGGTGGAATCTTCTTTCTTGTAGTTTGGATCCATTGCTCCGTGTCCGCTTCTCTGGAGCAGCAGAAAACAACCTTTCTCCCTCCTCTATGTGACATCCTTTTATATATTTGAACATGGCTATCATATCACCCCTTAACCTCCTCTTCTCCAGGCTAAACATGCCCAGCTCCCTTAGCCGTTCCTCATAAGGCATCGTTTCCAGGCCTTTGACCATTTTGGTTGCCCTCCTCTGGACACGTTCCAGTTTGTCAGTGTCCTTCTTGAACTGTGGTGCCCAGAACTGGACACAGTACTCCAGGTGAGGTCTGACCAGAGCAGAATACAGTGGCACTATTACTTCCCTTGATCTAGATGCTATACTCCTATTGATGCAGCCCAGAATTGCATTGGCTTTTTTAGCTGCCGCATCACACTGTTGGCTCATGTCAAGTTTGTGGTCAACCAAGACTCCTAGATCCTTTTCACATGTACTGCTCTCAAGCCAGGTGTCACCCATCTTGTATTTGTGCCTCTCATTTTTTTTGCCCAAGTGCAATATTTTACATTTCTCCCTGTTAAAATTCATCTTGTTTGTTTTGGCCCAGTTCTCTAATCTGTCAAGGTCGTTTTGAAGTGTGATCCTGTCCTCTGGGGTGTTAGCCACCCCTCCCAGTTTGGTGTCATCTGCAAATTTGATCAGGATGCCCTTGAGTCCATCATCCAAGTCGTTGATAAAGATGTTGAATAAGACCGGGCCCAAGACAGAACCCTGTGGCACCCCGCTAGTCACTCTTCTCCAGGATGAAGAGGAACCATTGATGAGCACTCTTTGGGTTTGGTCAGTCAGCCAGTTACAAATCCACTGAGTCGTAGCATAGTCAAGACCGCATTTTACCAGTTTCTTTACAAGAATATCATGGGGCACCTTGTCAAATGCCTTGCTGAAATCAAGGTAGGCTACATCCACTGCGTTCCCTTCATCTACAAGGCTTGTAATTCTGTCAAAAAACGAGATCAGGTTAGTCTGACATGACTTATTTTTCAGAAATCCATGCTGACTATTGGTGATCACAGCATTCCTTTCTAGGTGCGCACAGACTGTTTGCTTAATGATCTGCTCCAGAATCTTCCCTGGTATTGATGTCAGACTGACTGGGCGGTAATTATTTGGGTCCTCTCTTTTCCCCTTTTTGAAAATAGGGACAACATTTGCCCTCCTCCAGTCTGCCGGGACTTCGCCTGTTCTCCAGGAATTCTCAAAGATGACTGCCAGTGGTTCTGAGATCACATCTGCCAGTTCTTTTAATACTCTTGGATGCAGTTCATCTGGCCCTGGAGACTTGAATACATCTAAACTGGCCAAGTATTCTTGTACTATCTCCTTAGTTATTCTGGGCTGTGTTTCCTCTGCTGAATCATTTGCTCCAAATTCTTCAGGTCGGGCATTGTTTTCCTTATCGGAGAAGACTGAGGCAAAGAAGGCATTGAGGAGTTCAGCCCTTTCTGTGTCCCCTGTTTGCATTTCACCATCTTCTCCTCTGAGTGACCCCACTGTTTCTTTGTTCTTCCTTTTGCTACGAACATACCCATAGAAGCCTTTTTTGTTGCTTTTAACCTCTCTAGCAAGCCTGAGTTCATTCTGTGCTTTAGCTCTTCTGACTTTGTGTCTACATGTGCTGGCTATTTGTTTGAATTCCTCTTTGGTGGTTTCCCCCCTTTTCCATTTTTTGTACACATCCTTTTTTAATCTTAACTCAGTTAAAAGTTCTTTAGATAGCCACCCTGGCTTCTTTAGGCACCTTCCATGTTTCCGTCTCATTGGTATTGCCTGAAGTTGTGCTTTTACTATCTCCCTCTTAACAAACTCCCAGCCATCATGAACTCCCTTTCCTTTTAGTATTACTGTCCATGGGATCTCACCCAGCACTTCCCTAAGTTTTATGAAGTCGGCTTTCTTAAAGTCAAGAAATTGAGTCCTAGTATGCTTGGCTGCTCCTTTCCGCTGTATAGTAAACTTCAGAAGAGCATGATCACTCGCGCCTAATGATCCTTCCACTTCTACCCCACTAATCAGGTCATCAACATTGGTTAGGACCAGATCTAAAATGGCTGTTCCTCTTGTTGCTTCTCCCACTTTCTGAACAATGAAGTTGTCTGCAAGGCCAGTGAGGAATCTGTTTGACCTTATGCTCTTGGCTGAGTGTGACATCCAACAAATGTCCGGGTAATTGAAGTCCCCCATTACTACTATCTCCCTTCCTTTTGCATACTTGGCCATCTGTTCCAGGAAGGCATCATCTATGTCCTCCGTTTGGCTTGGGGATCTATAGTAAACTCCCACAATGAGGTCTCTGTTATTCTTCTCTCCCTTAATTTTGACCCAAATGCTCTCACTTTGGCTTTGAGGTTCTAAATCTTGTATCTCTTCACAGGTATACACATCCCTGACATATAACGCCACTCCTCCTCCTTTCTTGTCTGGTCTGTTTCTCTGAAATAGATTGTATCCCCCCATTATTACATTCCAATCGTGGGACTTATCCCACCAGGTTTCAGTGATGCCTATTATGTCATATTTAGTTTGCTGTACCAAGAGCTCAAGCTCATCTTGTTTATTTCCCATGCTTTGCGCATTAGTGTACAGACATTGAAGTCCATTAATCATTCCCCCGTGTCTCTTATTTAAGGATTTTTTCCTCCCACCACTAGGTCTGTGTGCTGTTTGCTCCATTTGGTCTATGACATTTGGATGATCATCTTCATCAGTTGATAGACTCCTACCTTCAGGAGCACTGTCTCCCTCCCCCACATTAGTCAGTTTAAAGCCCTCCTGATGAGGTTTCTGAGATTTTTGGCAAAAACGTTCCTCCCAACCGTTGTGAGGTGCAGCCCATCGCTTGCCAGAAGTCCATCTTCAAGAAACTGCAGTCCGTGATCTAAGAATCCAAACCGTTCCTGTTTACACCATTTGCGAAGCCAGCTGTTCACTTCCACTATTTTTCCCTCTCTCCCTGGGCCACGTCGTTCAACTGGGAGGACAGATGAGATGACAATTTGTGCATTTAGTTGCTTCAATTTCCTGCCGAGAGCCTCGTAGTCTCTTTTGATCTTCTGGTGGCTATTGTTTGCAGTGTCATTGGTTCCCACATGAACCAAGAGGAAGGGGTATTTGTCAGTGGGTTTTATGATTTATGTTTAATGACTTTCTGTTACATTACGGAGGTGCATCTAAATAAGAGAATGATGTTCAATAGGAGCCACCAAAGCAATACAGAATATTATTAGCCCTTTTGTCTATGACCTTCAGAGTATGTTTTCAAAGTGCTTGAAGTAGGCCTTCTTTGTGAATTCTATATATTCTGCTATGGGCCAGGATCCAGCTTTGCCTGTTGAACAGCAGCTTGAAGGGGGAGAAGGCAAAGTGACTCCACCCATAGCTGATCTGCCTTCAAGGACACAGAGGAGAAGGCACTGTTTAGAACCAGCTGGTTTCAGCCTACTTAAGCAGAGCTTCCAGCAGCAGTCAGGTGCTAGAAACAACATTTGTAGTTCCTGGTCCTACCTTGCTGCTTCTGGCTCATCTTGAACCTTACTCATCAGATTCCCTGATTCCTGGACCATCTGACCAGGTGGATTGCTGTTTGTCCGACTCTAGGACTGGACCTGACTTTGGACACTGACTCTGCCTCCAGGCAAATCCACCTCAGAGACTCTTCTGGTTGGCTGGTCTCCCACTCCACTGAGCTCTGCACGTTGTGGCTCAGCAATGATATATTCGGCATATACTCAGTTGCCTATTTGTTATTCACATACAGCTATATTCTTGGGAGGGAGTGATATATTCAGTCAGAAAGCAAGCAATGAAGAACATTAAAAACATGTTTCTCTGTAAGGAAAAAGAATGCATTGTGAATTTGTTAAATAAGTTTAAATAGCTCTTGGATTTGCATGTCCCTCACTAAATTTTGCAACATTTGTTGTTTGGCAGCTGTTATGACTCCAGAGTCCAGCAGTGACCAGGATACTGATTCAGTGACTATAGCATTACCAGCTAAGGAGCCAGACCAGGTTAATGTTTCTGAGCCTGATGCTAGTGATTGGTGGATTGTTAATCTGAGGCTTACTAGACCTGAATACTAGGGAGTTATGGATACGTTTAATTTACACGGTAGAGAAGCCATGATCTATCAAGCACTATGTCATGTCTGTGTTATTTCTGTGCAAGGACACAGAGGACACAGCAACTATAAGCAGCATCTATGGGAAATTATGCTCTTGCATCTCCCACATCAATCATTTTGTGCTCTATTTTATATGAATGTTCCTGTGGTATATGTATGTATGTGTTTATGCATGTGTCTGTGTGTGAATGACTTTGGATGGATGGATTCTTTTAACAAATCAGCTATGGAGGGGAATAAGTCAGTCACTCCATTCACCCACAGTATTCTCCAGTTCTGAAGCAAGTAATTTCCCCTGCCCTTTCTTTTAAACAACCAATAACTGGATAATAAAATATTTGTTACCCATACATCTCACTTTGGACTCTGAGGGCTCATCCATATTTCCACTTTTCCTGTGCTTTCTTAACATGAGTCTGAACAGTTTTGCCTTTGACTTACTGCTTTCCCCAGGAAAACCTACTCTTTAGTGTTAAATTGGAACAAATGGCAATCCACAGAAAACCCGACTACTGTTTGTTCCAATTCAGCACTAAACCTCAGGTTTTCCCAGGGGAAAGCAGGAGGGCAAAAGGAGGTATGGATGAGCCCTGAATTCATTAGCCCCCAGACAGAGGATATCAGGTTTTCTATAAATGGCCATATGGAGGTCTGTGAATTTTGTTTGGTTTTCAGGAGCACTACTGGTAAGAATAAGGGTGTTTCACATGATAGAAAAGAGTAGCACATACTTCTAAGTTTCCTGCTCCTAGCAGATGGGACTCATAAATCTAACTCCCCACTGACAAAGATATGTGCAAATACCAAATCTGGGCACTCTCTTAGCATGCTAAGTCCAAACTAACTGATTGGATCTAACCTAAAAAGCAACATCTGCAGCCCCAAATCGAATCAGTGGCAACTCTAGCGACTTTGCAAATTTCCCTTGAAGAATGTTGCAGTCTTCCATTAATTCCTTTATCTTCCCTCAGAATTCCTACTGAGTCATTGCCTAGTACATGGCTCCAGATTTGCCTCCAGATTTCATATTAAGTGATTTTCCCTTTCTCCTTTGGAATTTTTGACTGTGTGTGTATGTATCTGGTGTTACTGTTCTGTTTATAGTTTTTTAGGTTGATTGCTTTTAAATTTTTGATGTATGGTCACTTAAGTGTCTTCTGTAATGCAATGGAAAGGCAAGATTGAATTTTTACTACCATTAATACTAATACTAATAATGATGTTGTATTAAAAATCAATAAGCAGACAGCAAACCATAACAGGACATGGGATTTGAAAATGTGATTGTTTTTCAAGGGGCTGTTTTCATTTTCTCTTTAATTCAGACTCAATAAATCATGCAAATAAACACATCTCTGCATTTTCTGCTTTATTTACATTGTTATGGTAGATAAAAGCACTTGAGATGCTTTCATGATTTACTTTAAGTCTACACTTTATACTGCAGCTTTGTACTAATAGTAGTTAAGAAACACTAATTAAGAAAATAGATCAGAAAGGGCAAGTCTTCATTAGCTTTCTGTTGTGAACAATTTCCTTTACCATGGATGCTACTGAAGACATTCAACTCTGTGTCTATGGGGATACACAAGAGTTTCCTAACATATACACCACAATAATATTTGACATGTGAATAGACAGTCAGAGAGCTAAGCTGTTTGTTAAGTGAATGAAACTCAGATAAAATACTTCATTTCTTTAAGGTTTTTCCTCCTGGGAAATTAAAGTGACAAAGAAGACACAAGGCAGATGGTCATTTGATATCTTGCCTCATCACCAGCTGAACTGCTTATTCCTTCTATATATAATACATATATGAAAAGCACTTTAGGTGATCTATGCTGTTTTTTGAATCCTTAGGCTTTATTTGTACACTTAAGGTGGCTAACAATAATTTCTCTCAAGATTTCTCACAAATACCAAATCTTCCTCTGTGGAATAATTCATTCCAGTTCATGGAAACAAAGCTGAATACCTAGTCATTTAGAGACTATAGGAATTGCGGTTCATCTGTCCTTTGGAAGTCATCTGCTACAGAGAGTAGGTAGGGGTTGTGAATACGCTGACATCTCAAGGACCACACAATGCTCAATGTATAATGATCAGACCCATTTACAGAAGTCAAGCTGATACATTTTGGAGGCATGGTTTGGGAGGCCTTGTAATTTATACCTCCATTCCCCACAAAATTGATTCCGCCTGATCCAGCTGTTTATTCATCATTAGTAATAGAAGCTGTGCACAACCAGCGAGAAGCACCAACACAGCAAGCCAAAGGATGTCCCATTTAATCCAAGTTTATTTGAAGCAATGTACATCTGTTTCAAAATCAGTAGAAAATGCAGCCGCTATTCTGTGGAAATCCACAGTAGATAGATGTCTTATGGATTTTTGTATGGGGAATTCATCAAACCTCTGTGATGTACTTCTGTGGAATATGCTTTGAACATGCAGAAAAGAAACCTAGTGCAATCATCACTAATGGAACCCTCACATATCCTTGAAATATTATAGGAATTGTGTTCCCACCTGCCTTTACAGAGCCTACTGGGTCCTGTAACCCACCCACCCACTTCCCAAGACTATCATTGTATAGACGTAACTGGCAGCTAGTAATATGAACAAATGCATAGTTGGTGAACTATCTGTATTCAGATTTCATGTGCCTTAAAAAGCACATTAAGCCAAAGTAGTTAAAGATATCTTGGGATCTTACTAAACAGAAGCTGAGAATGGAAGTCTGTTTCTGAATTTAAGCAAGTGGATGACTTTCCAGAGGAAAGAGGAAAGCTCCTGCTGGCTCAGCTGAAAGAACTGGAGAGGAAGATTGTTAAGCATCAGAAGGAGCCCGGCACAATTTTTTATGATGAGATTGTCTCTCTCAGTGCTTTAATCAGTGAGGTAGAAGAAAAGCACTTTCTGCAGGTCTGAGGAGCCATTTCAGCCACCTGAGGAGATGCCACTCACAATGGGAAACAGAATAGGTGAATTATTTTAGAAGGGGTTTTTGTTTGCTTGCTTTTGGGTTGTTGTTTTTTTTTGGGGGGGGGGGGGGTTGGTTAAACATTAGGAAAAAATTCCTGACAGTGGAGCTGTCTACCAAAGAAGATATCAGTCTCTCCCTTTGTTAGAGATTTATAAGCCAAGACTAGAACTGATGGTTACTTATCAGGGAAAATGTAGTCGTAGATTTCCTGAACCAACAGAAGGCTGACTGAGCTTTGAGGTCCCTTCCAACACTGTGATTGCCGGATTCAATGGTTATCAGCAGCTCTCCAAAATTTCAGACAGCCATTTTCCCCACACTACCTAGAGATGCCATTCTGGATCTAAAGCTTATGTTCCGTTACTAACCTACAGCCCATCCTGCCACTGAATTCCTGACAAGGAGATCATCTACATGCCTCTTCACTGGAATCAGTAGAGATATGCTGCTAGTGAATCGGATTATAGTGCTGGCCAAAAGAATACTAAAATCCAGGTGGTGGTGGTTGTCATTTCAGTTGGGTTAGTTGTTATGATAACAGGGATGACAAAAACATTTCAGCCTGAGGCTGCCTTCCTTCTGGACAACCTTCCTGGAGTCACATGCCAGTGACTGACTGTGGCAGAAGCAAAAGTGGACAGAGCAACAAATAGTTTCTACACACACACCCCTACCTCTCTATGCAAGAAGCATCATCACAGTTCAGGAACATATTCCAGCTAGGCAAAAACACTCAAGGAGGGTGCAAAGCAGGGCTGGTAAAGAAAGTGGCTAGGGAGACAGTGTGGTGTGGGCAGAGATGGAGACTTGGAGAACTATATTTCAGCTCCAGGCCTTGTTTAACAGTTTAACCATAGACTGTAGAATCTTCAATTCTGCCATTTATTGTGCAGATGCCTTTATAAGCAGTATTTAATCAATTGCTCCAGTGCGTCTTTAAAAGGAGTACAAATGATCACTGAAAGGGAGTACCATACTGTTTCTTTCTTGGCCTTTGAAATTATTTTATTTATTTATTTTGCTGCTTATTAATTTTAGATTTCTAGAGTTGTCCTGGGTGAGGACTTGTTAAATTCAGCTTTGACTTGGAAGCATGCAAAGTAGTACACTCAAAACACATCAATGGGATTTTTTAGTGTGTATTATATATGTGTGTGTGTGTGTGTGTGTGTGTGTGTGTGTGTGTGTATGTGTGTGTGTGTGTGTGTGTATAAAATGAAGCTGTTAACATGTAGCATACATAAGGAAAATTGATTTCCTTCTATAAATTCACTTTAGGTTAAAAAAACCCCTTATGGTATCCCATCATGTTTTATACCATATAATAACTATTTTATTTGCAACATATGGCACACGCTAATGAGCATTTCCCCCCCAACAGGAATTACTGTCTCCACTAGTTCAACTATAGGCCCAGATTCCACAGGAACTGATCATTTTATGGTGCCATCCTAGGAGCTCAACATGTGCTCGGGGATTTTCCCACACAGAAGCTGTTTCAGAACTGGTGCCATCAGATCTGGCCTTACTAAAAAGGCTGAGCCACTCTGACTCCCTCAGCACATTCAGATACGATCTGAAATGCCAATTACATATTTAAATAGAGACATTCATTCACCTAAACCAATTAAGAGGAAACAAGGTTGCTACTCACTACATCATCTTGTCGCTAGATAGCATAAAAAGTGAGTAGAAAAGCAGCACAATGATTAAGTAAAGGCAGAACCTAAAAACAAACAAAAACAGGTATAAGGGATTTCATGGCATGGACACTTGCATCCAAAACAGCATTTGCAAAACAGTAACCAGACAGCCTTCAGATTCATCATGTAAAAGTGGTCTGGGGAATGAAGAGTTGGCCTAAGATATGGAAGCCCTATGTACAAATACTTCCATATGCATAAACCCATTGGGTGAGCCTTAGGCCCCCCTATCTCCCTAGTGTTTCCTCTGCAAATGGAAATGAAAAAAAATACCTATCTGAAATATCCCTAATAGAAAAAACAATAAAAATCTATAGAAAATATTGATATCTATGCTAAAAATAATGATAAAATCATTTATTTGTGCAATGATCTAGAACAAGTAAAGTAAGTTTTTGATCTCCTATTTCCCCTACTAAGATTTTGCTATAGGTGTGCTGTAGGATATTTCTGGCCCTTATTTATCCTCTTTGATTAATTATTGGAAACCTTATCTAAGGGCAAAACCTTCTAGAAATCAGTATATATAGACTAGAATGGGGACTAAGATCCAGAAAGCAGGCTGGATTCTGGCAACCTCCAACCTTCCATGGACCACTTTAGTAGGTAGGCAGGATTGCCTGCCTGTCACCTGTCAGTCACCTGATATCATCACAACAATAGGTAGCTGAATGTCAAAGGAAAACAAAGAGAAAGGTGCTTGCAATTCTTTCCTATCTTTCCCTGATTTTCAAGCTGGACTGTGAAGGGAAAATGTTCTCTTTCAGGAGTGGCTTGAATCTGGGCCATGCCTGCAAAGGAAGCTTTACCAGTGGGCAGGCATTCAGCACAGAATATGAACTGAGCACTACTTGCAACAGGTATTAGCTCTATTCAGGAGCTCCCATCTGCAAACTCCAGAGTGGAACCCAATGCTTGTTGGACACACATAGGAGCACACTCTTATGCTCCCAGTTGTTCCTTTGCAGCCATTGCTTTACCTGCCCCACACGGTAATGTCAGGTGTGTCACCAGGGTGAAGCAGGTACCATGGATTGCCCAAGCTAGCCTTACTGTCCACATTTGGACTCCTAGTGGACCTTATTTGACCTCTGGCTTGGAATTCTCCATACCTGATATCAACATTTACCTGGATATCTGATTTGCAATGAATCAACCTTAACATGATTCTTTAGTTATGTCAGGAAACAAAAGTCTGCTTTTCTATTTAAAAAGGGGGGGGTGATTTAAAAATAGTTATTTTCAAAATAGTTGATTGACACTGCATTACTCCTAGCGTACACATGAATCGGGATTAGGTGGTAAAAGTTGCATGGGACATGAGTGGCACAATTCTTCTTCAGAACAGTTTCTGCTTTTCCATTCCCAGTGATGCTGGGGAACACAGTGGAATACTGGGAGCTGCAGAAAAATAGGAAATCTCTTTATTTGTCACCTCACACTTTTAGAGCACAGCCAACTTGAAAATTACAGATCCTGAAAAGTTCAGTCTTATATATTGTTCCCCAGATGTCCATCCTTGCAGTTCAATGCCACCTTCCATTATGGTGAGAAACCAATTCAGAGTGAAGAGTGCCACCTACTGATCCAATGGCAGATCAATATTCGAGGTTGTCACATTTCGCCTGAAGTCTTCCTTCTTCCCACAGGTCCAAGACTTAAGAAGGATTCTAAGATGGTTGGGTGATTTCACAGTTACTTATATTTACAATTTACCATGTGCAAAATGCCTGCATTTTAAAAAGCAAAATGAAGACTTGAGACCAGCTTCCAATTTAGACTTTTAACTACAAACAAGCTTGAAAGAGGCTCTGGCTGCCTTTGAAGGGCTGCAGCAGCCAGACATGTATCAAGGGGGAAATGGCAATTCGAAAAGAACCTTGTTTGCTTTACTAAATTTATGGACAGCAAGAGAGGGATAGTCAAAGAACTAACTGAAGTAGTGGTGGGAGTTGCAAAGAATTCATTTTAAAGAGTGAGTTGAAAAAGCACATTGGAAAATAAAAGGAACAGGTGCTTTATTTCCCCACTATCACAGCACTGGGAATTTCCCGCAAGAGAAGAAAGATTATTTAATGGATATCTGCTTTGCTTAAAATATGAGCTCAGAGAATTTATTTTAACAGTGGTTCCATGCTTAGAGATATGCTAGCCTGTATCTGATTCAAATGATCTTGAGTGTCTTAATACTGCTTCGGGTGTTTGAAAGTACGGTAAATTTTATTTTTATCTTCCTCACTGACCAAAGAATCTTGTTATTCAGCCTGTAAAACACAACACTTCCATAGCCAAATCATTAAGGAATCTTCAAGTCTAATCCTGGCACTAGAGTGTTTCCTGTGTCAGAGCCAAATGACGATCTGCAGGGCAAATAGATTTTGTTGGCCTAGTCCAATTATTTTGATGGAAAATAACCTCTCGGAGGAAATCACCCTGCTCTTTGTTCATCACTAAAGCGTAGTGATGGTATCTCCTACTCAAGGTGGTCAAATAATAAGTTCCCTTTTGCTTTTTTTTTTGAAGTTCATTATCTCATCTGGATTTGAGTAATTTATACAATCAGTGATACATCAACATATCTAAATAAAATGTTGAACATTTCTGCCTACTCTTAGCAACAGCAGATTTAAGAGAAAGGGAAAAGTCCCATGTAAAAAGCACAGTAAATACAGTGACAAAAACTACCTTCATCACAAGAAATAAGTGCCATCAGAAAACGCCACACACAAAATATGCTTAAGCTCACAAACATATAATAGGAAATAAGTCACACATTTAATTAAACTATTAAACTATTAACTATTAATGAGGAAGGTGAAATAGATTCTGCTTATAATTTGTTGTTGTGAATGGACTGTTTTGATTTCCTAGGTGATACATTTTTGACCAGACTTCTTGCTGAAAACGTTGGTTCTGCTAAAGCCTTTCTGGTAGGTTTCAGGTTGGGGACATGTAAAAGCTAATGCTGTCCTAACAGTACTAAGTGCTTTTGAAAAGTTGTTTTGTGATAGCTCCATTAGACACAGCTATTCCCCAAACTGTTTATCTGCCCACTGGCATTTTCCAAGTTTCAAGGACAGCAGAACTTACCCAGTGTACTGTAGAAGCCTGATATAGTGAACAAACTCAGCATCACCAGTTTGGCTCTGTGTGACATACACAAGAAACCTAAAAGTGAAAAAGCAGGGTGGGCCACCAGCTGAATTTTTTTTTCTTTTTACTGAATATTAATCAGCCTTTCGATCTATTAATTACTTAAGTAAATTTGCATATTACCAAAACCTCAATATTGTTGTGCGTATGCCTGATGATTGTCCTCCAAAGCAACTACTCTATTCTGAACTTAAAAATGAAAAGTGTAATGCTGGTGGTCAACAAAAGAGGTTTAAAGACTGTCTCAAGGCAAATCTTAAAAAATGTAGTATAAACACTGACAACTGGGAAACACTGGCCTGTGAGCGCTCCAGTTGGAGAACAGCCTTTACCAAAGGTGTCATAGGCTTTGAAGACACTCGAACTCAGGACACAAGGGAGAAACGTACTAGGAGGAAGGCATGCTTGGCAAATCCACACCGTGATCAACTCCCGCCAGGAAACCAATGTCCCCACTGTGGAAGGACATGTGGATCCAGAATTGGCCTCCACAGTAACTTACGGACTCATTGCTAAAACCGTGTTTATGGAAGACAATCTTACGCAGCTACAAGTGATCTCCAAAGAAGAAGATGGCTGACAGTTTGAAGAAAGGGTGAGGATACATAAATACATAAAATCAATTTATCAGCCATTGATTTCCAGTATAAACTGATTAAAGTTCCAGTCCAAAAATAGATGATGTGGCAGCAGAGCTTGCACAAGATACTTTTGTGCCTCAGGCAAACCCCTAAATGCCCCCCCCCCCCACTGTCAGGGAAAAAGAGCTGAGTGAAGATCTACATCAGGAACAAGGGGTGGGGATGGAGATGGGCATTGAGATCTACTGCCTCTGTGGATCCTGCAGCCTGAAATGGTTACCTCACCTTGCTTTATAGCCCTGTGTGACAGTTTCTGATGTTGTAGAGTTCCCTCCTGGTGGAAATATGGCTGTCCACCATGCTATTATCTATCAAACAACAACTTAAAAGAGACTTGATTGTTCAAAGCTTTTGGTAGATTGCTAGAGTGAAGTTCAAAACTCCAAGCATCACTCTCTCCTGTAATGTATTTAAGGATAGGGATAACTTTGGTTCAGTTTACAGTTTCATGGGAAGCCACCTATTCTTACTTCCCAAAACTATACATGAAACAAAATGCAGAAGCCTTTGGAATTCATGCTTTTCCAAATCCTGTGATGCAGTTCTTCAGCCAAATGATGTGCTCAGAAATGTCCATAGTAGCAGAAAGTGTGCATAAAAATGCATATAGCCGTTGAAATAACACAGAGTAACTGCATTATATGGTGGGAAATGGCTTGCAAAAATGTCTGTATTAGGTAGAATTGCACACAAGCATGAATATATTAAGAGGAATGAGCACCTAACATGCTGATGATTTTCTGTGACAACTTCAAAATAGTAGAAATAAATAAAATGAATTAGATAAACTAATGTGGAAAAGTTGATTAGAAAAAATGAAAAACTTGGAGAAACTGAAAGGAACACTATTTATATTTCATTGTTAATATTGGTCCTAAATGTTTTCTGCTGGCTTTATTTTGACAGTTATTGCTAGCCACCTCTGGCTCCTACAACAAGGGAAGGTTACACGAATAACAACTCATAGTAATAGTAACAAGATAATAACCTTTCCTATGGCAGAATGAATCCAAAATGGGTAGAACAAGGTCACACAGCAGGCTTGGCACTTCAAATTCTTTCAGCTTAATGTTGTATTTATTCAGAAGACTACAATGGATTTGATTACCATCAATCATATTTATCTGTCTGCGGCTCACATGCTCCACGTCCCTATGCTCGGGATCTAGAGAGAAATTTTAATTAACAAGAGTTGTTAATCATATGCACAAAACTTCATTTGCAAACTGTCCCTGAATGGATGGCCTCTATAATTCAATAATTTTAAATAGGCCTAACAGTTGCAGGGTGTCTGCATTCTGGTTGTCTGCAGTACAGTAGGCAGGCTGCGGAATCTGGTATTTAGAACATCATTTGAGGAGGACACACTTTTTGAAAAGATCATTTTCTGATTATCTCTTTACACTCGACAAAAGCCCAAGTCCACAGCAGATCTTGAACCAGGACTATTGAGGTTCATAGTCAGACACTCCCCCCTCAAAAAAGAAAATGATATTTGTTCTCACACATTCCTCCTTGGCAGGCATGGGAAAGAGAGACTTCCCATTTCCAACTTGTATTCAATACATCTAATAAGGATTGTTGGATGTGCTGCCCCAAGATCACCCAGCAAGCTTTAAAAGAAGTTTTGAATAAAGATTAGGAAGTGTCTACCAGCATGCCTGGAACACTTTATTGTCCTCCAGCTTACCAGCCAATTGACAGCAGCAGCAATATATTTTCATTTTGAGTTTCTTTCTTTGTTTCTTTCTTTCTTTATTTATATATATATATATATATATATATATATATATATATATATATATATATATATATATATATGCAGGTTTTGGTGTCTTCGGGTGTCTTCCCGTGTAAGAGTTGGGGTGTCTAGGCGACGTTTCGACGAGGTCTCACTCGTCATCTTCAGGCTGGTGCTTTCGGCTTCTTGTTACTGGAACAGAGCAGGATCTCAGTGTTTGAGTTCCTATAAATACTGTTGAGGGGGTGTGGTGTATAGCCTCCAACGTTCTGGGCAGAGAGGAAGTTCCCAGGTTAGTGTGTCTTTTCTTCTTTTGTTCATTAATTACTTGAGGGATATCTTGAGTGATTTCTTGAGTGATATTCTGAGTACCACTTAGGAGGGTCATTAGGTGTGGATTAGTTGCTAAAGCTTTCGTGTCTTGACCTCTTGACCTTGTGAAGAGTTTTTTCTGAGAAGATGGCTGTACTGCACTTAGTTGTGCTCTGGCTTGGCTTCGTGTATAGGGGCGAGCTGTGGTTTTGTGCCCTGTGCCAGCCAGATCTGTGTAGGGATTGCAGGGGGGTGCAGCATCCGGAGGTGCCACTATGGTTTGGCTACTGGATGGTGTCTGTAATTTATCTGTGGAGAGGGTCTGGGTTTGGGTCTGGTGTGGTTGATTGGAGATGGCGTTCTGTGTGCCTCTGGTTCTGGTGTCGGTTTTTGTGGGGAGGGCTATTTTCCAGATGTCTGGCAGGCGGGACGTATCGTCACGCTTGTTCATGTTGTGAGGGTGTTTCTCTATCTCGATGGCTTCCATGATTATTCTCTTGTGGTGGTGTTCCATGTTAAAGAGCAATTTGGAATCTGAAAAATTAATTTCGTGTCCTGTTTCTTTCATGTGTTGGTAAAGAGAGGAAGTTTTTTCTTCTTTTTTGACGGCATTCTTGTGTTCTGCGATACGTCCCACCTGCCAGACATCTGGAAAATAGCCCTCCCCACAAAAACCGACACCAGAACCAGAGGCACACAGAACGCCATCTCCAATCAACCACACCAGACCCAAACCCAGACCCTCTCCACAGATAAATTACAGACACCATCCAGTAGCCAAACCATAGTGGCACCTCCGGATGCTGCACCCCCCTGCAATCCCTACACAGATCTGGCTGGCACAGGGCACAAAACCACAGCTCGCCCCTATACACGAAGCCAAGCCAGAGCACAACTAAGTGCAGTACAGCCATCTTCTCAGAAAAAACTCTTCACAAGGTCAAGAGGTCAAGACACGAAAGCTTTAGCAACTAATCCACACCTAATGACCCTCCTAAGTGGTACTCAGAATATCACTCAAGAAATCACTCAAGATATCCCTCAAGTAATTAATGAACAAAAGAAGAAAAGACACACTAACCTGGGAACTTCCTCTCTGCCCAGAACGTTGGAGGCTATACACCACACCCCCTCAACAGTATTTATAGGAACTCAAACACTGAGATCCTGCTCTGTTCCAGTAACAAGAAGCCGAAAGCACCAGCCTGAAGATGACGAGTGAGACCTCGTCGAAACGTCGCCTAGACACCCCAACTCTTACACGGGAAGACACCCGAAGACACCAAAACCTGCATTCCTGTACCCGTGAAAATCTACGAAAGCATATATATATATATATATATATATATATATATATATATATATATATATATACTGTTCACAGTGCGCTACTTCTGGAGTGTAGTTCCTACAGAATTAATGAGCATGTCTGGTATGCGAAGAAAAGTGCCATGGGAACTGCTGTTGTGACATCATTTGGGGGCCCTCCAGGAGTTATAGGCCCTTGGGCCTGTGAGTGACAGTCTAGCCCTACAAAACCTGGGCTAGAGAAATTGCACTCAACCCTGAGTTTGGAAGAAGGTAGGGCAAAACTCGATGCAACAACTCATATTGATCCAGAGCAGAACTCCAACGTATAGTTAGCAGAGTAAAAAACTTAAACACATTGCAGGATTCCCCAAAAATAGACCAGAGGCAATTAATATTTCATCCAGCAGAGCTGAAGGCAAATAAGCATAATGGTCACAAATCCAATACATTCAGGATTGGCACTGTCCACAAGACATCCAGTTGCAGCAGACTTAACTTAAACTTAAAATAACTTATAATGAGTCTAAACTTTAACACTAAGCATATTATGTACAGAACACCACACCAGAAGGAAGAGAGGTAGAAAGAGAAAGTGAAACCATGGCTCCTTCTGGCCTTACTTTTATAGTCAGCATGACCTTGACAGAAAAAAGATAATAGAACCAGTTTAAGCCAAACATCATGACCTTTCTGCTTGCTTCTTTTACACAGAGAAGCTTCCAGAACCCTCTTGAATTAATTAGAATAGAAAAGATATCTATACATCAGATCAACACTTTCTGTACCAAGAAATGCAAACTGACACCTTCAAGGCGTCTAATGCCCCCTAAGCTGCTCATGGTCAGTGGCTGAGGAGGAGTAGATCAGGATGTTGGCAAGGTAAATAATGACAAAGCAGTCGAGGAGGTCATGGAACACATCATTCATGAAATGTTGGAAGACAGTGGACATGTTGGTCAAGCCAAAGGGCATTACGATGTACTCACAGTGCCCATATTGTGTCTGAAACACTGTCTTCCATTCATCACCCTCACACATGCGCACCAGGTTATAGGCCCTCCACAAGTCCACTTTGGTGAATAGTGTGGCCCCCTGCAGCCTCTCCAGAATCTTGGCAATGAGGGTGTAGTGGGTAACGATTCCAGACGGTGACCTGGTTTAACCACAGGTAATCACTGCAAAGCTACAACTTTTCTGACTTCTTTTTCACAAATAGTACAGGAGTAGTGGCTGGTGAGGAAGAGGGTCATACAAAACCCCTCTGCAGGTTCTTGGTGATGAACGCGCGTAACATGGTCAATTCAGTTCCCGAATTTGAGTCCCGGAATTTGAGTCCTGGGAAACAGGTCAATAGGGCAGTCATATGATGAGGTGGCAAGAGGTCTGTTTCACTGAACACATCAGCAAACTTGGCAGGCAGATTGGCAAGTCCGTCCATTCTCCGTTCCTGCTGCCAGGACTGCTGGTGCCAGACAGACATGGCCCATGCAGTCCAGGGCACTGAAGCTGATTGTGCTCTGGGATCAACTGCTGTGAGGATCATGGGCCTCCAACCACTCCAGGCCCAACACAATGGGGATATGGGGTGTAGAAGCCAAATAGAACTCTGCCTCTTCAATAATAATAATAATAATAATAATAATAATAATAATAATAATAATTTATTATTTGTACCCCGCCCATCTGGCTGGGTTTCCCCAGCCACTCTGGGTGGCTTCCATAGAAACCAAAAAACACTAAAATATCATACATTAAAAACTTCCCTGAACAGGGCTGCCTTAAGATGTCTTCTGAATGTCAAGTAGTTGTTTATCGTTTTGACATCTGATGGGAGGGCGTTCCACAGGGCGGGCGCCACTACCGAAAGGGCCCTCTGCCTGGTTCCCTGTAGCTTTGCTTCTCGCAATGAGGGAACTGCCAGAAGGCCCTCAGTGCTGGACCTCAGCGTCCGGGCAGAACGATGGGGGTGGAGACGCTCCTTCAGGTATACTGGGCCAAGGCCGTTTAGGGCTTTAAAGGTCAACACCAGCACTTTGAATTGTGCTCGGAAACGTATATGAGTCCCCCACCTGCAACCACAGCTTGTCCGTAGCCCAAGTCACTGGTCCTGCGGCCAAAAGCCTGTCATCAGTGGTTTCCACCACAAGAGGTGGTTGGATGGGATGTCTGGGGATTCCCTGCCATGTCCATGAAGTTGGCTGTAGCCCCTGAAGCTATCATGGCCCAGGTCTGCAAGGCTGGCCTCCCTGGAAGTGTCAGGGCAACGGACACCACCAGTCGCTTGGAGGGAATGAGGCAAGGCATCTTGGCACTAGCAGTACACGCCAGACCCCGACTTAGTAGCCCATCTAAACCAAGGGGTTTCCATTTCCTGGCCAGGGAGCAGACCCCCTCTTTGACATGCATGTGGCTGCCATAAGTCCCCAGCCACAGTAGAGACACAGTCCCTCTCTGCATCTCCATTCCTTCTCAGCCGCTGTCAAATAAGGGTGGATTCCCCCTATCTGCATTGGCTCCTCCTCAGATTGGGGCATGGAACCCATGGAGAAGGTGCCACCAGGCAAGTCCTACCCTGGGCTTTGAATTGTTGTAGGTGTCCCTCAATTCTGAAGCAGGCTTTAAAGGTCCGCTGGGCACTCTGTGTGGGCCAGTTCGTCTAGAACTGGGTCTGAAAGCCCTTCTTGAAACTGGTTCACTAGAGCTGCCTGATTCCAGACTAAGTCCTGTGCCAGCAGCTGAAATTCACAAGCATATTCCCCCACTGACCGATTTCTCTGTTTCAGCTCCTGGATCAGGCTGTCAGCGGTCTGGGTCCTGATGGGGCCCATGTACATGGCCTGGAACTGTTGGCTAAAGGTGTCAAAATTGGCCAGAAGGGGGCTCTGTTGTTGCAGCAAGGGCGTTGAGTTCTCAAAATTGTAAGGACAGCGTCTTGCAAGATCAATCAATCATCCCATGAAATGCATCTTAAACATTTTTATGCACCATCCTTGAATATATTTCTCAACCTGGAGCGGGAAGTAAAATCCATCTGCAGTACTTAAGGCCATGACCTTGGACTTTCTGTTCCTCATCAAGGTGAGATTCCCATTGTCTTCAAAAAAAAGTCTCGCCTTTGTGAAAGGAGGAGGATCAGATGCTGTGTGGGGTTTTTAAAGTTATTCATCTTGAAGACTCACTTCTTTTTATAAGTATCTGACTTATCAGTTCTAATTTCTAATGTTGTGTTTGGCCTGGAACACTTTCTTTCATTCCTGCTAAATCTGAACGGTTTCTTACCTCGAGGCACTTCAGAGGTGAGTCTGCACTTTAAAACTTCATGAAGCTGAGGTCAAACAAAAGTCAGTGCAACTGCTTTTCAGAGGTCCCTTTGTCACTGTTTATTTGCCCTCCTTTTACTTGACACAAAACAGAAGATGTGTTAAGGAACCCACAGTGTGACCCTATACATTTCTGCTCAAAAATAAGTCCCATTAACGAGGCTTAGGGTCAGTTAAGTATGTATAAGATTGCAGCCCTAAATACATTCCTAAAATAGACAAACTTTCTCACACTGAAGAAAACCAGTTCATTGCTTCCAACCTGAAGAGCATTGAATGATTCATACCATAAGTGCACAGGAACTGTTCATATAACCCAGCATGCCATCTCCAGCTAGGTACCTCTGGAATCTCCCTATCAGGGCATGAAGTTCATCAGATGCTTAGAAGTATGCTGTCTCTGAACATAGGAATCTAATTTAATTTCTGTGACTAATCAGCCTTCAGAGATCTATCCCATGTGAGTTGTGTGATCCTTTGTTTTTAAAATCCATCAATATGTGGTCATGAAAGTTTATCATAGGGTGCGTAGAGAACTGTGCACTTGGCACTTTCCACAGTGTCAAAGAGATTCAAGGACAGTACTTTAGCTACCTTTGGAAGGATCTAGAATCACAGAATTGTAGAGTTGGAAGGGATCCTGAGGATCATCTAGTCCAATCCTCTGCAATGCAGGAATTTGCAGCTGTCCCGTATGGGGATCGAACCTGCAACCTTGGCATTATCAGCACCACACTCTAACCAACTGAGCTATCCAGTGGCCTTTTCTGTAATACTAGATGTATTTGTAAATAGATAAATAGAGCATGAAGAGGAAATCCTGCCCATCTAGATGTTACAGGAGTACAACTATCATCAACCCTAAGCATGGGCTGTGCTGAATACATTTGATGAAGTCCAGTACTGTATCTAGAGAGTCACAGTTTACTCAACCCTTGAATCAGAACATTGGCTGATATGAAAACAGCTTTCATAATAATAATATTATTATAATAATAATTTATACCCTGCCCATCTGGCTGGGTTTCCCCAGCCACTCTGGGCGACTATTAGCATTCCTATAAACCAGGGGTCAGCAACCTTTTTCACCTGTGGGCTGGTCCACTGTCCCTCAGACCTTGTGGGGGACCGGACTATATTTTGAGGGGGGAAATGAATGAAATCCTAGGCCCCACAAATAACCCAGAGATGCATTTTAAATAAAAGCACACATTCTACTCATGTAAAAACACACTGATTCCAGGACATCCGCGGGCCGGATTGAGAAGGCGATTGGGCCGCATCCAGCCCCCAGGCCTTAGGTTGCCTACCCCTGCTATAAACTGCAAATCTACTGCTCCTCATCAGATCCTCAGAGGGGCATTATAACATCTCAAAATGCCTTCCAGATTTTAGCTAGCTCTCTGCCAATCCCTCTATCTCTCAGTACTGCAGTTCTTTCTCATTGACCCAAAACTTGTTAATGTTATAACTTTCTCTCATACTCACAGACCTTCATCAGCTCCTCCTCTCAGTTAGTGGGGGTCAAAGAATGCATGTCACGTTCCCCAAACTGCTGGTGCCCTTTCCCCCCATTTGGAACATTCCAGAGAAATCACCAACTGTTTTATGCCCCTATTAATATTGTATTCTTTTGCCCAATCATCTGTTAATATTATATTCCTTTGCCTGACAAAGGATATGACCAGGCATGCAGTCGTGACAGTATAACAATACTTTATTTAGTCTGCTTATTTTTGCTTATTACCACTCCATTTCACAGGACAACTTCAAATTCAAGGATTGTGCATGACCAGGGGATGGGGGTGGGGAACTCTCTTTATTAAGGTAAAGGTAAAGGGACCCCTGACCATTAGGTCCAGTCATGACCGACTCTGGGGTTGGGCGCTCATCTCGCTTTATTGGCCGAGGGAGCCGGCGTACAGCTTCCGGGTCATGTGGCCAGCATGACTAAGCCACTTCTGGCAAACCAGAGCAGCACATGGAAACTTCCCGCCGGAGTGGGACCTATTTATCTACTCGCCCTTTGATGTGCTTTTGAACTACTAGGTTGGCAGGAGCAGGGACTGAGCAACGGGAGCTCACCCCGTTGCGGGGATTTGAACCGCTGACCTTCTGATCAGCAAGTCCTAGGCTCTGTGGTTTAGCCCACAGCGCCACCCACGTTCCTCCTTTAAATGGTTTGCAATTTGCATTGGCATGACCAATGGGGGCAGGAACCTTAAATTTGTAGTAATGATATTTAGGTTAAAGACACCTGCTTTAATTGTTTTAGGCTGTCTGTGTGTATCTATCTATCTATCTATCTATCTATCTATCTATCTATCTATCTATCATCTATCTATATTTATCTATCTATCTCTATTATCTATCTGTCTGTCAGTCTATCATCTATCTATCATCTATCTATCAACTATACAGGATGAAAAAGAAAATATGAAAGGCTTTCTATAATATTGAATGTAAGTTATCTTGCACTTTTCACAAACAGCCCTACATTGAAGTTCTGGTAAAACATGCAAGTTTATTTTAAAATATTCAATTAATTAATTGATAAATAGATTAAAATACAGGTGATAAATCAGCTCCTATCAATATATATACCCATTCTTACGTAACTTTGGTGCATTTCTAATAGGTCTTAATATGCATGTGCTATAATATCAGAGGCTCTGATTCTAGCTCCATGTGCCCAAGTGCAGTATATAAAATGGCACGGAGACCTGATATTCAGGCAGTTTCCTGTAATTCAACTGGACAGGGCAAAGCATTTGGTATACTTGAAATAGATTCCTGTTAGAATCCATAAGATGTGGCCTTCCTGACTGTTTGCTCAGAGTTCATTCTCTGTTTTAGAGTTCTGTGATAACCATAATTTGTTCTTCCGTTAGTTTTTGTTTTTAACTGGCAGACAGCTTAGTAGGGAAAAGAGGCAAGGTTGGTCTTAGAAATATGGAGCTGGTCATGTTAAGTCTATTCCCATCGCAAATGCCTTAAGAACCCCTTGAACCAGGTGCCTTATTTCCACTGCATGATAAGGATGTATCTGCACATCCAGTGGTCCAGGTAATGTCACTAGAGCAAGAGGCCTTTACTTTGCTAGCAGATGGATGACATCCCTTGGGTTTTATATACAATCTACTCACTGGCAGAGGAAAGGGGGTTCAGTGGGTGTGGTCTGCCCCGGGTGTCATCCCTGAGGGGGGTGGCATCGCCGTGCCTCCCCCCTGGGTCGCTCGTGCTTGCCGCAGGCGGCACCCCCCCCCAAGGATGCTCACCACTCAGTTCAGGCAGCACACCTCCCCGGGATGCTCACTGCGGGCAGACCCCCCTGGGATGCTTGCTGCGGGCAGCTACCCCCCCCCCCGGGTGCACAGCTAGCTCCACCTCTGAATCTACTTACTCCTCGAACCCAGTCACCTTTAGCTAAGAACTTGTTGCTTCAAAGTATGCAATATGGTGATGCTAGGGTTCACAACAGCATGGAAGAAAACTTGAAAAAAAATCCAAACCAAAGTAGAACTCTTCAAAAACAGTCATCACTCCCCATGCCCCCCTTTTGGACTTTATTATGCTTTATGGTCATGGCAATGTGACTCCAACTAGGCTGGGATCAGGGAACCTGAGGCCCTCAGGAGATGTTCAAGGCTGATGTGGATTGTAATCCAACATTGTCCATTCTGATTGACACTGATCAAAGTTGGAGTTTGGGTGGGGGGAGGTTGTTAGTTTACCCATCCCTGAAGCAGGCCTTGAAGTTATTTAGTATTTGATTTTACGTTGATGAAATGTATGCACTGCCCCCATCACAGAGTAAGTCAGGGTGAAAAATAGCATGCAGATGCCTGCAAATCTTATGTCCCTGTGAAGAGAAAATAGTAGTAGAAGCAGGGAGCAGCTGCTTAGCCTTTCTCCCAGGCCTGGATCTGTCAGTAGCGCCATGCTGTCAATGCTGATCATGAGTCCCATTTGTCCAGTGTTGTGTTGTAAAAGAAGAACAAGTGTGTCTCAACAGGGCACATTTTACCCACTGAAAATGAGAGGGAGGGAGGGGGAGAAAGAGAGAGAGATCTTTCATCTTGTCTGTGCCTCTTCATCAAAATTCTGATCACATTACCTTCATTTCAGACTCTTCCATTCTTCTCTGCTTTTATTATCCCTTTTCCCTTCCTCCCCTTGTCCCGATTCATCTATCTCTACCGCTCTCAAAACAAAACCTTCTCCTTTGCATTGCCAACCAGCTCTCTTCGTTCAAGAAGCGCTTGTGCTTTCACAGTTGTCTCCCCTCCCCCGCCCTTGCTGGAAGAAAGAAATCTGACATTTGGGGGGAAACAACATTTTAGGATGAAGTGAGGCAAAAGCTCTACACTCCAAATTGGAGCTACTTTTCTTCCAGGTCTGTAGACCAAAGTTACAGGAGTGTTCTGTCAGCTCTCCAGAGCCGCTGACCTTCATTCTTCATTGTTTAAAGCTTGTTCTCTCTGTGTGGTGTGTGGATTATGTTTGCTGCTACTGGATATGCTAAAACGGCAGTGTTTCTTCATAGAGACATTTATTCTAAGAGAATAATTAACGTGAAGCATACAAGGTGGGGGGCAGGAAATGTATTTGGGATAATTTGAATTTCTACATGAAACTGACAAAAGTTTGTTTCAAAATGTTTATAGATTCCTGACAGGGAATGGCTGGAATCCTTATTAAGCTGCATGAGGCCTCATAATTGGTTTATTCTGTTAAACTGTATGTTACTCAAAAGCTATGTGGCTGTAGGACAATACCCTCCCACTAAGTCTCTCATGTTTCTTTAAAGGCCTGGGGAAGCATTCAGAACCCCACACAACAGTACTTAAGAACTGTTTTTGTGCAAACCCTATTGATGTCTATGTCGGACCAGTTCTTTTGTTCCACAGGCATCTGGGCACATTTCATCGTAAATGAGGGAATAATCAGTCTACCTGGTACTGCCACAGAATGTTTAATGTGCCCAGTTCAGTTGGCAGTTGTATTAGAGGTGGTTTAAACATCATGGCAGGTAGGTGTGGGGTGGAAGAAGCAGATACCCATGAGAGAAATGTACATCTGCTTGCAGTTGGAAGTTAAGAGCTGATTCCTACAAGTATGTTTAATGCTTTAACTGCAACTGCCGTGTGCAACAAATTCCACAGAAAGATGACGCTTTTCACAAAAGCACTATGCTACCCACATTAACTTGTACAAGCTAGGCACTGCTTTTGAAGTAAACTGATAGGCTCCTTTTAGAACAATGGTGGGGAATTTGCGACCCAATTTCATGCAGCCCCCTCAGATACTATGGAGCACCCTCTTCTTATTCTGTGGGAAGGGCAATCCTATAAACTCTGCCCAATTTTGTCTGTTGCCCCACCCACTTTTGTCTCTGATGCCATCCAACACCAACTGACTGATATGACGCCCCCCCCCCCCAAAGAAAAGCCAGCTTCTCTCATTTAGAAGCTGATACTACAGGAAGGCATAGCTGGAGAGATCGGAAGTGTGGGCTTTGTCCCAGTCCTGCCTGCATTTTGCACCAGTATCAGGTTCACCCCTGACTGGGCAGCTGCTGTTAAGCGGAAGGGGAAAGGTGCTCACTGAGTTTCTCATTCCTTCCATTATATCTTCAGTGGCAGAATATTATTTCATATTATGGGTACGGCCTACAAAGACTCTCCTCTTCAGAGTTTCTGGAAACTGTGTATTGGCAGGGACACAGTGCAGACATGATGGGTCAGTAATCAGTGGCGGAGCTTCATGCTCCAGCACCGGGGGGCAGAGAGCAGGTGGGGGTGGGACTGGCACACGTTCTGGGGGCATGGCATGCCGCCCACAGGGGTGTGGTGCATGTCCTAGGGTGTGGCTTGTGTCCTGAGGGCATGGCACACCGGCTACAGGGGCGTGGCACCCAGCGTGGGTGGGGGGACAGCCCCCACACACTCCTCTTCCTCCGCCAGTGTCAGTAATAAATCTCCACGTGATTAACCTTGTTTAAGCTGGACATTTCAACAGGGCTTAAACCTGCTCTGCAACGGAATAACCAAGTACCCTGAAATCTTGGGAGCAGGGTAGACAGGGTTACTCTTGTATCAGAAATTTATGTGGTCGTATTGGGAGCCAAATGCTTAGAACAGGGGCTACTGCAGAAGAAAGCAAGGCTATAAAGCCTTAAACAGCTTAGGACTGCAATACCTCAAGGATCGCCTCTTTCCATATGAACCTACATGGATCCTGAGATCATCTTCAAGGCCCTCCTTCATGTACCTCCTCCTTAAGAGGTCCAGAGGGTGGCAACGCGAGAACAGACCTTCTCTGCAGTGGCTCCCTGTCTATGGAATGCTCTCCCCAGGGAAGTTCATGTGGCGCCTTCATTATACACCTTTAGGCACCAGGCAAAAACATTCCTTTTTAACCAGGCCTTTGGTTGATCTTATTGACATCCAACACCCTTTTAGAATGTGGCTTTGGGGGGGGGCGGTATTGCTTTTGGTTTGATTTTATATGTTGTGGTCTTGTTGTGAACTGTTCTGAGTCCTCTGGGTATAGGGTAGTGTATAAGTTGAATAAATAATAAATAAATGATAATAATATGTACATGTGGGAATTATGATTATTTCTTCACACAATAGTCAAAGAGGCCACATGAAACCCCCTGTCCTTTAACTTGTCTCTAGGGATGAAATTGTTGAAGTACGGTTGATTATGTTTATCAGGACTCTGCCATTTCTACTTGGCTGCTGAAAAAAGCAGTGAGACTACGGTCGTGTCCACACTGTACATTTAAAATGCTTTCATACCACTTGAACAACCATGACTTTTGTTGTATTTACTCTTTTTAATGATATTGTTAGTTGTCATCTGCCCTGAAGATCCCATTTCAGGATAAATTGTATGGGATAGAAATCCTTTTGTAAATAAACAAACTTTCATTAATAACAATTTTATTTTTTCAAATATACATTTATTTCCATCAGAAATTTTTATTCATGCCATTATTCACACTCCATTGAATTCCCCTGGTTATCCTACATTGAAAGACCTACATTGGCTCCCAGTACCTTTCCGAGGACAATTCAAAGTGTTGGTGCTGACCTTTAAAGCCCTAAACGGCCTCAGTCCAGTATATCTGAAGGAGCGTCTCCACCCCCATCATTCTACCCGGACACTGAGGTCCCGCACCGAGGGCCTTCTGGCGGTTCCCTCACTGCGAAAAGCCAAGTTACAGGGAACCAGGCAGAGGGCCTTCTCGGTAGTGGTGCCCTCCCTGTGGAACGCCCTCCCACCAGATATCAAAGAGAATAAAAACTACCAGACTTTTAGAAGACATCTGAAGGCAGCCCTGTTTAGGGAAGCTTTTAATGTTTGATGTATTACAGTATTTTAATATTTTTTTGGAAGCTGCCCAGAGTGGCTGGGGAAGCCCAGCCAGATGGGCGGGGTATAAATAAATTATTATTATTATTATTATTATTATTATTATTATTATTATTATTATTATTATTATTTATTATTATTATTATTATTATTATCCTTTTTAGGATAGATTTGGTGGTAATTTATAGCCTGACATGTGCATGTTTGCTCAAAAGGATTCCTACTTAGCTCAGTAGACATTATTCCCAAGTAAGAATGTATAGTACTGTGACCTCAAGCACACACCTCCCCCACCAAAAAATAGGTCAAATGATCAGTTTATTAAAAGCACAGCAAATATACAAATTAAATTGTCTTTCCTTTATGTGTTGGCACTCAGACAAAATCTAGAAATGTAGAGCAAAGGCAAAGTGAAGAATCAAGACATGCTTGTTGAAAAGACAATGTGGGCTTGTTATAACACTCAACTGGGCAACTTGAGTTCAAACTGTGAAAACTCATGTAGAATTAGTCTTTAATTGCTGATATTGACCAAAGGGGAATTATTCTTACTAGCTTACCATTATGTTCTTGATGTAATCAAGCATCCAAATAGATTCTGAAATGGGAATCGAAAACTAAAGTAAAACGAGTCTGACAGATACCAAATGAAGGAAATTAGGATTCACTGGGTGAAATAGTTTGGGGGTTACTGCTTTAAAATGTCAGCAGGCATCTTCTATTAAAAGAATCTGCTTTGAAGCTAATGCGTCTGTGGGCAGAAGTCTAACTTGTGAGGGAGAAATGGAGTTCCCTACTCAGGTTCTTAACACTTTCCACACCTCACACATCCACTTCTGGATATAAATTATTTTCACCAGGCCAGACTTCAAGGCCAGAAGCCCAGCTATGGGAAAGGGAATGGTAGCGATCTGCATTTGAAAAGAGATTTGGTGGATATAAATTCTGTCCTCTAGTCCTTTTGAAACAAACATATTATTTCTGCTCTACCTCTGTTAAACTGCAGAGCTCCAGTAAGAACATACCCTCCTTGCCCACCCTCATCTGTACCAGCTCCTTCCAAAAAGATTTCACTCGAGTGAGGGGCAGAGTATGAGGCTGCAATCCTATGCTCCCTTACAGGGGAGCAAGTCCCATTGGATTGAGTAGAAATTTTATTTTGATTAGATATGTACAGGATTGCACTTTGTGAGAAGAAAAGCAGGACTCAATAAGAACAGGAGGTGGAAAAGGCACTATTACAATGCTAAACTATTTGCTTATTTATTTATTTATTTATTTAATGGCTAGCCCACAGCATACTTTAAGATCAGGAACAGGAAAAAGGTGCCTCTTGTATCTCTTCAATATTTCTTGTTCAGTCTCAACAGAATATGAAGTGGATGAACTAGAGAGGGCCTTCTCAGTAGTGGTGCCTGCTCTGTGGAATGCCTTCCTATCAAAGACATAAACAATTATATAACCTTCAGTAGACATCTGGAGGCAGCTCTCTATCTGGAAGTTTTTAATGTCTGATGTATCATGTATTTTTTTGTACTCTGTTGGAAGCTGCCCACAGTGGCTGGGGCAACCTAGTCAGAAGGGGAGGGTACAAGTAATAAATTGTCGTTGTTGTTTCACAACTACCCATGCAGGTGTTAGAGTCTACCATATCTTTTCTTCATTGAGGGGGACATAAGCTCTGCCTCCTAGCTCTTAGCTTGGTAGTTTTTATACTAAACTGTTCTGGTTATACAAACACTCATAATTTCTTTTAGCCTGGCACCCCAAAGAGGCATGGCCACTTTGGAGTGAGATTCTTTTCCAGAGTTTGAAATTAGCTGTTTCAAATTGCTTTCCTATTAGCAGTTCTGCTGGACCACATCCAAAACCTATCTGTGGTGTTGACCTGTAGATTAAAATGCTGCGTGACAATGTAATAGTCAAAGGTTCCTTCCATTGTGTTGATCTACTTGTTCTGCAGTAGTCGCAAGATAAGATTTTGTTCCTGATGTTATTTCCAGCACCAGGACTCCCTATTGTCCATTTGGCTCTCTTGTGGCATTGGGTTTCATTTCCTGTGCTGCTTCCACAAAGGAGCCCAAGAGGCAAGGCAGGACAGCTGCCTCAGCACCAAGGACAGCTCTGGAACTGAAATGGAGCCTTTTGACCCTCTGCCTCCAGTTCACATCCTATACTTTTGCTTTCTTTGGAGAACCTGCTAAAGGGCAAATCCTCTAACTTGGAGATGGGCAGTTTTACACTCCCATAGACTCCCATATCACCTTTTGCTTGTGTTTCAGATATCCTTGCTGATTCAGATAATTATTATTTAATTAGGGTTTCTCAACAATGCATCAACATGTTAGATTTGCAGTGCTAGCTTGCATTTAATAATGTTTCCAACCCTGCTTATCTCTTCTTCTGCAATGCTTAATTAAGTTCTACTAAGTGAAAGAAATATATTTGCTCAACTTATGTGCTTAAGACCCGTCTTTAAATCCTAAATTTCCTATGTGCTGATATGGAGGGGGACTAATGCCCCCTTAGCGTGGCAGCTGTTGCAGAGGGAACTGAGGTGAAAAGCCTAACTGAGACTCAGTGTTTGCTACATAGAGATCAGGTTTAGATCTCCCCTATGAACAAAACAAATTTGTCACACCTCCATGAATTTGTCTAATCATCTTTTAAAGGCAACCACGCTGGTGGCTATCCCTGCCTCTTGTGGGAGCAAATGCCATAGTTTTGTCATGCAGTGTGTTTTATTGTTTCTGTGCTGAATCTTCCAACACAGCCCTTCATTAGGTGGCCTTGAGTTCCAGTATTATGAAAAACGGAGGAAAACATATTGCTTTGCATTTTCTCTATGCCATTTACAGTTTTATGCACCTTTATCATGCCTTTTCTCTAAACTAAAAAGCCTTAAATGTTGATATACAAGATCCAACATATTACAAAATGGGGAATCCAGTGGATCCAGTAGGGTGCATTCATCATGTATCACTTAAATTTCTTTTTTATTATACGATCATTATCATTTTTGGTGGTTTTTTAAAATGTAGATTTATGAAAAACAAGTTCTTACTAAATTGTCTCCTGCCAAATGCATTTTTTATTCCAAATTATTTGATTTTCTTTTACCAGAGCAACACTGACAATGCTGGACTCTGTAGTTCGATTGGGATTTCCCTTTAGTCATTTGTGTGCATTCAAAGGAATAGCATTTTTTTTCTTTCCTGGGAAAACCCTGGTGTGTGGGAGGTGGGGTGGGGAGTTGGTCAGTTTGTAGGATGTAGGGAGTTTATGGGAAGGAGTGGGTTTTTGACACGTAATATTATGTCAAGAAAATGTCCTTACTTTAGGGTAAAATGGAGAAAGGGGAAGAATATTGGAGGAGATTTTGCATTTGTTTTTCTGTAAATGCCTAATATCCTTTCTAATATGTTAACAACAACAAATACTTGATGGGACACTGATCTCTGTACAGGATTTTTCTACTTCTTCTGGAAAAGTAGAGTAACACAGACACACATTTCATCAACATTTTATTTTATTTTGCCAGAAGATAATCAGAGCAGAGCCCAAAGCATAACAGAATGGTGGAACGATAACTAAGTAGATCTGGGAGGATCCCACTCATCCTTAATTGAAAGCCCAATCAAAAAAGATAGAACAGACTTGAACAGAAGGCCTAAGATCAAGCGTTTTGTTGCCATATAACTTACACACACATCAAAGAAAATGACATTACATTACATATTATTTTAGTATCAAACACAGCAACATTTTTAAAGGGGGTAGAACAAACTGCTTCTTCTGTCAAGACTTCAGAGCAATGAATCTTCAAAGGGGGCTGAAATATAGGACCATAATTTTGGGGTGATTTGATTGACATTCATCAGCTGCAATATGGAATAGATGGTAAAGGGACCCCTGACCATTAGGTCCAGTCACAGACGGCTCTGGGGTTGTGGCGCTCATCTCACTTAACTGGCTGAGGGAGCTGGCATACAGCTTCCAGGTCATGTGGCCAGCATGACTAAGCCGCTTCTGGTGAACCAGAGCAGCACACAGAAACACCATTTACCTTCCTACTGGAGCGGTACCTATTTATCTACTTGCACTTTGACGTGCTTTCGAACTGCTAGGTTAGCAGGAGCTGGGACCGAGCAATGGGAGCCCACCCCGTCGCGGGGATTCAAATCCCCAACCTTTTGATCAGCAAGCCCTATGCTCTGTGGTTTTACCCACAGTGCCACCCACATCCCGGAATAGATGATAATAACAGGAAATTTTGCTGCCTGAAGACCTCCCCCTCCTCTCCTGCCCCTTAGGTCAAAGTGCATAGTATTTAAGTTTTGAGTTATTCCATCTGTGGTGGCCAATTGTAATATAGATAGATAGATAGATAGATAGATAGATAGATAGATAGATAGAACTGTTATACATGCATGCATTTTGGTCCCATACAGTGGCGGAGTCTGTTGGAATGAAATGAACACTGTCCTACCATGCTCAGTTTGCCCTCAGCCAGCCCCCAAATGCCTGTCTTCACATTTACAACCAGTCCAGGGAAAGGCACTGCCTGCCAGCTTACCCTTTGTCAGCACCAGTGTTGTCCTTGTGAAACGCATAATAGAAAAGGATGGGAGCAAGACTAGAATTAGTTGGCCCCACATGTTATTGGTTGTGGCTCCACCTACTGTTGGCCTCCCTGCCCAACAACTCCCATAGTTGCTTAAATGAAAATTCCTCTCAGATGCTGCAGTAGATGGGGAACCAAGTTTATTAGAAAGTTAAGCATGATAATTAATAATTATGGGATAATAGCCATCATTATTCTTCCTCAGAGTAGACGCATTAGAGCCAGTTAACTGAAGCCCATTGATTTCATGGTTTCACCATGGTTCTAATTCTATAACTAATATCCAGGAAGAAGGTGGTTCTGTTACAGATACTGGCAATTCTTTTATCTCCTACTCTGTTCTCTTACATTTCTATTTGGGGCTTCCAGTTATGGAGGGCCCCACAAAGGACAGTGCTGGCTGCTCTTTGAAATAAGTGGAGCTGCTTTTTGAAAGAAGTGAAGCAATATTATTTATTGCATTTATACCCCACTTTTTCTTCAAGCAGCTTTAAGATGGCATAAGTGGGTTCTCCTTCTCCTCCATTGGTTGATGTTAATCCCCCACAACAACCCTGTGAGGTAGGCTGAGAGGCCTGAGGTCACCAGTGAGCTTCATGGTTGGCTAGGGATTTGAACCCTGGTCTGACATTCTAACCACTATGCCATAGTGCACACAAACATCTAAAGGAAGGGGCCATAAGATCATGATGTTCAGAGTCTAAAAGTTCCTAACTATAGCTCTGCTTCTTTGTGCAAGGTATATATGCTATGCCACTGAGTTACAGCCCGTCAATAAAATTTTGCTCTGCCCTGGGAGCTCATAGTGTAGTAGCAGTAGTGCAATCTGTGTATCCTCATTGGTCTGTTGCGTATTTGCATGCTCGCACAAGGCAGGGCTGGTACATCAAATGCTGCATGCCAGCTGAACAGTCAATTGGTAGAGCTTTTCTTACCATTGCAATGATGAAAAAAGCTTGCCTTATTGCAGTTGCTACATACTGTATCATGGCAGCCATTTCACAGGTGCTTTCTTCATTGGAGCCTCCATATATCAAGAAGAGCTTCACCTGTTGAATTTCTGCCTGTTAGATACAGGAGCCCTGCTACCAAAATGGAGGCAAGCCTAGCCCTTTTACAGAATATTACCAATGTAGTGTAATATGAATCACTTAGGCATTCTTATAGCTTGTGCCTATGTTTACTCAGAAGTCCCATTGATTTTTATGATCCCTCCCACCCCCAGGCTTGCAAGAGTTCGCCTTCCGGCTTCCCTCTCTTCCCCACCTCCCACACACATTTACTCATGTAGAAGGCCTCACTGCCTTCTCTATCTATATCTAGATTTAGGGGGGTGAGGAATAAAGGAGGTGGATGGAAAAAACGAAGTGTAAAATTTAGCAGAGCAGTTGTTTGATGCTCCAGACATCTGCAACTGAACCTTTCTGTTTTTGGTGAAGTAATTAAAATTCCTAATTAGATACACCTTGCAGCTCCTGTTAGTCTTAATTGGCAACAATGCAGCAAGATTCTTCTTACCTATTTTCAGAATTTTTAAAGGAGTGGTAGAGAGAAAGAGAGTTTATAAAAAGAGTTTTTTAAAAAAAAATATTACATCACCCCCCCCCCCAACCAGCACTGTTCCCACACAGTTCGGAGAGTTTGTACAAAGAAGATCCCATGGCAACAGCAAGACCCACAGTTTGCTTTATAGACACACACACACACACAAATCCAACCAAGAATAGATAATGCATCATCGCTTTTAAAACAACCCTTCACTTGGGAAATTTCATGGAGGGAGGGAGAGAAGAGAACACAACCACCGATCAGTGTAGGACTTGGTATACAAGCTTTTTGGCTTAGCTTGTGCTGGGTCTCCAGCCTCCCAAGCCCCATGGAAAAGTGGGCAGAGGAGCTGTGGGTGATAATGTGTGTCCTTGGCACCGGTAGTAGGCAGAAATGACTTCTTTCTCTCCTGTCCCTCACCCGCCCGCCGCCCCCCCCCCTTCAAATCAGTCTCCTCTCTAATGCTTTGCAGAGAGGCAGTTGACTGTGGATTGGCTAGTACTAAAGTATCCATTGGGTGGCAGTAACAGTACCTTCTTTATGACTTGCAGCAAAGCAGAGAATGCATTCAATCAAATGAGCCGATCTTGTAGAAACACTGGAATCGTTTATGCATTGCAGTTTCTCTCTCTCTCTCTCTCTCTCTCTCTCTCGCTCGCTCACACACACACACACACACGCTCCCTATCTGCCTTCGTCCCTCCCTCCCTCCCTCCATTCTCTTCCTTAGGATATTTGGGCTGGATTGCCTTTAATTCATCACGACCTGCTCCTTGGGGTTGGTGCACTTGTCATTTGCACAGAAGATTAGCATCATTCAGGGCAAACCGACAATTGTGGGATTTCCCTCCCCCCACCCTCTCCCTCTTTTCCTTCCAATACATTTTTTAAGGGGGGAAAAATCCCCTCTGTGCCGATTTGAGAGTTTTAGGACCCAGGAGACTTCCTCTCCAACAGCAGGAGCCGTGTGTGCTTTCCACATAGCGGTACAGTACCAGGAAAACCCCGTCGGATCGGTGATTGTAGGATACTTGTGAAATCTCCCTCGGATTCCTGCTTCCCGGGGACTGCATGGTGGCGTTGGGATTTCTCCAGGTGCATCGAGGGGCTTTGAGAAGGCTCCATGCTCACAAGCCAGGACTCCTTTCCTTGTCCAAGAGCTCGCGGACTTCTGGGGTTATCCGTCTCTCCCTCTGGCTTCCCCCCCTTCTGAGCCAGCTCCTTCTCCTTCTCCCTCTCGCTCTTCTTCCCGTCTTCTAATTTTAATTTCTGCTTCCCACCTGGATTGTACCATCCGCGCGAGCAACCTGGCCACTTTGAGAACTCGCAGGAGGCGAATCTGGCCACGGATCTTGAGCTCTATATGGAATTATCTGCTTGGATGGTGAACTTGGCACTCGTGAATGGGCATCTTCTCCCTCGTCTTAATTGCTAGCAGCGAAAAGGGAAAAGAACCCGGAGGAGTTTTGGGTTTTTCTGGGTTTTTTCCTGTTGTTGTTGTTTTTTTTAATCCTGGATTCCTTGACTACGCATTGTGATGACCAGCAATTACCTTACTGACTGATACAAGGAGACGACTATTTTGCAAGACTGTGGTGGGTAAGCTCATTTTTCTTCCTCTTCGTATATATGCATAGAAAGCTATATTAAAATAAAAGCCCCTCGGAGGCGTTGCTAAACTTGGTAGCTTGAAACTGAAAAGACTACTTTTCCCGATTGCTGCATTACACTGATGAGGGGGGTGGGGGGATTTTTATATATATCTATAGGGGGAGGGGGGGAAAGATCTCCTCGTTATTGGCAGTTCAGAGGAACAACTGCAGTAGGTATTTCTGAGAGTGCATTTTGCGATAAATCAAAGCCCGAGCAAGGTCTCTCTCTCTCCCCCACCAACCATGCCGCCTTGATGTGGGAGATCGGCCTGAATGCAGTCTGAGCAAACAGGCTTCCTCCTTGCTCCCACCCCACCACCACCCCGGTTTCCCCCCTTTTCTGGCTCAAAGGGATCTACAGCAGTCACAGGAGCCCCCGGTGATGGAACCTATTTAACATGAAATGGGTTCCCATCTCTCGGTTCAAAGATGAGGCCATTTATGTATATAAATATATATATTCCCCCAACTCTGTGCAGCACTCGGTTGGAGCTGCAACGGAGACAGAGAGCCCTCATTTATTTTATTTATTTTATTATTTTGGTTCAAGTTGCTGAACTTTAAAGCGCCAATCTGGATTTATTTTGGCACGGTGAGGCTTTAGTTCTGGAGGGTTCATGTGTTTGCTCGTGGATTTGGCATCGGGGGCGTCAGGAGCTAACCAGGATGCTCAAATTGTTTCAGGTTGTCCTCGGTGGCTTTTGTCCCCCCGCCCCCCCACCTGCTTTTTGGAGAGGCGTTTTCCTTTTTCGCCCGGTAACTTGATGTCTTCTTGACACCTTAAGACCCAGCCACGTGCAAAGGCGCTGGCGATCTGGGAAAGGAGAGATCGGATCTCGCCACAGCCTTACCTGCAGCTGGCTGGGGGCAAGATGGGCACAGGGCACTTAACTGTGGAGCGGCGATGAAATAAACTGGAATTCCCTCCACACCGAGCGATGCCCACTGTTAAACCTTTCCCTGCAAAATGCATTTGGATCAGGGGGAGGGGGGAGTGACTGTGGGAATCAATAGTGATGACGTGGTACAATGCAAGGCACTGCAATGCTAAAGTTCTATAGTGTGTGCTGGAATATAGACTCCCATGTGCAGCTGATGATGGTTCATGCATTATGGATGGGAGGGGAGGTTGCAGCTGGATATGGAGGAAGATAGATGTAGCTGTGCATAATCGATGATTATGTAACTTGATTGCATCTAATAACATAATCATACAGTGTATCAATCACTTGAGTTAACTTTGGATGGCTACCGTCGACGGAATGGAGAAAGAGAGTCATTTTTTGCTATTGTGGAAGAGCTGAGCCCCCCCCCCCCCCAGCCTTCCTCAGCACAGTTCTCTCCGGGACAGTAGCATCAGAGAATCACCGTGTTTAACTCGGCCACACCTGTTCCGAGGGACGCATTATTTTTTTTTATTTTTTAAAATCCCATCTCTGTTGCAGAAGTTCTCCTTGAAAAGGTTAAAGAGGAATGAGTTCTAAATTAAATGGGGGGGGGAGTTGAATGGAAGGGCAGCCACACCCAGGTGAAAGCTCCTTTAGAGAATGGGAACACAGCAACAGAAGCTTCCCTTTTGATTTCCAAAACGTGTCTAATGTTACGACTCCCTCTGATTGTTGAAGGTGTTAGGTCACCACATGTCTTGGTGGCAGGAAATGTGCCATGAAGCTTTAGCTGGTTATTAACTTTGAAAACTGTAAGCAGCAGCTTGGCGAATTAAGGGAAGGTATCTGTTGGTCCAGCATCCTCCTAGCCTCCCTTTTCAGTTTCAAAATAGAACCAAGAGTATTGCCTAGGCATGACTGACAGTTGTCTCCTTTGAAAGGCAGGATGGTAGTGAGGTAATTGTGAGCACAGAGAAGTGTGATTACATAAAACTCAAGGCAAGATCAAAGGTGGATGATTCCATAGGTTTAAATGAGGGCAGCATGGCATTGTTCTGATATATCCTTTACAAAAGGGACTACCTTTCAATGAGGAAAAGTTACCAGCACAACTACTACTGTCATCCAAATAGAACTGACATTGGGCAAACCCTGCATAGAATTTCTCCCCAGAAGAAAGCACACACACAACTGTATAGAGCCTTATTCCTCCATTTAGGAATCTGTGAAATAAATTATCTAACCAAGACATAAGCCATGTTCTTGCACCATGTAGGTTCAATGTGTCAAAAAAAGTGGGGGGTACAGTGTAGAATAGATAGGTTAGAGAGAAGTGAGAAAACGGGATCTGCAGTGTTTGAGATGCATCAACCACCTCTTCTTAGTCAAGCAGAAGGCATAGCCAGTTCTCAATAACTTTGCAAAAGGTACACACAGCTTATTAACAGATGGGGACCTTGGTCTTCCAGCAACCCACTTTACACATCTCTATTTTAAACTGGTTCATCATTTTGTGTCTTCTCTCTCGGGAGAGGGGGGGCAGTGAGAGGCAGACACTAATAGATTGCACTAATGCAGGGTAGGGCTTGGCATTCATGGAATATATTAAGTGATTGGAAAATACAGATAGGAAATTAACTCCTGTTTCCATCCTTCAGGGGTCAGAATAGCACTATGGCAACTCCCTTGCATTAGGATCTCTCTTGTAATTTTCAGAAATGTTCCTAACGCTGGAAATTCTCTCTGACACTTCTCTCTTTTCCCCTTCCGATTCACTGTGTACACTCTCATTCTTTAATTACTTATAGGGTTTCCTGTGCTGCTTACATCAGAGCAACAATTCTCTAGAGGACCTGTAACAAACCAAGTATTTTGTGAGAGCAATTATTCAAGGAAGCAGTATTGGAGGGTGTGAGACAAGGAAGGCTTTATAATTAAGAATATATTCATAAATCATAAGAATATTTGCAAGGATATTAACTCATTGATTTCCAATGGCCTATTAACTCATTGATTTCCATAATTTAGGTGCACCAGCTGTGCACTGAATTGAACTGACATTCAATTTGACCCTTGCTTTCATGATCTTTAATGTATATTTTGCATAATGTAATTCTTCTGATATGCAGGAAACTGCTTCTCAACTTTACAAAAAGAAATATTATTTATCCTTGCCTACCCAGGATACAATTCAAGGGCCGGTAAAGTCAATACTAATTTTGTCATCAATGTCAGCCTGAAAAAGAATTAGGCCTTCAGGTTTCTGCAGTGATAGATAGAAACTCTGATTCTAAAAACAAGGGCATAAAGAAAATTGCAGTGACTCCTTTTTGATAAGAAAGATTAAGAATTTGTTTCCCTGTTGTTTAGCAGACTTGATCTATGGGTGATAGTAAATCACAGCCAATTGATTTGAATAAAATTCCTCAGGCAAATTTCTGATTAAACTTGCATGGAATAATCTGTTGGTAGATACTGGGGTAATGTGCATCTCGAGTATAACGTGAAATTACTTAACTCTGTGTTCTGCTGTTGAAACAAAACATAGCTAATTACCAAAGTACTTTTCTGTATTTTGATCTGCTTTGTTTGCAGTAAAGTGTATTCATCTATTTTTATATTTTATAACCGATATAATTTTTAGTGCTTGGCCAACCTCCCATTTCTACAGAGTAGACTCCTCTCTTTTATAATTTATGGCAATTGAAACATCCAAGTCCTGATTAATATGATTAAAAAGTAGCAACTTATCAAGTGTTGCTTAAGTTATAAAGTGTAATTATAGCAGCACCACCATTTGCACAGCTCTAGATAAGATTGTGTCAGCATTTTCATTTGTAAGCCTCTATCTTGTGACCATCCATCATGCATAGGGGATATGGAACGAAACATTTACACTGAAGACCCTGAAACAAAAATTGCAGTTTGTTGGGTTAGTTATATTTGTATGTGTATTCTCTCTCTCTCTCTCTCTCTCTCTCTCTCTCTCTCTCTCTCTCTCTCTGTATGTCTTTCAATGGGAGTCTGAAGCAAGGGAGAGAGGAGGAGGAAGGAGGAGGCACTCTAATTCACCAATTCAATTATGTGTGCATTTGACTTCTGCAGTGTAAATAAATATAGATTAGAGAGAGGCCACAGGAGGTATGAAGTTATAATGAATGCTTTTATTGATTTGATATGCTTTTTATAAACAGTGTTTAGGGAAAAGATGAATATTGCTTCCACATATGACATTTCAGTCGTAGCAGCTAATAAATGAATAGTCTTTGTGCCTGGACAGTCTAGGAATGCAACTTTTTCTCTTCCATGAAAGATATCTACTCATACTGTTGCATACAGTTTTAGACACTGGATGCTTTTGTTCTGCTTCATTGTCCTATTGCCAGTTGACTACAATGCAACTACAAAACAAGGCTGGTCAGTGTTGTGGAACATGCTGCCATTTGTAGCACGTGCATATTGTTGCATGAGCTGAACACATGCACTATTAGCCTATGATCTACAGCTGGTGGGAAAGGTCTAGTACCCCACCCATAACAGTTTTACTACCCAGTTGATTGGCAGGGGTGATCTGCAGATGCCTTCTGTTGTGTTTACTGACTATCTCCTTCCACCGAAATAAAAGGGAGTGATCCAAAAGGCATATGTATTCTTTAGACTGTTTTGTGTACTCAGACAATCCTTATCAATTGGAAGCTAGCAGTACTGTGACTGCCGTATTGTGAAAAACATTGTTTCCATTGAGTTATATATGTGTTTTCGCACGCACACATGCATTTGTACAGTCCATACATGTGCCAACTGTTTGAATAGTTAAGACTTAAACTATCCCCTACTATTCCTTCAGTTAAATGGTAGCTTCACAGTTCTTAGTGTGGCACAACTGTGTTAAATTGGAAGCATGGCAAAACCTGCAAAAAAAAAAAAAAGGCTTTCCTTTTATTCATTCATTTTGAACTATTATACTATTGTATAGGCCAAACATACTTGCAAAACTTCTGTGCTTTGGGGAGCAACAATAGTTGAGTGAAATACCACATGCAAAATATCCAGGGTTCAAACCCTGGTATAGCTAGTTTAACAAACAAAGAAGGATCAAAGTGTTGGTGTTGACCTTTAAAGCCCTAAACGGCCTCGGCCCAGTATACCTGAAGGAGCATCTCCACCCCCATCATTCTGCCCGGACGCTGAGGTCCAGCTCTGAGGGCCTTCTGGCAGTTCCCTCATTGCGAGAAGCAAAGCTACAGGGAACCAGGCAGAGGGCCTTCTCAGTAGTGGCGCCCGCCCTGTGGAACGCTCTCCCATTAGATGTCAAAGCGATAAACAACTACCTGACATTCAGAAGACATCTTAAGGGAGCCCTGTTCAGGGAAGTTTTTAATGTGTGACATTTTAGTGTATTTTTGGTCTCTGTGGAAGCCGCCCAGAGTGGCTGGGGAAACCCAGCCAGATGGGTGGGGTTCAAATAATAAATTATTATTATTATTATTATTATTATTATTATTATTATTATTATTATTATCATCATCATCATCATCATCATCATCATCATCAAGAACCAGTGGCTGTGGAAGATCTTTGCTTAAGACCAGAAGACTTGCTGCTTACTTAGTACAGTCTGCTATGGTCTGACCTGGTATGGCTCAGCTTCCTTTGTTACCTGCCGAAGTCTGTATAATGGTTGAGGCAGGCAGGTTGAGACAGTGCATCTGCCCAATCTCTGAGGGACAGGTACGGACTTAAATATTTGCTTAAGGTTACTATAAGGACATACCCTCAGTGAGCACTAGGAAGCCACCATCTCTCATGACAACTTGGATCACAGTCTCTCATGAGGACACAATTTGTTTTCCATGTTTTATGGCTTCTTAAAAAATAGAAAATCGTCCTTACTTTGGATAGCTGACACCTCCTATCATTTGAACCAATAAGTACATGGTCTATTAAAATCTAATGTGTGTAGCTCAGTCTAATTTGCTATGGGGAAATATGTAATTAGAAATTTCAAAGTTTTCAGCCTACAGACTACAGAAACTTCTAGGAATGACTCATCCACTCTGGTAATGTATTGAGATGGATTGTAATAGGTCCCTAAGATAAAAGCTCTTTCCAAAAAAGATGTGGGGGAGGGAATCAGTAACAAACTAACCAACTTTTTTTTCTAGATAGAAAAATAGTAATAAATGAGTCAGTAAATGGGAGTATTGCAAAAGTTAACACACAAGAGAACAGGGGTTGTAGATGAAGATATAACGATTGATTTATTGTAAATGTGGCATATTTAAAATGAGCCTTAAAAATATAGATGATGACACTGCAATACATTTGTATAAATCAAGGCCCAAAACAGTTACTTGTGGTAATGTTAGTCTGCATGTGAAAAAAGCAAAACTATTCAATGCCATTTGGGTTATTGAGAGTGCAATTCTAGCTCTGCCCCATGCAATGCTGATGGCTATAAAGATTAACATGGTATACACTGGTTCTCTACCATGGTAGGGGAACCCTGGTGGTGGCAAGCTGTGCTGAGGCCCCCGATGTCCCCAGATGGAAAGCTACCACTGGCCATTCTTCTGCTTGTAGTAGTAAGCAGAAACAGGGCATTTCTGGGGTGCGGCACTGCATCCCAAACCCTGCAGATCATTAAGGGGTCCAATCTTACTTCCAGTCAGCTATATCAGCCTGCAGATGGCATTGTGAAAATGAAGAAAGAACCAGCTTACATCTTCAAGTCTGATTGTCACAAGTCAGCAAGACTAGATTCCCCACTTAGCTGTTCCACGACCCCACTTAGGATTACACTGTGAGTTGTTTGGATACTTTCTGTTTGTACTTCCTAGTTTTTAATATGTCTTCCTATTACTTTCATTTTCAACTCTCATTACTAAGTTGGGAACAAGCCTGGTTTATTCATGTACATTTTCCTTCCCTCTTCTTTTTCCCAGAGACCCAGTTCAGTTCCTTTATATATTCTTTATATTGTAAAAATTACTATGTGGAATTTCAAGTAAATTGCTATTTTCATTGCTCTTCTTTGAACCTTACTCAGTCTGTAGAGCCAAAAGTGTGAATGCAGAAGACTAGATAATGCCAGTACTGTTTTACTGTTATGAAGTCCAGTACTCTTTTGCATTTCTTGGCAGAGAATCATCTGCGAGTTAAACTGAAAATGGCTTATTTTATACACACACTGTAGCATTGCATTGTAGTTCACAGTTGGAGTAGTAGTGGGGTAGGAGAGCTGAAAATAATGCCAATATAGTTCACATCTGGAAACCAATGTGACACTTGAGAGTCAGATAGCCCATGGGTGAACATTACTTCTGGTAAAGGAGCCACCATCACTTTTTAGACTCATCTACCTGGGACGCGGGTGGCACTGTGGGTTAAACCACTGAGCTTGCCGATCAGAAGGTTGGCAGTTCGAATCCCCGTGATGGGGTGAGCTCCCGTTGCTCGGTCCTTGCTCCTGCCCACCTAGCAGTTCAAAAGCATGTCAAAGTGCAAGTAGATCAATAGGTGCCACTCCAGTGGGAAGGTAAACAGCATTTCCGTGCGCTGCTCTGGTTAACCAGAAGCGGCTTAGTCATGCTGGCCACATGACCTGGAAGCTGTACACCGGCTCCCTCGGCCAATAAAGTGAGATGAACGCTGCAACCCCAGAGTCAGTCACAACTGGACCTAATGGTCTGGGGTCCCTTTACCTTTACTTTACCTGTGTACTTACCCTCCAACTTCTCAAAGGTTTTCTTCCACTGTAAAAGAGGTTTCCATTTTTCTGTCTCTTTTTGGAAGCACTTTAAAGTTTTGGTGGGTGTGGGGTTGAGTTTATGCTATACTTGCTAGGTGGCTGTGGATGGCATGGACATTTTATTTCTTTCTATTAAACATGACTCTATCACTTTGCAGCCTCCCCAACTGCCTGTGCTTCAGAATCTGAAAAAGCCACATATGATAAGTTACATCCCCTGAGTTGTAAATGAAGGTTGGATACTGGGCAACTAGGATTAGTGGGGTTGCTGGTTTGTTTTTAAGGAAAGTCCTTTTGTTTACTGAAACAAAACAAAACCAAAATGAGTTTTGTACTGATTTCTTTAAAAGTATAAGTCATCAAGTGTTTGTTTGTTTGTTTGTTTGTTTGTTTGTTTGTTTGTTTTTAAGGGCAGCTGTTAGGTATACTGTAGGTAGCCTTCCCATGGTTATAGGAAAATCCAGCTGAGGACATTATAGGGATTTCAGGAAAGATGGGCATAATGGAAAACTGCAGAAGGCAGACCACTGGTTTGTAGAATGAGAGGACAATCGCAAACTAAAAGTAGCAGTACAATGGAATTTCACTGAAATTTTCTCTCCCCACTGATAGTTTTTGAATGCACATTCTTTTTTCATAAATTGATGGGGAACAGTTCGCAGAGAAATCGTAGAGTTATAGAGTTGGAAGGGACCACAAAGGTCATCTAGTCCAACTCACGCAACGTGGGGCTGAAACCCACAACCCTGAGATTAAGTGTCTCATGCTCTACCGACTGAGCTAGGTGAAATTTTGGGCACAATATTATTATTCTTTTCTTCTTTCTTATCTTGTATAACCTGAATGTCCTGGTTCTTACATAATTTAAAATTGCAGCAGATACTTTGAATGTTACTACGTTGTATGGAATATGCAACACTACCCAGCTTGATGTCTTCTGCAAATTTGATCAATTTACTATCCATAGCTTTAATTGTTGACTATGCAAGTCTGTAAGAAAAACCTAGTTACTATTTCTTATTTCTATGTGTGACAGCGCTAGCTGTGTGATTCTGAATAGTTATTAACTGTGAAGTTTTGCAGTGGATTTCAGTGGCACATATTCCTTTTCTTAAATTCAAAAGCATTTGCTGGAATTTTTGAAGACAGTAAAAGCTTTCCATGCATATATTCCAAATGAGTTAGGATAGGGCTTGGCAACAACAGGCTATTGGCCACATATCTATGCCAGCAATGTTTTCCCTGCTTTTTCAGTTTCTCAACCATACGTCTTTGGATAATTGATGGTCCAGAGTAAGTAAAGAGAGTTATCAGCTAATGATGCCATTTTGGAAAAGGTCAAAAATAAGATGTGCTTCAAAAACATCAGCTTGAATATATGACATATATAGCTGTAATGTGCAAACAAGTCTAAAAGATTATATTATTTATGCTTTTGTGTTTTTAGTTTGTGAAAGCCACTTTATTGTCTATGAGCTTAGAAGCTCATTGGCATCAACCAGTGATATGGCAAACTCTGTTGGGGCATGTGCAGAGTGCCCAGCCTAAGACCAGTGGAGTGTGCAAAAAGATCAGTGAAACACCAAACAGTTCTAGGAAAAGTCAGTTGCTTTTGTTGTTGTTGTTTAGTCGATTAGTTGTGTCCGACTCTTCGTGACCCCATGGACCAGAGCACGCCAGGCACTCCTGTCTTCCACTGCCTCCCAGAGTTTCTCAAATTCATGTTGGTTGCTTCTATAACATTGTCCAACCATCTTGTCCTCTGTCGTCCTTTTCTCCTTGTGCCCTCAATCTTACCCAACACCAGAGGGTTTTTCCCCAGAGAGTCTTCTCTTCTCATGAGGTAGCCAAAGTATTTGAGCCTCAGCTTCAGCATCTGTCCTTCCAGTGAGCACTCAGGGTTGATTTCCTTCAGAATGGATAGGTTTGATCTTTTTGCAGTCCATGGGACTCTGAAGAGTTGCTTTATTGACAATATAATTCAGTTTCAGTTACATAAAGTTGTAGATACAGTCTCCTTACAGCATACAGACTATGCTCTGGCCAAGAGCAGGGGCCTGGGTGCTGGCAACCCTTGCTATGCCACTGCCTGCCACTACTGTGTTGATCATGTTTTTGCTCCAACTCGCATGGCATGATGTACTGCTGGCTGGCTCCTGACAGGAGGGTACATAAGCCCAGGGCGGGCATGGCCCCACTGTTGCTTCAGCTGCTTCGCCAGGCATGAACCTGGGAAAGTCAATGCCAGCAACATAGGTGCCAGAAGTGGGTGGGTAATGCACCTTAAGAGCTACTTTAAGTGCATGCTTTTGTCAATAATTAATTAACTACCAGCTGTTTGTCCTTCTAGGACAACAAGTGTGTACATTGCCACCTTCCAGAAGGAAAAAAACTTGAAAAATAGCCAAATGAGGGCTGAACATGCTCACTGGGCATGGAATGCTGACTGCTGGGTGGAGGAAAGGAATATTGAAGGGAGGAGCTATGTGTCTAAAAAGGTGTGATGCTCAAAAGTTGTGGTGGAATGTGTGCATTTCTTTATGTGTTAATATTCATCATACAACTCTACCTTTGAGGAACGGAGACAGAGAGCATTGTATATTGTATCAGTCAGGCTCCCACAGCAGGTGGTAGGTGAAGTGTTGCTGGCACCAGAGGTGAAATTGTAGCTTTAGGCTTCCATTTTAATTGTAATCAAAGTTTATTTAACAAGGTTTGCACTGGGCTTTGTAATTTCCTTTCATATTAATGTTGCTTAGGTTTTTAATATGATAATATCTGATTAGAAAGGAACACATCATCTTGTATGAATTTTTCTAAGCCAAACCTTTAAGAATGCTGTTGAGGCTTGAATAGTCTTCAGGTATTTGTCCTCATACAGTCTTATAACACAGAGAGAAAGGCATGGGGACGGGAACCCACATACTAGACCCTACCTGGCAGTGTCCCTGCGGGCTCCAGCTCAGGAAGGGATTGAAGTGGTGTTCTTGGCATGTTCAGCTGAATGAGCTTAAATTTCCATATCCTCCAACACTTTCCCAATGACCATAGGGGCATCTTAAGGAAAAACGGGACATTCTGGGATCAAATTGGAAACCAGTTGCAGAGTTCTAAGCACACACAATTTTATTTGCTTCTACCTTCTTCAAATTGTCATGCTAATTTCACAAAGGTTTAAAAAGCATCCAGTATGCCCAGGAATGTTAGGGTCAGGGTTTGTGTGCACCCTCTGTGCCCTCTTCCCAGTTTTATCACTCTCATGTTAAGTCCAACACCTGAGCATGGTTAAGAGCAGGAAGCATAACAGAAATGCAAAGATTGGATTCTTGATAGTTGTGATGCGAGACACGAATGCAAAATTGTCTACTTTTGTGGAACGCCAAATGATGCCTATCAAACAGTATTCGTAATACCAAAGGGACGTCTGGCAATTATTTTTGGGGTGTGGTGTGCTAAGCAAAATCATGGGGAAATGTTGTTCATGACTTCTAGTTCTGCAACATATTGTTACAATAGTCCTTGGCATTTTTAAACTTAATGTTAATTCAGTCAAAATGAGGTCATATATGCTAGTGAAACAAGCAAACACCCTGGCTCCTAGTTCCTCATTTTCATCTTTCACATGCTTCACAAACCAGCACAGTTAAGCATGTTTAAGCAACATTGATTTCAGTGGGACTTAACGGCAATGAAATATGACTATAATGTCTATTTCCAATACAGTATAATGGTCTCATATACATTCAAGTATCCTACGGACTTGATCATTTCCTTTCTTTTACTTAAGGATAAAGACCTCAAGGTCAGGTGAAATGTCTATAGGGAATGAAATGTCAGCTCAGCAGTTTCTGTATCTTCCTTTTTTCTTTTTCTTCCAGTTCATTCATTCTTGTTCATAGGGAATACCCTGTGTGGCTAATGTAAATAGCCGAAAGGCACTGTTGATAGAAGATGGTGTACATGACACTGGGGGATATACATGAGCACTTTGATTGTACTTAGCATTCAGTCTAAACTCTATGGCACACTAATCCTGTTATAGTTAAGACGAGCAATGGGCATTTGGCAGGATAAAAGAAGTTGCTTGAATATGCATGGTAGCAGCCTCAGCAATATGCCTAATTACATGTTGAATTGATTTTTAAAAATTGTTGCAGCAACAAAACACATAGGCTGGTAGTTAATGTACCAACATAGTGTTATAAGCCAAGACCTTCCCTCCTGTGTTACTGGATCTGCTTGGGCCTTCTTCAGGCCTTAATGTAGAGGGAGGCATTGGGTACAAGTGCATTAACACAACCCTGTGTTGCCATTTCTATTACCTTCCAGCCAGGGCCAGATTTAGGTTTGATGAGGCCCTAAGCTACTGAAGGTAATGGGGCCCTTTATATGTCCAGCTGTCCTTTGTCAACAACAAATTGTCGCTGTTTTTTGTGTTGAATATATGCTAGATGGTACCGTAATTTATGAACCTAATAGGTATCTAAAGCCATTTGTACGTAACAAAATATGTATTTTATCAAAGTAATTGTTGAACTGAAATACAATTAAGAAGAAGTATAATAATAGTGAAATACAATTAAGAAGAAGTATATTGGAGGGGAGCAAGAGAGTGGGGCCCTAAGCTATAGCTCATACATGAATCCAGCACTGCTTCCAACTCATGGAAGGTGACAATTTTTTACTGGGGGGAATCCTTCTATATCTGTGGGAGCTCTCCATGCTTTTGAGAATCCTTGGGATGGAGCAGAATTTCAGCAATAGAGTTATTGACTATAAAGAGCACTTGTATTGAAGTAAGCCACAAGGCAGGCTAGTTTGCTCCCCTTTACTCCCAGAGACTATCTGTAGTGTTGCACAGTCTCATTTCTGTTCTGTTTCTACATCCTTAGCTACTTGTAATTATCATTCCCATCCCAACTTTAGGGTCACAGACTCTGTGGTGATGTTCATGTTATGCCTTCTTTTACAAGGCTCTGCGTGTCTGATAAGGGATCTATCAAATTGGAAGAGATCAAAAAGCCATCCCTTCCCCCCTCTCACTCCCCAAGCCAAATGGAAAATGCTTCCCTTATGCAATCCCAATGTGTGGTAGCAGGCTGCGATATTGTTCTATAGTGCTTTATTTTCTCAGATAAGAAAGTTCCTATTTTCATATATTATTTCATATACTTAGGTATATGAATGCTAAATGCACCACAATATATGAGTTAAACTGAGGCTTCGGTCACATTTGTCTTGACCTTTACAATACTGACATACATTGCTAAGATTATAAACACACTACTGCAGTAAGCACATTCATTCAGCAACAACCTCCTCAGGCTACTGGTCTTGTATTTCACATATGGAAACTGTTTGATATCTTTCACGCACACTCAACGCCTCCAAAGAAAAAATTAATAGTAATGCTGACAATTTCTCTTGAGGGTTTCTGCCAGACTGACTGCCACATAGTTGGGCTAATTTCAGAAGACTGCTTCAATGCAAGGGCAGTCAAAAAGCTTTGTGACAATGCCGGAAGCAGTCCTTTCTGTTGGACAGAAACGCAGAAGTCTGATAAATTCAGACACTGCATGCATGTCGGCGTATGTGTGCAAATGCTCACCCATGGATAGATGTATCCCTGGAGGATAAGTCAAAGCATCTAGCAGGCTTGGAGGGGCTCATTTACCAGAGATTTTGTGAAATTCTAAAAACCAAAAAAAAACAAAACCAAGCTCTGCAGCTGTCTGTAGTACTGGACCCTTGCTCCAGATTTATTAACCTTATTGGAAGGGAAATGGTATCAGCTGACCCATTGCTAACCAATTTTCATCTAAAATTCCTGATAAAGTTCTTAGCTCCAGCAGGGATGAGTCTAGTGACTGAGCCATAGTGAATTTTGTTCATTTTGCCTACCAAGCAGAGGCACAGAGTCCTCAGTGCTGTTTCTGGTGAGATGTTAATACAATAGGTTTAATGAATAAAGATCACAGATATATCTGATTGAATTAATGCACAAAATATCATTGACAGCAAATGGGGAAGGACAGTGGCACAGACATGGCATAGTGCAATAGGAAGGTTTTTGATTCTCATGCCTAGCAGTATTTACTGGTTTATATTTAATTTATTTGCATATTGTCCTTCATGAACAATATTCTAGAGTAGTTTACAATACAATTTAATATCTAAAAGCATTGAATTTATTTTTTAATAAGGCTTGCAAAATGTAAGACTGTCCCTGTTCTCCCGTTTCAGCCTGTAATGGGAGCATTTTGCAAAAGGACTCTTTGAAGCATCTTGCCCCCTCTTCTCTTTAAATGAAAGGAGTTGGATCCTTCAAATAACACCTCTGAGAAGTGATTTAATTCCTGCTCATCATCAGTGATGTTAGCTGATGGGCAAGTCGGTGTGGTTTAGGGAAAATGGCTTCCTGGTGTATAGGGTGAAAAACCCAATATTTTGCCCATTTTCATAAAAGACGAATTACTCACTTCCCTCAACATCACTATAAATATCATCAAGAGTTAATTGTATCTGACAGTTTTAAAAATTCAGGTTTATAAAGGACTTAAAAGGACATAAAAAAAGAACCACCCTTGCAATCCACTATAATTTTCTCTTCTTAGTTATCATTTTGCACAAAACACAGACACAAAAATCTGATCCCAACTGGATCTGCAAATGTTAAAGCAACCAACAATCTCACTTCAGGTGGTGGTGAGACTTAACGGCAACTCTGACCAAGCGACCCTTAGAGGACACAGTTTCTCTTTTCTTGGAAAGATCTTTGCAGAATGTTTTGCTGAGGGATGCCCTCAGCCCAGTTGAGGGCACAGTGCTTCTAGCCTCCTTTAAAGGAAGCAATAAAGTCCTCAGATTTGATGACCAGCTTCAGGGCTGACTACCAGCATTAGAGGCTTGCCCTGTGAGAAACCTGTGGAGTATGTTTACCAACACTCTTGCATGATGCTTCCTGCCGTATGAGAACATAATAATTGACAAACAATTAGTGCCATTCAAAGGAAGTTGTTCAATGAGGCAGGATGCCATTCAAGCCAGCTAAATATGACATAAAATTCTGGCTGTGATGTGATTCCAAAGTACCATTTATTTATGATGCAGAAACGTTGTATGGGAAGCATGAAAGGAGCAAGGCCACAGGGGTTGAGAAACTAAAAACACATTTACAAGGTTCTGGGCAGAATATAATGACTGATAACTTATTCACCATGGTGGCACTTTGCAGTGTAATGCTGTTGTTTTTTAAAAAGTTTGGTTCCAGTTGGAACATTTAAATAACAAACAAAGCAGGAAACCTGCCCCCTCCAGTTCCTTGTCCACAAATGTCGAAGTATCACAGTATTTCTGATTTTCAAGGAGATTTGACAGTTGTAAGTTATGTTTCACAGAAAGGAAGAAAAGTCATTCTCCATTCTTCCATGGATAATGAGCCAACAATCTCTGACCTTCATTCCAAACCAGAAATAATTTTTAACATAATAAAAATTAAGGTGGCGTGGACAGACCCAGTCAGTGTAGACAGTACAAAGCAAGATGGATCAATGGTCTGACTCAGTATGAAGCAATTTCCTATGTTCCTGTAATGTCTTAGGTGCAACCATATTGCTTTCCCGGAAAAGGCCTCAGTAATGGCATTTTTTATTTTACTTGTACATGATATTGTGCGTGGGGAATTCTAAAGGATATTTTATTTGTATAACTTTGTTTGGGGTACATTTGATACTGGATTGGCATAGTCATTTTAATTGATTTCTAATTCTATTTTTTTTCCTGTAACGAAGGCTCCCAAAGGTCAGTAACAAGTGAGATGGTCTCTGCTCTCAACCTTACACTCTAAAAGTCAAGACACAAAAGGATAAGGGGACAGGGAGGGAAGAAGCAGGGGGTGCCTATATAATTTAGGGGTTCCAGGAAATCCATTGTCAGTCTAGGAGCTCTGAAATGATGCATGCCCATAAAATATTGACCCGATGACAACCTAGCACTTTGAGATCTCGGTGGCCTTTAAACTACAGGCAGATGCAAATACACAAAGCATCATGGTATTAGAAGTGAAAAGTACTCAGTGGCTCATTCAACATTGCTGCTCCTTGTTTTGAGCTCAATGCCTGTCTATATTTATTGTTACACCAGGGAAACAGCAAAACAACCATTAGTTAATATGAAATACCCTGGCATCTAGTGATGAAGTAAGTTGTTCAAACAAAATGGGGTACATTTATTCAATGGCCCATAAAAACGTAAATAGTTTTAAACTCTTTAAAGCCATGTTTAGTGCAAACCTATAGCAGTTAATACAGATGTAAACCTCACTTGGTCCAGTGGGATCTCCTCCCAAATAAATTTGTATAGGATTGCATCCTCAGTGAGTTTTACACTTAAGGCTGCAACCATACCTTATTAAAATAGGGAAATGTTAAAGCTGTTTTGAATGGTAACCCTTGACAAATTTCCTCTGAAGCAATGTTAAAGTGCAATGTGAGATCTCCTGTTTTGCTCAAAAGGGATTTTTAATTGAAAACATTTCCATACTTCTCTCCCCCAAAACTAAAATTTCTAGAGTACTCTCTGAACTATTATAAAATGGCCCAAGTCTTAACCAAAAGAGCAAGAAGTGATGCAGGAAAGTGGTTTATTTTTTGAGAAATAAAGTTTATTTATTCATTGTTGGAATAGTAAACTTTATGATGCAGTTCAACCCCATATTATTCTGGGAACAATTTGGATGACAGATAAGATATAGTGCCCAAATAGTTTGACTTACATTAATTTAATTTAATAGCTTACCATTTAATAGCTTACCAATGCTATTAAATCTAGTTAGTATTTTGCTTGATGCCATTTTAAAAATTGTTATGGTTTAAGATGTACTATGGAGTGTTTAATGTAGAAAATACTACATTTTGTATGTGTGGAAAATGACTAGGCTACATTTTGTATGTGTGGAACATGACATATTCTACCCACCACTCCCGCAAAGTCATTCCATTATACAGTAGACATTTTAAGGTTTTGTTTTGCAGCATTTGTATTATTATTATTATTTATTATTTGTTGAATTTATATACCGCCCTATACCTGCAGGTCTCAGGGCGGTTCACTGGAAAAAATCGGAACATAAAACCACAAAGAACATAATCAAAATAAAAACAAGAACAATCCAATACCCCCCAACACATTTTAAAAGGGCATAGGAGGTAGGTTGAAAACAGTTAAAACACTAAAATGCAATTTTAAAAATAATTTTGAAAAAAAAAATTAAAAGCAATTTAACAGAAGAAGCAGTACTCTTTGCTGGGCAGCAGCAGCAGCCCTTATCAGCCTGTCAGGCCTCACTCTGGAACAGTTGGAGAGAGGCAGAAGCAGGCCCTCAGGCTCTCCGCAGGGTGGTAAACTTTTAGAATATCTATGTGAATAGATATTTGGACATTAGAAGAGTCCGACTGGATCATCTAGTGCAGCATCATGTCCTCACAGTAGCCAGCAGTAGCACTCTTCCCACCAGCAAGTGGTATTCAGAAGGCAACTGCCTCTGACACTGGAGGCAGAGCAATAGCCATCAAGGGAGAGTAGCCAGAAGGTCAAGCATGTTTAACTTCTGTTTATGTGATAGATTTCAGATTACTCCTGGTGACTGAAAAAGCTGAAGTTATGTGTTATATATAGATGTTATATTTATCCTCAAACAAGGCATGCTGAGTTCAACCCAACATTGGGAGGAGGAGGACTGCCACGCATGTGTGATGAGGCTGCAAGGCCCACTGAGACCTGCTGCCATTGTGGCAAGGCCCGACAAGGCCCAGTGAGGTGTAGTGAAGCCCACAACTGCCATAAGGAGGCCCAACGATGCCTCCCAATGCTGCAGCAAGGCCCAGCAACACACCCTGCCACAGCAGGGAGGCCCGGCGTGGTCCACCACTGTTGCAGGGAGGCTTGGAGAGGCCTGGCCCCTCAAGACTGAGGCGCTCAGCCCTGTCCCAACTTACTTGGGAGGGGGCTGAGGTGTCCTCAGCTCTGTGAGTTGGTGCCTATGTTGCAAACTATATATGCAACATTATAATTTTGCAGGGCCATCCTGTGCGCTAGGGTAGAAATCCTAGAAATCCAGTGGCTGAATGTGAATCTGCAGGCCTCTTCCTCAGACATATCGCTGGCCTTGTTCCACACTCTGTTGCTTGGCTGGAATGTGTCTTTGAACTGTGATGATGTCTCTTGGTTGCTTGGATGGAGAGAGATTTACTTGGGTGCATATGCAGACTTGCAGAGCTGGCAAGAGTCATTCCCTTTGTGCCACACATTTTGCCTTGGCTGTACCAACCACTGGCATGTAACTTATCACAGGTTACCCACAAGCGGCTGCAGTCCTTGAACTGGAAAAGGATCCCTACCCTTGCTATTAATTCAAACACCAACAATTTGGGTTGTGAGTTAACTAAACTGGGGGGGGGGGGGAGGACCCAACAAAAGTAGAGATCCCATCCATCCACAGCACTGGTGCAGAACTAGCTATTAAGCACTAACACACTTGCATTATTTCTTGCCTTTGTGTGGCACAGCATGAGACTTATTAGGCTCGTGGCAGAATTGCATGACCTCTTTCCGCATAGTGGCTATTTTTAGTAGCATCTCTAATTGTGTGGGAGGCTGTTCATTTGTAGCTTTCTGACATATGTGCATGAATCTTTGCTACACTCCCACAACTGCTAGGAAATGGAGGGAAGAGAGTAACATTTGCAGCTACAAATGGTACGGTTGTATCTCTACAGAGATAATTACAAAGAAGTTCAGAAGTTGTTACCATTGGGTAAGCGGTTCTACCCTAGGAGTTACAGTGGTACCTCGGGTTACTTAATTCGTTCCGGAGGTTCGTTCTTAACCTGAAACTGTTCTTAACCTGAAGTACCACTTTAGCTAATGGGGCCCTCCTGCTGCTACCGCGCCATCGGAGCATGATTTCTGTTCTCATCCTGAAGCAAAGTTCTTAACCTGAAGCACTATTTCTGGGTTAGCGGAGTCTGTAACCTGAAGCGTATGTGACCTGAAGCGTATGTAACCCGAGGTACCACTGTACTAATGTAATACTCTCCTCCCTGACCCACGATCAGCAATGAACAAGTTGTAGACCAAATTATCTGGAGGGCAGATATTGGAACCTCTTAAGTCTAATCTGACTATGGCAACAGGTGAGAAGTGGGTGGGGAGATGGGAATTTGCAGAATCCTGAAATGCTTTTCATAGTCCTAGATTTGTTTCATAGATCCATATTTCTATTTCAAGTGTAGATCTGTAGTTTCTTTCAAGACTTATGGTGAAATGTTAAACATGTCTACTCACCCGTAAGTCTTGCTCAGTTCAGCGGGGCTTACTTCTAGGAAGTTCATATAGTCTTGTACCAACAGAGAGTCTTTTAGTGTCAGAACAAATGAGTTGGATGGAGCCAGTGCTTTTTTTCAGGCAGTACTCAATAGTATGTAGTACTGGTACAGTACCTCCTTTTTGTTGTTGTTAAAAAGTGTGGCACTTACTTTAACAACTTTATGGTGAGTACTAGCACCTGTTTTTCTAGGGGGCGGGGAGCACTGGACAGAGCTGTGCAGTTTTCCACCACCACCTTTTGCTATGTTTAGGGCCAAGGTAGCCAACTTGTTGCCATCCAGCGGGTTGTCTACTACAACTCCCATCAGGCGTGAGCTGGAGCAGAGCCTGAAAGTGGCGATGGACTGGGCCCAGCCTTCGGCTCAGATCAAAAAGTTTGGCAGCAGGGTGAAAAAGAAGTCACATTAAAAAACTATGAAAGATGTTATTGCCTGGGGGTGTTCTGCCTGCTGTATTGAGCAAATAAGCCCCTTCCCAGAGAGAGAATGTCATCTGGCGCAAGGCTGGTGCTCAACAGCTCTTTCTGACATTTTGAGTTATTGTGATTTTACTGAATTGCATTAATTGCTTTGATGTTTTATTGTTATTCGCTTTATTTATATGTTACTGTGTTTGATATTATGGTTGTTTACATTGGTCCCCCATTCTAATGCTATTGTGATAACTGTGAGCCAGTTTGAGCTCAACATTTGTTGTCAGAAAAGCGGAATACAAAAAAATCAGACTTTTGATCATTGGACATGCTGGCTGGGGCTGATGGGAGTTGTAGTTCAACAACAGCTGGAGGGCATCAAGTTGGCTAAGATATCATATTACCTACTGCTGTGTTATAAATGCGCCCTTATGCCTGGGCTAGCCAGTTCAAGAAAACTATTAGAATAATACTGAGATTATTATTTTTTAAGTAACAGTTTAAGAAATTTGTTGTTGGGGTTGTCATCCAGTACTGCTACCATATTGTTGAGATACCAAGTACTCAGTGCTTAAGCCACTATGAGCATAAATCTTGTATGCTCTGGAAAAGAACTTCCTGAAAGAGAGGAGGGATGGGGAGGACAGAAGCTCTCTTGCCTCTGTCCACCCATAGTGTATTGTTGGTGTTTTATAAGCTGGAAACAACAAATTCTACAATAAGCAGGAGACAGGGCCATGACTCAGTGTGAGAGCATCTGCTTTGCCTACACTTCGTTCCCTGATGGCATTTCCAGGTAGGGCTAGGAAAGACTTGTTGTCTGACAGCCTGACAATTCACAACCAGTCATAGATAATACTGAGGTAGATCGACCACTGGCTTGAGTCAGCATAAGGCAGCTTACTGCGTAATTGCCTCTGGAAACTAAAAGAAAGCCAGTGCATCATTTGCTAAATATGTTCTTATCTGAAAGTGCCGGTGAGGAGGTAAATTTTGCGCTTGCACAATCCTCTGGCTCTTTGAGAGTATTCCCACAAAGAGTATACAGCATTAGCTGAATCATTGAGTTGGTGGTTTAAGATTGTAAGTCATTTAAAACTAAATACAGATCCTTCTGAAGTGTGTGATTTGATCTTCCTGCTCCTATGGCAATATCCAAACTCTCAGCCAGCCATCTCATTGTTCATACATTTGGCTGTTGTGGTATCTCCTACTGTTTCATACTGACTGCTATATTGTAATACTTTTTACTGTTCTTATTGTATACCACTCTGACCTCCTTGGGAAAGAACAGCAGGATATAAATAATTTCAAGTAAATAAGGGGTAAGAAAGTGAGGACTGACCTCCAGTCTTGTGAGGTTTCAGCAGGATTAGAACTTAGCTGTCACAACACTAATGGTACACATGTTAATTCAGAACCACATTTAATTCAGCGAGGCTTACTCCCAGCTAAGTGTGTACAAAACTGAAATTAGATTTATCTGGCAATGACTTGTTTTGGAAAAACCCATGCTGGGTCTTAGTAAACACAGCATCCTTTTTCTAAGTGTTCACAGACCAACTGTTTAATTATCTGTTGTGGGACCTTTTCTGGTATCAACATCAAGCTTACTGGTCAATAGTTACCAGGGTATTCTCTCCCCCCCCCCCGCCTTTTGAAGATGAGGACAGCATTTGCTCACCTCCAGTCTGCAGGGACCTCACCTGTTCTCCAAGAATTCTCAAAGATTATAGACAGAAGCTCTGAGATGACATCTGGAAGCTATTTAGTAGCCTTGAGTGCAGCACACCAGGCCCTGGAGATTTAATTTAAAGTAGCTAGATGTTGCCTTATCACCTCTTTTCCTATCTTGGGCTGTAACTCTCTTCTTGCATCATTTATTCATTATAAACCAGATTGGGCACTGTTTTCCTTTTAGAAATGTAGGCGTTGAACACTTCTGCCTTTTCTCTATCACCCAATGGTATTTCTCTGTCTTCGTGTGGAGTCGGAGCCTTGGATAACCCCCAGTGGCTTACAATGTATGACTAATGTTGGATATCAACCTACTTCCAAAGAAGTGGAATGATTTGGTTGGTAAAGCAGTGAGAGTTTTTCCAAAGTGTTCTGTAAGCTGGGGAGAGGGGATGGAAAATGACACTTAAAGTGCTAAAACAACTGTGAAGGATTAAGTTATCCCATTGTTTGTTTATTAAATTATGTCTACTGTGTAGAACTAGCAAGCTGTGGTATTGAACTTACTAGTTTCTGTGTAATTTTTTTTGCAAGCCGTTGGGAAAACACAATGAAATTTCCAACTCTCTCAATGCTAATTTGGAAACATGAGAAGGATTTCAGTCTAAGTCTTGAGACTTTTGCACAAGTACTTGCAAGTAAAGATGGATGGATCAGCATTTTTCAGTTCCATGTCAGTTTCAGATGTATTAAATCTTGATGTCTTCTGTCCCATTTTCTTCAGACTTTAAAACATACACATAAAGTTTGTATGCATTTTTGCATGCACTTTCACCTAAGATACAAGTTCTGTACCTAAAATATGCATTTATTCATGATTTCAATGCATTACCTCCCTCCAGACACACACTGCTCTATACATTTCTCCATAAAATGCACTTTTTTGTATTGTGGTTGCATAGTGTTGAACCAAATGTGCATTGCAACATTTGGGGAAAGTGCACAATCCACTTGACAACTATCATGTGATCTGCATATAACATTGGAAACTGCAAATTAGGCGAATGCCTAAAAAATGCCAGTGGCTAGGTTCTGTTGTGCAATAATGCAGCACAAGGGATTCTCCATTGTGACACCTCCATTGTGGAAATCCTTTCCTTCGGAGATATGCTTGTCTAACTTGGTGTTAACATTTAGCAGTCAGCTGTTTTGTTATAACATCACCCTGAGCTCCTTTGGGAAGAAAAGCAATATATAAGTATGATAAATATATAAATCTGCTTGAAGTATTTCCCATATCATGGATAACGAAGCAGTAGCATTAGAAGCATGCTAAAAGCATTAGTAAAATGATCAGTGAAGAGTACGTAAATCATATTTTGGGTATGTGGTGAAATTCTAAATGTGCAAGACACTATTGTGGAAGATGCCAAGCATTATCTAAGCAAAATATCTTTTTGAATGTAATCTTTGGTATATGTTACTAACAACTGTTTGTGATATTACTTAAGAAATGTGTACAACCTTATAAAATTTAGAAATATATAAAAATATATATAAAAAATTGTCCAGTAGCACCTTAGAGACCAACTAAGTTTGTTCTTGGTATGAGCTTTCGTGTGCATGCACACTTCTTCAGATACAAAAGCTCATACCAAGAACAAACTTAGTTGGTCTCTAAGGTGCTACTGGACATTTTAAAATATTTTATATATATATATATTTCTACTGCATCAGACCAACACGGCTACCTACCTGAATCTTATAAAATTTGTTATACTCTCAATAATATATTAAGATGATTAATGGTCAACCTTTTGTATATCCCTTGTATAAAAATGTGTGAAGGGATTCTACAAGAAAAAATAGCAGTACGCGTCTTATATTATTAACGAAGCAACTCCCACCCTCAAGTGACTCATGACATAGCATGCACCATTAATCCATAAAAACAGGATTTTGAAAATAATGATTTCCCCATCTAGTTCTTTTTTTTCTGACACTGCTTCAGAATAACCCATTGTTTGTTCAGTCTTGCATTATTTAGCAAAATCCTCAGATATTGAACAGCTGTTTTCTGTTTTCTGACCTGCAACATTAGAATAACAGCAGCACAAAGACTACAGATTTAGGCAGCTTTAGACTATGTACAGCTGAACTATGATGTTTGCAATTAATTATGTAGGTAGCAAAATTGCATCTGCTTGTTTTCATTTCCCATTATCTCTCCACTAGTGCAACTTAGTATAATCTATAAATGCTTCAAGAAAGGTGGGAAAGGTGGCAAATAATTAAAAAAATAAGCTTTTCTATATAAAAAGAAAGAAAATGTTGACACTGCTTATCCTGCAGGATACTATAAGCAAAGTCAAATGAACAAAGTCAGCTTCATCTTTTATATAAATATAAGCAACAGGGAATATTATTAAGCGGTAATTCCATTAATGCAGGATTTCCCCCCTCTGTATCTAATTAAAGAAACTTGAATTACATTGCATTTAATGGGATGTAAATATGCAAAACTGAGCAGTAGTTTAGGTGATGGTGGCCAATTGGTGGCACCTATGAAGCACCTTTATCTGTTCCATGGCAGCCCTACAGAGGTATGGTAAAAAGATTTGCCCACAAAGTGCTCAGGTGGGAGAAATGAGCTCATATTGTAAGTAATACTTTATTATATACATTTTTATTATATACTGTTCATGGAATATTAGAGAAACTTCATTACTGCCCATTTCTTTCTCCAAAGGGTTTACAATCTAACTATTGTTTGGATACTTTAGGGGAATTAAGGCAGATAAATAAGAAATAGCAAATTCTTTTAACTAACTGTAGGTTGTGCACAATTGTTCCTTTCCTCCATTTTCTTACCTCTGTGACTACCCTATGCCAAAATACAGCTCTTACAGCAAAAGCTGTCTTACATCTCCCTTCCTCCCATCTACAAACAAACAACCAAGAGGAAATAAAGTAACTATTAACAACAACAACCAGTCTCTGAATTTTCTACCATGCGTTTTGAAATATGTGGTCTTGATATAGCCAGAGTCCAGAGAAGGTAGCAAGCATGGTGCTAGCTTGTCTTACTGGCACCATGTTCACAGAGCACTTGGTTCTAACAGCCTCTGTAAGTGGAGGAGAGCCCATGCCCCAGCTGATAAAATAGCAGCAGCTGAAGATGGCAATGATGACAGGGCATTTCAGTCACCCCTTCTGCTGCTAGCTCAGTTGGTTCTTTGATTAATAGATATTTCACACTGTAATCTGTATTTACAACAAGACTAGTGTGTGGAACAATATGGCCTAGCTGTTGCTGGGTCAGGAATCTAAAAGGACACAACACAAAAGGAAAATGGATTGGGAGGGAGAATGAAATAAGCAAACCCATGTACAATACAGTATCTTAGATACAAGTTCTTTTAATGACCAGCTAGGGTGGGAAAGGAACCGGAGGGGAAACACCCAAAGTTGCTATACCAGCAGAGTAGGCTTCATTCCCTTCTCTTCCCTTTTCTGCTGCAGTCTGGTGTGATAATGGCTACTCCCAGGGGACAAGATCCAAAATATACATGTAAACAGACCAGGAATGGGCTGATCTTCTGGTGTTGGTCCAAATTTTGTCAAAACGAAAGGGAATGACATTTCCTTACATCTTTTGCATTTCCGTGGTGGTGTGAATTTCAAGGGCAGGGGACAAACCTCATTCTCACATGCATACCTAGCAACCCAACTGAAACTGCCTAATGCTTTCATGACATAGCATCAATTCTAGGTGATGCAGAAAAACACATCTACGAGGAAAGGTTACAGCATTTGGGGCTTTTAGTTTAGAGAAAAGGCAAGAGATGAGTATATAAAATTATGCATGGCATGGAGAAAGTGGATAGAGAAAAGTTTGTTATCCCTCTCTCATAACATTAGAACTCGTAGAGATCCACTGAAGGTGAATGTTGGAAGATTTGGGACAGACAAATGAATGCAGTGCAGAGTTAAACTATGGAATTAGCTCTCACAAGAGGCAGCGATGGCCACCTGATTGGCTTTCAACGAGGGTTAGACAAATTCATGGAGGATAATAATATTTTTTATTTATACCCCGCCCTCCCCAGCCAAGACCTGGCTCAGGGCGGCTAACAACCATAATAAAAACAAGTTGAATGAATACAACTTAAAAACAAGATTAAAATACAACATTAAAATATTGAAACATATATTAAAATGCAGCTTCATCACAGGAGCAGAGAGGAAAAAGGAAAAAGAAAGAGGGGGAGGGGGAAGGAATCAAATTGGCTCCAGGCCAAAGGCCAGGTGGAACAACTCTGTCTTACAGGCCCTGCGGAAAGAAATCAGATCCTGCAGGGACCTGGTCTCATGAGGCAGAGCATTCCACCAAGCCGGAGCCAGAGTTGAAAAGGCCCTGGCTCTGGTTGAAGCTAATCTAACTTCCTTAGGGCCCGGGACCTCTAGGGTGTTGTTATTTATGGAAGGCTGTCAGTGGCTACTAACCATGATGGCTGGGCTCCACAATTGGAGGCTTTATGCCTCTGAATACCAGCTGCTGGAAACGGCAGAAGGAGAGAGTGCTCTTTCAGTCAGGTCCTGCTTGTTGGCATCCCATGGGCAACTGGTTGATCACTTTGAAAACAGGATGCTGATTCTAGATGGGCCACTGGCCTGATCCATTAGAGCTGTTTTTATGTTCTTAAGAGACATTATGGGGAAAATAACAACCCTTCCCATTTCTTTTGAAACAGCAATATCAACGGTGATATCTACCGCTTGGTGATGGATAATGTCCATTATCATCCCCTAAAAGTGTGTGCAATTTTCCACTGCCTCTAAAAAAGAATCTTATTATGTGCTGTGCTGTTATATATTCAATCTTCCATAGTTTCAACTGCTTTGGAGGCCTCCTGCCAGGCAGAAAGGCAGATATAAATATTTTAAATAACTAAAATGAGTCAGAAAGTAAGTGGCATATTTGCCTGTGCAGATTCCAGTCATATGAACTGTACATTTATATGTTGGGTAGAGAGTTCAAAATGTTTAGAATAAGCCACTGAAATCAGTAAGATTTGGTTAGACATTACTAACTTAAGTTCAATTGATTTTGATGGGTTTGCTCTAAGCTTAAATAAATCTGGATCTAACTCTGTAAAAACAAATACTTATATATGCACACACCAAAATTATTATCTTTTAAGATTTGGAATATGGGCTATAATAAATCCCCTTCTTTCTTATCCACATGCAAGATTGCAAATTACAGCACAATGAAAAATATTTCTTATCATGGTAATTTATAAATAGCTGCAACCAATTTGATTTCATATTCAGTTTGACCTTTAATATGCAGTCCTGTTGCTCATAGCAGGGTTATTTCCAGGTCATCTCAAATACTAAAGGGAAGTGGTGGAGAGAGAATTTTGGAGGATGGCAACTTGAAGAGATTTCACCAGCTGCAGTGTCAAAACAAGGCTTACTTTATTATTGCCTTAATAAAGGCTATTGAGTCCTGAGGACATAGTATTTGCCTGGAGCCTCAGACTGTGTGCATGGAACATCCGATTTCCTCTTTGAAAGATCTGTTTGGCTACACTTGCCAAATCACTGGCCCATTTTTCTTGTTTCTTGTTTTTGTTGCCGGGACTTTCTGATCACTGCATATTCAACAAAATTGCTAATTCCCTTAAGTAACAGAAAACAGCACCAGGACACTACAAGAGTCTATAAGGGACCAAAAAGGATTGATTATTACTATGCCTGTGAAGATGAGCCTATAAAGCGAGCCCAGCACCGTTCTGTACCACTGGAATAATGGGCATGGGAGCTCTTTACCAATATAAAATTGTATTTTGGTCTTTCTCAAATTAGAAGTACCCTTTCCCTGAAAATATTTTCACAGGTGGACAGACACCTATAGACTTTTTGTTTCTGCTGCTTCCCCCCCCTCTCTTTTACTATTTATGTTGTCCTTCTTAAATACATTTTACAAACCATCATATGTGTGAACATAGCTGCTGCTTTCCTGGCATATGAAGCAGCCGCTGACCGGAGCCCAAAGGTTTTGATCTAAGACAGCCAGAAAGGCTTGGATTTGTTCTCATTTTTATCACTAGATTTCATAGTGTTCTGCAGCTTATGCTGGCAGACTAATCTATTCTGTTTTAGCATTATCTCTCCTTGAAAGCCAGGAGGCCAAGACCATACCTTTGTCAGAAAATAGGCATGTGAGTAACTTGAAGCCTATAAGCATGTAAATACATGTGTCTTCAGGTGTCAAAAGAATATATAAAAGTCAGCTTTAAAAATGCAATCCCTACCAATCAGCATCTGGAAAGTTTCAAATGTAATAGAGGTAGGCTATGGATTAAAATTCAGAGACAGGCTAATAGCAAATCTTGAAGTATTAACCCTGGGCGAAACTATTAAATTACCCTGGAATTATAAGAAATGTGTGTTTGTTAATTCACTGTAATGCCTGTGTGTGTTATAATTTCAGACTTATTGTCTGCTTTATCTCTCAGCAGTAACATGATTATCGGAAAATTAAAAATTGTATTTGAAAAGTTGCAAGGACTGCTGCTTTGCAGCAAAGAAATATTAACTGGCAAAAGACCAAAAGCTGGTCCGTCAAGCACATGTCTTTGCAGTAAAACAGATGCTTGTAGCCATTCTTAAGATAGATTTCCTTGCATTTATCAAGGTCTTAAGGATGCATGCATAAATAATGTAATACCAGAATTAGTCTGCATTGTGTCAGTGATGAAAAGTGAATAATCTCTTTTTCCCTAGACCTGGTTGAAGTATGTGCATTTCAACCTGAACTAGTGAATAGGCCAGCTTGTTTGCTGTTTTCCAGCAGTAGGCTTATTTGCTTGTTGCATTGGAAGACTTCCTGATTCATAATTGATACTGTTTTTTAAAAAAAATGGTAATGGAGAACATAAAATTGTCCAGATCTACAATACTCACCTGATAAGAAAAGCAACTTACTTAATTAGCTGTTGCCTTTTCATTTAGATCCATCTGCTGTTGTTGGATATTTGTGTTAGAATAGAAAATGTCTCTTGGCAGAAATGTTGCAATGCATATTATCTCAGAAGTTTTGCTCTTCTTTTGTGTAGGTAATAGACAATGAAATTTATTGCCCTTGAAAATCTGTTGGCGGATTAGTGGTAGCTTACATTGTGCAGCACTATGGCAGTCTATTTTAAACTTTTGTTTCCAGCATGGAAGGTGATAAGTTTGACTTTCTAGACTTCTAGATATTGATTTTTTTCTCCATGCTTTAAAACTGAATGAGGTATCTGTGATGAAAAGGGACATTATAAAAAAGAAGCAGCAGCTAATTTTAGAGCTTGAGAATGAACTGAGCTGGAAGAGAGATCAATTCAGAATGGAAGTTCTCTCTCAAGATAGATCACGAGGGAAATTTCAACCCGAGAGAACCGACAAAAGCTCACCTAGTTTGAGGTCACTATGAAAGTTCACAATTAAGGGATGGATTTGTAACAATAAAGCCACGTTGTTGTTGTTTCAAACATTTCTTGATCAGAAAAGCTTGTACGTGACCTGAGTTGTTGCTTGAATAAGTATGACTCTGTTGGGACTGTTGCCAAATGACAAAGAGTAAGATGGATTTCCAGATAGAGAGAACAATGTTCAGCTAATGCATGAGCACTCTGGACATGATGCAGCAATACAGAAAACACAACTCTCCCATTGTCTGCAATGACAGGGCAAGTACCTTATTTGATGCTGAAGCTGGGTCTTCTATAAAGATAGTGTCATATACGAACAGGGGTAGTCAACCTTTTTATACCTACCACCCACTAATGCATCTTTCTTGATGGCAAGATTTCCTTACCGCCCACCAGTGCTCAATGGAGGGAGGATTCAGCTTGTGCCATAGAACCTACCGCCCACCTAGAATCCTGAAACGCCCATTAGTGGGCAGTAGGGACCAGGTTGACAACCCCTGGTCTAAACACAAGTCCTTGTATACATTAAGGGAAATGTAAGTCAAGTGGCTAATGTGTATAACAACCAACCACAGTGCACATTCACTAAGTCTCATGGATAATGCACACGTCATCCTTCCATGAAGAAGGATTATGACTTTGGGGGATATTTCTTGGCTGAATTTTGTCCATTTTCTTGCCAATGTGGGAAATCCCCATGAGGCATTTGGGCATATACATATCTCAACTGCATTTTGTACATGCTCCAGGTCATATGCACATTCTGAGGTCAGTATGTGTAGACTCCAATAAAGATGCCTTTTTCGGTTTGTTGTTCAGAAGTCTCCAGTCTGGACCCTCTGGGCTACTTCTGGTCTGCTGCCTAATCTTACATGGCTCACAGCATATCCTCCCACCAGTCAGCCAAGCAGGGGGAAGAAGGAGGAGCTCCAGATAAAGATGAACTTTTCACTGCAATCTAGGTTCCTTTTCATATGTTCCCCAGTCAACTGATCAGCGCAAGAGAGATTTCAGGGAGATGAGAGTTTTATTCCCTCCCATTAGCACAATCCTGATTGATATTCAGTCATTATATGCAGATTTCCCAAGTCTTCTTGAAGGTTATATATATTGACCAGGAAATGTGCCCAGTTTCCTCTTCAAGGCCTGGTGAATGCGCACAATGGCCAGTGTTATGCACATTAACCACTCAACCACCCTTAATATATACGTTCAGTGGATTCAGTCACTTTTAACTGTACTTGGTGAAAAAAATCCACTGCTCTTTCACCACATAGAACCCAGGCAGACAACAGTCTAGGTGGTGTGCTGGTATCTCCTTTCAAATAATGAATGTAATATGTATTTGTGTGAAGGGCAAAATAAAATTTTAAAAAGTCTACGCACAGCTGGTGAGATGAAATAGTTGAAGGGGTGGCATATTTATAGACTGGGAATAGATGTGTGCAGAATTGCAAAGAAATACATAAGAACAAAAGGTTTTCTTCATGCCACAGTGGTTCTGTAAATGTTTTTTATATCCTTTCACCATTAGGCAATAAGGTAGAAATGATATTTTTCTGTATACACAAAGGACACCTTCAGTGGCTAAGACTGACAGAGAAGAAGACTGAACTAGCAAGAGATCCCTTTTGAAGAGTAATTGCTATGAATTGTACATTCTGGTCCACTTTTAAGGGCCATTGAAGTCATAGAGCATCCTTCAATTGACCTCAGTAGACATAGGATCAATTGCTGTGTGTTCCAGCTTCACTTCTCCTTTAGAAATAAGTTTAAATCTAGAACTGATATTCTGTGTAGGACATAACTACCTTCTGTCCTCTGTCTTGTGTGACCTCTGGCCAGTCTTGTGCTCAGGCTGGAGGTGATCCAAGGAGCAGATACTGCCCCTACTGTTGTTGTTGTTGCTTTGGAAATGTTCAGGCAAAAAGAAGAAGTGGTGCTCTGTGGCCTGGCAGGACACTGGCCAGACAGCTACTGATGATAGGATCTAGGCACTGTGGTAGTGCTGTGCTAAAATTTGTTCCCTAATTTCTTGAAGGTTGTCCTTCACTGAAAAAGAGGGTCCTGTGTTTCTTCCTCTTTCAGTGGGTGTCAGTTTGAGCTTAATTTATTGTTGCAAATTGTCTAAGGGTGGTGTCTGTGATTTTTCCCCTTTATATTGAACAGCCTCTCCAGCTGCTTGCAGCTACTGATCTGTGGGGGGAAATGCAATAATTTACCTCATGTCATGACACCTTCCCCTGAGCTTTAATTGAGGCATGGGGAACCAGCTAGTCAGCACTTCATATTTTGTTTAAAGGAAGTCTTACCTCTTACCATTTTACACATTTTGCCTTTAAGAAACACATCTTTAAAAGTAAAAAAAAATGAAAAATCTTCACTTTAAAAATCAAACAAACCACGAAGAGCTGTAAAGCATGTGGTAAGCAACCTCTTATCCTTCCTGTGCTCATAGCGCAGCCCAGCTCAAGATGACATGGGCTTTTTCAGAAATTGTGGGCAGCCAGGAAGACTGCAGACCACTGGAGAAATGATTTGAAGAATGAAAGGGAAGATCCTCATGTATACCCTTTGGCACCTTATAAGCAGGGCCAGCACACACACACACACACACACACACACACACGCTCCAAAATTTTTCAAATGCAATTTCTTATCTAAGACTGATTGAAGAATGCTTGAAAAGTGCAGGAGACGTTTTCAGCACAGCCATAGATTCAGGAGGTGTGCCATCGTGTGGGTTTGGGGCGGATAGGCAGAAGAGGTTCCAGGCCAGGCTGTGGCTACTCGTTGTACAGTGCGACGGAGATGCGTAGTACAGGGGGGTGCCACAGTTTTTGAGGTGTAACTTGATGCCAAATCTCAGGGCACATGCAGGCATTCTGCTGCCCTTCCCATGTCTGCTTACCACTGGCCACTGTGAGAATAGGCTGGGTCACTGGTTTGCTCCAGCAGGCTCATTTTATGTTCCCAATTTGCCACCTGAGACAATGAGTCTTTATAGTAGTGAGTAGATTATGATTTATTGTTTTGCCCCATCTTTGTTTAATTCTGTGTCTTCTCAGGGCTTTGTATAATCCTTAAAAAGACATATCTGGTGATAATGGCAATTTCCATTCATCTAGTTTGTGCTAAAATGATCTTCTCACAGAAATTCAGACTCTGATATTATCTAAGTATGGTGGTCTCTGTGGCTTATCCTGACCAGTTATTTCATTCTTGTCACAATGAGCCATAAGAACAGACATTTAAGAAACAAATTGTGTGTTTACAGGCTGTAACAGTAACAGCACTCGCCTATGGAATAATTTATTCGACAACCAAAAGACGTGCAAGGAACTGGTACTGAATTTTCATACAACAGTTTTTTGCCTACAGCACAGGTTTACAATTGTTATCAATAGGGATTTACAGCGGAACTGCTGAAAGGGTCAAGGGAGCTATGTTATAGCTCATGAATTATAGCAGTGTGAGGTGTACTGCTATAGTGATGAATCATGATACTCTATTGGCTTCATCTTTATTATTATTCTGCTTAGTGAAGTATTTCCTTTCCAGGAATAAAGGAGAAATCCTGGCTCTGTTCAGGTCATTAAAGTTTCTGCTCTATTTTCTTAGCTATCTGCACATTCTTAGCTATCATATACAGTGGTACCTCTGGTTACAAACTTAATTCGTTCCGGAGGTCCGTTCTTAACCTGTAAGTGTTCTTAACCTGAGGTACCACTTTAGCTAATGGGGCCTCCTGCTGCTGCTGTGCTGCCACCATGCGATTTCTGTTCTCATCCTGAGTTAAAGTTCTTAACCCGAGGTACTACTTCCGAAGGTATTTGTAACCCGAGGTACCACTGTAATTTCTTATTAAAATATTTGTTGATTTTTGCATTATTTGTCTATGGATGCTTTGTGGCAAATATTTTACATATTTTTACATAATTTCCTAAAAGGTTTTTTCTTCTAAGGTTTACAGACAGGACACATTATGGGGACAAAAAATATAGGGGTTAGGAGTCATCAACTCTTTGGAGAAGCAGCATGTTCCATAGAGAAGGGTTCTTCCAGTACATGATCTATAGTAATAATAATAAGTTAAATTTATTGATGACTTACTTTGGTAAAAAAGTAACTCACAATATCATCTATCAGCTATTTATCTACTGTGGATTCACCTTTCCTTATTTGTATAGCACCACATATGAAAATTGAGGTAAGATTTGGCATTACAGTGCACTTAAGAGAAGTAAAGCTACATATCGTGTTTGGGAGAGGCAACTCTACTAGGAAAGCTGGAAGCTGAAATTTCCAGGGCATGTTTTAATTACTGCCCGACTTGGCCCATTCTCTTCTATTATGTGATAGCCTCACCTCATTTGATTTAGTGTGATTTCCTCAGAGATAAAAATTTCAAAGGCACTGAATGAAAATGCAATTTTCATCTAGCTGCCGGGAACAAAGGCCCCACACCCCATGCAATGTTTACCTTCCTTGTTTCCACACCACAGATTTAGTGGAAGTGCTTTTTTTCTTCTCAATCAAATTTTGCCCACTTTTTTTATATTTGGAAAGCTTGGGCTGGTTGAGACAGAACAAAAAACAGTTTTCACCCATGATTCCCTGGTGTCGTCAAAATCACTGTTTGAAGAGGGCTGCTTAGCTTCAGCTGTGATTTACTGTGATTAGTGTCCAGCATTTAGACAGAAAATACTTAAGCTGAAAGCACAGTCTACACTTTACATTCCAGGCTATAAAATAACTTCTCAGGGAAATGATGATCAATTTTGCAAGGCACTCAAGCATCATGGGCTGGGAAATTTTCTATTTTGAATCTGGACCAGGCGATTACAAACTTCAGCAACATCATTTCTTTCAATCACATCTGCTGTTGTAAATGCAGTAGTGAATCTAGTGGACTGTTTTAGGCTTGCCAAGAGCTAAGGCATATCCAGTAGATGTTTTGTAGTTTCATAGTTGACAACCCCCCAGTTGTTTGACAGAATGCTTTTGAAATTGCTGTTAATCACCTTCAGAAATAGCTTTCCATGGATTATGGGTGATTTGCTCATAGAAACAACCAAGTCTAAAATCTCTTTTGGCACTCTAGCCATCTAGTCCTTTGAATATAGACTATTTGGTTGGCTCAATTGCAGAGGTGACTCTGATTTAGCAAAGGCTGCTCATGGAAGAAGAGGGAGCCACCCATGCCCACCTCCTATACTGTCCTGCAGGGGTTCCCCAATCCTCCGATACATCTTTTTGAGTAAGCATAGGCAGTTGTGTGGTTAAGGAGGAACTGTGAAACATCAATTGGACCATCTGAGAAGCAAAAATCTGATCATGGGAATTCTCTTTCCAATCCACTGTGTTTCATTTGGATGCTATTTGGTTTTCAAGGGTGGAATAATTGTTCTATTGTGCACACTGAAGTACCATGCAAATCTCGCATACACATCTCTTCTCTGCACTATTCATGCCCATTTGTTTAGAACGGAGAAGTAAATGGATCTTGACTCTAATAATAACAAATACAAGAACTGACAGCTGACAAGATTGCAACCAAAATGGGGAGCCGAGAACAAGTGAACCACAACCCCACAAGAAAAGGACTAAACACTGAGTGTCTGTTGTGGAGAAAACCATAAAAATAGGTGTGTATGGAACAGAAATGACTGCCCAGGAGGAAGGCATCTCTGGCTGGCTGGCTGGCTAGCTGAAATCCTAAACAGTAGCATTCTGCTCTATGTTAATATTAGCCCAAATTTAACTAAGTAGGTGTGCTAGCAGGAGCCAGTGTGAGGGTTCCTTCTAGCACAATGGGACTTGCCCCTGCATGTCCCTCATGCCCCCAAATCTGCTCTGGGCAGTCTGGAGAATCCCCAGAGCACTGTGGAAGGGGACGAGATCATTTCATTGAGCAAGCTAAGGTTATTGGAAATACATTATGTTGAATTCCATTTTGCTGTAGGTTCCACTTGTATCTATCAATTAAAAAATGTCAATATCCAATGAAATGTCATTCAGCAGTATCCCTTACTTATCGCACTAATGGAAAAAAGTAAAATCTGTAGAGAAATTTATGTTCAAGCAAAATAACAACCAATGTCTTCCTATGCCTTAAAACCCACCAGCAGTTGGGATTCAAGTGTGTGTGTTTAAGACGATTGAGTAAACAGACATTCATGAAAGGCATGGCTGGTAAAACAGTATTGTGGACATCCTTGGATGAAAAGTGGTTTTGCTCATAATGCATCAAGATTTGTAGTCTTTGGTTAAATTTTTTGATTCCTGCTATTTGGATCTCTGTTGTCATTCAGCATAAGTGGGATTACTCTCTTTGGCTTTGCTGTAATGAGTAACAACTTGAGAATTCTGGTGAAACAGAAAAGGTGAAAATATCTATGATTATTGGATATTGACAGTAGAGTATCATCACTCCTAGGATATTAATTTAGCAGCAAGCATGTTCTTGGCACCGTGCAGTAACAATCCATGCCCAGATTACTTATAATGTGATATATCATTCTGGTCTGTGATTTTGACAGGTTGAGTTGGTAACATACAAACCAACTTTTATCAGATCATTTATGCACACTACAATTCATACAAGTGTTTCTTGTATACAAATAATCTATCTCCTCTAAAAAATAGTATTGCCACTGATTTTGCATGTAGAAATATGACAGAGAATAAACTGATCACATGTTTTAAAATTTAAGTCAATACAGCACTCAGTAGGATATTTTATTTTCACTTGTCAGCGGGTCAGTCTCCCAAACAAATTGGTAGCTCCACCTATCCCTGTTTATTTATTCAATTTATAAGCCATCCTATAACAATAGTCAGCATACAAAGTAAAATAGTGATTTTTTTTAAAAAAAATCACAACTACATAACATTCAGAGCAAGAAAACATAACCATAAAATCAAGACAAACACTTTAAATCCCTATGTTAGTCATTTGTGGCACATCAGCAGCCTTAATTAAGTTTAATTAAGCCTTTCTGCTCATTCATTTGGTGATGATTCTTACTGCAGGTGACCAGGCAAATAGCTATTTGCAAGCTACAATAGGAGTTTTATAGGCTTTTATGCTTTCTTCCCAGAAGTGGATACCAATTTCACTATAATTTGGAAAATAAATGCTCTTACAGTTTCAAACTACTTCTTGATAAAAGACCTTGATAAAAGTAGTTAATTTTAATTTTATTTTATTGCAAACTATAGGGAAAAGATATGAAAAAAATTAAATACAAAAATTTGTATCACTGAAAATCTCAGTCAGCTTTAATAACAATTCACTTGCCTATAACATAGCCAATATTTGTTCTTTGACATTATGATTCCTGGACCACTTTCATTCAATAATAGTGAAAAGGGGCTTTAAAAATAATAATAGATAAATCACTTGGTATTTGTATGTGTGCTCAATTTACAGGGTATACTCTCAATTCTTGAGAAACAAGCAATGAATGGTAATAATGATTTAAACTCAGCATATGGACACAAAAGCATGAACAACACACACTATGCCACAGGAGAGAATACACGGAATCCTTAGAAGACCATGGAACTCTGAATTACAGTGGTGCCTCGCAAGACGAAATTAATTCGTTCCGCAATTCTCTTCGTCTTGCGGGTTTTTCGTCTTGCGATGCACGGTTTCCCATAGGAATGCATTGAAAATCAATTAATGCGTTCCTAGGGAAACCACCTTCAGACCAGGTCCGGGGACAGTCTGTCCCCGGACCTCTTCTGAAGGCTGGGGGGGGGGGACAAGGGCTTTTCTTACCACCCCCAGCATTTTAAAAAACCTTGGGACAGCGGAGGACTTCTCCGCTGTCCGGGCGATCTTAAAATGCTGGCGGGCGGCATTTTAAAATCGCCCCGGACAGCGGAGGACTTCTCCGCTGTCCGGGGCGATTTAAAAGCCCCTGGGAAGGCAGGCAGGGGGGAGCAAAGACTTTTGCCACCTGCCCGCCTTCAGAAGGTGTTCCCACCCCCCCGCCCGGCTTCGCAGCAGCGCTACGAAGCCCGGCAGCTGGGGCAGCTGTTCCCGCCCCCCTCCCCCCTTCGGAACATCGTTCCGAAGTGGGGCGGCTGGGGCAGCTGTTCCCGCCCCACCTCCCCACTTCGGAACAGCGTTCCGAAGTGGGGCGGATGGGGCAGCTGTTCCCGCCCCACCTCCCCTCTTCGGAACATCGTTCCGAAGTGGGGCGGATGGGGCAGCTGTTCCCGCCCCCCTCCCCCCTTCGGAACATCGTTCCGAAGTGGGGCGGATGGGGCAGATGTTCCCGCCCCCCCGCCCCCCTTCGGAACATCGTTCCGAAGTGGGGCGGCTGGGGCAGCTGTTCCCGCCCCACCTCCCCCCTTCGGAACATCGTTCCGAAGTGGGGCGGCTGGGGCAGCTGTTCCCGCCCCCCTCCCCCCTTCGGAACATCGTTCCGAAGTGGGGCGGATGGGGCAGCTGTTCCCGCCCCACCTCCCCCCTTCGGAACATCGTTCCGAAGTGGGGCGGCTGGGGCAGCTGTTCCCGCCCCACCTCCCCACTTCGGAACATCGTTCCGAAGTGGGGCGGATGGGGCAGCTGTTCCCGCCCCACCTCCCCCCTTCGGAACATCGTTCCGAAGTGGGGCGGATGGGGCAGCTGTTCCCGCCCCCCCTCCCCCCTTCGGAACATCGTTCCGAAGTGGGGCGGATGGGGCAGCTGTTCCCGCCCCACCTCCCCCCTTCGGAACATCGTTCCGAAGTGGGGCGGCTGGGGCAGCTGTTCCCGCCCCACCTCCCCCCTTCGGAACATCGTTCCGAAGTGGGGCGGCTGGGGCAGCTGTTCCCGCCCCACCTCCCCCCTTCGGAACATCGTTCCGAAGTGGGGCGGATGGGGCAGCTGTTCCCGCCCCACCTCCCCCCTTCGGAACATCGTTCCGAAGTGGCGCGGATGGGGCAGCTGTTCCCGCCCCCCCTCCCCACTTCGGAACATCGTTCCGAAGTGGGGCGGATGGGGCAGCTGTTCCCGCCCCACCTCCCCCCTTCGGAACATCGTTCCGAAGTGGGGCGGATGGGGCAGCTGTTCCCGCCCCCCTCCCCCCTTCGGAACATCGTTCCGAAGTGGCGCGGCTGGGGCAGCTGTTCCCGCCCCCCCTCCCCCCTTCGGAACATCGTTCCGAAGTGGGGCGGATGGGGCAGCTGTTCCCGCCCCACCTCCCCCCTTCGGAACATCGTTCCGAAGTGGGGCGGATGGGGCAGCTGTTCCCGCCCCCCTCCCCCCTTCGGAACATCGTTCCGAAGTGGCGCGGCTGGGGCAGCTGTTCCCGCCCCCCCTCCCCCCTTCGGAACATCGTTCCGAAGTGGGGCGGATGGGGCAGCTGTTCCCGCCCCCCTCCCCCCTTCGGAACATCGTTCCGAAGTGGGGCGGATGGGGCAGCTGTTCCCGCCCCACCTCCCCCCTTCGGAACATCGTTCCGAAGTGGGGCGGATGGGGCAGCTGTTCCCGCCCCCCCCCCTTCGGAACATCGTTCCGAAGTGGGGCGGCTGGGGCAGCTGTTCCCGCCCCACCTCCCCACTTCGGAACAGCGTTCCGAAGTGGGGCGGATTGGGCAGCTGTTCCCGCCCCCCTCCCCACTTCGGAACATCGTTCCGAAGTGGGGCGGCTGGGGCAGCTGTTCCCGCCCCCCCTCCCCACTTCGGAACATCGTTCCGAAGTGGGGCGGATTGGGCAGCTGTTCCCGCCCCCCTCCCCCCTTCGGAACATCGTTCCGAAGTGGCGCGGCTGGGGCAGCTGTTCCCGCCCCACCTCCCCCCTTCGGAACATCGTTCCGAAGTGGGGCGGCTGGGGCAGATGTTCCCGCCCCCCGCTTCGGAACAGCGTTTTAAAATGCTGGGGGTCGGCAGCGAACACTCCCGACCCCCAGCATTTTAAAATCTCCCCGGGACAGAGACTTCTCTGCTGTCCCTTGGAGATTTTAAAATGCTGGGGGTCGGCAGCGAACGCTTTGCTCCCGCCCGCCAGCATTTTAAGATTGCCCGGGGCAGGCGGGGGGAAGGCAGGCGGGGGGAGCAAAGACTTTTGCCCCCCGCCGGCCTTCAGAAGAGGTCCTCTTCTGAAGGCCGGCTGTGGGCGAAAGTCTTTGCTCCCGACCGCCAGCATTTCCCTATGGGCTTTCGTCTTGCGATGCAAGCCCATAGGGAAATTCGTCTTGCGAAGCGCCTCCAAAACAGAAAACCCTTTCGTCTTGCGGGTTTTCCGTCTTGCGAGGCATTCGTCTTGCGGGGTACCACTGTATATGAGTAAATACCATCTAGTCTAGTTGTCTGCAATATTGGGGTTTCAAAAGCCCATAGGAAATATACCGGTCTGTATGGAGGCCATTCTGTTCTGACACCATTGTCAAGACATTTCATAGTTTAATCAAGGTGCATCCCTATATTAACTATAGTGCTTGATGCTATTCCTGCTTGCCCTCTGAACCAAGAACATCTTTAAAAATCATGTGTTGCATGAAGCATGAATTCAATAATAAAAGTTCAGCAGAGACATATGGTGTCAGTGTGCAATAAATGCGTTTCCTGTGGATTTTTGAAACTAGAAATATCATAGAGAATTGCAGTAGATGGGAGTAGAAATGGATTAATCAGCTTTGGGTTGGATCAGACCTGAAAAAGAGTTCTACAGTGCACCCTAAAGGCTGATCATTTTGTAATATCCATTAATCCAAATGATAGGGATATCTTTAGACCTATCTTGGTAGAAAGATTGCTGGATCAGACAATAAAATTATTATAATATAAAGTTTATATTATATTAGGCCTCCTGTAGTCAAAGAGAAATGTCTCATACACAGAAAGCTTTCATAGAAATTAAGTGTAAGAAATTACCTACATTGTGCAAAGCTGCCTGAATTCAATAATTTAGGTTCAGCAGAATAGATAATGTATTATTTTAAACAGGGTCTTATATAACACTCTTGTGCTCTGTATGCGCTGTGGGTTAAACCATAGAGCCTAGGACTTGCCAATCAGAAGGTCAGCGGTTTGAATCCCCGCAACGGGGTGAGCTCCCATTGCTCAGTCCCTGCTCCTGCCAACCTAGCAGTTTGAAAGCACGTCAAAGTGCAAGTAGATAAATAGGTACCACTCCAGGGGGAAGGTAAACAGTGTTTCCGTGCGCTGCTCTGGTTTGCCAGAAGCGGCTTAGTCATGCTGGCCACATGACCCAGAAGCTGTACGCCGGCTCCCTTGGCCAATAAAGCGAGATGAGCGCCGCAACCCCAGAGTTGGCCACGACTTTAGAAGAGTAACTAGTGGGGTGCCACAGGGTTCTGTCTTGGGCCCGGTCTTATTCAACATCTTTATCAACGACTTGGATGATGGACTCAAGGGCATCCTGATCAAATTTGCAGATGACACCAAACTGGGAGGGGTGGCTAACACCCCAGAGGACAGGATCACCCTTCAAAACGACCTTGACAGATTAGAGAACTGGGCAAAAACAAACAAAATGAATTTTAACAGGGAGAAATGTAAAGTATTGCACTTGGGCAAAAAAAATGAGAGGCACAAATACAAGATGGGGGACACCTGGCTTGAGAGCAGTACATGTGAAAAGGATCTAGGAGTCTTGGTTGACCACAAACTTGACATGAGCCAACAGTGTGACGCGGCAGCTAAAAAAGCCAATGCAATTCTGGGCTGCATCTATAGGAGTATAGCATCTAGATCAAGGGAAGTAATAGTGCCACTGTATTCTGCTCTGGTCAGACCTCACCTGGAGTACTGTGTCCAGTTCTGGGCACCACAATTCAAGAAGGACACTGACAAACTGGAACGTGTCCAGAGGAGGGCAACGAAAATGGTCAAAGGCCTGGAAACGATGCCTTATGAGGAACGGTTAAGGGAGCTGGGCATGTTTAGCCTGGAGAAGAGGAGGTTAAGGGGTGATATGATAGCCATGTTCAAATATATAAAAGGATGTCACATAGAGGAGGGAGAAAGGTTGTTTTCTGCTGCTCCAGAGAAGCGGACATGGAGCAATGGATCCAAACTACAAGAAAGAAGATTCCACCTAAACATTAGGAAGAACTTCCTGACAGTAAGAGCTGTTCGACAGTGGAATTTGCTGCCAAGGAGTGTGGTGGAGTCTCCTACTTTGGAGGTCTTTAAGCAGAGGCTTGACAGCCATATGTCAGGAGTGCTCTGATGGTGTTTCCTGCTTGGCAGGGGGTTGGACTCGATGGCCCTTGTGGTCTCTTCCAACTCTATGATTCTATGATTCTATGACTGGACCTAATGGTCAGGGGTCCCTTTACCTTTACCATGCCACACTAGACCAAGGAATAGGAAGGAGAGCTCCGGAGACTGGGTTGTACTTAAGGTGCACAGTTAATACACCTACTTTTGAAGCCAGTTTTTTAGGTACTTCAAAATACATAAAGCAAGAATGTCTTTATTAAAACACTCCAATTAAGTTTTTCTTTAAAAAATTCCTACCCAATAATAGAATGCAATGGGCAACACTGTCAACTTTAAAGGCATAGAATAATGCATTGATTCAAATTGTGTTTGGTTCTCCCTGTCAGGATCTAAGGGGGCTTTCTCCAGTTTATCAGTTGAACATGGCATATACTTTGCTTCAGGGTTTTCCATTGTTTGTCTTATGAATCCACACTGAAATCAATCAAATGTTAATTAAGTTCTTTTTACCTTCCATCCAAGTTCCTACAGGTGTTTTCACTTGCGCAGAAATCTCCATTGCATGGATTTGCACCAGGAAAAATCTGGGAGAGGGCTGTTGTTTTTTCTACCTTTCTTTTTAATCACCAGCATTTTGACATATAAGATTGTCTTTTCAAAGACACCGTTCTGTTCTTGCGTTCCTCTTTATGATCTGAACTTCCTTTAAAAGGCAGATTTGGCGTCTGGCTGCTAGATGTCCCTTTCAAAGTTTAACAACAAGGATATTATTTTCGTTTTTATTTGGCATCATTTATATGCTCTACGAAGATACCTGTGGGTGATGCAGCTTCTGTGGTTTTTCACATTTCCATGAGAATTAGATTTTCTGAAATACAATATCTACAGAGCCTTAAGTGACCAAGGGAGGAAAAAAGAGAGCCTTTTATAAAATATCTGGACAAATGTATATTGAGCTAAATTAAGGCTCTGTGAAACCATGGGGAGCTGCAGGCTGCTGCACCTGCAGAATCCAGGAAGTAGAGAAAAGCATTATGCCTGGAAAGAATATAATCATGCCTCCAGGGTTGCTGGAGGAGCCAGCCACTGAGCGGTAGCTATTGCATGCTTCCCAGCGTAACCCTGTCAGCCTCTAGCCTGTCCTTAACACACCTCAATGTCTCTATTGAGAATGATGAGCACTGGAAGACCTTCCTATGCCAATTACCTAGGCTGCTCAATTTCTTGCTAGCAGCTATGTTTTGACTGTGACTACTGCCAGAGGGAGAAGGGCCTCATTATTCCCTCTCCCCATTCTCCCACTATAGGGTTAGCCTAACAGAATTAGCCTATTAAAATGCATTCATGGTCTGTAAAGGTTTGTCCAAAACTATTCCATGCATTTATTTTCAGTCTTATCTTCTCAGACCTTGGAGTCAGCATTATTTTTGCATTTAGCTCCCTCAAATCCTGCCGAGCCAACACAATGAAATGAGTGTGAGCCAGCTTCTTGTGCATAATGAACATTAAGGTTACTGTGTTTCAAGTGAAAGATTTAATTTCTACTCCCAACTTTTAATTTGCAGGGTGCTTTAGCATCCTCATTGGTTTGCCGACACTACAGCCTTGTAAGATGTAGGTTATTATTCTAATCATACATATAGGGAAATGACGGTGGGAGGTAATGATTTGTCCAAGGCCTTGCCACGACAACCAATTCTTACTCTCTGCCTACTGGATCGTTTTTGCTCTCATCTTATCTCTTTATACAGTGTGATCCATTGGATCTGGAATAGCGGTAATAAGAGCAAAATCAGTAGTGGTGACCATGATCCATGGAGCTGCTCTGAAGTTCCCTTTTCAGATTGTTCAGTTCTAATGAAACTAAATAGCAGATGGGATTGGTTTAGAAATGGGAGTAACTGTTGGTGTTCACTCTGCTAAATGCTGGTGGAGGTAGAAATTATTTTGTTTTAATAAGAGCAAAGGAAGAGCCCTGCTGAATCCACAGTCCTGTCCTCACAGTCCTAGTCCACAATCCTGTCCTCACAGTGGCTAACCAGATGCCATGGGGAAGCCTACAAGCTTCCCAAATGCAACACTCTCTGCACTTGTGATTCCTACTAATTGGCACTCAGAGGCATACGTGCTTGACACTGGAGGTGGTATATAGCCATCATAACAAACAGGCATTGATAACCTGAAATGCTCTGCCATTGTGGAATAGGATGACTCAAATCCAATCTAGGGGAGGGGATGGTTATTAAGTGTCCATCTCCACTTCAATGACTTTTGGGATATGAAGTCAAGAGCCAAAATCAGTTGCAACTATCTGAGGCACTGAGAAAACAAATATTTGCCATGTCAGATTAGAAGTCTTCTTTTCTTCATAGAAATCAGTAGGTCCTGTCTGAGAAAGCTTTGTTTCTGACTTGGATTACAGTGGATCCAGAACTACAGTCCATTCTTTTAATGGCTGCGGTAACATGGCATGTGTGATTTTCACAATTTTAGCCATAGAATAGAATATGCAACATGGAAACAGGGAACCTTCATCAGAACCATGGCTGCAAGCAACTGTTCAATTTATCCTGGCCCTTCCTGTTTCACCATCCTATTTAGAGTAGTGAAATTATGAGGAATTTTAGTTTGATGAGAAATCCAATAATATTTTTTGGGAGAGGCAGTGCTTCCCCCCCCCCACTAAAAAAAATGTTTAGGGGTACTCTCATTTTCCTACTCATATTGAAATACTGCCCCTCAATGAGGCCAAACTTAGATTCACAAAATGTTTAGGGGTATGTGTACCCCTGCGTCCCCCCAGAAGAAAGCACTGAAGAGAGGGATAGATGCAGAAGGCAATGGGAGTAGTACTATACACCACTACCTGTGCCTTTTGGGGAAATTGTGGATGGCAAGCAGCTTTTGCACTCCCTCTCAGGGAGGAAATAAGCAACATAGTTTCCAACCCACCTACTTGCCCCCTCATTATTCACAAATTCCATCTCCTAAGAGCTTTCTCCCAATTTTGGTGGCCAAGACTGAAATCAAACTGGGTTTGAACTAGGCCCTATTCCAATTGTAGATATCATTTCAGGAGTAGTGGCATGTTGATGAAATTGTTGAGGAATCACTGTGCCAAAGAGGAAAGAGCAGAGGGAAAGTGGGGAAAGAAAAACCTCAGTGCCAAAGCCAAGAATACAATCTAGAATTGGGAGGGAGTTTCAGGAGAGGGAAGGAGTTAACATCACTTAGGTTGAGAAGAAACTGAAAGAGAGACTATAAGAAGACAATGCAAGTTTGTACAAAGGAGCTAGCCTCAAGTTAGTGCTGAAAATGGGAATGGCAACAGTGTTAGAAGTACAGTGGTACCTTGGGTTAAGTACTTAATTCATTCCGGAGATCCGTTCTTAAACTGAAACTGTTCTTAACCTGAAGCACCACTTTAGCTAATGGGGCCTCCTGCTGCTGCCGCACCGCTGGAGCACGATTTCTGTTCTTATCCTGAAGCAAAGTTCTTAACCTGAAGCACTATTTCTGGATAAAAAAATTTCTTCCAGTAGCACCTTAAAGATACACAGTGTGCATGCACACGAAAGCTCATACCAAGAACTAACTTAGTTGGTCTTTAAGGTGCTACTGGAAGAAATTTTTTTTATTTTGACTATGGCAGACCAACACGGCTACCTATCTACCACTATTTCTGGGTTAGTGGAGTCTGTAACCTGAAGCGTATGTAACCCGAGGTACCACTGTACAGCCTCCCTGATCAAGCCCAGGCAAAATGCCTGGCTCCTGACATAGATCCCTGGCTTGACCAGTAAATCCTATACACTCCCTCCTAAGGTAGATTCCACCTACCATTTATTCATAGTGGGTTTCTTTTTTTAAGAAAAAAAAATAGGACAAGCAAGACATTCATTTTGAATTTCTGTCCTAAATTGGACAACCCCCTTTCCTTCATGCTACTCAAGAACATAGTTTTGCCAGCTCATGAGACATTCTACAGGAGCATTCAGGGACTGAGGTGGCAGAAGGTATTTGGTTTGGCCTATAGCACCATTAATGGATTGCTCCTAATTTCCATCTGTTTATTTCAGAAGGTAATTCACACATGGAATTCCTGCCTTACTTTGTGTAAGGGCTGATGTTTGAAGCAGAATTTATTAAGTGGAATGTATTACTTCAGTAAGAAAATGCTGAATGCATTGCTCAGTTTGTCTTTAAAGAATATAGTTTGTCTGGAGTAATACGTAGCATCCTTAATGGTACACCATTGTCAAATCAATGCAACCCCTAATATTTCCATGGTACTCACCAATTGTTTTGTTAAATGGCTGTAATTTTAGTCATATGGAAGGGTGTCTTAAATGGTTGTGAGTTTTATAAGCTGCCTGCTCAAACTGGCTAACAATTCAGTGGTCCTATCTTTCTTTATTGCAGACCTTATTTGAAATGTATGCATCCTAGTATCATTCAGTGTTCCCTTTTCATATCTTTTTATGTGATGATGTTGAGGAATGTAAAATGGGAACACTTTGTGTTCCCATAAAATGAGCAGATAAAATTAAACACTGAAAATGAGATGTCCCAAGATAAGTTACTAAGATATCTGTAAAAGATAATGGCTACAAAGCATATTCGTTTCATTAAGCTCATGCTAACAATGGAAGAAAGCACAGTCATAAGGGCTGCCTCCAATGCATACTTTCCATTCCATTCCTTAAATGCTTGTAGATAGATTGCTAGAAGATGGTTGAAGAAGCTCATCACTGAGTCATATGAGATCCAATTTTCACACTATGATTTGTAAAAGAAATGGGAGGTACTCCCCACCCCGGAATAATTCATGTTCCCCATTTCACAAGCAGTGTGAGATTCACACTAGCCTTACCCTGATTTACATTACGAGGAGTACTATGTATTTACAAATGTACCAGTTTAGAAGGTACCATGGGGATGTGTAAATAAGTTTATTGCTATGCAGTACTAGTCTAATTCCTAAATCTTTAAACCAGTTCCCCAACCAAATGCAGAAAGACTTCATTGCAGCTTTCCTTGAGCACCTGTGGCTTGGGTAGCCCAGTTTTAGCCCACTTACCAAGGCAGGTTTTGAATTACTGGGTGTACTAGGTGGCTAGACACAATTTTAAAACCTTGTTTACCCAGGTCCTTGCTGGTTGAAGGATACTGTGATTTGGCAATTGTGAAACTAGTAGCTGTGAGGATCTTATGGTTTGTATTTCAATTATTATTCCATTTTTTATTTTTTTTAAAAAAAAATCTGTATTTTTATTGTTTTGTTATATGCTGAGGATTATGCTGCCTGGGGCTGATGGGAGTTAAGAGTCCAACAACATCTGGAGGACCCTAAGACACACACCCATCCCTGTTATAAATGCACGCATTGGAGGCAGGGCATGTAATTCGACCCACTGAGCACTTTGCATGTTATATGGAGGCAGTCCACAAACCTTGCCTTGCTCTTTTACATCAGTGTGTTCTGGATATTGTATTAGTACATCAGTTTGCGTGTCTGTGACATCAGTCTGCATATTACATTTTGCTAGGTCAGCAAATGTAAATGTGATCCCAACATTTGGAAAGCATATACAAAGAATAATGTGTGAATTGGCTCTTGGAAGTTTGAGGAATCATGGGTTTTAATCTTTTGCATATTATAAAGCTGCCACTTCTCGACTGCATCTCCTCATTTCCCCCTTTATCAGCAGTAGCATTTGAAGTGCTCTGGAGACCTGGTATTTCATTAAAATAAGTGCTTAGTATGGGAAAGTCAACTGTAGTGCTGCAGTAGCATTACACACCATAATTTTAAACCAGTGTGACAGGCAAGATACGCTTGGACAAATATTGAGGATCAGGTATAAGTTAGGGAAAGAAATAATAATTCTGAACATGCAAGCAAAAATTGAAAAACGTATCTGTTGAAGAGTTACTTCATAGCTGCTGCTTATTTTTTTTTAAATGATATTTATTGGAAAAATTTTTTTAAAAAAATTACAAGAAAAAAAAGAAAAAGAAAAAATAAAACCATCATTTTCAAATTCTCCACTTTCACTACCTTCTTTCCATGACCTCCTCCTCCTCCCATCTCTTGTATCTTAATTAATAATTATCACAGCAAATCCTTTCCATAATTCATATTATTCTGTCATTACATTACCTTACTCTATTTTCATCTTATCTTATAAAAAACCTTAAAATTTAAAACTTAAATCTTATTTTTGCCAACTTACCATAACCATTACCTTTTTACCTAATTCTTTAAACATTTTTACATGAGCCAAGTAATTTCATTTCAACATTTTTCCAACGTTCATCAATTTTATAAAAAAAGATCCTAATGATAGAAAAAGGAAATAAAAACAATCCAATCTTCTTCCAGCGTCCCCTCCCCCTGGTCCTGGGATTGTCAGTCCTTTTTATCCCATTAGTCTGGCACATTAACCTGGTGATCTTATATCCGAGGCCTTCAAATCTCTTCCATGTCCCTTCCGCAGCTCTTCTTCATATTTTCCTTTCACTCATGGGAACTCCAGCTTGGTAGTGTTTTTGACCCTTTTCAACAAATCAGCCCCTTTCCCATAGTCCAGACTAGACTCCATGTGGTATTTTTTCAAATTCCCTCCAAAATTGGGAGCCCCAACAACTCCAAACATCTGACGGCCCATTGCCAGACTCGGAAAGTCCAAACATCCCTGCATAGGGGGGGTCATTCCAACCCCCCATTTCCAAATCAATCCAAACTTTGTCTTTCCAAATCTGGTTTTTTCCAAGTTCATTTGTCAAATCCAAAAGCTCATTTTCCTGCTGGGCCAAAAGTCCCTCCATCTCTGGCGCCCAAGATTCTGCAACATCCTCTTCTCTCATCTGCTCTGTCAGGACACACTCCTGTTTAAGTTCCTGGGTGGGTTCCAAATAGTTGCCCACTACCTGTTCAAATGTTCTGGCCGCATTAGTCATCAAATCCGTTTTCTGACTTAACTGATCCAATAGGGCATTTATTTTACAGAAAGCACCCAACAGTGCTTCTGAAAACATTGTCCTGCAAGGTCACAAGTCCTTTCCCACGGTTGTAATCTGTGGCAGCTGTAAGCTCCCTAGAACTTGTTACAGTTTCACAGTCCCCCTCTAGAGGGAAAACTTCTGGTTGTTCTTTCTTTTAAGGACAATAGCAACACAGTTTCTTTTTAGATATTTTGTCAATATTTGTTCCTTTAAAATGCGAAAGGAAACAGTGGAATCACAATGTTACTCTTCTTTTAACTATCTGTCAAAAACATTTGTCTCTGGTCAATGAGCTTCAAAACATCAATTCTGACACCCCGTTCCAGGGTCAGGACGGTGGAAAGTTACTTTACTTTAAACTCACTTCTGCAGGTTTAAACAGTCCAAAAAAGATCCCCCTTCTTCTCCTGCTACCGAAGGGGGGCTCAACGATTTTAAATGGTGAAAACCGATCCTTTAAAAGTGATTTTCTAAGCTCTAGTGTACGTTATCTTTGCTTTCTTCTGACTACAAGGAAACGGAAGGCTGACTTCCTGTTTAGACCTTCCCGTTTCAGTACCAAATTAAGGTGAATTTTTAAGTCCAATTCCTTTCTAATCGCCAGTTCTTATTTGAAGTCCAATTGATCAATGTTTAAGTACTCACGGGTGATTATTTTAGATGCCAAATTGTCCCAGGAAAAAGGCAGCGCTCTCCGACAACGGCTATGCAGCTTCGCTCCACGGAAAAACCAGTTGACTCAAAGCACCGCGCCACTTTCCCCTCTTCGCTTCGGAGCCCATTAGTGGGTTCCTTTGCGGGTTGGGGGGGCGCTAAGGGTGCCCGCCGAGTCCCACGGTCACAGGCTTCATCCGCCTGTGATTTCTAAAAGGGTCCCCGCTTCACCGCAGCAGAAAGGACCCGTTTCAAGCGGAGCTGGTCCCTCCGGTTCAGAGAGAGTCCGCCATTGCCGATGGCGCCACCCCGGAAGTCGCATGGCGCCACCCCGGAAGTCCCATAGCTGCTGCTTAAAGCACATAAGAGCAAAATATACATACAATTCTAACACAAAACATTATTATAATCAGATAGCAAGAAAAACTTTAATCACTGAGCAAAATACGCTAAAAATGCTTACACATCAAACTGCCAATTTTTCAGAGATATGTGATAAAGGGCTGCCATATGACCTCTTTTTCCAGAATGTGTCTTCTTTTTCATGTGTATGTAAAATGAGAGTAGCCATAGCAATCCATAGTTAAAAGAAGTCGGCAAATGTGTCCTCTTTTTTGCTCTTCAAAATATGGCAACCCTAAATAGCAGCCTCTTCGGATTCTAACTCTAATTTAAATTGTTTGAAAAGATGCACGTTGAATAGTGTATATGACCTGGATGCTCTGTGTGTCCTTCATGTTTCACCCCTGCTTTAAAAATCAAGTTAGTGAAGTCCAATAGCCAAAGCATTTTTACAGCATTCAACATGTTTTCCTACAATGAAAGAAATGGAGAAACACATGAAATACAAATACCAAGTTGTATTTACCCTGACTAACCGAAGCACAACTGACATTATATTGCCTACAAAAATCTGCATATGCATCTCTTCCCCCCATCCCTCAATCGAATCAAACTTCTGTAGAGGAAATATCTTCACAGTAAAAGCATAATGAGTTAGAACTTTTTAAGATGCTCCCTCAGGCTCTGAAAGAATGTGCAACGGGTTTTGATGAGACATTTTCAATCTCAGACACTTTAAAATGCACTAACTCTGATAGCATTTTATGCAGCCAAACCCAACCTAACAATTTTCAGGGATTTTTCTTTTACTTGATCTCATCAAATTTCTCTCTTTCCAGCCTTAAAGGCAAGAAGGGGTTTTTAAAAATAAGTCTCACACATTCACAATATAAACCATAAATGTGATGCTATTGCAAACTATCGGAACCATCAGAGAGTGTCCTGCTCAAGAGCTCTCTGTTTATGTGTTGTTGTCTGTAGCACACACACTCCTGCAAAAGAGACCCACTTATTTTGCCTCATTCTCAGAGTATTTTAGAATTTCAGTGGCTATGGGTATTTGAGCCTATTTATTGTTGGGAGGGAGCTGAGGGTGGTGTTAATGTTTTTCCTTCCAGTAAATCAGGTGCGGAGAACTTTTGGCTTTTGAGATGTTCCTGAACTACAACTCTCATTCTGTTTTCAATATCACTGTGTGATTAGACATTCACGCTGTTTTTATTTATGCAGAAGCATTTTATATCTTGTGACCCTCAAGGCAGTTTTAAATAGTCAGCAAAATGGGTTTACTTCAAGTATCCATATATTCTAAGTAATTGTTATACATTCTGTGTCCATCTTGGTAATAGGTGTTCGGTGAAGAATTGCAGAGGAAGTCTGTATCTGAGACACAAATAAAGATTGAGTAGGTGACAGTTCTTAAAGCTTTCATTAAAGAGTTGTTGTAAACCACAATCTATCAAACTCAGCCCTTGTCTAAAATATGAAAAGTGTAATACAGGGGGAGGGTGGTGTTATATCTCTTATCCCAGTTTAAAATATTTGGATATTAACATTGGAGAGTATTCTGTCATAGGGTTGTCACAAGTCTCTCAGCTCCTGCTTTCCCAGCCTGCAACATAAGGTAATTACATCAGGGTTATACTACAGGGTAGGGACGCGGGTGGTGCTGTGGGTTAAACCACAGAGCCTAGAACTTGCCGATCAGAAGGTTCGAATCCCCGCGACGGGGTGAGTTTCTGTTGCTTGGTCCCTGGTCCTGCCAACCTAGCAGTTTGAAAGCACGTCAAAGTGCAAGTAGATAAATAGGTACCACTCTGGCGGGAAGGTAAATGGCGTTTCCGTGCGCTGCTCTGGTTTGCCAGAAGCGGCTTAGTCATGCTGGCCACATGACCTGGAAGCTGTACGCCGGCTCCCTCGGCCAATAAAGTGAGATGAGCGCCGCAACCACAGTCACGACTGGACCTAATGGTCAGGGGTCCCTTTACCTTTATACTATAGGGTCGTTACAAATAGGGATAAAAAATCTCAACATCTCTAGTACCTGAACAAAGGGGGTGGGGGTTGTGTGTGCTTTTTGCTGGGTGGAAGGAGAAAGAAGAGCTGGAGGCAGTGGGGGCACTTTAAGGATGCCAGCAGGATTGACAGCAAAAACTGCATCCACTTCTCTTTCATCATCAGCCTTCAAGCCCCAGCATTATAAGAATGTGCTTTAGCCTCACCCTTTTTCTATCCTCAGGATGGAACATTTTGTTTATTTCTTTGTATTGCAGAATGCTTTTACTGGCATTAAGAAAATTAAACATGTTCTAAATCATTTCTTCCCCCACTTTCATATGCCCGAGTTTGAAAAACATGAATTTCTTCTGGCTTTGCTTCTATTATTCTATGGGGAAGAGGGGACATTTTGCTACCCAATTAGTGTAATTGTCCAGAATGGGGAAAGGTGATGGAAGGTGAGAGAGGAATGACTGGTAGCCCAGAGACATTTGGATTATTCTACCCGCTGGTGTGGATGACAAGTAGTAATTAAAAGCCATGAGGGTGAATGTGAGAAGCTGATGCCCCCAGAAAAATCTGATATTTTTGTCCCGTTTTGAATGCAAGGCCCCTATCTGGAAGAAGCCAAACAGTGTTGCAAGTGCCCAGTTCCTTTTAAACTCATGTTAAATGCATACATGGGAATGTGGTCAGTGAGCACAAAATACGAAGAGGGGGGCTGGGTGTTAAATGTATACACATTTCCTGTTACCACTCTAATGAGAGAAAGCTGTGTCATTTTATTTATTATGTATTTTCAGTATGTAAAAGCTTCCTTTCAGGGTTACCAGCTCACTATGGTCCTCAACATGTTGAAAGCCATCTATAACTTACAACAAAAATATATAGTAAAAATACAGCAGAAGCCGGCATTGAAATAGCAATTACCAAAAAATAACCAGTAAAACTGGTCTACATTCAAAGGAACTGTCTGTCTAGAACTTAAATATGTCTACAGTTACTGCACTTGTTCAAGTTCTAGATAAGACAGCTTTAGGCTTCCCAAAGCAGGCCTGAGGTGGTTTAATGATGTTCCTGTATTGCAGGGATCCATGCATTACATGGGGTTGGACTACAATTCCCTGATTCTATGTGGTGCACAGGGAGTAGAGTTTGGGTTTGGGGGCTCACTGCTTGATGTCTATAGCCATAATTGCTTTTTGCCTAGGGATGGATGAATCAGTGCATTTCTGGTCTGAGCCACTTTTGTGTATGTTCACTTACAAGACAATTCTGTCCCATATAAACATTAATCTATTATTTAATCTATTATAAAAAGTTGTATTTAAATATGTGTTTAAACACATTTTGTTATGTGTCTTGAGCAGAGAACTGCACCACAATATTTGAGAAAGTGTGAAATCCAATGTACAGCTATGTTCCAATTCTCTCATTGGTCTAGGATGCATGGATCAGGTCAGCTGCACTGAGATTTACAAAAGGGGGGAGGGGGGAGAATCTCTCAAGCAAATACAGTGGTACCTCGGGTTAAGTACTCAATTCGTTCCGGAGGTCCGTTCTTAACCTGAAACTGTTCTTAACCTGAAGCACCACTTTAGCTAATGGGGCCTCCTGCTACTGCGGTGCCACCGGAGCACGATTTCTGTTCTCATCCTGAAGCAAAGTTCTTAACCCTATTTCTGGGTTAGCAGAGTCTGTAACCTGAAGCGTATGTAACCTGAAGCGTATGTAACCTGAAGCGTATGTAACCCGAAGTACCACTGTACCTACTCCGGCTCTTATCTTGAAGCACCAGTTTTTGAGGAAAGCCTTATGTATACTTTTGTATGCACAGTCCACTTCAGTGGGCAAATTATTTCTTTTCCACTTAGCGATCACTTGGAATGCCATTGATTCAGAAGCAGTGGTGACAACAAAACTACAAAGCATATGAAGAGAAGTCTTAGGGGAAGCAAGCTACTGATGGCAATAGTAAACATGTATAGATTGGGCTGCATCTAAAAACCTTCCTAGAGCAGATTCAGATAAGACAGACTGAAGACTATGTGCACAGTACTATTGCAATTTCAACATTCAATTATTCGGTTGATCATTGTCATTATTTATGAAGTTGCCATGGTTACAGAGAAAAGCACAAAAGCATGATTTCCACTGGTTGTAAACCAATGAGATGTTATATTTTGGGAAGGGAGATAAAACAAACACAATTAATATCACAATGTCCAAAGAATATATATTGGGAATATGACTCTTTGATTTGGGCATTTACAGATTATACTCTAGTGAGACTATAACAGCAGGTAGAAAGTTTACACCTGTATATATACAACTACACTTAAGTTCATGTAACCTTACCAAATAAAGTGGCCCCTGCATAAACTAAACTATATACTATACTGAATAACAGCTTTGTGTTTCCTGAAATGAGTAAACATTTCATCACATTATAAACACTGTCCTTTTTTAAAACTATGATGTTCAGCTTCTCATTAACAAATGCCATAGTTTAAGATTCAGGTAGGTAGCTGTGTTGGTCTGATGCAGTCAAAATAAAAAAATAAAATAAAAAATTGTCCAGTAGCACCTTAGAGACCACCTAAGTTTGTTCTGGGTATAAGCTTTCGTGTGCATGGTATCTGAAGAAGTGTGCATGCACACAAAAGCTTAGGCCTGGAACAAACCTAGTTGCTTTCTAAAGTGCTTTTGGACAATTTTTTATTTTATTTTTTATTTTGCCATAGTTTAAAACAGGGATGGGGAACTTCTTGTCTGTGGGCCAGTTTTGGCCTGCCAGAGAGTTGGATTTAACCCACAAGGCCATATCCATTTGGCACTTGCACAATTGGGCTTTTCCTCCTCTCCTTCCTCCATGTATCCCTTGTGCTCCTGAAATTGGCTTGAGGGGGGTTGAGAGAACCCTCAAAGCAGCCCATGAGGGAGTAGAGGGAGGGTTGTTCCATCTGGCAAGCTACAATACTTCCACAGATGGAACGCTCAAAAAAGCACAAATTTGAATTACACCCAGTATGTTTTGAATAGTTTGTGGATTTGAGGAGAAGAAGTTTTCATTGGTTGTAAGTCACATTGGGTTGCCTTGGGAAAGATAAAGTGACTAGCAAAATCAATAATGAGTATGATTTATAATACCATGAATGATAGGCATATTTTTAAATAACGTGTCTGAGTCTGGCCTGACAATTTGCTCATCAGTTGGAATAAAGGCACATAGGTAATACAGGTTGAAAATACACCTCACATCTGGACTGTGGGAATGAAAATGGCTGAACAAGCACTTTTCATTCCTAAAATTAAAATCATCTGTATATACATCAAACAGCAAAATATTACAATTCTAGTATACTTCCAGGCTGATCAATCAAGTTAACTGTGGAGCTCTGTGCATTTGTTTCTTTTGGAGGCCTCATTGCCTCTTTCAGTCAAGAGCTTATTTAAAGCAACTTCTAAATGCTCCCCAAGCTTCTTTCTAACCTAACATTTGCTCTAACATACAGCATGCAATCAATAAATTTGTGTTTGGGTAGCACTGATATTTCTGCATTGAAACAATTACAAGCTTGTCTGTCAATGTGTTTAAGATGGTGTGTTAATTATGGACATTGATAGAGTTAGAGACTGGAACACAATGTCCTTCTGTTGCCACCAGAGCACCCCAATGAGAAAATTCTAATATATTTGGTGTTGTCAATTAATGGATAAATACATTACAACAAAAGAAACTAGTGAATGCAGGCTACTTCAATGTAGCTTGTGCCCTAAAGAACAGCCAAATAATTGCAGTATAAAAGCACAGAGATCATGTACAGCAATTAGACTGAATGAAAATAAACTGTTCTGAAATGCAAAACATATAATCAAAGTGGAAGACAGCATGGAAAACTGAAAGCAAATAAGTTTAATATGAGACATCCATTATGTTAGGGGGAGGGAGGGTAATAGTTCATGTGGTCATAAAGTTAGCCTGCTGGTATTTCCATCTTCTCACAAGGCACTCTACTGGGGGGGGGGGATATCGGAAACTCAAAAGTTGGCTGATACTAGGTTATTAATGAGGTAGATGGGAGCAATACAGGATAGTAGAGCAATTTTTTTTTCATCCTTAACAGCCAAAGTTTGGGACCCAAATTTTCTGTATAAGCTGGGCTTTAAATTTTGAAGTTGCACAACCCTAAATTTCATTGGGTTTCTATGTTCAGATAATCTCACTGCTGAGTAGATGTTATAAGGAGAGCTTAAACATACATTTGATTCAACTGAAGGTGTGCCAAGCATCCTGTTGTGATGTCTGCAATGTTCTGTGTGCATTCACAGACTCCAGGAAACTTGTAAACTAAACCACCTTTCCAAAATTGAGGAAGATGAAGGCCTTGTTGCTGCACGTTTTGTGTATGGGGAAAAATTGTGCTCAGTTGGAAAAAGTAGGTTGCCAGATTTATTTATCTATTTTCTCATGAGTTTGTCCTGATCTTAGTCAACATTTTGCAAATGGTAAAGTGGGGCAGCATGGCGGGTGGAGCACAATTCTGGTACTTTTTTCACATCAGGAACAATGGGATCATATGATAGAGTCGTGCTTGCCAGTGCACAGTACTATGTGCACAGTACTATTGCAATTTCAACATTCAATTATTCGGTTGATCATTGTCATTATTTATGAAGTTGCCATGGTTACAGAGAAAAGCACAAAAGCATGATTTCCACTGGTTGTAAACCAATGAGATGTTATATTTTGGGAAGGGAGATAAAACAAACACAATTAATATCACAATGTCCAAAGAATATATATTGGGAATATGACTCTTTGATTTGGGCATTTACAGATTATACTCTAGTGAGACTATAACAGCAGGTAGAAAGTTTACACCTGTATATATACAACTACACTTAAGTTCATGTAACCTTACCAAATAAAGTGGCCCCTGCATAAACTAAACTATATACTATACTGAATAACAGCTTTGTGTTTCCTGAAATGAGTAAACATTTCATCACATTATAAACACTGTCCTTTTTTAAAACTATGATGTTCAGCTTCTCATTAACAAATGCCATAGTTTAAGATTCAGGTAGGTAGCTGTGTTGGTCTGATGCAGTCAAAATAAAAAAATAAAATAAAAAATTGTCCAGTAGCACCTTAGAGACCACCTAAGTTTGTTCTGGGTATAAGCTTTCGTGTGCATGGTATCTGAAGAAGTGTGCATGCACACAAAAGCTTAGGCCTGGAACAAACCTAGTTGCTTTCTAAAGTGCTTTTGGACAATTTTTTATTTTATTTTTTATTTTGCCATAGTTTAAAACAGGGATGGGGAACTTCTTGTCTGTGGGCCAGTTTTGGCCTGCCAGAGAGTTGGATTTAACCCACAAGGCCATATCCATTTGGCACTTGCACAATTGGGCTTTTCCTCCTCTCCTTCCTCCATGTATCCCTTGTGCTCCTGAAATTGGCTTGAGGGGGGTTGAGAGAACCCTCAAAGCAGCCCATGAGGGAGTAGAGGGAGGGTTGTTCCATCTGGCAAGCTACAATACTTCCACAGATGGAACGCTCAAAAAAGCACAAATTTGAATTACACCCAGTATGTTTTGAATAGTTTGTGGATTTGAGGAGAAGAAGTTTTCATTGGTTGTAAGTCACATTGGGTTGCCTTGGGAAAGATAAAGTGACTAGCAAAATCAATAATGAGTATGATTTATAATACCATGAATGATAGGCATATTTTTAAATAACGTGTCTGAGTCTGGCCTGACAATTTGCTCATCAGTTGGAATAAAGGCACATAGGTAATACAGGTTGAAAATACACCTCACATCTGGACTGTGGGAATGAAAATGGCTGAACAAGCACTTTTCATTCCTAAAATTAAAATCATCTGTATATACATCAAACAGCAAAATATTACAATTCTAGTATACTTCCAGGCTGATCAATCAAGTTAACTGTGGAGCTCTGTGCATTTGTTTCTTTTGGAGGCCTCATTGCCTCTTTCAGTCAAGAGCTTATTTAAAGCAACTTCTAAATGCTCCCCAAGCTTCTTTCTAACCTAACATTTGCTCTAACATACAGCATGCAATCAATAAATTTGTGTTTGGGTAGCACTGATATTTCTGCATTGAAACAATTACAAGCTTGTCTGTCAATGTGTTTAAGATGGTGTGTTAATTATGGACATTGATAGAGTTAGAGACTGGAACACAATGTCCTTCTGTTGCCACCAGAGCACCCCAATGAGAAAATTCTAATATATTTGGTGTTGTCAATTAATGGATAAATACATTACAACAAAAGAAACTAGTGAATGCAGGCTACTTCAATGTAGCTTGTGCCCTAAAGAACAGCCAAATAATTGCAGTATAAAAGCACAGAGATCATGTACAGCAATTAGACTGAATGAAAATAAACTGTTCTGAAATGCAAAACATATAATCAAAGTGGAAGACAGCATGGAAAACTGAAAGCAAATAAGTTTAATATGAGACATCCATTATGTTAGGGGGAGGGAGGGTAATAGTTCATGTGGTCATAAAGTTAGCCTGCTGGTATTTCCATCTTCTCACAAGGCACTCTACTGGGGGGGGGGGGATATCGGAAACTCAAAAGTTGGCTGATACTAGGTTATTAATGAGGTAGATGGGAGCAATACAGGATAGTAGAGCAATTTTTTTTTCATCCTTAACAGCCAAAGTTTGGGACCCAAATTTTCTGTATAAGCTGGGCTTTAAATTTTGAAGTTGCACAACCCTAAATTTCATTGGGTTTCTATGTTCAGATAATCTCACTGCTGAGTAGATGTTATAAGGAGAGCTTAAACATACATTTGATTCAACTGAAGGTGTGCCAAGCATCCTGTTGTGATGTCTGCAATGTTCTGTGTGCATTCACAGACTCCAGGAAACTTGTAAACTAAACCACCTTTCCAAAATTGAGGAAGATGAAGGCCTTGTTGCTGCACGTTTTGTGTATGGGGAAAAATTGTGCTCAGTTGGAAAAAGTAGGTTGCCAGATTTATTTATCTATTTTCTCATGAGTTTGTCCTGATCTTAGTCAACATTTTGCAAATGGTAAAGTGGGGCAGCATGGCGGGTGGAGCACAATTCTGGTACTTTTTTCACATCAGGAACAATGGGATCATATGATAGAGTCGTGCTTGCCAGTGGACTAAGCTTGGGAGGTTGAAGGACAAGTCTTCACTTGCACATTTGCTTCATGGCTGATCAGTGATATAAACCAGAGTCTAACATAATGACCACTACACTATCCTTTGCCAGCTCACTATTCAGTGACAGCTAATACAAATGATATTATAGTATATACTGCTGCTGTTCGGTATATATAATAGATGAACACAGCTTTTTTTGGACTCATCTTGCCTACAGACGTTCTTGGGGGTGGGGTGCAACCATAGAGACCATCAAGTTGAGTGCCTGTGTCTCAGAATTTACTTCTACAGTACTGTTCATTTGCCAGCCACAGAGAAATGCATCATGCAAACTTCAGTCTTCTAGACTAGACAAATATCAATTATGAAAGGTCATTTATGGAGCTCAGCAAAAATGCCATAGTGTATGTGATCAATGTCTCCCTTTGTGCACTTATAAACTAGATAAAATGTACCTTGACTGATATTGTAAATGTGTGTTTTCAGACAGTTTGAGAAATATTTTATTGTTCTTCTTACAGCAGCATAATATTGGATTGCCTGATTGGTTACAATTTGTTTAAAAAAATGTTTGTGTGTAGCACTTGAGAAGTGTTAAACAATTTTATCAGTAGCATGACTGAATAGTTGAAATTATGATACAGAGGCTGTTGGTTGGATGGATAGGTAACTGGATATTAATTTAGGATAACTGATTTGATGCAACCGTGCCCATTTGCCTTCTACTGTGTGGGAACAGAAGTCAAAATCTGTGTTCCAAAATGGGGATAATATTGCAACAGATGGTTGTTGTGAAGGCATACAAAATGAATGTTATGTGCACTTTGCACATAAAAGTACTGTGTACACAATAAATGACAGCAATATCTGCTTATGATGCTGCTATCAGTTCCCTGAAGGGCCTTTGTGACATCTTGTTTTGTGATCATATCCCAGTGCTTTGTGTGCTTCATTGTAATACGAGCGAGTTTTGTGGGTTTGATTAATAAAGGCTCGAGACATTATTATTTTTAAGAGAATGGATACAAATACCATATTGTTTATCAAAGTCTCCCTGCAAACACTAGAACTTATGTGTGGAATATACGTCAGGGTTTGGTTTTTCTGTTGTTTTTTTTCCTTACTTATCTAACTATTTCTATAAATCTAAAGGTCCTTCCATGAATATCCTCTGAAAAGTAGTATGAGAATGTCATAAATATTGAATGTAACCAGCTAGGTCTAGTGATTTTATTGTGCTAGTTAAAATACAATTTAAAGGACTATTGGTGGACAAGCTAGGGTCTCTGTGAACCAGAAAAGATATTTTCCGTGTGTAGAATGTTAGAGCTAACGCTGCTGTGTGAAAAGATTGTCATTGTGCAACAACCCATTTTAAGTAGGGCTTGTCCCATCCATCCATCCAGCTGGTTCTTCCATCTGGAGCATATTGCAAGCAAATAAATTTAACTGACGTTCTGTTTCCATGTACTCTGTGAGCTAGAGTTTGGGTGCCAAAGATATGTTGTAAGTAGGTAGGTACAGTAGGTAGGTAGGTGATAGATAGATAGATAGATAGATAGATAGATAGATAGATAGATAGATAGATAGACAGACAGATAGATGTTTTGAGCATTGCTCAGGTCAGTAAATTCCCATGAAAAAATGACAGACAAGCTCTCTTTTTTGTTAATTTATCCACCATGCTTGATCCTCTCAGCACCAAACCCCTCACAAACTTCCAAGAATCCCCATTGTTTTCAATAACATCATTGAAAAAATGCTACTGTACCTTGTAAAGCAGGGGTTAGCAAACTTTTTCAGCTGGGGGCCGGTCCACTGTCCCTCAGACCTTGTGGGGGGCCAGACTATATTTTGAAGGGGAAAAGTGAACGAATTCCTATGCCCCACAAATAACTCAGAGATGCATTTTAAATAAAAGCACACATTCTACTCATGTAAAAACACGCTGATTCCCAGACCATCCACAGGCTGGATTTAGAAGGCGATTGGGCCGCATCCGGCCCACAGGCCTTAGTTTGCCTACCCATGTTGTAAAGGGTACAGTGTTGGGAATTGCTCTTGAGAGTCAACTACAGCCTTTTAATGAGTTTTTGCAAGAAAAGGATGGGCGTTCTTGATAACAAACCAGTCTCCCTGCTGTATTTGTGAGAACGAAAGGTAATGAATGATGCAGTTATAGAGCAATGAAAGCACACAAGTGGGGGTGTCTGCATTGTATATCGTGTAGTAGTATAGTTAGAAGGGGAGAAAGAAGACTGTTTCATACTGTGACTGTCAGAAGTTGCTTCGTGGTTCTTTTGCTAGATAATGTAGCAGAAAGTATTGCTCTCAAAACCTTTCATTATCATTTTTTGGGGAATAATGAGGTGAAAGGGTTAAACCTTCTTTCCCCAGATTTGCCGCTGTGATCTATAGCTGCTTTAAAAGGTTGGGGGGAACCAGATCTCCTGTGTCTCATTTGATTTGGCCCTATTACTCTACATGAGGGAAAAACCAAAGCACTGTCATCTCTGAAGGAGGACAGAGAAATCAAATGTAAATACCTCTTGTTCCAATCCTTCTGTAAAACTAGTGATGATACCCATGTTCTTTAGCTATAGCATAAGTGATGTGCATAAAAGACTATGCAGGAATGCATTTTGCTAACTAGCTCCATTTCTTAGAAAAGACAACCGTATTTCAAGATTAGATTGTCCTAGGCATAGTTTCATGCTCCCACATCATGCATATGGGAGAAGAGATCCAACAAATCATTTCCAGTATAGGTTGAATATTCAAATATTCAAATATGACATTGGTGGTTTAAAAAAACACACCATGCATTTTTAAAAGTCCTTGACAAATAGCTCAAAAAATGCTTCATGTCAAAATAGTCATTCATAATCCAGGGTATGAGAAAATCCTACCCAAAGAAAGCAAGGGGGAGAAGGGTTTGACTGTCATCTTATTACTGATATTTTCATCAATAATTGCTCCAATTTTGTTTATGAAAGGCTAAAAAATACTTCAGAAAGACAAGGAAAGTTTGAAGTCAAACCAATGCTAACAGGAATTCTGGGCCATGCCACCTGACTGACTTTAAAAGATGACACAGATTTGCATAAAATTCGGATTTGCTTTGTACCGTAGGCAAATTTGTGTCCTGTTTGTATAGGTACAGTAGAGTATAAATATGTGGATAAATTTGTAATATGTAATAAAATGTGAGAGACAGGGTGTGAAAAGTGGAGCTTCCCTAGTATTTTCATGCTAGAAAAGGCTTAACCTGTTGAATTTCTGCCTTGTCACACCTGTTAAAGGCAGAAGAACCCTGCCCCTGCATGCTAACCCTAAACTAAAGCCTAGGCTGCAATCCTATACCCACTTACCTGGGAGAAAGCCCCATTGAACAGAAAAAGACTTGCTTCTTAATTGGTATGCATAACATGGTACTGTAGGTTCACATCCACATGATACATTTAAAGCATATGGCTTGCCCCAGAGAATGCTGGGAACTGTAGGGCATCCCTCAAAAAACTATGATTTCCAGCACCTTTAAACTACAGTTCTCATTTTTTTTTATTGGTCGCCATGCATTTTAAATGTGATTTGCATGTACTTCATCTCCTGCATAGCAGGAGACATGCGTAAGCCTCTTTGCAAAGTTTTTACATTTTCTATTTGCCATGGGTCGATGTTAAACAACCCCTCCCACACCTATTGTGTAGTAGTATTCACATAAAAGTACTTCTGCAAAGTACCTGATCATAGATGAACCCATCATGAGAAAGATGCATTCTAGTTGCTGGGGGGGTGGGGAGAGAGAGAAAGACAAACTATGGAAATTCCAAGAACTAGAAAATGAAACAGAAGCAGGAAAAGAGCACTAAAACAGAGAGGGAGACCACTGCTCTTTAAGATCCCAGGGATTCCTAATGCCTGGCATCCAAACAGTGAACTTGTCAATCACAACTCTAACTTCATTCATTGACTAAAACCCCTGAAAGGTGGGCAGGGTAGGCTAATCTCACATAAATCACATAGAAGGTACCTGCACGTTTAGCTTCATAATGTTCCTTCTAGAAGGGCTATAAACATTCTTTCAAAAATGAAAGCTCAGAGTTCCAGGCCTCTGATGGCTGTGAGCCCAGTACATCATTGCACCCTGCAGTGGTGGTACTGAGTCAAACCAGGTAAGCAGACCATTATAATGAACAAGAGTTTCAAAGCAAGGTTTATCCCGTTGATAAAGTACTAAATCACTTGCTTCAGTGTTCAGAAAGTTGGGTGACAAGTGACAGCTGCTAAAAACTGAAATCTATGACTCAAAGAGAATATGAAGAAATAATTATGATAATAGTGCTTGCAGGAAAAAAATACAGGTGATCAGGAATGTGTCTTATGACTGACAAAGACAGATGGGATATTATTTAGAATTCTAAAGTTAATCTAAGGAAAAGAAATTTGTGCTTCTAGAATAGTTACAGGGATTTGACAGGGTGACTTTAGGTCAGGCTTCCTCAACTTCAGCCCTCCAGATGTTTTGGGCCTACAACTCCCATGACCCCTAGCTAGCAGGACCAGTGGTGAGGGATGATGGGAACTGTAATCTCAAAACACCTGGAGGGCCGAGGTTGAGGAAGCCTGCTTTAGGTTAATGTCAGGTCAAGGGCAGAAAATAAGAAGCAAATAAAAGATGCTAGGATATAATGAAAGTGAATCATTAGAAACCTCTCTCTCTCTCTCTCTCTCACACACACACAGACACACTCTCTCTCTCACACACACACTTCTAGAGGAATCTGCTGATAGATTCCAAGTATTACAGGGAGATTCAAAGCAAGTTTTCATCTAGAAGGGCAACACTGTACTTGCATTTTCCAAGAACTGCAATTGAGGCATGTCGTCTCTGATACTGGAATACACAGTCATCCTGACTACTAGCCATTGGTAGCAATAGGCTCCACATCCCTTTTAAAGCCCCTATTACATTTTGCAGTAATCATGTTGGAAAGTCCTTGGTCCAGACCCATCCTCCCTGAATTGTGGTTCCCCTGAGCAGTGGCGGAGCTTCAAGCTCTGCGGTGGGGGGAGCAGGCAGGGGCATGGCTGGCATGCATCCCGGGGGCGTGACGCATGCGCTGGGGGCATGGCACATTTCCCAGGGGCCTGGCGCATCATCCGCAGGGGTGTGGTGGGCATCCTGGGGGCATGGGTACAGCCATGATGGCACCTCACAGGGATCGTGCTGCTGGGGGTGGTGTGCTCCCCCAGCACCCCTGTTCCTCCACCAGTGCCCCTGAGAATGTGCAAATGAGACCTCCCCCTCCATAGACCCTGGGGGAGTTGGGACAACCCCAGAACAACACATAGGGGAGTAGAATCATTCCTGTTGACAGGCTGCTATGCTTGTGTAGATGGAATATTTCTAATAGTGTGACATTGAATTTCACCCTAAGTATTTATTTCCCAAAAAGCACTTTGCCATCTAGGGAGAACTATAATAGGGTTTAAGTGAGTGGTTTTTGTGGGAATTATGTTTTGTGTATGTTGTATTGCCTGAGAAGGGGTATGTGGGATGTAAACACAGGAGCAGTCAATGACAACATTCCTAGAGTGTACATGTTAGAACATGAGGAGGGATGTCTGTCCAGCAAGCAGGTAAACTTCCTGGGGACGGACTTCCTCCGCATGTGACCAGAGGTGGGTGTGGCCTCACCTGTGCAGGTAAATGATAAAAGCACAGGGCAGGCAGCCATCTCGCTCTCCCTGCCATCTTCCTTCGATGAGGAAACATCTAAGGATGCTCTCTTGGCTCCCAGTCAAGAGAGGAGATAAGGACTATCTTGCTACAAGATAGATTCTGAATGTATGTAACCTTTTTTAAGCTGTCTGCCTTCTGGGATCATATCAGCAGGATTCGAAGCAGTTGCCAGACAACAATGACTACAGGTCGGCAATTGGTAAACTTTTGTATTTAGTTACCACATGTAGACCTGAGTTAGCTAATGCTGTGGGGATTCTTAGCAGAAAAGTGAATTCTCCCACTGAGCATGATTGGGCAGGTGTAAAGAGGGTGGTGCGATATTTGAAGGGTACCATGAATTGTAAATTAAGGTTACCAGCCATCAGAGACCCTAAGTTGGTTGGGTATACTGATACGGATTGGGCCGGGGACAATGCTGACTATAAATCAACGAGCGGTCATGTTTTTACGTTTGGGAATGGACCTGTCGCATGGGGCAGTTATAAACAGAGCTGTGTAGCATTATCTTCCACAGAATCAGAATACGTTGCAGCAACAGAAGCCTGCAGAGAGATCGCCTGGCTTGATCAACTCATAAAGGACTTTGAGTTGGTGAGAAAGGGGCCTGTCAGCTTGCTAGAGGACAATCAAAGTTGCCTGAAGCTGACACAGAGTGAGAAGTTCCTGGCCAGAACAAAACACATTGGGGTTAAATACCACTACATACGCCAGATGATCCAGGATGGACTTGTGGAACTATCCTACTGCAGCACCCAAGAGATGACTGCTGACATCCTGACGAAACCCCTACCAAGAGAGAGTTTCCAGAATCTACGTGTCAAGCCGGGACTCTGGGTGGTTGAATAAAGTTGTTTATATTTTGTGTATGTTGCATTGCCTGAGAAGGGGTATGTGGGATGTAAACACAGGAGCAGTCAATGACAACATTACTAGAGTGTACATGTTAGAACATGGGGAGGGATGTCTGTCCAGCAAGCAGGTAAACTTCCTGCTTGCTGGACAGAGTTTTTTTATGTGAATGTCTTCATAGCAGAATGAAACAGAAACAAAATCCTAAGAAGCATAAGTAGTTGCTAAATATAAATCAGGAGAATTCATGGAATATATATATGGAATACCTGGCTGCTCTAGTTAAATCATTATGAAACAGCATTAGTGCTGTCATGGAGGCAAGCACAATATTCGTATTCTAAGAATTTTTGTTATTCGGGGCAGGAATATCAGCTGTAATTTTTGTAACGAGAAAATGCATAACAGATCCTTATGACTAGGATTGCACAAAGGATATTTATTTATTTTCATCAAGTTTTTGACCTTTTTTCTTGGGCACTTGACTTTTAGTATTCTGTATATCTTTTCTTATAGGAAGAAAAAAAGTAACTGCCCATCCATATACTGAGAATGTCCAGATGCTCCTTTGCTTTCAATGAAAAGGATATCTGAATGCATATTCCATAATTATTCAAATGTCCCTCAATTAATTTTCTCAAGAAGCTGCCTGAACTCTTGGATTTCTCAGAATTATTCCAGGTTGCAATCTGGCATCAACATAAAAGCAATGGAGGAATCATCCTCAAGAGCCTACAATAAATGTACTGTCAATGAGCAGTAATGTTTCACAGTTTTGGAGCATAGGAAAAATCCAAAAAAATACAATGCTAGATTTTGAGCTATATGTTATACCTTGAAAATATTGTTTGCCCCATTGCATTTGTCAGCCAACATTTTACCATTCATGATAAGAATTTGGAAGGATCAGGAGCCAGACTGAATTACTTTAAGGACCAGGTTTGCTTAAATCACTCCTGATTTAGCACTGTCAAATTTATAAATGTCTGTCTAAATTAAAAAAAAAAAAGTTTGCAAGGAAATCTGAACATGCATTGCAGCTGGAACAGCTCAACCAATTAGCAAGCCATTCCATTTAGGCAACATATTAACAGGTTCATTATTTTTTCCTCTCAAAAAGGCTGTGACTATTAGTCTCTTAATTACTTCATTTTCACTTTCTCTGTGTTAACAGGAACACTTTAACACAACAACTGCAAAAATGATTAACGAACCTGAGAATTAAACTGCATAATGGTTAAAAATACTAATGTATAAGATCATGGAAAAAAAGTCTGCTCTCCCTCTCCCCACATATTCCAACAAGTATTACACTTTCCTGGGAAACATTTTCTAGTATATTAAGTACCTGATCATTTGTGAATTAATTATGAATTAATTTAGCCTCCTTCACCATTTTTTTTTGTATCAGTTGAACAAAGTAGATGTGCAGCTCTAAACTGCAGAAAACCATTCGAAAAAGAATTCCAGGAGATTATTCTGGCACACATGCTTTGCTCATTGGCTAGGTCATATATGGCTGCAGCAAGACTTTCATGGTGCACACTACATTGGTGCTTTGTGGACCATGTTAGGAATGCTTAATCTTTGTAAATATCTGTACAAAATCTCCCAATTCATACCACTTGAATGAATGTGTGGATCAGAACTTAGTTATCTTAATGCTGCTCTCCAGGAGTGTGGCATGTGGGATTGCAGAGGGGGGCTGTAGCCCCTGGTGCACAATTTTGAGGGAGCGGTAACCAGGTGCCCCCATGCAGGGATACCTTTCCTACCCTGCCTGCTACTTGGCTCTTGTGAGCTGGGCTGGTCCGACAGGTTCAGTTCACCCTACATGCCCTGCCTGGTGCACACCCCAGCTGCCGGCAAACACTGCAATACCGCTGCTATTCTCCAGATGTTGTGATGCAGTTCTTGGTAGGTTAAACGTAGGTCAGATCTAATAATGCTTCCATAAACTCCTCCTTTGGACCTCTAAATGACATGAACAGAGGACCCTAGGTTCTCTCACATTAGCCCAGTAGCCTAGTGATGAATGAAGCTCTGTTCCAGGTGCCCAGGAGCCTATAAAGGTCAGGTTAAGAGAAATACTGGCCTGGGCATACCAGGACTACTAGCTGAAGTTGACAGAAGGCACTCTGTGCTACTGAGGCCAGCTGGGCTTCAAGCGGCAACAAAGGAACCAGGAGCACCCCCAAGCTATGTATCTGCTCCTTTTGAGGTACTATAATCCCCTCAAGAACAGTCAGTCTCTCATCAACCCATCCTAACAGTGAAAGCAAGTTCAAAAGTCAGAACAAATGTTATTATTTTGTTTTATTTTAACTGACTGCAATTCCATATCCTTTAAACTTTATTAACAAATTCAGTTGTTTGAGTACAACTGGTGTGTTTTGAGCCAAAGGAATTCTGAATAACATGCTGTATCACACCCTACAGTTTCGGGCACCTTAAGCAAGCTGCAGTATAGTCATACTTCTGAATTTAGTTGATGTTGACAGCTAACAATCATATAATTCCAATAGCCTTTTTAAAAATAAAATAAAATCCTTTCAAAAATAAAACTTAGAGTAGGGTAGCATATTTAGCCATTTCTTCCATTTTTGAACCATGACTATATAATATTCCTTGGGGAATCTATAGAAATGCAGACGTCTATTGTGTGGACATGTACAAGTCTCCAAATAGATGTCTAATAGATCACTCACTAATGTGTTATAATCATCTGGAGTCTTTCAATTAGTGTAACACATTCCCTCTATAAATCAATTGGGGAATCTTACAGTGAGCTTGCTTTCCAGTTTCATTTCCCAAACTCACAAATTAAGTAATACAGCTGGGCAGATGTTTCAAAAGCTTTTAAATGTGGACTGTGGAGGGTAGAAAAGAGTGGATGGGATGGAAGAGTGGGGGGGGGGGAGATTTATCGTCGTCATCATTTATTAAATTTCTATATCGCCCTTCATCCATAGGTCTCAGGGCAGTTCACAACATAAAAATACAAGATAAAAAACACAAGATAAAAAAAAAACAATTTGCGGGAGGGGAATTTAAAACAAAAACAAACAAAGTGTGTGTGCGCAGCTGTCTTCATGCATGCCCTACGCTAATCGAAGTAATAGAATCAACAAATTAGACATTAGGACAGGCACCAAAGGGAATGTCTGTTGGCATGAATGGGAAAGGCCAAGGTTGCTCCTCATATACAAATTCAAATATGTGTCGTTGTGGACTACACTGGTCTCATTTGAAAGGGGGGAGGGTAGATTGCCAGCAAAATAATTCTCATATGTGGACAACCCTGCAATTTCTCACTGGATTTATTTCCATATACTGAACCAGTCTCTTGAAGCCATTAATCTTGAAGCTTTATCTTTTAACACTTTTAAAGTAACATTTTGATTAAAATCAGGATAGCCAGCTACTAGGAAACTTTTTTGGTGTCATTTTATGGTGTTCACACTATGTCCTTCCCACATCTCAAAGCTGGAAAAGGTTTTGCTCATCTAGCAGTGATCTACAAACATCCAGCTGAAGATCTGTCATCTTCACATGGCTCTTTCCTATGGGTATCTGTGTGATGTTTCTGTTCCAATACTTCAAATGAGTGAAGTGGACATGCACAGGTGCTTCAGACTATGCTAGTCTGGGTTGTTCTCACATATCTAATGGAAACCTGGCACAGCTGGTTTTCCATAATGAGCATAACTGTGTCTACAATGTGAATTACAAGCAATATCCAAAAGAGTAAAGTCCCACCCTCTTGGTTGTGCAAAGAAATAGTGTGAGATGACAAGCGGAAGGAGAGGAAATATGTTATTTCCTACTTTGATCCTGTCAAGCCTCATCTGGTTTTAGCAGCTGTGCAACAGGCAGCAGTTCAATGAAACTTTATCAAACCATGCTCATGCTGGGCAAAACTTTTTCTTGTGGAATTTTGATACATCATGCAGCTTATAAAGACTAGAGGTGGCAGTTCTGTCTTCCCCATCTGCCAATGTCATACAACACTGAACAACCACAAGCAACACGTGGCTAATAATGTGCTAACAAAGTATTTACACACAATTCATAAACAGAAAATATGTAAGAGTCACAAATAATAGGAGTTCAAAGAAACGTTCCATGAACAAAAATAGAAGGCATAGTCAGTCAGTATCAAAGACCACTGAGATGGAGGCAAAATGCCTTTGAACATTCAAAATGCTGTAGATATGTGGTGATAGGTGCTCCGAACGTAGAACAATTTTTCTGGATAACAAACTGTTTCAATAATGAATCTTCATCAGCAAATAAATTGTCCCTAGGGGTACATCAAGTAGCAATGGATCAGCAGTCACTTGATAGTGTAGTTATTGAAACAGTTCGTTATCCTTTTGAAAGGCATTTTGCCTCCCTCTCAGTGGTCTTTGATACTGACTGACTACGCCTTCTATTTTTGTCCATGGAACATTTATTTGGCACCTATTATTTGTGACTCTTACATATTTTCTGTTTATGAATTGTGTGTAAATACTTTGTGTTAAGTTGTGGGTGAACATATCTGACGACACAGCGATTCTTCAAACAGCTCTTGTTTATTCACAGGCCAGAACAGAACTGAACTGCAGGGTTCAGTCAGCCTGCTTATATAGAGCTCCAGTACAATGTAACTGTAACAATTTTCTAAAACTATCCAATCACTGAACGTCACTTTCAATTCCTTATTTGCATAACTATCTACAGTATCCCCCTGCTGGCCCAGGGTGAGAACTTCAATACATAACACCTTGTTAGCATATTATTAGCCGTGTGCTGCTTGTGGTTGTTCAGAGTTTTCTGCTTTGCAACACGGGATTTCCTTTGTTTTATAATGCCATACAACAGTCTTTCCTAGCCTGCAGCCCTCCACGTCTTTGGACTACAATTCTCATCATTCCTGACCATTGGCCAAGCTGGTTGGGGCTGATGAGAGTTGGGATCCTATAACAGCTCGAGGACACTAGGTTGGGGAAGGCTAGTATGTATATTTATTCTTAATCGATTTCAAGGTTTGAATCAAAATGTAACTTAAGATCATGCCCTGACCATTTTCAGTTATCTCATTTCTTGGTTCACAACATTTTTTGAGAGATTCCTGTCTGCAAGCAATATTTTCAAGCATGTCTTCCTGGAATAGTTATTATGCCGCATTGTAGCGCTGCTTGAATAAATTGAATATATGCCCTTACTACCTACTGGTTGGGAATGGCGAAATTGTGTAGAGCTGTTGATTTGTGCTGCATACCTGGGGATAAAAGGGGAACTTGTGACTGTTGGCAAAGCACTTGACAAGATAAATCAAAGAGTATGACTGAATTAGTTACCGTTTGCCATGACCTTGGATAGCTTGTATATATATTCGAGAAACCAGCAAGTAGGAAGCTCTGCTTGAGCTACTGAAGAATATGGCTGAATTTCTACTTCTGTATATTTGGTTTCTTCATGTTGGAAATAGGTTGCACAAATATATGGAGTAAAAAGACTCTAGAAATAGCTTGCATCAATGTATTCCTATAAAATAAAATACATTGAAATAAGAGTTATTCAGACTGAAGATCTTGGCTATCTGTTTTGTTGATGGACTGCAGCGTCCTTACTTGTTCATAAACCCTCCATATAGAGGTATAGTTTTTAGTGATGGACACTTAACTTCTTCATTTTTCTGTCTCGTTACACCTCAGAGTTTCTTTCTGGTCAGTGGAGAATACATACATTTGTCATATGTCTCTCAATCTTATGCACTGTTGAGATCAGAAGATGACCATATTTGTAAAAAGTGGAAAATAACCATTTAATCCATGTGGATCTAGTTGGCATGCAGATACCTTTGCAGTTCCTCCCCACCCCCTGAGCAGAAGCATCAAAATTCACATCAAAATTTGCTTTAGGAGAAATTCAGTGTCAGATCTATAAAACAGGGCTCTCAGTCTCTGAAAGCCATTTATCATTACATTTGGCACCTATCATTTTTCTATAAACTTTGGAGATTACTCCAGCACCGAGTTCCTTTTTCAGCTTAAATTGCAAAGAATTTAGATAGGTAGCATATAATTACCCAATTATAATTAATTGGTTGGATTGCTAAAATTAAGCACTGCTATTATTGCAAAAAAGAAAAAGAACCATGAAATACTAGATGGTGGTGGCAGGTACTATGGGTCTTTTAAGTTCTGTATGCCAGTTGCAAGATTTTCCCTGGGCTACTTTGGAAATAGAGATATATAGAAGTTTATAAAATAGTCCAAGAAATATATATATATAATAAACTCTCAGGTTCTAGTCACCTAGAGAAAAATAGGTTTCTAGCACACGGGCATTGCCAATTTTTGTATTTTAAAGTGTGTGTGTGTGTTTAATTGTCTTTTTTGCTCTAAGAAACCAGAGACACTTATGGAGCACCAGCACTGTAAAGGTCATTGCTTTGACCTGCATCTGTTTCACCCATCTCCTTATCACGCAGCAGTAAATTAATCAACACAGAGTCTTCTTCATAAACAGAATAAAATTTTTACTTGAGAAAATAAAGTTGTTCATAAACAGTATAGTTAAAGAGCATACACAGAGTGCTCATAGCAGCTATCTGAATCTTCACAGAGGCACAGTCTTAGTTAGTGATTAACTAGAGTCCTGGAGCCCCTCTGTCTGCAACAACAATACATTCACATAGGCATACACTAACTGAGACACACAGGCACTGACAAGTCACTGACTGAGGCCCATAGAGAGGCTGGCTACTTTTATAGGGGAGAATGAGTCATCACCCAAGATAAATCATGAGTCATAGTGACTTTGCAGTTTGCTGTTAACAGTTACAGGCAGCAGACTTGAATGATTGTATAGGCCTTGTTGGCCTTTGCCTTCCTTCTTCTGCACTGCTTCTGCTCTCAAGAAAATTTGTCTCATGACACTCTTGTGGTGGGCAGTGGCGGAGCTTCATGCTCCAGCACCACGGGCAGAGAGCAGACGGGGCGGGGCTGGCACACATCCGGGGCATGGGGCGTGCCATCTGTGGGGGCGGGGTGCCCAGTGCAGGCGGGGTGCAGCCGTGATGGCATCCTGGGGATCGCGCTGCTGGGGGCAGTGTGCTCCCCCCCGCACTCCTCTTCCTCCGCCAGTGGTGCTGGGCACACCAAAAAGAGTCCCTGCTCACATGAAAATCTCACTTTCCAGGCAAGTTCTTGTCACAAATGGACAAGAAACTACAGTGGTACCTCTTGTTACGTCCGTAATTTATTCCAGAGGTCCGTTCTTTACCTGAAACTGTTCTTAACCTGAGATACCACTTTAGCTAATGGGGCCTCCTGTTACCGCTGCACCACTGCTGCACGATTTCTGTTCTCATCCTGAAGCAAAGTTCTTAACCTGAGGTAATATTTCTGGGTTAGTGGAGTCTGTAACCTGAAGCGTCTGTAACCTGAGGTACCACTGTATACTGTCACCTGATGCGTGTATCTCTGACAATTTTGTTGAAGTGTCACTCCAGAATCTGAATGGCACAAAGCCTCTCCTCACGTTACTCAAGTGTAGAGAGCAAGCATGATGAAAAGGGGCTCAGAGATGTCCCCAGATTTTCCCTGCTCCTCCTGACCTCCCAGTTCCTGTCACCGTGTTGTGCATAATAGCAGCAGCAGGAAACCTTCTGAATGTGTAGAGGTTCGCATCGCAATTTAGAACTCTGAGCCACTAGAGTTTTAAAACATGGAGAGGGTCTCCATGCTTAAAGATAGTACCTACTGCCAATATCACCCTCGACTCATTGATGTGAATGGTGGAGGCAGGAGCATCAGCATGATTTAGGAATGAGGCTTCAAGCCCCTTTCAACTTACTTGCCCTGTACATAGGCAAAACACATGAATTGGGACTGTTTTCATATAAGGAAGTTGCCTGTAAAACTAGAGCTGCAGTGTTATGCATACTTTCCTGGGAGTGAACCCTATTAGACTGTGACTTACTTCTGGGTATAAGATTGCATTGTAAATGTGTAATTGGATTAGTATATCAAAATTTGTAAATGATATACAGCAGGGCACAGACCCCTCATTGTCCAGAGTATCTTGTATGTCTCCAGTTTACTGTATTTGTTACATGTAACTTCTAATGTTCTGCTGACTGTCATAAGCAAGAGTTGAAGAATGGTTACACATGTTTCCTGCCAAGCCTCTAGAGGCCGTGTGTGTGTGTGTGTGTGTGTGTGTGTGTGTGTGTGTGTGTGTGTGTGGTGGGTGAGAGAGAGAGAGAAATAAGCAGAAAATGCAGACAAACAAACAATATCTGTATAATAAATTGACAGGTACCTCAGAACTCTGTGTTCAGAATCCATAAGATAGAACTGTCACTTAGCACTATTGAAATAAAACGTTTCATCTTGCACCTGATTTTCAGCACATTTGTTTCCAGTGTCCTAAGCATTATTCCTCCTGCACTGTGACCTAAGCAAATATATCAGACAGCCACTTTAATTTCAAGGGGATTCCAAAGGTGTGAGCTTAGCCTTGCTACTTTAATTAAGGACTCAGGACAGGGGTTTTTGTTTTTGTTTGTTTCATTTTCAGCCAGTGGCGTAGCGTGGGTTATCAGCACCCGGGGCAAGGCAAGTAATTTGCACCCCCTAACCCGTGGATTTGCGCCCCCTAACCCTAACCCCCAGATGTTGCGCCCGGTGCGGCCCGCCCCCCTGCACCCCCCATGCTATGCCACTGTTTTCAGCATCTTGAGTGGTCAATCCCAGTTAAGATGAATAGCAAACATTGAACAATGGCCTGTGGGGACATCTTCATATTTGCCTATGGTACCCTCATGGACGTTAGGGCCTATACACACACTGTTTATACCTGCTTCTTTCTGGACAGGAAATGCAGTAGAATCATGCAGTTTCTGAATCTGTGAAATAAATTCAGATGTTGGTATGTAACAAATAGAACTGGTCTGGGAACCGGCATATGCATTTGCACATATTTATGCTTACATGAGTAATATCAAAGTCTTATAACTGGTCTACATTAAAGCACAACTTGTAGTTTTAATGAGACACTACTGTATTAGAATGTTTTCCTCACATAAAGATTGCATATGAATGTAAAACCACAGTTCAAACTATTTATGAAAGAGTTCACCCTTCCATTTTAATGGGAGTTTCTAAGAGACAGTGAAACTATTTTAATACTTTCAGATTTATGGGACTTTATCCAATTGCATTATTGGAAGGAAACTCGCTGTCTGTACTTTGTACTATGAAAATTCACTTTAGAAGTTTCAGCTTTGTGAATATATTAGCCAACAATTTTAAGCATATGACAAAGAGAGTCCATTTGAAATTGGCAAATTATTTGTAAAGGATTGTTAGCTAACGATACTTTGGGGTTTTGTTTTCATTTTTTTATACTGCATTTACTTTTTGTGTTATGATTTGGAACTTCTCTGTTAACTTCTGTTTACAGTTTCTGTTCTCATGAAAGAGCTAGCTAATTAACTGAAATTATACGATTTCTTGCTGGTATGAGAAGAAAGAAGCGAGAAAATCTGAGCATCGTTACCAGTAGTCCTGACAATGTCTGTCTTTGTTGAGGATGGAATTGATGTCATGTTTGGCAGCCAACCAAGATTGTACTGCAAGTAACACAACGATATTTTGGACAAGCTTTGCAGGAATTTCCTTTCCAAAATCTTTTTGCAAAGCTTCAGAGTCAGGACCATTTTCCCTCTCTTCACAAAGAATTAATATCAAGACACGGCTTGTGCTTTTCACTTTTTAAGCAGAGATAATGGAATAATCACTAACAGTCATGAAGAAGAACTCAAGCCAAACCCACCTAGCTTTGATAAATGTATTGGCTTAAATCAACTGCAGTCCTCTTGTCTAACATCTAACCTTCAGTAACATAAGTCACACACGGTATTTTTGTAGCAAAACATGAGCTGGGGGTAGCAGGAATTGGTGTACAATCAATATGCATATGCTTGCACGGCCACAAACGTAGCAAACAAATCAACAACTTGGGCAATTCTACCCAGCTGTATTCTGAGATGTCTGAGTTGATTCTATGGCTGTCACTAAGAGTGCCAATTTGGCCCCATGACCATGGGTACCATGCAGTGTGCATGACACTGGCACTGAAATTTGTGGGTGCCCAGCCCCTCATGTGGAATTTTGTGGGTACTTGGGCACCAGGGCCCCAGGGAGTTGGCATTTATGGCTGTAACAACTCTTTACTAAGGACCTGACTTTGTAATATGCTTGTCTCTACAAGAATCAACTCCTTGACTGTAGTAACAAATAAGTATTTGTGTCATATTCAACTTTCCTACACTAGCATTTTCAGCCCCTGTGTGGACTGTCACTCCAATTTAAATGTGGACAGCCAGCTTCTATTGATCACTGCTGATTCACCAAGTTCCTGTTTTACTCCCACTTGTACCATTGTCCTTATTTTTTCAAAATCTTCTAAATACTGTCACCACACAGTTATATTATGCTGTTTAAACAAAACTTTAATCTATAATCCAGTAGCTGTGGTACTTTAGACGTGATGTAAAACCAGCCAGGCACAATAAAGAAAACAACATTAAAAAACTTCCCTGTACAGGGCTGCCTTCAGATGTCTTCTAAAGGTTGTATAGTTACTTATCTCTGACATCTGATGGGAGAGCATTCCACAGGGTGGGCACCACCACTGAGAAGGCCCTCTGCCTGATTCCCTGAAACACTTCTCACAGTGAGGGAACTGCCAGAAGAGCCATGGAGCTAGATCTTAGTGCCGGGGTTGAATGACGGGGAGGATGGTCCTTAAGGTATACTGGGCTGAGGCTATTTAGGACTTCAAATGCCAGCACCAACACTTTGAATTCTGCTTGGAAATGTACTAGTAGCCAATGTAGGTATTTCAGAACCGGTGTTATATGTTCACGGCAGCTGCTCCAGGCCACCCGTCTAGCTGCCACCACCCTGAACACAGAATTAACCTGCACGTCCACAACTTCTGGTCCTGCGCACCTGGTCCTTCAGGGGCATTGTTACTTCATTCAGGCCCAGAGGGTCCCCCACACCTGCCCGCCCCCTGTCCCCCAGAAACAGTACTTCTGTCTTGTAGGAATTCAGCCTCAATGCTCAAAGGTAAATACTTAAATTGGTTACTGTTTCTTTAAATGGCAGTTGTGCATAATACAGAAGCATATACGGGACTGACTTGTAAAAGCATAACTCCTAACCCTTTATATATTAGTTACTCTTGTCCTTCTGCTTCAGCTGGTCAATCTCACCACTACCAGGTACTTCTGCTGGTTTGCTATGCACCAGGCTTGCAGGCAGTTCTCTCTCTCTGGCCAGCCTTTTTGCCGGTCTTCGCCTTTAGGTGCAGTATTCATGGAGTTCATGCTAGTAGGAAAGACCAGATTTCATCATGTGTAGACAAAGTCTAGCTGTACTGAAGTTGATGAAGCAATGCCACTTTCCATCAATTGAGAGAAGTTTCCAAACTTTTGATTAAGCTACTATTTATTGCCTTTAGCTAGATATGTTGCATTCCAACTACCTGACAGCAGTCACTCTTTTTATTTTTATTATTATGTTTAAAAATTTAACAGGGTGATTTTCGAAGTAGGATGTGGTATTTTGGGTCTGCCAATGTGGCATTTTGCTTGTTTTTCATTTGAAAGGCCTACCTCAGCTGTGTGATCATTGTCATCTTTGACTTGTGTTACCCAGGAAACAAGGGAACCTTTTTTATATTGCTGTGGTTCATTTTTTCTCTCATTCCCTATTTATTCATTCTTTGCTAGCCTGTTTTGTTTAAGGGTGTATGCTGTAGTGTTTTGTTCTGTTAAATCACCACCAGTAAGCTTTCATTCTCTCTTTCATAAATGCTTCACATTACAGTCCTTTAACATATGGTGATTGTGACTCAGGGCTTATATTTACTTTGGTAAAACAGGGCTCTAGCTAATGTATGTGCCATAATCATGCTGTATAAAAAAAACAACCCTGTGCTTTTAAGTACTGTAAAAATTCACATACATGCTAAGTACATGAGAACCGACATCTCTAAAGGAACAAAAATTGCAGTTTTGTAATTTATATTAAAATGACTAATGTTTTTGGAGCCGTGGTTCTGAAATAATGCTGTGTCAAATTTTTGCAATTTTTGCTTTTTTATTGCTAAATAGCTGTTTCAGGGAGTGAAGGTGAGGTTTTGGGTCCCCCCCCCCCGTGGGGATCTTACCTTTAATCAATCAATTGCCATCTACTACTGCCTTCTCTTTTTTTAATGATTGTGTGCTCTACCATCCTAGCGCTTCTTTGATGTCATTTTTCACCATAGGATTACGGAAATCACATCCTGAATATGTTTATTTCACAGTACATAGGAACATAAATTGTTGCCTTACACAGTCATACTGCTGGTCCCTCTAGCTCAGTGCTGTCTACATTCACTAGTAGAGGCTCTGTAATCCCAGCCATACTTGAAAATGCTTGTCTTTACTTGAGATAGTTTTGTATGCTAAGCATCTGCTGTACCATTGAGCAAAGGGGAAACCACACCACCGATCAGGTTTTCCCACATGACAATATCATCAAGGCCAATCAGAGTCTTCGTATTTGCCTTGGTCTGAATGCAATGGCGAGAAAGTATGATGCTATTGTTCAGAAAGCCAGACTGATGTTCTCTGTCTTACAACACAGCACTAGTCATTTCATTGTCTGCAACTGCTCTGTTCATCAGCCAGTTTCAGTCTGCCAGCAGAAACTTGAACCTCGGGTCTTAGCCAAGATCAAGAGAAGGAAACAAAAAAGCAGTTTCATGAAAGAAAATCATTTTTCTCCCTCCAAGGTAGAGCGGCCTTTATTGGGTGTCAATTGCATAAAATAATGAGATGAAATAACCAATTGAATAAAATTAAGAAAATCCAGGTCAAGGTAACAGAGGGGAACTGTTATCAGAGAATTCTAGAAACTTCTTGTTTACAACTCATCCCCCAAAAGGTAGAGAGTTGATCAGCCCTTTCTTCTAAATATGATTGTTTAAATTGGTTAGTTTTTCTGTACCCTGTTTCAGTAAATCCAGGTTTATAGTTTAAAGCTGCATAACCGTGCTTTTATGCTTTAATTACTGCTCCAAATAAAGCAAGCTGCATGGCTGGGATTTTGCTTGGCATGTAATGTGAGACTAGTTACAGAATATGGATGATTTTGCATACAAATGTGTATGTCGGTACAATGCATTAATTGTTTCCAGGAGGAAATACATTTGGATGTACATTTGAATGTATAACCACATGGTAGATATACAAACACATGAAACAGGATCTGAGTGAGGAGGTGGAAACATGGTTGCCATAGCAACCAGGATGCTCATTTCTTCCACCTGGCTCCCATCCTCTTGTGAAGAGTTCCATGTTCTTTCAAAAATAGATGAAACCTAGCATTGAAAAGTGAGAGGGCACATCTATTTAGATCTGTGATGAGTGTTCATGAAAATTATGCCACTGTTTCAGTTCAGAACAATTTAAAACTTGGTTCTACCATTAACCATGTGGTTCGTAAGAGACATGTTTCCAGGAACTTGCTTTCTTCGTTGAAAATATATCATAAATCACAACAATTTATGAAATAGTGAATGGTTTGTGCTTATTCAGGGACCATGTTTTAAGGAGTCTCAATTCCTTTGCCTCTTGTTTTCTGGGGACTGAAAGTGCCAGCATGGTGTAGTGGGTAAGAGCGGTATACTTGTAATCTGGTGAACTGGGTTCACTTCCCCACTCTTCCACATGCACCTGCTGGGTGACCTTGGGCTAGTCACACTTCTCTGAAGTCTCTTAGCCCCACTCACCTCACAGAGTGTTTGTTGTGGGGGAGGAAGGGAAGGGCGATTGTTAGCCGCTTTGAGACTCCTTAAGGGGAGTGAAAGGCACACTATCAAGTCCAAACCCCTCCCCCTTCTCCTCCTCCTCCTCCTCCTCTTCTTCTTCTTCTTCTGGCTCAGATGTGAGTCAGCTGAATAGGAAATCCTTGGCCACCCCTAAGGCATTTTCTTGAAAAACACTGCAGTCTCCCTCTAAGATCACACAGGAAACAACCTCAGACAGAGATGGTGTCAGGCAGTAGGGGTGGGCTTCAACTCAACAGTATCCCTAATCAAGATAGAATCAAAGAGCTGGAAGGTCCACAAGGGTCATCTAGTTCAGCCCCCTGCAATTCAGGAAACTTTTGCCCAACGTGTAACTCAAACCCACAACCATGAGAGAGTAAGCATCTCATGCTCTACTGACTCAACTATTCAGGCATTCATGACCGTATGCTAGAAGGCCCCATGCAAGCCCTCAAATCAAGCTCCTAAATGGAGGTTTCCTGGTGAAGGAGTCCTATGGACTATGACAGCCCCTCCCTTATTAATAACAGCACCACCAGACTATCAAGCATGATGGATTAGTCTCCAGTGATACGTCTGAGGGGAGGGATATCATAGTAGTTAAGAGATGGCAAGCATTTGGAAACCCCTCTCTGACCCACCCCTCCAGCCACACCTACTTCCCCCCACCAACCACCAGACTGGCTGATATCGGTAGATGATCCTCACAATGTCACCCTGCTAAACACATCTTTCAAGAACTCCCACCCTGCCAGGCACTCACTGAAACCAGAGCTGGTATATTATGGAAAACTTTCCACTGACATTACTGGCAAGGGAGATCCCCTGCTATGTGTGTGGATTACCGCCATTTGTCGACTCACAGTTGTCATTGTGTCTGACACTGTGCCACTGCCTGCTGATAGAAGATTCATTCTACATTTCTTTGGTTCCATAACCAAGAAATCTTACTCCACTTTCCTCAGACCAGCGTTACATATGTGTGTGTGTGTACCAGTAGTTACAGACATCTAAGCCTCTTTTTGGAACAAAAGGGAATGAGCACAACAAGGTTGCTTTAGAAGCTGTATTGTTTGAAATGAGCACCCATTGTTGGTGCTGCCATGGAAATTATAATTTGAAAGCTCAAATTTTCCCCAGAGTATTGTATGTTGTTATAAGCCTGTGCAAGCCTGAACATTCTGAATGTCCATGGATTCCCCCCCCCTATTCAGACCACTCTCCCTTGTTCAGCCTATTAGATTGGATTTCTCAATTCCCATATCCCACTGCTAGAGCCTTCACAACAGAGAAGCCTGTATACATAAGCTGATGAATCTTTGCTTTTGCTTATCCTTTCTTTTATGTGAAAAGGAAAATATTTTTTTTCAAACACCATCAAACAACTCTGCATCCTTGCCAAACACACGTCAGAGCAGGTACACAAAGGTTGGCAGTCGAGTGGTTCCATAATAATATAAAGCATTCAACAAAGTGCAAAAGAGGGGAGGGAGGGACTCAAGCTATCTGTATGTTAAAAAACAAAGGAATGGCTTTTAAAGGCTTTTAAAGGGGCAAATCTAAATGTTTGGACTGCTTTGGAAGAACATAAGAAACTGCCAGGCTAGAGAATTTGCCAGTCTAGCTTGGTATCGTCTACCTAACTGACAGTGGCTTTCCAGGATCTAAGGCAATATCCTTAGGATCTTTCCTATCACCACCTAGCTGATCCTTTTCAACTCAAAATGCTAGGGATTAAAATTGGGGCTTCTGAATAGGAAACACACACACTGTCACTGAGTTACAATTTCAGTTGGAGAGAGGCAGTTATAACCTTTTTGCTCCTGTTCTATAGTCTTCATCCAGATTGCCTCCAAAATTCCTAGGAGAAGACTTATGGGCATAATTTGTACTCTTACCTCTCCCCCCCCCCCTTCTTAACTAATATCATTTTAGGAATAAAGAGGATTTTTATCTTGACCCATGGCTGCTTCTTACAAAGAAAAAATATATGAGCCGCTCAAGGCAGAGAGTACATAATGATTAAAAACTACTATCCTTTCCATCCCTATAACTCTGGGATTCCTTGAAAGCTTATCAGGGATCTTCACTGAGGAGATACATCTGTATTCCTGAAAGACATCTTACTTTCTTCCTGAACACAGACACAATTGAATATGACTTGGATTGAATGGATAGTATAGGAAAGATTGGCATGCTATTTTTTGCAGAATAGAAAGAATACTACTTCACGTAGAATAGTTAGTGGTACAGCAAATTCAATTCAGCACTGTTGCTCAATTAGTTCTTGTAGTTCACATGTTCTCTTAACCTGAACATATTATCATGACTCAGTGCAGTTAAGGATGCCTCCCCTCACGCCTGGAATTTAAAAGGGTGGAATGTGTTGTATTTTACTACTAATAGTATGATTATTGAAAAATGCCATTAATCTTAAAGATGCATATATAATGGTGAAGTTGTAACTGTGGTGTATATGTCCTACCTAAGAGTGAACTTGGTTGCCCAGATGCCTCTTACTTTGCAGGTGTAACAGGGCCACCTAAAAATAAGATCCAGAGAATTGCGTACATACACAAAAGTATATATAGGCTTGCTTGTTTTTGTAATCCTCTAGAACTCCCAAATAGACTGACAATGAAATTCCCAAAAGTACAGAATGTTGAGATGTCGGCTAGAAAAAGCGAAAATTGGAGGTGAGGAGATAATTGAGGAAATGAGTGTGCACAAACCCCGTATAGCAGAGGTGGCAAACCTGAACCTCAGGATTCTCCCATGGAACTGCTGTTTCTTCAGACCACACCACTTCTCCATAGGCCATAGCCATTAATAGGCCTGCTCCATGCCTTCCTTGAGTCATTTGCCTGACTGCATTATATCCTTGAACTTGGTTGCCTTAATAGTAAGAGGTATGTGTGAAAAATTGTGATTTTGGCATGGTTTGAACATAGCCTACTGTAAGGGATGTATGAACATATGTAACTCAGTCTGTTCTGATATTGATTGGCACTCCCAACTGGTATTTTCCATGCCACTTCTTGTTGTTTAGTCGTTTAGTCGTGTCCGACTCTTCGTGACCCCATGGACCAGAGCACGCCAGGCACTCCTGTCTTCCACTGCCTCCCCCAGTTTGGTCAAACTCATGTTGGTAGCTTCGAGAACACTGTCCAACCATCTCTTCCTCAGCCATCCATTCTTGTGCCCTCAATCTTTCCCAACATCACAGTTAGTTTATTTTGCAGAAGTCAATGTTCTGTTTTGTCAGAACATAGCACACAATAGACATGCATACATCAGCCATCAACAGATATTTACAAATCAGTTACCTTCCTTGCATGTTCCGTTTCAGAGTTAATGAATTTCCACAGGTGTTGCCCTGTTAGTCTTCTGAAGCAAAAACAACAAAGAATGTTGTGACACCTTAAAGGCAAAGTTAATGAAGTAGCTAATGGCCCATCACAAAGCTATCTACACCCACAATCTCTCCACCCACCCAACTGTCTAAGCAAGAGGCATTATGACAGTGCAATGACACATTTCTGCCAAGCCAAAGCAGATGAGGATGTGCAGCAGGTCCAGAGAGAGGTGTGGCTTGAGGAAGGGCATGGCCTAGGGTAAGTCGCTATAACTAGAGATTCTGCCCATCAGCTGGAAATTCTTCACCTCTGGTTTATTTGATAGTGCCATTTAAAACATCTGAGTAGGTAGCATCGCTTTATACATGACATAAGGCTTTTGTTATGATCAGCATAAGTGTGAGTACTCTCTTTCCCCCTCATTTTAATTCTGTGAACATAGATATGCTTAGAAAGAGTACCTGCTTATGCACCGAGACATGATTGAAGATGCAAGGAACAGGAAAGTAAATAGACATATTAAAAGAATCAACAAATCCAATGAGTTCACACAGTGTTTCATTAAAACACATCTGAGGTAACAAGAAAATTAACCTAGCAATTAAGTTCCTCCTGTGTTCATAATCATAACATCAAGTCAAAATTTCTTTCATACTCCTTGATTAAAGTAACATTCCATTTTTCATGCTTATTTAACTAATTTTGGAAAACAAGGAGTCACTATACCGTTTAAGAAACCTCTGATACATTTTCCTTTAAACCTTCATTTAAGATATGATTATGCCTTAGTGTTCATAATATTATCTGTTTGAAAGTATAGTAATAGAAGGTAAGGAAGAGGAGATGATAAGTTTTTACAGGCGTGAATTTGCTGGGCAAAGAGGATCCAAAGGCATTTATATTCTGAGCCACCTTTGTTTGAGGACAACTCCTCCCCCCCCCCAGTACTCCTGGACTAGAAAGCCCCTGCACAAATCTGTAGACATTCCTTCAGTCAGATGTTTTTGGTGGTGAATCAACAGTTTGCCATCACTCTTAGTGTTCTGTGAAATGATCTTGTGCAGGGATATTTTTTAATGAAAGGGGGCACTTTGGTGTAGAGTGAAATCTTTCCCCAAACTTCCCCTTTTCCATATCATTTGAATGCCTATTCATGATGCTAGTTTCCCAAAACTCTCCTTTAGTTCAGTTGAGGAGTCCCTAGATGAGGCAGCATGCTATTCGCTCTGCTTTGGTGGCTTGCTGAAGGGAGACAAAGTTTCTGTTGCCTGACTTGGATCATGGCACTTGATAGCCACCTCTAGGGCCATTGAAAGCCTCTGTAGGGTGTGTCTGGCTGGACTTGGCTGGTTGTCCGATGGTCTTTTGCTGAGGCTGGATTGGTATGTCCTCTGGATGCCTTCTTTCCAGGCAATGCTGGCTGCATCATGACTTTGCCTTGCTGCTGACAGGAGCTCTGAGTCTTTCTATTGGTGTTGGGAGGAGAAAGGAGGTGAGATGGCATGAGACCCTCATTCGCCTTTTTTTTTTTAGCAGAAACTCTTGAATTTCCTAATTGGAACTTACCAATGTAAATTGTAAGCAGAGTGCTCAGCTTATAGGATCCTACTCCTTGCTGATCACCCTTTTCAGAAGCTGATCATATTTATAGCCGTATAAGTAGTAGTAAAAGGGACATGGGTGGCGCTGTGGTCTAAACCACTGAGCCTTGGGCTTGCCAATCAAAAGGTCAGCGGTTTGAATCCCCGTGACGGGGTGAGCTCCCATTGCTCAGTCCCAGCTCCTGCCAACCTAGTAGTTCGAAAGCACGCCAAAAAGTGCAAGTAGATTAATAGGTACCGCTCCGGCGGGAAAGTAAACGGCGTTTCCGTGCGCTGCTCTGGTTTCCCCAGAAGCGGCTTAGTCATGCTGGCCACATGACCCAGAAAAACTATCTGTGGACAAACGCCTGCTCTCTCGGCCTGTAAAGCAAGATGAGCGCCGCAACCCCAGAGTCATTTGCGACTGGACTTAACTGTCATGGGTCCCTTTACCTTTAAGTAGTAGTAAAGAGCCAATGTGTTGTACCAGCAACACTGGTGCCAACTGTGAAGGAAGGCACACAAAGTTAGGCCTTGCTACAGTTTCCTGAGGCAGTCAAGCCTCACTGCCTTCAGCCAGGCCACCAATGGGTTGTTACGCCAGGTATAATGTCCGCATTGCACAGAGCGTTGCTGGTGCACAGCTTCACTGTTGGGTAAGTGGGGCAATTCCTGGTCAGCACCACTCAAACTGGAGTGAATGAGTGCCCTCTGGAGCTGTTTTCTGCTTTGTATAGAGAGTGACCAGCTGCTAATATCTCTTCACCATGCAGCTTCCCCCTCAGTACTTTCAGCCCTTGTATTCTTTCAATTTTTTTGCTGCTCTTCACACATCCTACTTGCCATTCAGGTGGCCAGGTGGTCAGCTCCTCACTCGCCAATTCTTCTTCCATTGGTTGTTTTGTCTCACTCTGTCATATCTTCAGCTTATTCCTCAAGCTTGCCAATGCTACCTCTCCGAGATCTCCTGAGGGTTGTGCTGCTTGCAAGCTCTGGGAGTCCATATGTGCTTCCAGAGTAGACCTGGAAGGTGAAGTCTTTAAGCAGGTACACTCTGGAGCCCAGTGCATCCAGTGACTAGCTCTGAGGCTATCATGGGATTTCCCAGAACATGAACTCACCCCCACCCCTCCACAATATAAAGTGCTGGAAACACTAGTTGCTCCTCTTCTTGCCACCACATTGGGTTGCAAAGGCCAATCCTGGTGAATCGGGGAATGGGGAATATCACACTGGATGTAAGATATGTTACCTTTCAATGTAGCTTGAAAAAAAGATTGAAAAACAACTGTGTAATTGATGTATTTTTTATAACAACTTTCAAAGTTGATATAATAATTTTTGAATAGCAAATAATTTCTTCCCAGTAGCAAAGTCACCTTACTCTTGATATTCCTGAAGGTTATCCATGTCGATTGATGGAATTCATATTGACTGTGCATCATTACTTCAGATAATGCTACCTGGTTTATTGTCAAGTGTCACTAAGATAGTGGGGGAGAAGGAGAAGAAGGACTGGAAGAGGAAGCAGATAGATTTGGACAAATGCTATGACCCTTCCTCTTGATTCTAAAATACCTCAGAACAGTTGTTAGGCAGTATTGCTCTATTCCCATCACCCATATGTGCTGCTTATTTTAAGAAGACATTGCTCTCTGTGATCTGTCATTTTGAGAAGTATAAAATGTCAGCCAGACAAGCACAGAAGAATTAGTATATGATCTGATGGGGATCAAGGACAGTAATATAATTCAAAATGCTATTCCTTACTAAATCCATCTGATTAGCGTTCATGAATTTTAGGAATCCCTAGCTTTGTAAAAAGAAAGAAATCAATACTAATACTCATTGCATCATGCCAGTACATTTTCTTTATGCAAAGCACTTTAATGATCTTCCCATTTATTGCTTTAGCAATCTGTGGGATAAAGCAATTCTTGAAGGTTTGGCGACAGAATCCAAAACTGGATCTCAGTAGAGTTTGGTGACACTGATCCTGAGCTTTTGAAAGAAAACAACAATTTAGTATACCAGAGTAACACTTCCAGCTCTTGAATCACTAAATGTGTGGTGTCAATGGTGCATACACCCTGGAATGCCCATATTAAAGTTCAGTTTTACCCATCACTTGGTCAGAGGATTAAGGGCTTCTGAGATGTATGTGCATCTATATTGAAAGGTTTGTAACTAATAATAATTTATTTGTTATACCTTGCCAATTTGACTGGGTTGCCCCAGCCGTTCTGGGCAGCTTCTAACATGGAAGCTTGCCTCTCTAGGTCAGGTTATTGGGGTTTTCTTTTCTTTTCTTGCTGTTGCTTTGCTTTGGGTTTTTTGGCTTCCACCATCAAAATAAGTGGAATCTTAGGGGGCAAAAAGTTTTCCTTAGGTAGCTGCATCAGGTCCCAAACAGGGGATAAACCACTACTTTCAACGCAGTGCAATTACGACACTGTAGATTCTGTCCCTCATTGGAGTTTGTTGAATCAAAGGCAGCTTCATCTGGATATAGAATTGGAGAAACCGCGGAACAGCAAGTTCCTTTTCACAAAGTCCTGCTTGCTAAGGATTATTCTTCACAGTGTATTCTCCAGTGCTTTGTCTACTTTAGTAATACAAGCCTACTTTGTTTTTACATGTCAGGAGAAGATGTAAGCAGAGTGTAAATGTTTAATGAATTTTCTCTGTAAAGTTCAGGTGCTAAGCAAATATTTTTTGGCGGGGAAAACACAGCAGAACAAGTCAAGAGGAAGATTAAAAGGAATAAATAATGCTGTAAAAAAAATGAAGGCGTTGGATAGAAAACTAGATCTAGTGGTCTGAGGACAGAACTTGTAAAATTTCTTACCACTTTCACTTTGGCCATGATTTTTTGTTCTTTAGATTGTATCTTTTCCATAAAGTAACCCATAAGAAACCCTAATGGAAGTGAGATGGATATGACGAAGATGGGGTTAATATATCTACAGGAATATATATACAGGAAGGGGTTATGGGGTGTACTCCTCCTTCAGGCAACTCCTGAAGCCAAGCTAGCACCAAATGTATTGCTCTGCTTTCCTTTGGACCATATTAAAATGATTATGTAGACTAGCACCTCTAAGTGGAGGACATGTGATCTAGTTGGTATAACGGCTAAGTGGCTGAAGTGCTTAAAATTCTGTTTCAGCCATGGACTTTCTGGGATACCATAAGTAAGCCACAATCTTTGAAGCTCAGCTGCACACACCCCCACACACACTGTGGCAATAGTAATCTGCTTTACAAGATTGATGTAAAGCAGGGATTATGGGTGCTGTGCTACACCCATGAACCCTAAGACTTGGCCATGCTAGGAGCTGGAGTTCAGTAACATCTGAATGCCCAAAGGTTCCCCATCCCTGATGTAAGAATTTCTGTTGCAGAGCAGAGAGAAACACACTGAACATTGTAATGATGTATGAACACTAAGTTTCATCATTTGCATAATCATGGCAGCTTTTCTTTCTTTTCTTTTTTACCGCAAATGGATGATCAGCAGTGACCCCTGTAACTATGTCGTGGAGCTGATGGTTCTGAATGTTTTGGGTCATGAGGCAATTAGATGGTGAATGCTTGCTATATTAACCAGCACTCAGTTGTGAAACGTGGAATGGACTGTGTTTGATGAACAAGGCCTTGTCTTTTCCATAGAAAGCTCCTTTCCCATCTTTTTCCACTGCCTTTTGCATGTTATGTTTCTGAAACCATAGAAAGAAATTTAATTACATTGGTTTAAGTGATGCTTTGTAGTTACTGATAACAATTCTGATTACTATTAGCCAAAGTTCATTGTGTGATTATATATAGTCAAAGAATCATAGTCACAAATGAGTCTGATTTGAAGTGTTATGTATATTTTCCATAATTTCTGGGATGATTACTATAGCAGTAGTAGAATGGTCCTAAGGTATTCATATGTGACAAGTCTGTAAATGTGTAACAGGCACCTGTGAACTCATGTTGTTTAAGTTTCATCGTCATAATTAAAAGGCTAATATTTCACAGGAAGTAGTATCATTTCAAATATTCAGTTTCCATTTAGAAGGACATATGCTTCTGCCATTACTTCCCTGGCTTCGACATTATGAAGTTGTTAAATGTACTTCCAGGTAAATGTAGATGTTGTTAGACTCTAGGACCTTAAGAATTTTATTTCGGTATGGGTTGCTCTTGTGACCTTGATTAACCCTTTCCTGCAGATTGCTGCACAATAATTTTCAGCTTATCCTAGGAGGTCTTTCATTGACTTTTGGTAGACTTGATTGTAATCAATGTGCTGTTTACGTTTTGGTTGTATTGGGGGGAACAAGATTTACAGCAAAGTTGAAAATGGTCTGTCTTGAATTTATTAAAGATTGTATTGAATGTATTGTGATTACCGTACTTTTCTAAATCAAAAGATAAAGGTGCTCCTGGGGTATAATGGTCTTAAGTGGGCGGAGGGAGAGGACTTGTCCCTGCCTTCCTAAGTCAATCCCTGATTGTAATGAGTTTGTGATACCTTGTAACACCTGGCAGGCATTCAATGCATTCCTGACTTAACACTTTCAGACAGTGGTAGTAGTGAACTGCCTGGCCGCCAACCTGGGTAGCCTCTATAATATACATTTTAGGCCAGAAACAAGTGTAATCAGTTGGGAGTGCTCAAAAATACTACCTTTAAGACTGATTACAAATTGAAGTCTGAAAAATAAACATCTCATTTCAATTGTCCAACACTAGCTCTTTCAATAGATTCATAGATAAAATCAGACATTTTTATATCAAATGTTGTATTTGCTAAGAACAACTTGCCTTGGGCTCAAAAACCTTTGCAGCGCAATAACATAGAGTAGCAAGGGCCTTCCCTTGTGTTCGCATTTTTTGCCTCCGAAAGTAGTAGATTGTTAACAAAATAGCAATGCATAATTGTATTACATATGTGGTGATTGAATTTCAGTTTACCAACTGATGTATAAAAGAGAAACAAAATCTTCAGTAGTAATTGTTTATGCATTTAATATATATGACACCTGAGGGTTACTTGTATCTATGCATTACTCGACTCATTGTATCTGCACTCACTAACAGGTCTGCTTAAGGATTCTCTTATTACAGTTAATATAGTTTCTCTGAAAATGCTTACAAAATATGCACATTACACATAAAATAAACTTACAAAGCAAGTGAAAAGGGGAGCCCTGCAGCTCCTTAACTCAATTCCATTGTGTTTAATGATTGCCGCTATTAAGGCAAGGCAAAGTAGAGAGTATAAGATTGCCCAGAGACTAGTAGATCATGTTCTTCATGCGGCAGTGGGCAAAAGCATCCTGCATTAAGTCTGCTGAGAAGTATATTTTTGAAATTATCTACCTTTAGGGACATACAGCTCCTGCCCCCCTCCCCTTCTAAATCTAAGATGTGCATTGAGGTCTATTCATGTTACTTATTCTAGAATTCTGCAGGACCTTGTTTGCAGCGGAACGAAACAGTAATTATATGTAAATGATTCATAAAGGTTAAGCCAAAGAGGCTTGGATCTTATGATTTGATCGTCTTAAAGTGTCACAGGATTCTTTGGTGTGTGTTTTTATATAATTTAATTTGGAATTAAGCTGTTTAATTAGAAGACAACTGAGAGATCACACCCAAAGTGCCTGGTATATTATGGAGCTGGGGAGGGGCTAGTGAGATTCTAGAAGAAAAATGCCAGTGTTGACCTTTTCTGTGGACGTTTGTGTGGACTCTGCCCAGAAATAATGCAAGATGGTCTTAGTCCCCTCTCCATGCAAAACTAGGACAGTCCAGACTTTAATGAGTCCATCCATCCCTAGTTTTAGGTGTGGCTTCTGAACAAGAGTCTCCCCTTGGTTTAATGACTTTCTTTCTTTCTTTCTTTCTTTCTTTCTTTCTTTCTTTCTTTCTTTCTTTCTTTCTTGTTATTTATTATGTTTATATCCCACCCTTCCGCCAAAAGGAGTCAAGGCTAAATTTGGGTTTGTATTCTTAGTATTCATTATGGTGTGAATTTTCAGTGCAAAGACTTAAATATTGTTCCATTGAGCTCACAACTGCATATTAGATAGACAGTTAGAGAAATAGTGACTTATTCAAAGCCAGCTAATGAATGTCCAACATTATTTTTTTTGACATTGTCAAACGTGATGCTTTGTCCATTGCATCATTGCAGCTGTGCAATTTGTGTGACTCATCAAACAGACCATGACTCATTAGGCATGCATTGTGATTTTGTCAGGTTCTCAACAGCCCCCATCCTGGTGTTGGAGCTCCAAATAAGAAGTAGGAACAGGAGGGTTAGCAAGTCTCTTAGTGTAGTGCTTGATGAGTTGAAGCTGTGCAGGCCTGATATACAGTGGTATCTTGGGTTACAGACACTTCAGGTTACAGACTCCGCTAACCCAGAAATAGTACCTCGGGTTAAGAACTTTTCTTCATGATGAGAACAGAAATTGGGCGGCAGCAGGAGGCCCCATTAGCTAAAGTGATACCTCAGGTGAAGAACAGTTTCAGGTTAAGAATGGACCTCCAGAACAAATTAAGTTCTTAACCTGAGGCACCACTGTACAACAATACCAAGGAAAAAATGGATACCTAACTAGTTAGTATACTATAGAACTTATATGTGAAAATAACATGTGTTTCTAGATTCCCCATTCAAGTAGATAAACATCTGCCGAAGCTTCATATATAGTTTCCATGAACATAAAAATTATCTCGGTTATGACGTTTTATAGAAAGAGAAAGTGACTTGAAATTGATAGCAACTTCCCTGAGTTCTGTTTGATTCTTTGGTGTAATTCTTTGAAATGATAAAGAATTAGAGAAATAATAAATGTCAATAAGCAAAATTATGGAATTTGAGACATTCCTTGACCTGCATCAAATGTTTGTCTCTGGTTTTTTCCCTCATCTGTCAATGCAATAATCAGATGCCATTTAAGTGAAGGGTTAGAACCTCTCTAGCTTCTTTTCCACTTGTTGCCTTCACATATTTTGAGGCCGGGGGAATATTGTATTAAAAGTTGAAGTGGCTGAAGCTTAAAGACATGAAATAAATATGTAATAAATAGGGGAGAAACTCCCACCTTCAAAACACTATTCCACAGCACCAAAAAGTGACCTCTCAGCACTTAGCAATATTGATTTTCAAAATCACATCTAATTTTCCAGCCATTTCTCTACACAATTTCAGTGAACTTCACAGGATGATTATTAGGCATTGTAAATCACCGATGCTTGAAACATTTACAAATTAATTAAATGATGGCAATCCGTGTAGAAATTGTTCTGCTCTGAATTATTACACAGAAGCTCCTATGTGTAAATGGTATGGTTGATTTGCCCTTCTACCAACTAATTCTTTGGGGGGTCTATAGATGCTTAGCTAGTGCTCTTGTATGATGTCTTTCTGAAAATGAGTTCTGCAATCAATATCTCCCACAGACTGTTAGTCTTCTAAAACATAGATAGCCAACAAGGGGTTCCCCAGATGTTGTCTAACTACAACTGTATAGTACATTTCTTTGGCACATTTTAGAGGCCCCAAAGCAGTTTAAGTCATTAAATATATTAGTATGGTAAAAAAACAGGAGCACTTCAAAATGCCAAAATAAAAAACAGATAGAAAACAATAAAAGTGAGGCAAATTAGAAACATCTTGACTGCCCACCTGGAAAAAATAAAAGGGGCTAAGTTATTCTCTCTTTAGAGATGTGGTCATAATGTGCCACCAAAAAGTCCTATCTTGAGAAGATCAATAAATGATGAGAGTGTGCTGTTAAGAGTATTGTGTAAAAATTCATTTTTAATTATTATTTTTTCTGTATTTCTTATTGAGTTAAGTGGCATGGTAGGTTATGAAAAGCTGGAAGCTTTAAACTGTGATTTGCAGTATTCTCTTTGAGGTGTTTTATTAAAGCACACTTTGTTGTTAATTTAGCACTAATTAGAGGTGGACATTTCTTTATAAATTACTCTTGAAGCATTGGACTCTTTTTCCTTAGCATCAGCCATAAACTATGATGATCTACATTAGGCCTTCTTCAGTTTCCTCAGTTTCCTCACTGCCAAGTTTGCAAAGGACTTGCTGAATAAGAGCGAAAGTGTTTAGGATCAAAGCACTAAGGAAAGGGAAAAGATGGATGAAATGCATTAACACAGCGATAAGTGTCAAGTCCACTGAGAGCATTACAGTTTTCACTAAGATCCAGCATAAACTGTCACCACTGAAACATAAATTAACCAGGGCATGTCTAAATTACTTCACCATGACAGAGAACGGCAGAGTGGTTTGGTTTGAAGAGCACATTGACACTAATTAGTTTAGCTGTTGTGAACGACAGCTGACTAAGACTAATGACAGTATATTTTTCTCAGTCATTCCCATGACACTCTGTTTTAAAAAAAAAAGCATTAAAAACTGATCCATTGAAAAATGGTGGGATTTGTGAGGAGAAGACCTGGCAAATCTAGACTAACAATTCAGAAATCAGCAGCACCAGTAATTTTGTATTATGAAATATTTTTTTCTAACAATGTATAGAATTTAATCAAAAATTTAGCATACTTAACAGTGAGAAAAACTACACGCCTAGCTAAATGAATTATAACATTACTCATATAGAAAATCACTTGAAGAACTTTTCTCGTGAAAGTATTCTGTCAAATGTCCCCTCATATATTTCTGAAGTAGGCCTGAAACCCAGCAAATATTAAAAAGTACTTGCTTGGTCAGCACTGGTTATGCCTGTTTTCCCTTTGGAAGTCAATGGAAGCCATCGTTATACACTTTTAGGTGCTAGGTGAAAAAGCTCCTCTTCAACCAGGCCTTTGGCTCATTAACATCCTATATCCTTTTAAATGTGTTTGTGGGAGGGAATGGGGTTATTGGTCCTTGTGTGTGAGGGGGTGTTCTTGTTTTAATATGCATTTTGTGTTTTTATCTTGTATTTTCCTTCCATTAATTTATTTAATTCCTTTTTAAAGTTATCCAAGTTGGTAGCCATCAATATATCTTGTGGTGGCAAATTCCATATTTTACCTATGCACTATTTGAAGATGTGGTTCCTTTTGTCTGTCCTGAATCTCTTCAACATCCAGCTTAATTGGATGACTCCTGATTCTATTGTTATTAGAGAAGAAGAAAAAACCTGTCTAACCACTATCGCTAAACCATGACATACTTTTATGCATGTCTGTCATGTCACCCCTTTCTCCACACCCCCGCCTTCTCCACCCCAAACTTAAAAGCCTCCTCCAGCCTCAACAGTTGTTTTTTTTTTGTTTGTTTGCTAAAGTAATCGCCCAGGACGATATCTACCTTTACCTCCCCACCCCTATTTTATGTTGTTATCTCAATGTATATTATGCTATGGCCACACGGCTAATGCAATAAATAAAGATGACCTAAAATCCTCAAACGTTATAACCCTTAATCATTTCGGTTGCTTCTTCCTGCACCATTTCCAGCTCTACAATATCACTTTTGAGATGTGAAGAGAAGAGCTGTACATGGCATTCCAATCTGGGGAATGTTAAGAGAATTCTGATTTCACTTCACTTTCATGGCAACTCTGGATATGAACCACTGTATCTCAAGTTCACTTGTTTTCCATGTCATAGGGCAGATAATTGCGCATCAAGACGCCGGTGCACCCTTAAGGATAAATAAATACACACGGACACAGAATTTTTAGTTTAAGGTTAATGGGCAAAAATGTAGGCCACAACTTTATTGATTACAGCAATGTGAATGGTATTGGCTTGGGCATTGGCAATAACTATATCTGACTCCTGCCCGCCTTGCAGGAAGTCTGGAAGGGTAAAAAACCAAACGGGGGAGCTCCATCGATAGCAACCAACTGAAGCTCACTCCGGAGTTCCTGCTGGGTCCTAGCCCCTCAAGCGGACTTTGGACGAGATCCAGACCCGCAGGTTCCTTTACTGGAATACCCTTGTACCTGGAGGGGCAGATGATGGCCACACCTCCCCTCCCCCACATCACAATAATCCAGTACCTAACCGCCAAACCTTACAAAAGTTGTGACAACCAAATGGCCTGTGCCAATTTGCTGAATGGAAAAAAATCCTCTCCAGCCCCTGTTCCAAAACAGGCAACCAACCAAACTCCAGAGCAAGGCCAAAGCAGACACCTAAAATGCAGGGCAGGCGGGTGGGTGTTCGGCGCCGCGAAGCCAAGTGAATTCCCAGAAACGCACCGCCACCTTTTATATGCCCCTACAATCACACCACCGATCTCTGATTGGCCAATAGGCCATGGTGTGATCATGGGACCATCGCAGGGACCGGGCTCAATCTCCCACCCTCTGAAGTTTGGGGGGGGCTTGGGCCCGCGCACAACATGGACCCTCAATTAGGAGGATCCGATTTGCTAGCAGAATAGTCTAGGTTTCAGATAGCACTGTTAAATCCAGCATTCAACATTTTCCAGCAACTAAGTGTTTATCAAAGAGCAGAGTAAGCAGTGGTAATCTAAACTTGCCGTGTGCACAACATATCACTGTTTTAATGCAGAAGTGAAATTGACATAATTGTCTAGTATATTGAATGTAAAACTGAGAAAAGAAGTGCTGAGGAAGCACCATAATCTTCTGACTCAATGGGCTGTCTGAAATTGTATGATGATGAGCTATTTGAAATTATAAAAATGCTGAACGTTTCCTTTCAATGCAGCAGTTTAGAATGGAAGGTGACACCCTGCTGTAGACAAATCATTTGTTCCACATAATAGAAACAGGTCTTGCTGTCACATATGTGTGTGGCAAGGAGAACATGCAATACCTCAACTGGAGCACAGATAAATACATACTGAACTGTTCTCCCTTTGCAGTTGTGAAGATGTAATTTGAAATGACTAATTCACACTGAAGGGTTTTACCACTTTTGCCATTTTATTGTGAGTCCCAAAATCTCTCCTTCTACTCTACACATGCAAGATGAGCCTTGCTTTGGTACTGGCCTGTGCTAGGGCAATAATCAAATGCACTTACTCGGAAGTAAGACCCATTTTATTCTCTTTGACTGGCCTTTGAATAAACAGGCATGGAATACATGAAATCAACAACATTTAGAAGGTCATGGGTTCCCCAACCTTGCTTTAAATCATCTCAATAGACCTAATTTGGCCAGTAATTCTAACTTGTCCAGATCATGCCCACCTGTCACTCACCTGGTCTCATGTGATATCAAGTGTAGGAGAGATATAATCTGGAATCTTAAAGTTCAGTGCTGGTTGCTTCACAGTGTGTGTGGCTTGTGCATGACACTGTTTAAATTTTGCACCAAATGTGGGTGGGGTCCAGTGTCTGCTGAAAGCAAGTTGGCTTGCAGTTGTTTGTAAAATGCACACATCACCAAATACAAGTCAGTGGCAAAGGAACAATTGATGTTTAATCTTTGTTGCTTTTACTATCTTCAGATAGAAAAGCATGGTACAAATGTTTACAAATAAAAGTAAATGAATTAATTATTGTGATATTATCAATAGACATTTTTAGATGTGTAATTTTAAAACTAGTGGTAGTTTAAAGGAAATTTCTTGTATTTTGTTTATTCTTATTGGGTGTTTTTATTTTGCTATAGTTTTTCATAGATAGATAGTTCATTACAGGCTACATTTAAGAACTGAGATTCTGATGTATTCTTTGGGAAAGCATCTGATAAAATCAACAAACTAAAAGCAAAAACCTCATAAAGTTTAAAAAAGAGATAAAATGAACCAAATTTTAAAAACAAGGTTACTAATAATAATAATAATAATAATAATAATAAATTTTATTTATATCCCGCCCTCCCCAGCCGAAGCTTTATAGGCTGCTTGGGGAAGAACATTTTTAGCAGGCATCAAAAGCAGTACAAAAAGGGTGCTTGCCTGATGTCAATAGACATGAAGATTTGCATCTGGGTCCTTAGGATTTAAAAATATGGAAATTGAAATTTTCAAGCAGGCAGATTTAATGCAGATCAAACTTACTGGAAAAGGGATTCTTGCTATCTTTTCCACAGATGGTAGTCTTCTAGGGGACTACCAAAAAGCTGTCATATCCAAACTGTCTCTTGCTGAAACAGCATTGTCACTTTTCAGACTACTGAATGTACTGGCCCTTTTATGATTGCATTATGCTGTAGTAAATTCACCAAAGCAAATTCGAGTATGAAATCCGCAAGCTATCAGCAGTCAGAAAAAATATATATACTGTATATAGCTGCCATTAGCCCATGCTTCCCAAGGGCAGAAAATTGAACTTTTAGGATTTTCCTCATCTCTGCTTCTCTAAATCATGTTGCATTATAATAAAGTCCAATGGAATTTGTACTCGGTTATTGCAGTCTGTGTCTCCTTTGTAACCTTAATTCAATATGTAAACATAAACTCAATTCATACAAATATTTGATTGCCCAAATGAAATAAGTTGCTAGTTGCTTTGTTTGTATGTCTGTCTGTTTATTGTGTGTTTAGAATTTAATGATTTCTATATAGGAACTTAATAATAATAACAATAATAATAATAATAAAGCAGTGGTACCTTGGTTTACAAACTTAATCTGTTCCGGATGTCCATTTTTAAACCAAAACTGTTCTTAAACCAAGGCGTGTTTTCCCTAATGGGGCCTACCACTGCAGGTGCCCTTTCAACATTTAGATTCCATTCTTAGACCGAGGTAAAGTTCTCAAACTGGGACACTATTTCTAGTTTTGTGGAGTTTGTAAACCAAATAGTTCTTAAACCGAGGTACCAATGTAATAATAATAATAAAATTTATATACTATCCTTCATCTGAAGATCACAGGGCAGTTTACAGTATAAAGTTGTTGGATGTCCAAATCCCATCAGCCCCAGCCAGAATGGCCAGTGGTAGAATAATGGGAGTTGTAGTCCAGAAACAGAAACTAGCCTGAAGCTCATCTGCTATGAAATGATTTGACATAATTTGGGTTTAGTCTTAGGTTTACAAATGGCCAGAAGTCTCTAAGTAATCTATATTGTGTGTTTGTAATGCTCTCAAATGAGGGCATTTGTGGCATATCAGTTGCCATGGTTTCTGGCTCCTATTGGCTATACCAATTGGGAACTGTGTGAGACTGGAAAGCTCAGTGGGAAGAGCTCCCAGGAGCAAATAAAGTTAAAGCGAAACTCATTTATCCCTTCTGTGCAGCTTTTAAGAATACAGAGGTTCTCTCAGGGCCTGGCTCTAGAAATCTCAGGGAGCCAGAGAGTTAGGGTCAAACTGAATTCCATAAATGAAGCTATGTAATCAGCCATGGCAGAAGACGAATGGAGAGGGAAGACAAAAGTAGACTGGATTGTTCTATTCGGGCCCTTTAACACTGCAAGATGAATTAAAATGGAAGCCGTTGGGCAGATAGCCAAGAGACAGCAAAATTAGAGAACTGGATCTGCTTCACTGCCTATAAAAGTAACCTGACATACTGAAATTGATTACTTGAGATGCTTTCCCCCCCTCTACCATTTCCATATTGCTTTGTATTCAGGTACTGTGAATCAAATGCACAGCACAGCCTCAACATTCCCCATTTTGTCTCCTCCCTTAGCCCAGGCCGAATCCTGCTGTAGGTGTGCATTAGGGATCCTGCCAATGAATTACCAGTATATAGAGACTTGTTACATAAGCCAGTTACTAATATATGTGTGGAGGCTCAATTTAGCCACCTAGGTTTAATAGAAAAGCATATGTCAGGAAAAGCTTCATTTTCTCTTGAAAATGTACCAAATCTAAGGCTTTACTATGAGGCGGCATGCCTACTTTGGATAAAAGATTGGGCCACCCTAAAAGATACTGATTTATTAGACCTGGAAGGATTTGATTTAAGATTTGGGTGGCATGCCTACCTCTGGCAGGAAAAAGATAAAGTCCATAGAGGTTTTTATAATCATATAGTTAGAGGATCACTTTTAGAAGTTTGGAACAGGAAGAAAAATGTGATTGAACAAAGTACCCCTTGGTGGCTCTCACCTGTGGACATCATCAAAATAAAGAAACTAAATATGATAGGTAAAAGGTGGACGTATGAGGATCTATTAATCAAATCAGAAGAAGGGTGGAAATTAAGACCGCAGGATGAACTGAAAGAGAAAATTAAGGATTGGTTTCACCTGCACCAAGTTAATGCACTATGGAGGGAACATAAGAGAATAGGTATGGGAGAAAATAAATCTAGATTTCAAGTGGAGATTATGGAGAGTAATAATAAACTACTGTCTAAAATGTATAGGCAACTGCTGGAAAGTGAAAATAAGGAAGAGTTGATTAAAGAGGTAATGATTAAATGGAACAAAGATTTAGGATATGAGTTAGGCTATGACAAATGGCAAACTTTGTGGAAGAAAGGCATGAGATTTACTGCGTGTGCTGACTTATGTGAGAATCTGTATAAGATGATGTACCGTTGGTACCTGACCCCGGCCAGACTAGGGAGAATGTATAGAACAGCAGATAACATTTGCTGGAGGTGCAAAGATAAGGTGGGGACTTTCCTCCATATTTGGTGGACCTGTGAGGAAGTGAAGGGTTTCTGGGGACAAATTTACGAGGAGCTAAAGAAAATTTTGAAGTACAATTTTCCCAAGAAACCGGAAGCGTTCCTCTTAGGGGTGATTGGGGAGGAAATAAAAAAGATGGATCAGACCTTCTTCCAGTACGCCACCACTGCTGCGAGGATTCTAATAGTAAAGAAATGGAAATCCCCCGAAATACCAACAATGAGGGAGTGGCAGGTGAAATTGTACCAATACTTGGAATTGGCGAGACTTACACAATTTATTAGGCGGGATAACCCCATCAAAAAGATAGAGGACTGGTCCAAATTCTTAAGTTACCTTGAGACCAACTTGGGAATCAATAATTTAACAGTAGACGATGTTTAACTCCTACGACATGTAAAGATAAACGAAAATAACTGCAGAAGATTTATGTAGAATACTTAATCCAAAGCTGAGGCTAATGGAAGTCAAATGTGTGTAAGGGTGTGATTGGAATTTTTCTTCTTTGTTGTGTTTTTCTTTCTTCCTTTTAGGTGTATGTGTTTTATCTTGTTGTTTGTTTCGTGTTTTCTTTTATCATATAACTTTTTTCTTTGTATGTGTAAGCCTACGCGTTTGTAATAAAGTTTATAAAAAAAAAAAGAAAAAAAATTTCAGATTGCTGAGCAGGGCCGATAAAAAAAAGTGACTGGTGGGAATGAAAGACAAACCAAGATCTTAAGTGAAAAGGGTAAGTGCAAGAGATAAAGAATAGAAAAGAAGAGGGTCATTGGTGATGAGGATTTAAGAACAGGATGGAGAAGGGGATGCAAAGGAGAAGCTGTTGAAAGCATGCACAGGGGGGAAAAGCATGTGAGGGGAAGTGTGTGTATGCTGGTGTCAGGAAAGGGTGTGATGAAATGGGAATGCTGACCCTGAGGGCGATTGCCTGAGAGTACACCCAGCTAAAGGAGATGAGATAGGAGAAGGACACTTTACTCTTGAACTGCTGGGACGTAAGGAAACACTGTGTAGTGCTACCTCAGAGTTGAAAAAAGTGAGTGACTGAGGGAGGAGAGCAATATGAAAGCCCAAGATGCAGTGTTGGTGGTTAGGAAGCAGAGAGACAAAGACAAGACAGAACCCCCATCCAAAAGGTTCCTGCACCTTTAAGAGTTTTATGAAAGAGCATTGCCTCCCTGGCCTGACAGCCCTATGATGGGAAAATCTACACATGGTTGAATTTTATATTCTCTTCAGTAACTAGAGGTGCAGAGGCTCTTGACCTAGAAATCCTAAGAGAACAGGGGGAATGATTTTTTACAAGCTGAGTCATGGGAATAGCAGAAACTAGTGATGCTTCTCTCATGGAAACATGCAAGGAAAAAATTGGTCCCAGTTGTGGAACTGGCTTCATTTCTTTCCCACAGGCCACTGTGCATTATTCCCCGCCCTCCCCCCCAGGAAAGACCATACTAAGCTTCAGCGCTGACTTTCAGAGCTAAGTATGAACTGCAGTTTGGTTGCTGTGTTACTATGTTTCAGTCTAAGTTCAGTCTGACTAAATTTCAAAAGGTTTTTTTAAAAAATCTTTCTAAACTAGAATGATTTGACTTAGTGACTTAGTTCCCATGTCCAGCAAAATTGACTAACGCATTGGTTTCCAAGCCTCCACCCCCGCCCCCAGACTACAGTGGTACCTCAGGTTACATATGCTTCAGGTTACAGACTCCACTAACCCAGAAATATTACCTCAGGTTAAGAACTTTGCTTCAGGATGAGAACAGAAATCGTGCCTGAGGTACCACTGTATTTAAAAATTGCTGCGAGCCATGGCAGACCACTTAATGAATTATCTGCCTGTTGTAAAAATTGCAATTCTATATAATTCAAACTGTAATAAGTGGTACCTCGGGTTAAGTACTTAATTCGTTCCAGAGCTCCGTACTTAACCTGAAATAGTTCTTAACCTGAAGCACCACTTTAGCTAATGGGGCCTCCTGCTGCTGCTGCGCCGCTGGAGCACGATTTCTGTTCTCATCCTGAAGCAAAGTTCTTAATCCGAGGTAATATTTCTGGGTTAGCGGAGTCTTTAACCTGAAGTGTATGTAACCTGAAGTACCACTCTGTGTGTGTGTGTGTGTGTGTGTGTGTGTGTGTGTGTGTGTAAATATATATATAATGCAATGGATGTGCCATCTCCCATCTTCAACCACAAATCCATACACCAACTGAATGAAGCTTGGAGACAACTAGGGGTCCACACACAACCGTTTGGGAATTCATGGACTAACTGTTGCAACTTTTAGGCAGTTTATATGGCAGTGTTTTACTGTCAACTGCATGTCCGAATTAAGTTATTGCATTAGACAGTTTATCATTAGCTTCAGTGTGCCTTACGTTTTCCTTTTCAAAGGAACTGTCCTATTGAAAGGTATCCAACATGAGGCAAAAGTCTGGTCTGGCTGTTCATTACCTTGTGTGTAAACAGTCACAAGAAAGTAGGGCAGGGGTACACAGCCAAGCCCTCCTCCCTTTGGTATGTCATCCTTATCTTTTGTAGAGTTTGAGGGTGAAGGTTTGAAGTAGGAGTCTCCTCTGCTCCTGCTTCCCATCTCACCGTATTATGATCTGTAAAGTGCTCATGATATTGTACTACTTTTTAATAATCAAAGTGTTTGTAGAGTGGCCACGTGTACCACTTTACAGGCAGTTTTCCATTTGAAGGAATCCTCCTTTAGAAGGGCATACCTTCCGGGTTCCCCAGAAAAAAAGAGACATCCTGTTTTTTCTACAAGATCTTGACAGCCATTTTGGGTGCCATACTCTCAAATGCTCTCACCCCCCCAAAAAAAAACGTGCTTTTGAGGGACAAGAGCCAAGCACGGGTCATGTGATTCATCTGGAAGCACATCCCAGAATATGTGTGTCCTGGGTTTGCACTGGGAAAAGTTGGAAGGTATAAAAGGGCTGTTTCTGTCCAAGTCTGATTTAAAGACAAAAAAGGGAGAGCAGAGGCCTTGAAAATGCCTGCCAGCTGCTCCTGGACTGGGAGATGGAATAGGGACACAGAACACCTATTCACAGTCTCCCCTACTATGTAAATGTATGAATTTGTATTTAAAGAATAGAAATCAGCTCTAAATTTGTATCTATGCATAAACATCAACACTTGCAGAGTTTATACAAATTGGTGCCCTCCTCCTAGTTTTGTGAAGTTCTTTTTTTCTTCTCACATGCGTAAGTGGCTCTCATAAATGTTAGTGGCTACAGAGATGATGAATAGGAATTTTATCTGCCAAAGGCCTTTCTTGTGTGCTCTTTGTTGCCTTCTCTGACACCAGGCTTTGTCTTCAGTTTTTATTATGGCAAGGCTTTATAGTTTTATATTTCCTTTTTCAATAGGAGATGTTCTCTTCAGCAGGCCGACCGTAATGAGCATGCTCGGCTCTGTTTTGCAATCTCACTATATCCGTTGATCTTAAAGTGCTATGTAAAAGTCACTCATTCTTTTGGACGGTATTTGTTAGGCTCATGCTGAGCAAGGAGCTGACTCTCTCTAGTATCATGAAGACTGAAGATATCAGCATCAGGATTTCCTGCAGCATCACTTAGTGCACTGACTGAAAAATGGAATTTTGGTTACAGAAGCGTACAATTCAGGCCTGCAGTATCACACAGCAATATAGTTTGACATAGCTTAAGTTGCATCTGTTCTGCTTCACCTCTGCATAAGTAGCTTTTATTTATACTCTTAAAATTGTATAGAAATGCTTAATAATAATAATAATAATAATAATAATAATAATAATAATAATAATAATTTATTTATACCCCGCCCATCTGCCTGGGCTTCCCCAGCCACTCTGGGCAGCTTCCAACAAAATATTAAAATACAGTAATGCATCAAACATTAAAAGCTTCCCTAAACAGAGCTGCCTTCAGATGTCTTCTAAAAGTCTGGTAATTGTTGTTCTCTTTGACATCTGATGGGAGGGCGTTCCACAGGGCAGGTGCCACTACCGAGAAGGCCCTCTGCCTGGTTCCCTGTAATACCAATATCTGGGGCTGAGTATTGACATGGAACAGATTTTTTCTTTCTTTAATCACCTTGCATTTCCCTCCTACCATCTAGGTCTGTAACACTGACATTTTTGGTTTAAAAGGGTGGAGTAGAATTTTATTACCCCAAGGATTCTGTCTCCTTTTGCCCCCTACAGGGGGGTCTAGTGGTATTGCCTCTAATCTTGTATCAATCAATCAATCAATCAATCAATCAATCAAATACCTTTATTGGCATCACAGTATAAAACACTTCAAGTAACTGGAATAATAAAAAGACAAGGGTGAAGCTATCAAGGGTTATAAGGTCAAACTATGATCGTGTGCATTTGAATATTTAGCTATGCCATGTCTATATCCTGAAAGGATAGTTCGTTGAGAACCCTTTCAGGTAAAATTGCGGCTAAAAAGGAAGCTACTAAAGCAGTAATACCTTTCTCCTGATCTGCCAGGAGAAACCTTATTTGGCTTCTTCTCGGAATTGTGGGCCGGATGTCCAACATTTTGCTCAGCATCAGTTGGCGAGGTCTGCTGTGTAAAGGGCAATCTAAGAGAATGTGGTCCATTGAATCAGGTACTTCTTGATGGCAGGCACCCAAACAGGCTTGAAATCGAATGTGTGAGCATCTGCCTTTGGTCACGGAGGAAGGGGAAGCATTTAGTCTTGCAAGTATAAAGGCTCTTTGATGGGAAGGGAGGAGTAGATCTTTTAGATAGTTGGCACAGGTTCCGTAGGATGTTGTGATACCTAACAAGATATTGGAGTATGAGGTAACAAGCGCTGTCTTTCGTGGTCATAGAGCCACTGCTTGATTAATTGGAATGTGTTACTTTTACATACTTTGAGGTTCTCGAGGGCAGTCCCCAAACTACTAATCTTGTAGACGTGAAAGATATAAGTATTATGTTTCTAAACTGGTAGAAAAAGTGACTGTCAAGCCACATTTTCCAGCTTTCTCATCTTCTTTAAGGCTATAATAATGCTTTTTGGAAGTTTGATGTTCTTAGTTCTTAAAAAAAATAAAATAAATGAAAGCTGCATTAGAAAAACTGACAGTTCTCCCCCATCCCTCTGTTTGTTATCTTTTTTCTTTCAAAATAGGCATAATAGTGTATGTGGACTTTTCATCTTTCTCTGTAGCATGACTCTCCAATTCTTTCTCACTGTGTTTGTTACACTTCAATCTGAATAATGTAAGATTTGTTGTATGAATTAATTTAAAGCCCTATGCAGGTGTAGAAACTGGCATCATGCCCACTGGCCCACACCCCACTTCTAAGTGTTCAAGGTCTCGCTTGTACAGGGACCTATACAATCTCTGATTGCAAGTAGGGAGCCCATAGACATAGGTTTGGGACCTTGAATACCTAGTTATCAAGTGAAGCCCACAGGTGTGATCCCACTCCCCCTTATTTGTGTGCAGGTGTTAATTTCTGCAGTTCATGAATGCTCCATACGCTGTCTAAGTGTGTTCCAGTCTCAGTGCAAGAGAGCAGCCTTGGCTTCAGGAGGGCAATATTAGCCTTCAGGCTCTCAATAGCTCTATAATTCTAATAGCTAATTGCATAGGAGCACATTTTTCTTCCAATATAGGGAACTATCTAAAAAATAAACCAATATTTTGCCTCTAGGAGGCTACAGATGGATGATGTATTGAAGGCTTAAGGAATCAGATTTGCAGACTGATTTTGGAATAGAGTTTAATTTCCACATTGCAGAAGATTGCTCAATAAAATATTCATGCTAAGTATAAAGTTGTAAGCCGTAATCCAGCACAGAGCTAAAGGCACTAAAGCCCATTGATTTCAATGTGCTAAAGCACATGTGACTGTATATTGTAATGTGGTTGCAATTTTTCTTCCTTTTAACAAGAGCAGTTATCACTGAAATAGGAACTTTGTATTTCTGATTTCTGCATAATAATAAATTTCATTCTGATTTCTGGAACTTTCCTCAATAGTAGGTAGAAAATTACCACATGAGATGAACTGATACAATCTATTGAAGTTTCCTTTGTTTAATGTCAAAAATTATATTTCAGCGAAAATGAAGCAAACATAACAAAATGTATCTTTTCCTTCTGCTTCAGGGAACAGCCTTGGAGAGCTGGAAGATGAAAGCTCCTATTCCTCACTTAATTCTCTTGTATGCTACTCTTGTTCAGAGTTTGAAGGTTGTGACCAAAAGGGGCTCAGGTAAGAAGACATTCTCTTTTCCATTAATTAGGGCAATGCATTTGTAGAGACATTTGGAAAGTGCTGTTTGGATTTGGAAATGTATGAATTGGTCATATAATGTTCTGTGCAGAGATCAGGCCATATGATAGCATCTAGAAACATATGCTATATCTATACACAGACTATATCGAGCTCTGTAGTTTATATAGGCACTTGCAACCATTCTTCCCCTTTCTATGGTTATATATAGCTTCTACATGAATGTTTTTGACTCAGTTTCTAAAACAACTTCATAGTTAGCACTCTGCTACTTTGGCAAATTAATGAAATTGATTTGGAGTTGGGAATGGTCTGAAAGGAATAGGTTTGTGGTCAATCAGTGCTGCACTGAATTGTTGCATTTGAACTATTTCAAGGTGGCTTCTAGGTGTCAGAAAGCCCTTAAAAATTATATCCAGTCTTTCACGTTGGTTTTTCCATCTTCATCTTTTCCCAGGCTTGATCTGAAGTTGCTTTGGTGCCATTTTTAGGGCTGCATCTTAAGTTCATTATACCAACTGTGCTACCACCCTCCTTCCAGCATCATCCATTGAGCTAGATCCACCACTCATTTCTGCACATCAGGCACAAGTGTCTGAAGAGCAGAGCCCTTACACATAAGCAGCTGCTCATGTGCAGAGGGATCCTCTTCAGGCATTCATGCTGAAAAGATGGAAGATGTGAGGGAGCAGGCTTAGTGCTGCTGCACAGTCCTGCCACTGATGTCCTTCATATTTATAACAGATGAAGGGGAGTTACTTGTGAATGTGATTTCTTGGTGTCAAATTCGACTACCTGAAGACATTGCTGAAGGCATAGCCTTTAAATGGTTTTGTAGTCAAAAGGGTTTGTTACTGAGGTCATTCCTACTGCATTAGAAGTTCCATGGCTACCAGCATTGCTTCGCAGGACTTTCATTCCTATCTGGTGCTGATTGTGTGTTGTTGTACATGGCTAGTTGTGGCGCAAAAGCTAGTTTCTATGCACTTCTGTTTTACCTAGTAAGCTACACACAACTACATGCTCAGAAGCATTAGAAAAGTTATGTTGGCCATGGGAATGCCTTGCCCTTCTCTGTACACCCATCCTTTATTAATGTGTTTGCTACTTTCCCAAAGGGTTGTGGGGCAAAACGATCTCAAGAGGGGAGTTCTTTTCACAGGTAAAAGGGATTCCTACAAAGTTGCAGCCATTTATAATCAATATGCTGACTCTGTTAAAAAAACAAAAACAAACCTGAAGTTAGAATGCTTAAAAGAATATTATGTGGGTATCTCTTTGTGGTCAGTTCAATATGTTTGACTATATTTTTTGAATCTGTGTGCTTGAATCTTCCTTGAGCTCCTCTAGGATAGCTTTGTGGTCCATTGGACACTAAGTATTGATCATTTTATTTAAGGATACCATATATGTGACAACAATGTTTTTTGTAAGCTATATTGAATGTTGTGTCTTAACCACATCCTTTTGATGATGGCTTGGCATGAATTCAGACTTATTTCTGAAGGTATAACAGTTTTCAGCATTGTCTTTGATTGAACTTACAGGTGTTGAACTTTATACAATAAAATGATATGTTTTCCTTGTTTCATATGAGAATAAGTTTATGATGTTGAATGCCATTTCATACCATGCCTCAGTATCTTTGAAACACTGGAATGCATTTAATAAAAATCTCCAGAATCTATGCCCCTGAATCAAATCAAATAAACTTTGGATAAAACAGTGTATCTTTTAAACAAAGATCTCTCTAAACAGCTGGTTAAGATGGTGGTACTGGTTTGCTACAAACACGACTGATATTTTAATTCAGTTATTCACATTCTCCATGGTTTCTTAATTTTTTTATTTGCTTTTTGCTACCCAATTTATGGGAGATGGTTCAACAGACCTGTCTTGTCAGGCACACCCCTGTTTCTCCCAGTAGTTCACCAGTGTTGATGCTCAGTTCTTTGCCTAAACAACAGTCCATCTGCATCTGCAATTAAATGCCTGCCTTATGCCTCCCAGACTATGTTCCCAACCTGTCTGGAAAGATGATTACTATGTTATAAATTATATTTTATCTGCATTAATGAGTGTGATTTTGAACCTCAGTTCCCACAAACTCTTGAAGAGGAAAAGAAGTTCTAACAAACCATTTCTTATATACATGTTAATTGCTATAATGCTTAGAATTCTGCTTTTATTTTGTTAATAAAATACTGGTTTGATATTAAAATGGTTTCCAACTTGTTCCTGAAATCTGTATCTGTGGTGAACTCATAAGACAAAACAAAAGTTGTTTACTCAATTCTTGATTCCTGCACCTAGTGATTAATGCTGATTTCTTCAGAAGATCAGACAACAAGTTGTGAAAAATGTAGGGCGATGAGATGTTTCGATGTGTGTTTTTCACCTCTTTAATAAAAAGTGATGGTCTTTTAAGCAATTCAAAGCACACACTTTGTTTATGCAAAGACACAAGCTTTGTTTTTTGCTTCTCTGTTGGCATAAGGAACTCTTTCTAAAAACAAGATAAACAAAGAGACAAATTTCTGTATATTATTCAATACTCAGCTTGATGGCATTTTTACAAAACAGATTCTTGAGCCTGCTTTCTCCCCTATTCTGTGAAATCATTAAGCAAAATAGATAAGGGTATGTGTGCAACATATACATGGCTTCATCGTAACTTCTTCTTCTTTTAAATATATTTTTAACATTTTACATAGTGCAGTCATAAACCCAGATGTGAGGCTTTTAAAAATTAACATTGAATGTGTTTCCTGAGAAAACAACTTGGATTCCCTTTGAGGTGCACACACAACTCCTGCTCCCAAGCTACCCCATTCATTTTAATGGAAACAACTATTCAACACACTGAAAGAAATACTGTGCCTTTGAGCTTTTACCTCCTTTCAGATAAGTGTTGCAGCCTCCATGTTCTGCTGTTATGTATGTGTCTCAGACACTCCAAGTTTAATAAAATCCACCAGATTAAGGTAACAAAGGTTGTGTAACTTTTCATATTGGGTTCTTCCCCATTGCTTAATTGAAGAAACAGCTTAAAATAGAAAGCCCAGTTGTGACTTTGTTCATGAGAAATTCAACATTCTCTTTCAAAGGCAAAGTTTTACAGCTGTGCTGAGTAAATTTGTCTTTATGAAGAATGGTTCTTAGCACTGAAATTGAAAGCATGAAACTTGTGTTGGGAGTATCTATTTCATATTTTTTTTAAAGGCAAACCTTTAAAGTCATATGAAGATGTATCTTTTGAAAAATATTTCTTGATACCAGAATTGAGCAGATTTCCTCACCCCCAGGACATTTCACTTCTTTCTCAGAAGTTTTTTTTTAAAAAAAAAACTGCAAAAGAAGGATCCAATGTAATAGTAACATCATGAATATCTTCAAGGAAGAGCTCTAACCTCAGCACAGAAACTTCTGCATGGTTATTTTAATTGCTAAAGTTTGTGAGGACTCTGTTCTAATCCACAGCCTTCTGAGTCAATGCGTATCAAAGTTATAGGTTGGGAAGAAACACTGTTTGGGATTGAACTCCCTATATTACAGTATTCTGGAAAGAAACAACCTGTATTTGCATCTCTTACATCAGTGATGGCCAAACTTGGCCCTCCAGCTGTTTTGGGACTACAACTCCCATCATCCCTAGCTAACAGGACCAGTAATCAGGGATGATTGGAATTGTAGTCCCAAAACAGCTGGAGGGCCAAGTTTGGCCATCACTGTCTTACACACAAACCCTATGCATATTTACTCAGAATCATGCCCAGTAGAACTTATTCTTAAGCATAAACAGTGGGATTCTGTACATGTCTATTGAAATGTAAAACCTCTGATACTAAGTGCAGCATGCTGCCTACTAAGTGTGTATAGGATTGTAAACGTCACCTTCTGTTAGGTATGAAGCAGGGTTTGCTAAACCCCCGCCTAAAAGTACTTTTTCAAAATAAAATGTAACTTCCTCTTGTTATCTATATAACACAGGTGCATCCCAAACTACTCAAAATGTTTCACATTTTTTGAAAGAAACAGCACTGGTCAGCAAAAAGATAGTAGCACTGGGGAGTCTTGAAGCACAGGGAGCCATCATTCCAGAGGACAAATATTTCAGGTTGAAGATGCTTAGAGACAGGTAGTCAGGTAAAGACTGAATCCTTTTATGCAAGCATTCTTTGAGGACCACTGCAATAAATAGGCATATCAAGATAGATTGGTGCTCTTGGAATTTTCCATCTCCATGACCTGCATCTCCTACATTTTTTCTTTCGTTCTCAGTTCTTCTGCCTTTACTATTTGTGGGATTGATGAAATGATTTTTGGAGTCTCATTTCAGGTTGTGGTTGATTGGCTGCTTATAGGACTTGGAAGCTTTCTTATCATTGGGCAGCAATGAATTGTGGGCACTAGTACATTGTCTTCCTTATCTGTGGTTATGCTTGTATTAGGATATAGTGCTAGAAATTCATAATAAAGCAAAAACAAAAAACTCTAGTTGAACCAGTACATTTGTAGTCACCATTAGTGGTGCTTGTTTTTGTTTGTTTGTTGCTTCCAGGTTGGTCACTGGAGACAATTTAGGAGTATAAGCTTCTAGGTCAGAGCCAAGTATTTTCTTGACCAACACTCTACTCAAGCCCATTGTCTCCTGTTCTTTGGTTTTCAGCCGATGTTGTCAATGGGTCTGCTTTGAGCATAATGCTGTTCAATGATGCTTGTAGAACCAGATGTGTCATGGTCCTTGTAGATCAAGGATGATGTACCTGTGACCCTCAAGACTGTTGGAGTCCAACTCCCATAATCCCTGACCACTGGATGTGCTTGCTGGGGCTGATGGCAGTTGGCAGTACAACATCTGGTTGATGCTGAGGCTATGGGTGATTATTCCTGAACCTGTGCCTGACATATACCTCAGAACAGATACTAAAGCTTGGATTCTTTTGTGCCATACTCATAAAGTACTTCTCTTGTTCTCAAAGCAAGGGGTGAATGCTAGATTTCTAGTATCCATTATAGGTCTAGTCAATCCAGACATTTCACAATATCCACTAAGTACTGAGACTGATATTGCACACTCCTCTTCTCTCTGTGAAGAGGCTCTGAAGCCCTTTCTTGTGGACATGGTTCCAGGTCCCAAATTCTGTCCATGAGTTCCCAGTTCAAGGCCTGGTGTCATGTCCATTCTTAGTGACCTTTTTGTGCTTTGCACCACTGTTATTAGGCACATATTGCTAAATTGCTCTCTCTGAGGGGGACTGAAAGGAAAGGGCCAATTGGGTATTTTTGTGGAACATCACATTGACACATGATTGGCTCTGGCTCTGATTTGCCAGGCACTCTAGCTGTCCAAGGGTTTTGTTGGGCAGGTAGAGTTAGGAAATATATAGTGCAATCTACTGCTTCAGTGCAGCATGATTATTTTTTGTGCTCCCCACCACTCCTTCCCTCAGACATGACCTGTTGGGCTTTAGCTAGTTCCTGCTTTTATCTTTTCTTTTCTTTTCTTTTCTTTTCTTTTCTTTTCTTTTCTTAGGGATAGAAATGTGTTGGGTTTTTCCCCTGTCAGTCACAATGGATGATGCGATTATTTTCTAATTTGTAAATAGATAATATTGCATAGCTGTCTTCAGAGGTCATGCTTAATTCTGAATTTTACCTGCATATTTTTTTTAGCTTTGACAAGGCATCCTAGTGATATTATAGTGGATAACATATTTGATAGCTTCCATTTGTTTCCTTAATATACAGTGTATGTGACACAAAAAGTGTGAAATGAATTCATTTAAATGTGTTTCCCAGTGTGACATATGAGAATGTTTTGTGTTTTGTACATTTTGAGTGGATGCTGGAACTCCATATCAGATACATATTGTGATATGCCAAATATATATACACCAAATTTTCTAAATAACAACATAAAAAGACAGCATACTGATGTGTGTTCCTGTTTTGAAGCTGAATAAGGTCTTTCAAGTTCAAAGTATGTACCCTGCCCCACAGACAACTTTGCCAGTTTGTTGGGTGATTTTTAAAGAGAGCTTGGAAGTGAAAGAACCTATTTCTAAAACAGAAAAGAAACCTGTGGTGGTTCCATTAGCAACTAGCTATGCCTCTTATTTATGTTTAGCCAACTTTATTGAAGTGTGTTCTAAATAGCTTGGCTCCCATGGTTTCTCTGAAGGTATCTTATTGTGCAACTCAAATTAAAGTCTAAGCCAAAATAAAAACAAATGTGCTTCTTGGTAGGCACATGTTTTACATCCCTGGTAATTTGCAAGAATTTTGTTTAACTCCAGCATGGTTGCTATAATTTCCTCTGCATACATTCCAGAAAGAAGTGATGTTTATTAAATTTTATTATATTCCTCCTCCTGATTGAGCCACTAGGCACCTATTAAAGAGAATTGAGATTTGTTGCTAATGGAGAGTTGAAATACTAATCAAATGGGAAGTAGACCAGAAAAGGAAGATTCAAATGGTTTCTATCAATTCTTTGTATAAGGAATGCCTAATAAAATAATTGAGCACTGCAATGCCATCTGGTGGTTTTGCAAAGATATTAAATAAACAAAACTAAAAACAAGGGATGTAATACAGATGGGGAAATAAAACAATATGGGGGATTAATAAAAACAAATCTTAGATATGGTTTAAGCTGATATGCACTCCTCAGAAGCTCTTTTAAGACGCAACTGGAGCTCCATGCTTTCAAATGAATTTAAAGTATACACGCTGCTTGTCTTGTGAATAATTCTTAGTCTTCTGTGTTTCTCATTACTTAATTGGCAATGGTGTTATGGACAGTCTGCCATGGACAATTCATAAATTGGCACTAGCCTAGTAGTCTTAACTCTAGCTAAATAAGGACTGCTTTACACTCCTCCCTCCTCCCATTGTATCTGATGACAATTTCTATATAGGAAACTGCACATATACTGTGTTTGAGGGCTGTCTAGTCCAGTCTAGTTTAAAGATAAGGAACCATAAAATTGGAGACCAGGAGCCTTGAAAATCCCCACCCAGTGTTAGCAGCACCTGGTTAGCAGATTGGGCAGGGATACAGGTCACACGGCTTCTTCCCAGCTATGATGAAATGTATTTCTATTTAAATTACAGTAATCATTCCCAAATGTGTATTCCACATGCACATTTTATGCAGATTGGTGCTCTTTTTGGTGACACAATTCCTTATTTTTGATAATTCATACCTGACTACTCTAGGTGAGTTGCAAGTAGCAAGCAGAAACTTTGAGAAAGTTTTTCTTATTGCTATGCTATCACAGAGCATTGCCCCTCATGTCTACTGTTCTGTTAAACTCAGGACAAATGTTTCCATAGCAACTGAGAAGCACACTTGCACAGGTTCTTAGCATAATGGGTTTTCCTTCTCTCAAGATTTGGAATACAACATTATTTTATTTTATTTTATTTATTTTATTTTATTCAAGGTGCTACTTATTGGTGTGCACAGTGTATGTGCTGCTTTCTTTTCTGTGTGGTGGAAGGATGATGTTGTCAAAGGTGTTCATATCATATTGTCAACATTTATGAAAGGGGCAAGGTAAGACAAATATGAATAAAACTCTCTGGGTTCTAGCCAGCTAAGGCATATTCAGAAGAGACCCACTGAAATAAGTAGACGAGTAAGTACATGGACACCAATCAGAAGGTCGGCAGTTCGAATCCCCATGACGGGGTGAGCTCCTGTTTTTCAGTCCCAGCTCCTGCCAACCTAGCAGTTCGAAAGCATGTCAAAGTGCAAGTAGATAAATAGGTACTGCTCTGGCGGGAAGGTAAACGGCGTTTCCGTGCGCTGCTCTGGTTTGCCAGAAGAAGCTTTGTCATGCTGGCCACATGACCCGAAAGCTGTCTGTGGACAAACGCTGGCTCCCTCGGCCTATAGAGCAAGATGAGCACGCAACCCCAGAGTCGTCCGCGACTGGACCTAACAGTCGGGGTACCTTTACCTTTACTTTTAATCTGATTTTTTTTTTCCAATTTCATTGTTCTGCATGGGACAGTGACAATAAAGACATCGTATATCGTATCGTATATTGTATTTAGGCAGATACAATCCCATTTTCACATGGTTTACTGCTATAAGGCTGTTTTGTCAACAAAAACAAAATATCCTGCCTGTTATATCCTTTCCTATTCTTTTTTCTGCCATGCTAATTCATGTAATATAATGTACCTTTCTTTAACTATTTTTGTAGCATTGTTGCTTCTCCCACATCCTTACCTTCTTTAGCCTTAGCCCTACTCTCATTTCCCTAACTTTATTCTGACTTGTTTTCTTTTAAAAAATAACCACTTCCTCTTGTTCATTCTTCTTCACTATGTCCTCCACTGCCTTCTTTTAGGCAATTCATAGACAATAGTTCCATGATAGGTAACTGGAGACAAAGAGCATATGAATTAAGAAGGACACATCTACATGCACACAGAGTCACTGTTCCAAGTGATTCCATTTTCTCACAGTCCAAGAGTAGTATGATCTATATCTTACTGTTCTGGTTTCATATATACTTTTGCCAACAAGAAAAGAAACAAACTGAAAGCAGCAGATATACCTCTGCCACGTAGAGTTTTCTGCCATGATTGCAACTTTTGAAAATCGTTCCCAGATTAAATATGAAACACTTGAGGGCTCTCCCGCTCTCAAATATAATGGAGGAAAAAGAGCAGCATTGTGTTCACAAAGCCATGTAAGAAGCAGCTTAGCATATAAGGAAAAGGTCATGCTTTAAATTGCAATACTGGAATTGCTGACACTTCTGCTTACGGTTCTTTTTGCTGCTATCGCCTTTATGTAAAATGCACATCTTCTGTAGTTGTTTTGCAAAAGTATTTTTATCTCCTTATTGAAAAGCCCACTTTTACCTATAGCTACTAAGACAATCATTGGAGGAATTCCTCCTCAGGAAGTTTAGCAGTCATGGAATAAGAAGAGAGGTCCTTTTGTAGATTTGGAATTGGTTAAGTAGCAGGTAGTAGAGAGTAAGAATAAATGGACAGTTCCGTGATAGTTTGGAACTGAAATTAGTGCTATTTTTTCTAGAAAAAGAGGTTCTGGAACTTACTATGAACATGTCCCTTGTTCTCTTAGAATGGCAGTGGTACCCACCTGAGAGGTGCCAGAACTGACTTCTGGCAAGTTCCAGCAGAAAAATAACCCCGAATAGAACTGCTAATATCATAATGCCACTATACAAATCTATGGTGCAAGTGCATTTGGAATACTGTGTACTGCTGTGGTCTTCTTGCCTCTAAAGGGCTTGAACAGGTTCAGATAAGCATGAACAGGTTCAGAAAAGGGCAACCAAAATGATTACAGAAATGGAGCAACTCTTCTATGAGGAAAAGTTGCAGCACTTGGGACTTTGTGGTTTCGAAAAAAGGCAAGTGATCATATCACAGAACTGTGTAAAATTATGCATGACATGGAGTAGCTGGAGAAAAGTTTTTTTTCTCCCTTTCCCATAACACTAGAACCTGAAAGAATCAGGAGAGATAAAATAAAGCACTTCTTCACACAGCTCATACTGTAGTTAAACTATAGAACTCATTCCCACAGGAAGCAGTGATGGCCACTCACTTGGGTGGCTTTAAAATACGATTAAGCAAATTCATAGAGGATAAAGCTATGGCTATTAGCCATGGTGCCTATGATTTTCTGCCTCCCTGGTTGGAGACAGTTTGATTTCTGAATACCAGTTGCTGAAAATTATAGGAAGGGAGAATATTATTGTGCTCTGGTCCTGCTTGCAGTTTTCCCATAGGTATCTGTTTGCTGGACTAGGTGGGCCACTGGCATGATCCAGCAGGACTGCTCTTATGTTCAAAGTTGACTTTACTGCATGCAGACCCCTTGGACCAGGCAACACAAATTCTCAAAAAGAAAATACAGACATACACAGGTCATAGAATGATTTGTAGACTGGGGAGAGCAGTTGTAGCCCCCAGTGAGGGAAGCCATGGAGTTAGTCTAGTAGAAAATAAATGAATTGTTAATGTATTGGCTCAAAGGAATGAGATACCCAGAAAGCCCCAATTTCTTCATGACCGGTTGAAATTTTAGATAGGAGATGTGATCTTCCTTAATATCTTATTCATCTTAATTAAGATTAGCTACTTCTGTTATGCAGCTTCCCTCAGATACAAGGACAGCTAGGGTTGTTTGTCTGTTCATTATGATTTAGAGTGTGATGTAATCTGCATATTGATTGCATTGTAACCTTGCAGACTGCAGTTTGTCCCATCTCAATCTCTCCTAGCAGACTTTCACAGGCAATGAATCACTGAGATGAGATAACAGTTTTAGTACTAATCCACAGGTGAGAATCCTTATATGAAGAAATATTTCTGAAAATTCTATAGTAATAAATGAATCAGCTTTATTGTTACTTTTCTATCTAACTATAGTTCAGTCTAATAACCTCCATAGCATAAAATAATTAGTGTGAGGAAAGAGTCACAAAATCACATTTGCTTTTGCTATTATTCCACAAAGCCTGGGACACAGTTTTACTTAAAGTCAGAACATGTGCTAAATCATTCAGAAAAGCACCATAAAAAGCAATTGTTCAGTCTGTGAAGAAGTGGAAAGAAAAATCAAAAGAAATAGTTGAGAATAGATACTTAGTATAAATAATAAAAAAGCTATTGCCAAATTCTAGGGGAGTATGGGATGTGAATGTGTTATTCTTCCATAAGTGTGTTGTGTTGCTGTATGGGAAATTTTAGTATTTGCTTTTAAGTGCCACTTTTTTTAAAAAAAAAAAACCCTCCATGTGTGGTTTTTAACCTCAAATCATCAAGAGAAAGAGAATGTAACATTCCTTCTCCCTTGAACCAACTTGTCTAAGAGACTGGAGATAAAGGGAAATGGTAAGTTTTTTTGCAGCAACACAATTATTTTAAACAACTGAAAGAAGAAATGCATTGCAACATTTACTACATTTTTAATGTTGTAGCACATACAATAATAATTTATCTGAAGAATTTTGTGCATATTTGGGCAGCACAACTTGACTGACATGCCAAGTGGCATCAGAATTGTGGGAAGTGACACAGAACTGCTATGTGGTTTTAAAATCCTTGGTAAAGATTTAAATGGAATGTATTAAATGGCCAAATTTTCAATCAAAATTGGGTTGGATATGTACTGTTAATCTGAACAATCCTGTATGATTGGCATCTTGTTACTTTAGATTGTGCATAGAATATTAATGCATCTATTGTCTTGGAGACACAACATCTTACCAAAGTTGACTTTTGCTAACTGTTGTTGACATTGGTACTTGTGCTGTCAGTGACAATTCATTGCCTGTAATACAGTTCAACTTATCCTTTTTGAAATGATGTCTGTCATATTCAGTTTTATATCTTGTATTTAGATGCTATAGGGTGAAAAGTAAAGTTGTTGTGTGTATATACCAAAGAAAGTCAGAGTCGTCAGTCTTGTGGTGCTGTAATCTGAGCTGATAGATAAGATAGGACTTATTTCTGAGAAGACATGGTTAGGATTGTGCCATCAATGTCTTTGATCTTTGAACTGCTCTGTAATGCAACACCAGTTTATACAAACTGTTATTTTTGGTACAATAAGAAGATGTGGTAAAAGTCATAACAAAGCCCACTACTCTCATTTTCCAAAATTCCAGTACTGTAATGGGAATGATTCTGCTTCTCTTATTGCCCTATGCAGAATGGGAACTGAAGTTTTGTGAGAGTGTTGGTTTCATATTACAAATGCCAACCCATCTTATGGAACTGAGCATAGGTTTCCACAGTTTACTGTGCTTAGGCCGCATTACTTATCTGGAAGAGGACTGTGTCCACAATTAAGAGATGCTAGGGGAGAAAGGCAAGTGGCAATTATTTCCATCCAAAGTGATAGAGAAGTCTGTCTTGTTTCACCTCTCCCTCTGCTGCAGCAAGATAAAATTACTAATAATAGATGACAGTTGTGGGATAAGAGAATCCAAATGGCACTTGTGCCCTGTCGATCTTATGGAGTGGGATATACTATCTCACCTCTTCTTTCTCTCTTTCTGTGCTGTGTTTCCCCCTCCATTTCCACTTCAGTGAAAAGGTACAGAGAGATGCAAAGCTATAAACTTCCACCATCAGCCACTTGAACTCATCTCCATCTTTTTCAACAGTGCATATTCATGCAATTGAAATCTGTTTTCTGTTACCATTCTGTCAGATATTTTAAGCAGAAATTGGTTATGTTAAATGTCTATTTTTGCAAAGTTTTCTGTTCTGTGGTTTCAAACACCAGTGGAAATATCCTGATATCCTTGCTTTTTAGTAATTACTGGAATAAGTTACAATAACTTTCAGAATGTAGATTGGAATGCATATCCTTAAAGCAGTTCTTCATAGCTACACCATTTCACATTACAAAATGATTCCTAACTAGCACAAGAGTTTCTGTATCCAGCCACTGGTTTTTTCCTCCCTCCTACTCCTCCTGCCTACTACTACTACTACTACTACTAATATTATTCATAATAATAGCCTTTAAGGGTGTATATCCTGGAGAGCGGTAGCAAAGAGGCTTCCGGGCTCTGGTGGACATCATTATGGGGGGAAGGGTTCAGAGTGCAGTTTGGCAAATCACTCTCTGTAAAACACCTCCACCCTCCTGGTCAAACCTCATTGGAGTCGCATTGAGTGGGAAAACAAACCACTCTCTGAAGCTTCTCTCCCTCTATGTGGCACACAACTTCAGTGGTCTTTTACAGCGGGTGACACTACAGAGAACAGTTCTGCAATCTGCTTTCTGAAGCACCTACCACCCTCATATAAAAGGGGGTGCAGATGGGGCAAGCTGTGACGGAAGGAGAAGAGCTGGGTTGTGAGGGGCAGGAATGGGGTGAGGCATGAGGGGATAGGCAAATGGTTGGCTGAGGTATAAATATAGGGGAGTTTAGTCAAGTGTAAAAGGAGGAGGGATTGGTCAAGTTTGGAGGAAGGGGGCTGTCAAGGTAGTTAGCAGGTAGGCAGGATTGGTGAATGGGGTGAATTGGAAGTGGTGAGTGGAATACAGTGGTGCCCCGCAAGACGAATGCCTCGCAAGACAAAAAACTCACTAGACGAAAGAGTTTTCTGTTTTTTGAGTCGTTCCGCAAGACGAATTTCCCTATGGGCTTGCTTCGCAAGACGAAACGTCTTGCGAGTTCTTGTGAGTTTGTTTCCTTTTTCTTAAAGCCGCTAAGCCGTTAATAGCCGCTAAGCCGCTAATAGCCGTGCTTCGCAAGACGAAAAAACCGCAAGACGAAGAGACTCGCGGAACGGATTAATTTCGTCTTGCGAGGCACCACTGTATGTTAGAAGATACATATCAAATATGTATTTTATGGATGACTACACTCAAAAATCTGTGCTTAATTTTTTTTTAAGTGTGTACAAAACGTGTACAATATGAATGCAAACTTTCGGTGGTCTTTCAAAAAACCTGTGCAAAATAAGAAAGAACAGATTGATGATTCAGTGTCATCAAGACTGAAATAGGATGGAATTAGCTTCTCAGCCCATCCCTATACATGATATTTGTGAACAGGAACCCTCACTTGTGCATTGTGTGTGTGTGTGTTAAACAGGTAACAGCTTAGTGATGGGGGATTTGGTTTCAAATCACAGCTCTGCAAGGCAGAGTGGTATACCCTTTCCCCAATATCCTTTTCTTATGTGGAAAAAATGGAGGCAAAACCTGTTTTAACTCTGCTAAGCATCTGGTGATTGTGAATGCATGTGTATTTTATTTGATTTCTAATTTGACCTGTCAGTTGTTATGTTGTTTTCTTTCTTCTTTCTCAAATTAGTTTTAATTTTGTATTTATATTTATGCTGTAATACACTTTCAAAAATCTAAAAGGGCTGAAATGCAGCATATAATTACTGTTAGCAGGATTAAGACATCCAAAGCACATAGCACCTTTCAGGATGATGTGGACGAGTTACTGTTCCAGTAAATCTGGTAAACGAACAAATAAACAAAATATTTTTTTAAGTGTATTTATTTTTGTAAGTCACTTCTAAAGTGGCCTATACCTCTGTGAATATAGAACAGATTCATAAAAACACCTTTACATGATGTTCATTTTTGTCCATGGCTAATTAAAATTTACAACATAACAGTTAGGAATACAACACTTAAGGCATAAGAATGCTCTGAGCGTTTTATCATTTAATTTGTTTTCCTTCATGTTTTTATTTTGTTGGTACATTCATGGAAGTCTGAAGAGACTATTTTCATGGAACTTTGTTTTCAAGAAAAAAAAGAGGCTCTTGATATAGGATTTCAGCATTTAACTCACATCCATTATGCAGAAGCTGTTTCTTAGTTTTTGCAAGTTTCTACTAGGCAAAGTAATACCTATATTTGATATTTAGCAGAATTGGTGCTATTCTACTAGAGAAAAAGAGTTCTGTCCTCTATATGTTCCTTTAAGTCTGTCCTTACAGATCAGGAGCATTGTAATAAATAGCTATTTAAATGAGTGCATTTTCTTTGCCTTTCCTTCTACACATATGAGGGGGAATGAGGTAGAAAACAAGAATGTCTAGACGATAAAATGGTAATGATTAGTTTCTATATTTTATTTATATTATAAGCTCATATTTATTCCATAGAAGAATAGAAAATAGTGCTGTCTATTAATCCAGGAACTTTGGGTAGGAAAAAAAATGTCATCCATATTGTTTGGAATCATAGGAGCCGACTCGTAGGGGTCGAGGTCCTTTGATTCCCCCAGGCCCTCCCAAAATTGATGGGCATTGGCATTCAAATGGTGTGTGTGTGTGTGAGCGAGAGAGAGAGAGAGAGAGAGAGAGACAGACAGACAGACAGACAGACAGACAGACAGACATCTTGTGATCGATTATGAGGAACAGAGCTTACGTGCCCCCCCCCCCATTATTTTATTCAAGTTGGCATGCCTGATCGGAATCATGTACATTGTTAAAAATGCATCAATATTTTGTACTGCCAGTAGAGAAGACATCGGATATTTGTTGAAGGCACTTCAAAGTTCCCAAAATTTGAAAGTAAATAGGAGAACTGATTAGCGAGTAGCAGGCATATAGTCAGGGGCAATCCATTAACCATTGTGTAGTTAAACATTCAAAAAGCATTTGATATAGTTTCCACCCAAGACTCCTGAGTAAATTTAGCAGTTAAGGGGAAGTAAACAGGTTGTCTTGTGGATCAGTAACTGGTAAAGAAAGAGAGAGAAAACAGATAGTGAGGATAAATGGGCAGTTGTCACAATGGTGAAATACAAAAAGTAGATTTTCCCAGAGAAATGTCTATTAATAGGGCATTGGGCCTGGGGAAGCTATGCCTCCCATTCTTATGGGGCTTTTAGGACCAGATGTTTCAGATGTCACTTGGAGAAGAGTGGTAGGACACACCACTTACCCCAAACATTGGTAAAAGAATGCATGCAGTTTTTGCCAACGCTGAGTATAACATTGTTACATGTCTGTGCATATGTGTGTTCTTATACGCATCTGAATTGCTGATACTTTGAGCCTATTAATATATGGCCTGGTCAGATAGATTATGTTTAATACACATTTAAATCACTCTGTAAGACATTTATGGTGGTTTACATACCTGATTATAAAGAGACTGCTGTTTGCTGTGGAAATGTTTGTAATATATAACTGCTTTTTGACATTTGTTGTATGTGTCTGTGGTTGTTTCTGATTTGGAAGCAACCATGTAATCAATATACTTCCCTGACCATCTCACTGGTATGGGCTAGTGGTATTAAACTGTATCTGCTGTAGGCAATTCTGTTTAATTTGGGAAGCAGGAGTCACTTAATCTCCATAACTGTAAACACTATATAGCAAGAACCCTATACTGCTGTGTGACTAGCATTAATCTTAAGAGATCCCATTAGCCGGAGCAAGTATAAATGCTGGCACCATCCTAGAGAAGCAGAGAGTTCCTTACATAATTTAAAAGGAACTGGTGATAACATGTTCATGCAGTACTGCTCCAAATCCTGTGTGGGTCAATTTTTTATTTGTTTTTAAATGTTGCAGCTGCTGAACCTGCTATCATTTCATTAGGGTCTCATCTTCTTCACACTTTCTCCCTTTCCCCCACTGTTTTCTGATATTATAGATGGATCTATGAAGTTGTTGGGGGGAGCATTTCTGCTACATAAATACACATTTCAGCCCCTGGCTAAAACAGGGAACATCACTGTTTTAAAGGGGAAATGATATCCAATTCTGTCCTGCAGAGCCTCAAACACAACCAATAACAACTTCCTTTTATCCTATTTACATAATAGCTAAGCACATTTGGAACAAGAAAAACAAATATTTTAGAGTATTTTAAAGGATTGAGTTCTGCCTATAAACAATGAACAAACCTTATAACTTCTGCTTCATGTTGTTGTTCTTACTGTTGTTAATGATAATAATAACAATAATCTTGCTTAAGATCTGAACTCAGTTAAGTCTATATCCTACTGTCTAGATAAAGTGAGTATACTTCCTTGTACTTGACTTTTATTTCAGTTCTGAGTGTGCCTGAATACATAACTAATACTGCCAAACTATCAGCACTGTACGTTCTATGTAAGTACCTGAGAACAGCTCATACATGTTTCGATAATATGCTAAATGGTATGATCAGATAGTAATGGCTTTCAGAACCCGATCCAAAGAGTTGGAGTCTTCCCATTGATTAGAGAAGTCTTTAGTTTTATCAGATTCATCTTCAGTGTTGTAGAAAGAGGAGAGTTGTATCCAATGTGTCCACTTCAGTAGAACTTATTTGAATATAACCTAAAAATTCCCTGGCGATAGCCCTTCAATGGAATTCTCAAAAAAAGTGTTCCCTCCTTGAACAGTTTTAAGCCACGTAAGTTTCCAGTTTGTATTAATTTGTTTTCACTGTAATTTTAATTCTTTGTAAAGCCAAATATATCAAAACAACATAATTTCAAATAGTAGCATCAATGCAGTCAACAGAAATGCATGTAAAACTATATTTAAATAATCTTCATGCTGATAACACCTCACCCCAAACTCCAAGATGATCTCCAGGTCATCACCTCTTACATAATATACATTGACTCAAACGATCAGATACAAGACCAAACATTTATTTCAGTGTGTAATTAGTTATTACATTTGGGTTAAACACAGAATCATCTCAAAACGTAATCATGTTGCCAGATTCATTTATTTGTCTCTTATCTTCAAAAGCCAAAGAGACACTAGAAATGTCTGAGCTTGCTTCCCAATATTTAGCAATTGAATGTATTTTTCTGTTGCTAATAAAAAGAACATGATATCCCTATTTTCTTTTTCAATTTGATTTAACACACAATTGAATTACCATTGGGAAAATACTTGCCAGTTTACTAATACATCTACATATTTGCTGCCAAAGGTGCAATATACCAGGGCATGTTCACTAAACATTATGCCTCTGTTCATTTGCATTTAGAAGTATTACACTACTGGATTGTGATTTTAACATGATTTTAAAATAATAATTGCATCTCAACTAGTTTTTGCTACTCTTTTACATATCCCTTTTCACTGATTATGTGATAACTTTGTCATATTCATTACCCTTTACCTTTTCACACATGCAGTGCTGATTTTTGTAATCCCTATTTTCAAAAAGAACAGTTCAAAACATATGGATGGAAAGCAAACCAGCTGGTGAATAGAAATTTTAGACTGTATGGCAAATTTGCTTCAACATTTTGCTTTAGGAGGAACGTAGCAACCCTGTCAATGAACAATCCTTTTCATTTTAATAAAATCCATGTTTCCACAGAACAAACCAAAGAAACAACTTCGGCTTTCAATAGGGCAATGGAGAGAATTGCTTTTTCCTTAGTGTGTGGTGATTGCTAACTCAGTATAATAGCACTCAAGATGTTCCCCACTCTGTTCAGTAATATAATACCACACAGTCTGCCCTAAAGCATTATTAATTTGGCTGCTCAATCTGTGTCAGAATCTACCTCCTTCACTCTCTGTCAAATACCCAGCAGTATTTAATAGTATTTTATATTCGTGCACAATGGTAGGCTTCCAATATTCAGCATGCAAACCCAAATTGGTGTGTATTCTACACTTCATATTTAGTATCTGATTGTTTTATTATATATCCAGTATCTGATTCTATAATAAATTGTCATGGAAACCACTGAATAACAAAACTCGGAAATTTTATCCCTGTCACAATGAAAAGGAAACATAGTCTACATGAATCTGGGATCTGAGCACCTTATGGATGGGATGACACATTCTTAGTGATTTCTTGTGACAGTAGTCAGTGGTACAGACTCACCACATCTTCCTGCCTCCCAACGTCCATGACAGTCGTTTTGTGCTGCTCCCATGGTACTTCTATTGTTCTATGAGTACCAGCACAATTCCCATCATCCCTGACCACTGGTCCTGCTAGCTAGGAATGATGGGAGTTGTAGTCCAAAAACAGCTGGAGATCCAGGTTTGTGAAACCCTGATGTGGATCTTTCAGTTCTTTCAGTCACCCCTTCTTCTCTGGGGGTGGAAAGCCATCATTTTGTGGTTCACCTCAGAAGCCAAACTCTGACTCTAGGGATCTTGTTTTTACTTGAAATTTGGCAATATGTGTATATCTTGTAATACCATTAACTTAACACTCATAAAAGGAAGACAGAGGGACTTATGGATATGCCAAACAATTTGTATCTGGAGAATGGACTTGTTCAGGATCAAGAAGAGAATATGTTTAGGGCAAGGTGGGGAGCACGACATATGTGAGCACCCTTACTTGATTTCTTTTCATTCATTTTCATTTTAGTTATCCATTACTACTGCATATTCTAATTACTCCATTTTCCCCTATACTGCTGAATTTACTCTAACACTCTTCCTTACTTGATTTCTTGATTATTTGTAAATGAAATGGCAGAAGTCATAAGAGCAGCATTTGTTATGTTTGCAGTCCTACTCAAATTCCTTGCCCCACCCTGCCCCTTCTCTTTCCAGAGGATGGTGGTGCAGTGTGGCATGGATCACCTGACCTCCCAGTGGCTGAATTTCTGCTGCTTTCTAGGAGAGGGGGAGAGAAAGGGTAAAGTCAGTGTGGCAGAAACACGTCTGCAGAAGCACTAGATGGTTTGATATAAGGATTTGTATATCATACATCAATTATATTCCTAGGTGGTTTGAGAAAGAATAGAATGTGAAAGCAGCAGCTGTGAAGTCCTCATATGTCCTAGGAATCACTTTTTTGAATTGATAGAGCAGTCAGGCCAGAGCACAGTTGATGCAGCATAACATTGAATCCCAGGAAAGCTCACACTGTCAAATTCTAATTTTTGTGACTTCAAAGGCATTTATTTAATGCTGCTCCTGAAATAGGTGACAAGAATCATCCTATCAAGTGAGTGATCCCTTCCAAATTAGAAACACTCATATTTCACTATATTCTGTATTCCGTGTTCATTTATGCTGTTCAAACCCTAGGGTTTGACATTTCAACAGAGTTCATTTCATCTCTCTTTTTGAAGGTCTACTTTTAAGACAAGTGTTATGAGAATTGTGGCTCTTTGCTTATGCCTGACTGTGAAAACAGGCATTGAAAGACAACAGTTTTATCTGAATGCATGTTTGATTATATGAAAGTAGCTATGAATTTTATAACACGGTGTGATTTGTACAAAGCTAAGATGTTGAAAATGAACCAGATGCTGACCCTTTCCTTTTTATCGGACTCTTCCTTTTTCAATATACTTTTATCCCATCCTTGCATGCTGTGATTTTCCACTAACCTATGATACATCTTTCTCCGAGGTTCTCAGGCAGCCAGTGTTCACAGTGAGAGTTCTCACTGTTGTTAGCTTCTCTGTAATCCACAGGGTACATGACATGCTGTGTTTCTAAAAGCAGAAGGTAGCCTTCACTTTGAAGGAAGTCAAGTAAGGTGTAGTTATGATCACTGTTTCCTTTCATTGGTTTCTATAATTGGTCTGGCTAGCCATGCATTTGTTTTAATCTGAATGATTTAATATATTGTGCAGTGCAACATCACTTAAAGGTAATTTAAGTTATTCTTCCTTTAACAATGGTAATCATTATAGTATGATTATTATAGTAATTGAAGAAAATAGTAATGCACATATTCATTCATTTAAGGGACACAGTAACATAATCCAAATATAATAAAAATAATTTCATATTAATCTATGAGAAAAGCATTTCTTAGAATTGTGAAGTAGTCTCCATGCAATCAAAAAAGATTTATTACTATTTCTGCTTGCAACTGGAAAACCAGGCAAATGAAAGGACAGGCCACACACAGAGACAGCTGGGTGCAAACTAGCCACAATGTTATGGATAAATCTTATGCTATATATTTGGTAGAACGCAGTCATTATACTGCTCTAGCACCCCAATTGCTGACAAATCAGCTGTCCAGCTAACTGTACAGGGGGAAATTATCCCATCAACCTGGCTTGAAATAGCTCCATCAAATAAATTCTATGTAGGGCTGCCCTTGGACCTATCCTAGGGTTGCCATATTTTAAGAAGTAAAACTCCAGACAAAAAAAAATGGGCTTTTTTGGGAAAATTGTCCAGAAAAAGTTGTTTTTTTTTTGGGGGGGGGGAATTAGGAAAATCTGGACGTATGGCAACAGAATGTAGTAGAGCAAAAGACTGACAGCATATTACAGTCAGTTAACAGTCAGTTTGGTTTATTGTATTTAGCAAGTGGCAATTACACACATAAAAAATAACAGGAATACTGCCGCTTGACCCCATATATCACTGAGATCAACTGGAGAAGCACTTTTAAGTCGCTGTCCATGTTGCAAAGGCCTGACAGGCCTCAACTAGAAGTCAAGCATTTAGTGTTGCCAGTCTCATGTTGTGGAACACTTTTCCAGCAGAGATTTATGGATATCCAATGAACCTGAATATTGAAAGATTTAAAAGAAAAAAGTAAAAGAAAGTGCTTCTTCATGCATAGTTTAACTATGGAACTCACTACCACAGAAGGCAGTGGTGACCCTCAACTTGAAAGGGGGGGGGGGAGATTAGACCACTACATTGAGTAGAGGGCTATCAAAGGCTAATAGCCATGACTGCTATGTTCTACCTGCAGAGTTGGAGGCAGCAAAGTTTTCAAATGCCAGTTGCTAGAAAACAACTAGAAAACAATAGTGCTCTTGTGCTAGAAAACAATAGTGCTCTTGTGCTCATGGTTCTGTTTGCTGGTTTCCCACTGGCAACTGTTTGGCCACAGTGAGAACATGATGCTGGGTTAAATAGGTAATTGCTCTGATCCAGCAGGCTCTTCTTATGTTCTTATTCAGCAGCCATCCTCACTTCCAGGTGTTTCTTGAATACTTGTTTATGGCAACAGGCTTTTGCAGTTGTTTAAAGTTTTTTTGATGATTGTTCTGGGTGGCATTCTAAGTTTTACTCACAGTAAACCTGATGAAATTAATGGACCTAAGTCATGTTCAATAATTTCACTGGGTCTACTCTGAGTAAAACCTAGTTGAATACCACCCTCTGTACTGCTTTTAATCATTTTTTAATGATTTTATATTGCTCTGCAGCTCCGTGATATTTTGTGGATGTATATAATATCAGTATATAATAAACTTTGTATGTTTATTTGTTTGTTTGTTTGTTTTAGAAATCTCCACATTTCTCATTTTCTCCATTGTTTCACTTTTTGTATGCAGTTTTTCTTCTCATAGAATCATAGAATCATAGAGTTGGAAGAGACCACAAGGGCCATCGAGTCCAACCCCCTGCCAAGCAGGAAACACCATCAGAGCACTCCTGACATATGGTTGTCAAGCCTCTGCTTAAAGACCTCCAAAGTAGGAGACTCCACCACACTCCTTGGCAGCAAATTCCACTGTCGAACAGCTCTTACTGTCAGGAAGTTCTTCCTAATGTTTAGGTGGAATCTTCTGTCTTGTAGTTTGGATCCATTGCTCCGTGTCCGCTTCTCTGGAGCAGCAGAAAACAACCTTTCTCCCTCCTCTATGTGACATCCTTTTATATATTTGAACATGGCTATCATATCACCCCTTAACCTCCTCTTCTCCAGGCTAAACATGCCCAGCTCCCTTAGCCGTTCCTCATAAGGCATCGTTTCCAGGCCTTTGACCATTTTGGTTGCCCTCCTCTGGACACGTTCTAGTTTGTCAGTGTCCTTCTTGAATTGTGGTGCCCAGAACTGGACACAGTACTCCAGGTGTGGTCTGACCAGAGCAGAATACAGTGGCACTATTACTTCCCTTGATCTAGATGCTATACTCCTATTGATGCAGCCCAGAATTGCATTGGCTTTTTTAGCTGCCGCGTCACACTGTTGGCTCATGTCAAGTTTGTGGTCAACCAAGACTCCTAGATCCTTTTCACGCGTACTGCTCTCAAGCCAGGTGTCCCCCATCTTGTATTTGTGCCTCTCATTTTTTTTTGCCCAAGTGCAATACTTTACATTTCTCCCTGTTAAAATTCATCTTGTTTGTTTTTGCCCAGTTCTCTAATCTGTCAAGGTCGTTTTGAAGTGTGATCCTGTCCTCTGGGGTGTTAGCCACCCCTCCCAGTTTGGTGTCATCTGCAAATTTGATCAGGATGCCCTTGAGTCCATCATCCAAGTCGTTGATAAAGATGTTGAATAAGACCGGGCCCAAGACAGAACCCTGTGGCACCCCACTAGTCACTCTTCTCCAGGATGAAGAGGAACCATTGATGAGCACCCTTTGGGTTCGGTCAGTCAGCCAGTTACAAATCCACTGAGTGGTAGCATAGTCAAGACCGCATTTTACCAGCTTCTTTACAAGAATATCATGGGGCACCTTGTCAAATGCCTTGCTGAAATCAAGGTAGGCTACATCCACTGAGTTCCCTTCATCTACCAGGCTTGTAATTCTGTCAAAAAACGAGATCAGGTTAGTCTGACATGACTTATTTTTCAGAAATCCATGCTGACTATTGGTGATCACAGCATTCCTTTCTAGGTGCTCACAGACTGTTTGCTTAATGATCTGCTCCAGACTGTTTGCTTAATGATCTGCTTCTGTGCCTTTGCTCAAATTAAGAGGGAAATGGATTCATATATTTTCTATTCTGCTACTCTTTTCTACTCTGCTACAGTTGTTTGAAGATGTAGCAGTTTCAGGGATGTTACAGATCCTCTCTTGAAATAGACTTCAGTGACTTTCTCTGTGTTTTGCCCTGTCCTCAGACCTTTTCTAAACAGGAAGGCAGTGAAGTGAAAACTGTAAACTCAAATGGATTAACCTAAAACTGGCAAGATAACTGGCTGTTCATTTAGATTTTCATTACCACTGGAGAATCTCCATGTGCCATTTGGATATATTCTTTTTTGCATCTAGCTTTCTAAATCACACCAGATTAAGAACCAATTCTTCACATGTTCAACTTTGGCACCAGACCATGTTCATTGGCTTGGTGCCATCATCAGGGTATCTTAGAAAAATACATAATCTGTTGCCAATAGGAATTTTCAATGCAAATACACCATATTATTTCTTTCATTTCTATAACAATAGCCATGGGATTAATATTGTCCATTTCCCACTAACCTGCTTTGTCCCATTCTGTCTTTAAATTATTCTGCTTAGTTGGTAAAAAGGAGCATGTTGATTATTGCTCATGCAGCCCAAGTGAAATGACTTCCTATTTTCCTCAGCTTAGGCTGTTAATTATATTTGCCATTTGTTATTTATATTGCCTTCTTGGAAAGCTTGTGGAGATCATTTATCTCTTTCACAATATTATCCTTTCACATACTGCAAACACTGAGCTTTTTCCTCTTGCCTTTCAGAGAAAGACTTGAATCAACAATTGCATTGGACTGCTTTCCCCCTTGTTTATGCATTAATAGTGTTGTTGTCATCTTCCTACTTCAAGCAGAGATGAATATCTGAGAAGAACTGTTATCTTTTTGGTTACCAAACCAGTTGTGTGGAGTGGAGTTGCTTTTGAGCTCTCCTAAAAGCCTGCAAACATCCCTTCCCACAAATCACTATGAATAGAGTGTCCTGGGAAAATAATTCACTGCAATTAAAACCTGGACCTGTCCACCTGGACCTCTCCCATCTCTCCCTTTCTCTCTCCCAATGAGTTCAGAATATTGCCATAGTCAGCTTAGCTACTGTTTTAAAAAATGGAGTGGTAATTTTTCATTGTTTGTGGGCACCAGTATCCTCTGAGTGATTTGGGACTGATTTAAAACAAGATGCCTTCTCTATCACATAATCCAACTCTGGCAGGTGAATTCACCTCACCTGAATTACCCTTGTTTTCCTCATAATTCTGGCTGCACAGAGCTGGTGTGCACCTTTGTTACATACCTATTTACTATCATTACTCACCTTTTTACTAGCCTCACTCAAGGCTATCCATATACTGCAGTTAACGGAATATAAACAGTAGTAATGCAACAAAATTTTAGAGGGAGAGAGCTTGAAAAACAAACCTTTCATTCAGAAAAAGGAGGAAACCCAGACCATTCAAAATTTGGGCTTACTGTAAATGAGGTTAATCTACTACCCCTGATGTTACTAGCCATCATCTCCAAGAACAGTAACCATCAACAGGTAGGACACAACCTGGGCCTGCTTGGCTCTGCCTTGGCCTTGAAATAATGGTCCTCAGCATGGGAGAATCACTGGAATATTTGCAAACATTGAATTCTTGAAAAATTCACCTTTGGTTCTTTGATATTTGGCAGAAATGCTTACAAAGCCCAGATGTTTTTTCCCCCCAGTAGGCAAGAGGGATGGGCTTTTCCAGTAGTGGGCAGTATGTGTGGGCAGTAGTACACACTTGACCTCTGGTCAGGTGTATGGCTGCTACGTGCTGAGAGATGGAGGGATACACAAGTTTAGCACAGTGCATATTCACTGGCAAGAACCTCAGAATGGCTCTGCCAGTGTGTTTGCACCACACCAGCCCCATTGCCAACTTACGCCACCACAGCCAAAATTCTGGTAAGCAGCAGTGATATGACCAAAAACAGATGAGGTGAGCCCCACTGCTTTGTACATTACTAATCGGCACAAAAATATATTGGGTACAGAATTCAGCAGTCTGAAAAACTGAAGTATTCACTTTAAAGCAAACTTCTGGTGCTAAATATTGTGAATATAATCTTGAAAGGTATGTGAGCATTGCCTGGTGAAGCATCAGAAGTGATGTGGTGGAGGTAGGCTGAACATATTTTGAATAGACAGGTCATAGTATGGACACTGAGTGACCTTCATGTGTCATTGCCCCAGCTTGTGACAAGTAAAAGCAGGATTTATCATACAAATAACTGCTACATTCACATACTGTCCATTGATTGCATAATTTTGCTTTTCTTGCTATGTTATGCATTTTTAATCTATTTATTTTTTGTTTATCATATATGAAAAGCCCTGGCTGAGCATTAACAGATTAATCAGGAGGGGCGTTGTTATTTGAAAAAACTTGATCTAATGCTAGTTTCCTAGTTAAGAGTTGTGTATTGATTAATTTCTCATTTATTTATTTTTTGTATCAATGTACTTCTGCATAGAACTTACACTGACACATCCCCATCTTCTGCCAAAACCTTTTGTTGTTAAATCAATTATAACTGCTGATCAGCTTGTCAGCTTTTTAAACCGAGCTCTTTAGAACAATCAATCAATTTCCTGAGAAATAGAATTTAATCACTGAAAACATAAATGCTTCTTTAGCTAAACATATGATTACTGCTAAGTCTAATTTAATTGTTTCTTTAAGGAAACAGGCGTGGTGCTTCTAGTTCTGAACTGGCTCTTTGTACTTGCTATTTAAGATAGGTATAAAGTTACCCATTGGGCCCATTCCATCTCTGATTCTGCTTTCTCATAATACTAAAATTTATCAATGCCCAAAGGTTGCTTCCTTAGAATATATACAATATATATTCCACATTATTAGCCTTTTTCTTGGCCTCTCACCTTGGATTTCCATAGATAAGACTTATATGCAGAAGTGTGTAGATACCATAATTTGATTTTTCAGCATAAAAACGTCCTAAAATAGAGCTAACTACAGCCTAGTTACAAATGCCCTGCCTGAAGGAAAGGAGGATAGGAAAAGGGAGTAGCAGGCCTTGACTCAGGCCTTACCTTTTTCGGACCCAGGACCCACTTTTATCCCAAACATGAATTTGGGAAACCATTTCTTAATCTTTTACTGTATATTTTCATGGTGGTAGTGCTCCTGTTGCAACCAACCTTGAATCAGGCCGTGACCCTCTATAGGCTCTTCACTCACCAGTGAAGACCAGTGGCTTAGAGTAAGCTGTGCAAGTATTGTAAGTGGTGGTAATAGAATTGGAGCTCAAAAGAACTTTGTGCACCACAATACTATGTACCCAATTGGTTTTGGATAGCTGTCAATGATGTGAAGAACAAATAGAATCCATGTAGAGCATGGCAGCACATTCTATACAGATCAAATTGTTAATACTAGCCAATCAGAGAAGATTAAATGAACACTTCTATAGTCCCTTCACGAGGATCTTCCCAAAAAATTGCCAGGGATGTTTTCCAAATCGGAGAACAATTTTCTTGAAAGAAGTTCCTGCTCCCTTTCAGCTCTGCCTATAAATAAAATATTAAAGCCATTATAACGGCTTTCAACTCTAATCCTTATCAGTTGAATTATGTCTGTAGAAAAATTAGCAAAGTGTCCACCTAATGAAGAATATGACAAATTCTGTACAATTAAAAATAAATTCTACATACACCCAAGCATGCACTTTGACATACTGCCATGTAGCCGTAGATTTGCAAGGAAACATGTTTGAGCACCAATTATGAAACACTGCTATGGTTGAGCTTGCGGCCAAATATATTTATTTATTTTTAATTTGCCAGTTTTCATTCCACTATATGGTATTTGAGGTGAAGATAAATGTTTCTTTGCTGTTATATTTTCATACTGTAGCAGCACGCATAAACCCCTTTCATTTGGGGATCTGTGAAAAGTGCTAATAGCCTCTTCAGCACATGTGGGTTCTATTTTAATGATGACAATAGGGAGCATAGACCAGCCCCTTTCTGAGTTTAATGAATGCAGGGTTGCATCACTGTGCACATTGCTTTCCACACACTTGCATGTGAGAAAGGGTCCTAGATGAATACCAGTATCCACACATTTGATTCCCATTAGAAGGGGTTTACATGCCTATTGATGCACATGCATAAAGCTTATCCACACAAGAGCGGACCTGATTGGCTTGAACAGGGCTCTTCTGATGTGTGCTGAATGTGTAGTCAGCTGTGATAGGCTGACATCAATTGTAGGGGGCCACTAGACACAAACTATTATCTGTCACTTTATGAGCTGTGTGCTTCTGAACATCCCAAAACTGACCCCAGAATCCAGTCTGACAGAAGTGGCAATTTTGCCAAGTACTGTTTGACATGCAGAAATGAGAACAAAAGCCAAAAACCTACACCACTGAAATCCCCTCTTCTAAAGTGGGGAAGGACTGTCGGCTCAAGGAAAACTCCAAAGTCTGCATGCAAAAATTCCAAATTCAGTCCCAGGCACCGTCAGGTACAGCTGGGATGAATCTTTTCTGAAATGAGGACATTATGTTGCCTGCCAGTCATTACAGATAAGTACTTTGGCTTGACCCGGCATAAGGCAATTTCCCAAGTATATAAACAACCATTAAAGATCCCAGAGCCCTGAATTTATCTTATGTATTACATTTCTTGCCTCTTTCTGTTGATCTTCTTGTTGTTGCTCAACACTGGAATTCTTGATGGTTTTAGAGCAAAGTTTCTGGGTGAAGGGTTTACTCTGAGGCTTACTCTCTGGGCCCTGGGGCAGGATAGGGGTCACCTTTCAGGCTAAACTGCTTCATCAGCAGAAGCGATAAAAGCCTCAGGCAGGGAAGTGCAGCAGCACAAGCCTTCCTACTCACCTTCATGGGAATGGGAGGCAGGCTAGAAAGTCATGTCTCCAGTTCCTGTAGGCAGGGGTTTTAGTCTCCTTAGAAACTACATCGGTTCAGGTTTGCTCCCACACCAATGGTGCTTTCCCTCCACAGGGGTTTTACTCTTAAATAACATGACCTTAGTTCAATCCAGCCTCACTGTCCATCTCTTTATCTGGCCATCAGATCACAAAATGTCCTGGGGCCCTAAGTTCACCATATACGTTACATTTCCTACCTCCTTGCTTCAGTCTTGTTCCTCAACCCTGGAATTCTTTTAGAACAGAGTAAAAATTTGTGTACATAATTAAAGCATACATTTGGATACAGGGATGCTGAAATTATCCATGATTTCCTGGTTCCGAAGTGAAAATTGCATATTCATAGCTGGAAATACATAAGTGTCCTGAACAGGCAGCAGGTTTATGAGTATTATTATTGGATATCCCCCCCCCACACACACACAGAGAGAGAGCAAGAGACCTTAATTGTACAAGCTGTTGCATATGTCATTCACAAAAGATATTCAGATCTGTGTTTGTTTATATTGCCATCTTTCATTCTGAATAGTGAACAAGATGTACAATTAAGCCAACTGCACATACCTATGGTGGATCACAGGGACGCGGGTGGCGCTGTGGGTAAAAGCCTCAGCGCCTAGGGCTTGCCGATCGAAAGGTCGGCGGTTCGAATCCCCGCGGCGGGGTGCGCTCCCGCTGCTCGGTCCCAGCGCCTGCCAACCTAGCAGTTTGAAAGCACCCCCGGGTGCAAGTAGATAAATAGGGACCGCTTACCAGCGGGAAGGTAAACGGCGTTCCGTGTGCTGCGCTGGCTCGCCAGATGCAGCTTTGTCACGCTGGCCACGTGACCCGGAAGTGTCTCCGGACAGCGCTGGCCCACGGCCTATAGAGTGAGATGGGCGCACAAACCCCAGAGTCTGTCAAGACTGGCCCGTAACGGGCAGGGGTACCTTTACCTTTACCTTTATGGTGGATCACAATGATTCGAATCTGTACTGTTGTCTGTGCTTTTGAAATGGGAGCATGATATGTAGTGGCCATATACGTATTTAATGTATAGCAGTGTCTTTTATTTCCCATGTGCAAGAAGGCAAAAACAACTCATCCATAATTGTAATCATCTCTTGCATGTAACACCCCTGATCCAGACACAAAAAGCAAAACTTTCCATCCATTTCAGTGCCAAGGAAGACTCCACATCTGACCCAGCACTTGAGTGGATGACAGCATTCCTGTCACACTTTTACTCTTTGTGATTCTCTACTCCATGCATGCCATAGCTGATAATTAGAGCTTAATGTGTGTATTTATAATAGTCCTCTAAAAACATTGCACAACATATGTTACAAAACCATGTTCATTCAAAAGATTAATTGGCTTCATACAGTTCTGAAGCTGAACTAGAACTGACTATTTGAGGAGACGGTAACATGCTTAGCTGAAAATAGCTTGCATCAGAATCACAAGTGCCAGGATGACAACAGTGGGGCTGTATGTACATATGTTTCAGAGAGATTTCCCTTCCACAAGGCATTTAGCTGTCTTGCAACTATTAATCAGCTCAGGTCCTAAAGCATCTGCTTTCAGATTAATTAGAGAGAATCCAGGAAATAATTCAACTAAATGTAACTCTTGTGTAAGTGTGTTGAAGGCAATTAAGAGTAAGTATAGTCATTACTGAGAATGCCAGGAAGTGTGCCAAAGGACTGGAAAGTTATAAAACTCTCTGCTGATTCTCTGGTTAGAACAATATATTCATAATTGTGATCAGGAACATGCAGAGTTCAAATTCTCAAAACATGGCACAAACGAGGATTTAGAATGAAGAGAAGAATGGGAAAATAGGAACTGTCTCCTCTTTGAAGGATCTTTTTATCCTGTGGTTACTGTTGACTAAGGTTACAAGATTTTTTCTAATGACTCTGGGGACACTTTTCAATTTCAGTAGGAATGAATGGATTTTGTCAGGGAACTGATTTGTAAATCCGAGGACTGTCCCCGGGAAACGGGGACGCCTGGTAATCTTACTGTTGACAGCTCTCCAGCTCTCCAGTGAAGGGGTATCCTTGGCCTATATTAGTATCCTTCTTCATTTTGAGGCATTGGTGGTAAGTATGGAAGGGAAGTGCTTCTTACCAAGCCACTAGATAGCCTGGTTGAGACACATTGCTAAAGCTCACAATTCCAGTCTAGAGCACTGGTCTGAATAGGGAAGCTCTTCAAATCCTTAAATGAAAGTCTTGCTTGTTCTTTTCCTTTTCAGTAGTGAAACCTATTAAAGCTCCTTGCAAAAACTTATTGAAAAGGTGACACAGGAAGAGTATCAGCCTGTATTTTATTTCAGTACACCAGGACATTTGGCAAGGAGGAAAGAGTCCAAGCTGCATTTTTTTTTCCAACTCCCCACCACCACCAACTAATAATCTGCCATTATCTTGGACTTGCTATGCATAAGTTATTCTGACTGCCCCCCTCCAGTGTCCTTACACACATTTTAAGAACACAAGACCAGGGAAGAAACAGAAATTTTGTTTGTTAGTTTGTTTCATTAAAATATTTTAAAACTACAGTAAGATATAGCAAGATGATACACAACGTACTTAATAAAATCAGCAAATGTATCCATAAAACAAAACTTAAAACATCAATATAAAATGAATACAGTCATACCTTGAGTTAAAATCGCTTCAGGTTGAGCATTTTCAGGTTGCGTTCCACGGTGACCCGGAAGTAACAGAATGGGTTACTTCTGGGTTTCGCCACTCGCGCATGCACAGACGCTCAAAATAAAGTCACGTGCATGCGCAGAAGCAGCGAATCATGACCCGTGCACACGTGCAGACGCGCAGATGCGGGTTGCGTTCAGCTCAGGATCCCGGAACAGATCCCGTTCGCATCCAGAGGTAACACTGTATATTGGTTGGTGAACAAAAGAAATGCATATTGTGAAGGCTTGTCTAAACAAGACAGTTTTCAGAGGACATCTTAAAGAAGACGGGGATGGTTTCTGCTGAACCTCTACAGGTAGGGAGTTCCACAGCGCAGATCCTGCCACACTAATGACTTGGTCCTAGTGAAGGCCAACTCAGGGGTATGAGGTACCACTAGAAGTGCCCCATTATAGGTCATCCATCAGGGCAGCCAGGGCTGATTTGGTCCCAAACTGAGGCCTGATCCCGATAATCAGTCTCTCTCAGGACTGTCTCCTGTTGTTTTGCCATGACCCTCTTGATCATCTTTCCCAGAAAATATTTGTGACCAGGTGATAGTTGTTACATTCCACTGGGTCCAGGGCTGGCCTTTTCAATAGTGTCCACACTATCATCTCATTTAAGGCAGTAGGTACCACTCTCGCAAAAGGAAGCATTCACTCCTTGGACCCACCTCGATTCTCCCTGGATTGATTTCACCAACCACGATGGGCAGAAATCAAGAGGGAGTTTAGTTAGATGTACTTGTGATGGCCTGGGAATCTGATTCAGAGGCTGAACCAGAGGAATCCCAGCCTGCACAGGAGTCCCCGCCTCCAGGGCCGGCTGAACTGGGGCAGGGCCTTGATTCTGAAGCGCCTGCACCTGTGCCGGATCCTCAGGGGCAGGCACCAGATGAATCCACTCTGGCTCCGGAGGTGGTTGAGGACTCGGTGCCTACAGGTGAGATTCCCCCTGGGTCCAGTAACCCTTCAGCCTCTCCTGAACTGCAGAAGCTCAGGGCAGAGAGGCGGAGGGAACTGGTTTCTCCCAGGAGGAGTGCTCGCCTTAAGGCCAGGAGAGGCGGGTCTCCTGGAGGCTGGGGCCGCCCCTGGCCTCAGAGAAGATAAAGGCCAGTCAGCCCGGTCCCAGGTTATGGGAGCAACATCGTTGAAGAGCTGTTTCGGCCAGCACCAAGTCCGGTTCCCCCAGAGTTCCTGTCCTTGCCCGGTTCCTCGCTGTGGACCCCGATTCGCCCGTGGAGGACTGTCTGCTGACCCTCGACTCAGGTCCTGGACCTCGCCCCACGGTAACCTCCCCCCTGGACCAGTACAGTACTCCTGCAAATTACCTTGGTTCTTCTTATCCTTACTGAAATCTAGATATCACTGAGGAACTAAAATTGTCTGGCCTATATCATTTCAAGCAACAGGGGAAGGCCACATACAAAACTACATGTCAAGGAGCACATGACAAGTATCCTTATGGTTCACCAAAGACCTATGTATTCCAGAATCATCTAGATGCCTCTGGGAAACTCGCAAGCTAAACATAAGAACAACACTTTCCCACCTACTCCCGCACTTTGTACATATAGCAACCATGACTTGTTGATACTGATAGACTTAACCTGCTTGGGTTGGATGACTTCTAGCCTGGCACTCCCTCAGACTTGATGATTTTCTGTAGCTCTTTACAGGTGTTCAGAGTCTCCATTGCATGTTCAGTGAATATGGGAAGGGGGACCATTGCATCAGCACACCATTGGGACTGGTAGGGTGGAAGCCAGAGAAGCCAACAAAAAGCAGAGCCAGAGTCAGTGACAGGCAGAGCCAACTAATTCTGTCCCCATTGGTGAAGCAGTATTGAGCCTCTACATCAAATTCCCTGCTCTTTTAGGGTTTCCAATTTCAAAACATTTCTGAACACCTTTCAAAGGCATCCCTACATGAGATGGATTTTTTAAATATTACTATGTATGATAATGGTTGGAGCTGCCTTTTCCAGGAAGAAACTCCTGGAAATAGACAGGCTTAATTAAGCAAACTTAAGTGGCCATATATGTCACCCATACACACAAATCACCTCATGATTTGGCAGTGGTCAAGTGATAAACTGTCCTCAGTTGCTCCAAAACCGTTGTGTCCTACTACCTTCTTGACATGAGCAGCACAGATGTAGATGAGACCTCAGAGTGTCAACAAGCAACAAATGGTCCTTTGCGCAGTCTGCTTAGAACCATTATATTGGCATGATATTTTTTGTGTGGGCATAATCTCTGTACTCAGCTGAATGACAATAAGGAAGTTTTAACAGCTAAGGAGAAGAACTGCATTGCTTAAATATCTGAGTGTACCACTGTACTAAAGTAATCCCTTAAGATGTAATCACTTTTTCTAAAAAAAAAAAGTGTTTTCTCCAGTCTGGTCCCATTTTATTAAACTTGAAACATTGACATCAGATTTTTTCAAAGCATGTATGCAGTTTAAAATTCTTTCTTTGCTTTATTTATATTATGTTCAGCAGGGGAAGTTCACACTTTATTTCTTAATCAAGTGTTTCTAATTCTTCCATAATAATGATGGAATTCATTTAAATATATTAAAATCTGCAATAGATTTCAGTAGTACTTAAGAACTGACTTTCATCTTTGACATAAATCTATCTGATTTTCTGGATCCCATTAGGCACCTCATGATCATATGAGAGCCCCTTATTCAAAAGTCGATCCCACATGGGTAGGGCTACATCTGAATCACACAGCTATGGGGATGGTGCTTGCACCACAGATTTTCAATGGAGCTGGCACCCAGGCATTCAGATTTATATAATGTGTTGGTAAAACAAGCAGAATAGTGGAACAGGCATGATCTCACAATACATATATTAATTCTGTGGTGATACTTGTTGCATATTCAGTTGAATGGCCATCTGTCTTGGATACTTTAGTCGAGATTCCTGCATTGCAGGGGGTTGGTCTAGATTTCCCTTGGGATTGATTCCAATTCTATGATTCAGTGCTTGACATCTTGAGACCTGCATAACAATCTTTTATCTTTGAGCCTAATCTGGACTAACTGCTTGAGGTTTTCACCTTCTTCATATGCAAAACACCACTAACAACTGAGGCATATTTACATGTGAAATGACTATACATTAATTGGTGCAATTATTCAAGTAATTTATCAACCAAGTATTAAAACCTTCCTCGTGATTAATCACTGGGAATGGCAACAATTTGGAACACCTCAATGCCCTCTTCCAGTTTTGCAGCCTCACGTTACCAAATCCTTAGCAGGGCTGTAGTTTAGCATAAAGTAGTTTTTTATACCTTTCATGGATGTGCTTTATGCATGGAGAGATAGAAGTATATTCACAGTTGCTACATTTTTAAAAACATCTGTTCGTAGGCATGCTCAGAAAAATTGAAAAGAGCAAGTATAAGAAATGGCCTGCTGGATCAGACTAATGATTCATCTAGTCCAGGATCCGGTTTTCCACAGTGGTCAACCGGAATCTTTAACAAGTTTATCTGGAAGTCAAATGATACAAAATGGGGAAAGTCCAGTAACTCACCTTTGGGGTTGTGTGCAGTGGGATTTATCCTAGGTAAATGTGCATTTGTAGCTTCCTTTTTTACCTTAAATCTGGCTAGTGCACCACTTAGCATTGCAGCTGTTGAAAAAGTCTGTTGTGAAAGAAATGAACAGACTAATTTAAAATGAAGAAGGCTTAAGGTCATTTCATAAACAGAAAACTCAAAGTGGAAAGTGGCTGTCCTTTATATATGAATATATTTCTGAAGTGAAATGCATACTAGGATGCTAAAGGAGCACTTCATAAATGGTACATTCACATCAAGCACTTATCTAGGGGAAAATGCTATTATTAAAAGGAATATTGATGAGCTAGATAAAAGTTTGAGTGCATATGCAAACAAATGTGATTTTCTTTCCCTTTTATTTTTGATTACACATTATATTAATACAGTTTATATGAGATGCTGGTATATTTCAGATCTCTTGCCTTGACAGATCCCCTCCCATGATCACATTTTAATTTATTTTCTCCTTGTGTGATAAGTCGTACACTGCATATGGGATACCAGAAAATTACCAGAGGTATATAGAGGAGGAACATATTCTAAATATGATGGAATGGTGCAGTTGCAGTTTTAGTCAGTGCGTCTATCTGAATATCTTTAATGCCTTAAGCTTCTGAGCAGATGCACTATAAATCTTTTTCAAAATGTCTTTCCTGATATCTATTGTATCAGTCAGCTGAGTTATTTAATATTCTACTAGTCTACACAGCAGACACATTTACAATTATTGTATTCGCCCTAGAGCATTTTATGAAGTTGGAGATCATGAAAGATTATATAACTACTTTATTATACTGTAGGACTTAAAAACTAAGTATATTTTACCTTTAAAGCAAATATATACCACTTGTCGGGATGCTGTCAAATTGCTTTGTTTTAAACGATGTCTGTGTAACAGAGAACATTGCTTCCTGTAGTCTGGGAGGGAAAATGGCTAAGCCAGTGGTGACCAAACTTGGCCCTCCAGCTGTTTTGGGACTACAACTCCCATCACTCCTAGATAACAGGACCAGTGATCAGGGATGATGGGAATTGTAGTCCCAAAACAGCGGGAGGGTCAAGTTTGGCCACCACTGGGCTAGGCCATTGGCAAAGTGACAGGTTGTCATTTTGACTCCTGTGTACACATTAGATACTGTGGAAGCCTCCTCTTGAAAGCTTCCAACTATTTGCTTGCCATTTCTTTGCCTCGCCATAATTCCATTGTGTTCTTCTGCAAGGGATCTGTTACTTGCACTGGCTTATGGTCTGTCTCTTTAAGAAACATTAAATTTTGAAGTAACATTCAGCTTCGCCTGTTTTTAATAACATGCTACAATGATGAAATCATTGTGACTTTTGTTCTATGATTGTCTCAGAGTTAATACTGTGCATGCATATGCAACTAAAGATTCAAACTTCTATATGCATATTTATATTGGATGTGCTAAATTTCATTGTCAACCAATGGCTTGCTAGCTGAGTTTCTCATGGGAAGAAACTGGTGGCTTTGCACAGGTGGCTTCTTCATATGCACATTTGTGGAGCAACATGCAGTTTCCATCATGGGGAAATGGGTCCTGCTAAGGATACATCTGGAAGACAGTAGGGATTGTTGGAACAATAATATCCCCAGAGTGTAGATTGCACCACAGAGCAGGAATTCCGTATTTGTGGATCGAGGGCCCGACTCCGCTATGTGAAATAAATACACAAGGACACGTGATATGAGGTTAATGGGCAAGAAAAGGCCACAACTTTATTGATTACAGCAGTGATAAAGGTATTGGCTTAGGCATTGGATGACTATAGGAGGTGGGTTTATTCAACAGTAGGTGGAGCCTGTTGATGCTAATCCAACTATAGGCTCACCCCCTGATGTCACCGAGGGTCGTGCCATGGCCTCCCGCCAAGCAGGCATCGGACGGAACACGCAAATATAATGCGCTGTTGAATCTAATGCACACCTTGAAACCAAAAAAAGTATTTTCTATGTTAGCGGTGTTTTTCAAGCTTGCAATCGAATCTTATGCACCATCAAATCTAATGCACGCTCTAATTTTGTGACATAATTTGACCAAAAAAGTTGTGCCTTGCATTCAAGTAAATATGGTAGTATCTTGACAAGGAAGCATTAATTCACCAAATTCAGAATAAAATACATAGTAAGTAGGCTTCAAAATCAGGTAGATAAGTATACCTAAATTATAGCCCAATCTGGTTAATTTCTATCATAAAAAATGTATTTGGTACTTTTCATATATCTACAAGAAATACAGTAGGAAAATGGTGATATTTTATTCCATGTATATTTCAAATAAAAGATGAAATTTTATGAATTTCAAATACATACATTTTCAATACTCTGTTAGTAATGTAACACCAGACTGAATATGCATGGTGATATATTCAGCCCCTTGGCACATTTAATGTTGACTATATTTTATTTTAGTATATGAATTCTTCCATAAATGTGCTGACTAAAATAATTTTAAAATGAATGAAGTGCAAAGATCAAGTAAATTATCTTTGCTGCACATAGTGATAAGCTGCATTGGCAATGTAAACCAAATTGATTAATGCAAAATATAGATTTCTGTGGCCTTGAAATATCTCTGATTCAGGAATGCTTCTAAGAGTTTTTGCATACAGATTTACAGCCTATGATTTGCCCACCAGAGTTGATTCATCTTTTATTATGCTTGCAAACCAGAAGAAGAATTTTAAAGAGTCAGCTATCTTAAAAGTTTTATCCCTTTTTTGGTATCACCATCTTACTACTCATTTATTCATTGTTTTAAATGAGAACTATATGAATCAGACTTATCCCCATGTAATGACTGCCCAAACGCTCTCCCATGATGTGCTGACATTGTACAGTTCAATTTATTATGGATATTATTTCCTTGCCAGCGCCACAGCATGTAACCATACCTCCCAACTCATAGCTGAATAGGGCAGTTACTTGTGCATTGCCAAAAATGGAAATTCAACACCCCAAAAGAGGACAAAATAAGAATCAATTTGCATAAAATGTGTATACGCTAATTTGTAGGTGTAAGCGCAATTTAGATTAAAAAAAATATCATATATTTTAAATTGAAATACATTGTATCTCACCATAATGAGGAAGACTAAATAAGTGAACACTATTCCAGTTCAGTCCCCTGTGCAGGAACTAAGTGTTGATAGGAAAATTCAAGACACTTGACCTACCATAGGGTTCTTTATCTTTAAACTCCTTGTGGACTGAGCACCCCTTCAAATAGAGGACTGCCCTATAACTGGAACAGTGTGATATTTAAATTGTGTTCTAGGTAACCACAAATTTCCTAGGAAGCTTTACAGCATTATCAAGGTCAGTTATGATGGACATATTTTGCTAGAAAGTAAGGCTGGGATCTAACTAAACAAGATGCTAAATGTATTGCCAATCACTTGTTTTTTTGCTACTGTGTAATTTTAAGCATGGAGGTGATCTTTATAAGAACCACAGTGTGTGGAAGGGTGAAAGCTTTGAATTAATTAATATATCAATTAAGGCTAGAGTATACTGCTAAGTTGCTTATAAAAAATTCAAAATCAAGATGCGCAATCCAACTTAAATATAAATATCCATAGTTAAAATACACAATAAAACAGTGTCATTAAAACAATGTAAGTCAAAAGACCAAAGCAATAAAAATAATGCCTGTATAAAGAGGTGTGTGTTTATACCTATATATAAGTTGGCAGGGCTGTCTTATATTTCAACAGGGAGAGCTTTCCATGACACTGGCACACCAGTGAAACAGTCTGCCTCCATTACCAAAAGCCCATAATCATCAGGCCATAGCATGATTTATTAGTTTTCATTTCTTTATCTCCATACCCTCCACAGGCAGTGGAGGGGAAGTCAATCTTTCAAGTAACCTGCTCCAGAGTTGTTTAGGGCTTTGTATGTAACAAGACCTTCAAACGGACTTGGTAGCTAATAGGTAGACTGTGATAATTCCTTGATGTGATAAGTGCTTGGTAAAGGCCACTACTCCTCACATGGGATGTGGCATTCTATACCAGCTACAGCCTCTGGACCAGCCTCTGGCTACAGCCTCTGGACCAGCCATAAGGGAAGCCCCAAATAGAGTTCAATAGAGTGGTCTAAATGTCAACTTACCAGTGCACAAGTCATAGGGCCCAAGCTCAGAAATGCACCAGCTGAAGCTGGTGATAGGTGGTCTTGTCCACGTAGCCCACTGACTCTGGGCGTCCATGGAGAAATATAGTTATAAAAGCACCTCTACACTGTACACCTGTTTAGGGAGTACAACTCCATATGTGTAGAACAGGCAAATCCCCCATTTCCCAGACCTGGAGCCATTCACCCAAAGTGAGTCTCATAGCATTATTCAGTGTATTGGTCCTCATCCAGCCCACCACTGTGTACATATCTGCCCTTCCCTCCCTAGCCAAGATCTCCATTACAATTCTAAACACACACACACACACTGCAGATAGCAATAAGAGAACGGCTTTTGTCACTGTGATTTAGCTTCATTCTTTTGCCACTAAGAATTGGGAAAGGTGCCTCTTTGAGGCCCATCTCATTTTTGTGTATTTTTAGCTATATTTCTATTTCCACATTAGTATCACAAATTCCACGTTAAAATTTTACATCTCCCAAAATACATCTATATTTACATGTATACTATTATATGTCAATTTACAGACTGAATTGGGCATTTTGATATTGGTTAAGCTGCAGAAAACTGGTTCACAACATTCAAAAAAGTGCAAAATGTGGTGGGTTGTTATGGTCCAATCCATATTAGTTCTGAGAGTTGTGGGTCAGGTAGTTTCATACAAGGATTCACGCAGATCAAATTAAATCAGGCATTCCTATTTTCCACAGTGCAAGTCCTGAAAGCATAAGTATGGTGTCACCACTGCTAAAAAGACACTAGCATACACATTTACTGAGATATTGGTAGAAAACCTTTCCTATATTTTGATTCAAGCTGACAGTTTAAAACTATTAGAACTGTCAGTGGAAGGTACCAAGGGATCCTTCTAGCAACACTATGTCCTAGAATAGTTCTCCCTAAGCCATCCTCCCTCCTACAAACGCCTTTAAGTTCCTGTGTAGGTGTCTCTTCTCTCTCCCCACCCCACTTTTGACTTCTTTTAAAGCTGGCAACCAGATATATTGTAACTCAATAAGGGTGTTGTTGTTGTTGTTTCCAAAATAAGCATTGCTTATGGAATGCTAGTGCTGGTAAAAAAATAAAAATAAAAATAAATTCAGGTGTTAGATTTTCCTTGTTAGGTATAGAAAAGGCAGTACATAATTTGAAGCTTGCATCTTTGGTTGTTGTGATGCATGGTTCCTTGCAGGTGATATTTTTGTTTCTGTCTTTTTTTCTTGAGGAAGAATATGATTTTTAAAAAATAATAATAATAAAATATTCAAGTAACTCAGCCTGAAGAAACAGCCATAACACTTCAGTGTCAGCAACAAAAAATGTAGCTGGAATGTTGGTTTAACTAGAGGTGGCTTCACTGTGTTCTTGATTCCTTATGCTATCTTCTGCTATGACTGCCTTGGGGTGTTAAAAATATCCAAAGCCATCTTCACAAGTGTGAGAGGGTAGAGAGATTATAGATTCCAGTTTGTACAGAAACTGTGATGACATTATTGAGTTCACAGCTTGACTCAAGGCCCTAAATGCAGCATGAAGGAGACTTGCTTAAAATCAGAATCTTAGTGAACATGCCCTTCAAAGTCACCTTTCTCTTGTAGGCCACATAAGACGATTGAAAGGTTTGGTTGTGTGAATAAAATGGAATCACTAAAGTATATTTTATCTAGATTCTATTCTTGATCATCTTGTACAAAATACTCCAAAATAAAATTTAAAAAATCAGACCACAGCAGGTATGTGGTTGGGAGGAAGTTAATAAAGTAGTTATTTAGACTGCTTCCAAGATATAAATGAACTGGTAACCAGCTAAGGCTGTGGCAAGAATCAATCTAGAGTAAGTCGGTAAACTGAGCAGAAGAAAACAAACAACCACCTTCCTCGCCCATTCACCCCATTCAAGAAGCAGAAATCCCAGTTTGCCCACCCTCATTTTTTGGCTTTGTTTTATTTTGCATGTGCTAGACAGGGGCAGCTGAAATCATTTAGCATGCATGACACTGGATTTTACGTACCTGGTCTCCCCATAGGAGCAGCACCACAAAGAAGTTAGCTATAGATGGCAGCCTCAGTCATTGGATCGGGGGCTCCAGCACCAGCACAGGTGAAAGAAAAGATAACATGAGGAATCTTGCTGGTTGGTCAACTGGCTTGGTTCTCTATTTAGAGCCTAGGTAAAGGTAAAGGTACAGTACTTCTGACTGTTAGGTCCAGTCGTGGACAACTCTGGGGTTGCGCGCTCATGTAGCTCTGTAGTTCGAGGGAGCCAGCGTTTGTTCACAGACAGCTTCCGGGTCATGTGGCCAGCATGACTAAGCTACTTCTGGCAAACCAGAGCAGCACACGGAAACACCATTTACCTTCCCGCTGGACCTATTTATCTACTTGCACTCTGACATGCTTTCGAACTGCTAGGTGGGCAGGAGATAGGACCAAGCAACGGGAGCTCACCCCGTCACGGGGATTCGAATCGCCAACCTTCTGACCAGAAAGCCCTAGGCTCTGTGGTTTAGACCACAGCGCCACCCGCGTCCCGGTACATTTAGCACCTCTATTTAGAGTCTCCCTCATTGGTATGCCCACACTGCCCTTGCATGAGAACGTATACCTTCTAGTCACATTACTTATGCATACAGTTTGTAAGCTGGTAGATGACTGTACCACACATATTGGCCAGCTGCCAACAGACAGGGGACCAGGGGGTGGTTGCTTGGCTCCACTCTCTCTGTCTGTGTGTGCATTGAGTTCTCTGCAATAAATTCACTTACTCCTTTGGTCAGCTTTTGAAGACTAGTCAGCTTCAATGCTATCCATCTTTCAATGGGCACATGTTTTCTAGATGTTTAATTCCATTATATAAACTCACCTGTTACCTGCTTGGTATCTCAGCATGTTCACACATGGAACACTCACTTTACTAACAGGGGGGAAATGGTATGAAGCACCTTGCAGGGAGGTCTTCTAGACACTCAAGAATCCCAGCTCTCAAAGGGAACAAGCCCTTACAATGGCAGAGAGGTTTTCGAGAATATGATAGGAAAGTTTTCTGAAGCACCAGACATAAGAAAACAAAGGAAGGCATGTAATTATTACACTTTTCAACTTTACCGATTTGTAAGAATATGTTTTGGAGACTAGCTGTATTTGTCTGTCTGTCTGTCTGTCTGTCTGTCTGTCTGTCTATATATCTATCTATCACCATCTTTTTATTTATTTATTTATTTTAGCACAAGTTCAAAATATTGCAGAGTATGTACAACACAGTCATCAACACTTTATCTTATGTCCCACTTGTGAAAATAGCTTGTAGATTATAGTACAGTAATGCCAGAAGTACTTAAGGTGGAGGGACGGATCTTTAAAAAGTAGAATACTTCTTAATTAACATCAGTGGAAGCATCAGATTTCAACACGCACTTCTCTGCAAAATATTCCACATTATTGTCATACTATTTAATACAATTTAACAAAATGTCATACAATTTAACAAAAAACTGGATTTCTGTAGTGAAATTGCTGATATAACATTCTCTATTTCCTGCTCTGGGAACTTCCATTCCCATATATGTGAGTTCAATGAGTTGGGAACCATAGCATAATTAGAGCATTCAAACCTTTGTTGCCCCTTCCAGCCATTTTGTGACAACCCCTGTAGTTCTGTAGTTGGAAATAGAGGAGGGTGAAAGGGTCTGATGACTATTCTGCATGCTGTCTTCTGCCATATAGGTCATGGCATGCTGTGATGTGGGACCTTTGCTCAAAGTAAATTATCTAAATTAGTGACTAGTTGGTGTTATTCTCTAAGGAAAATTAGAGAAATCCAAGCAGAATGTAAGTTGGCTATTTCTAAATTATCTTATTGTCGTAAAGCATGCTGTGTTTTTAATAATGTTATAATTTCATATTAGAAAACTCAGATTAAGTTTTTAAAAAATAAATAAATGTCTTATTTAGCTTTGATACTAAAAATGTCAAACTAAATAAAAAATAAACTGGCAGAATAATTTGGTGAGGTGACACAGCCACACTGGCTTGACTATGTACAATTAAGTTTACAAATTAGCTGCTTGTAAACTTTTTATACGTGTCTGACATTGAATATAGCCAGTGACATCTATTTAACACTTAATGTAGAAATTAACATTAAACTTCAACTTTTCCTTTGGATATTAGCTGAAAATATTATAAGAAACCCTAATTATATTCTTATGGACAGACTAATTGGTACATCTTTGGATGTTGCCATTCTGAGATAGAAAGGAAGCATGAGTCACTTAGGGAAATGAAGGAGGAGACATGTGTTTAATGTCATACTTTGCAGAATTACCTGCTTATACCACACACCTTGGACCAATCTTGGTAAGGTTGGTTGCACTTAAGTCCCATTGAAAGCAATGAGCAATAAGCAATCAGTTTCTGCTAATTTTAAGCCTCATTAATTTCAATTGGATTTAAGCATGACTAATTTTCCTTGGATCAAGTCCCATGTCTTCCCACCTGAATGGTAAATCCTTAATTTCTCCCTCATCCTCGTTTTGTATATGTTGCAATTTATAAGGCTGATTCAAAATACTATCCTTGTTTTGGGGCTATATAAGTATATTTTATCCATGTTTTGGGGATATCGTTGAAAATGGAAGAGCAAAAGGACTGCTTCCCCTTCCTGCCAACACAATCTGGTGATATGCTCTCTCTTTGAATGCCGCAAAGCCCTAGCAGAAATGAATTAAATGTTTTTCATGCTCTACCCAACTGATTTCACTCCAAACTAGTTGTTGATAGTTCAACATAGCATTTGACTGTAAATACATTGAGCCCTTCTGAGTTCTGCTGACCACTATGAACTAAGCTAGCACTTTATAGCTGTTAAATACCAGTTACAACAAAATCAAAGGCATGTTTTACTGGGGATGTTTGGAAAGAGTTTGAAAGGTGGCAGTGAGATCAGGTTCCTAGAAACTACATCCATCAACAGATGCAAGGCAAAATGCAGGCCTCTTTTCTCTCCTCTATTGCACTCAACCTCCTTTATTCCAAAATACAGATATCATGATGGCAGTCAATGTTATTGAAAAATCATTGTCATGCACTGCTCAGGGATACAGCTGGAGTAAATAAATGATCAACTAATATCCACAGAAAATGTAATTCCAGGTTGAGGTTTCTGAGCAGTTAAGAAATTAAAGATGACTTCTACGACAATGGAAATCAATGCAACACTCATGCATGCTGCATAAATTTATACTCTTGCTTGTAGAACAGGGAGGGTGTTGCATTTTAAACTCTTCCTGCGTTTAAAGCACAGCTTGTAATGCAACACGCAAAGACTATGCACTGGCAGAGGAAGAGGAGTGGAGGGGAGCGCACCGCCCCCGGCAGCTCGATCCCCAGGGTGCCATTGCGGCTGCTCCCCCGCCCATGCTGGACAGTGCGCCCACACAGGTGGTGGGCCACTCTATGCAGGTGGCACGCCCCTGGGACGCGTGCCCCACCCCTGGGCATGGGGTGCGCATCATCCCTGCCCCCGCCTGCTCTCCGCCCCCCGGTGCCAGAGCATGAAGCTCTGCCACTGAGACTATGCACACCCATTTATGTACATACGGCTCTATGAACTGTGGCTATTGGGATGAAGTCATATGGCAATTTTATCACACTGAATTAAATTTTCACAGTCATTTCTGATGTAGAGAAGGATCAGACCCCAGTAGCAGTGACTGGCTTTGGGCTTTCAAATTTCCGTGCGAGGCCAAAACCCCCACCCTCACCTGCCATTCTAAGTCATTGTTGTAGGGGGCCCTGTGGTGACTCTTGGCACCCAGTGTGGGCACACTGGTTGTGCTACCCAAAATCTGCCTCTGCCAGTTGTGGGGCACTCCAGGGTTTAATGGGGATTATTATTTAAGAATTTATTATGTTAAAAACCTCTGCCTAAGATCCTGGTGAGCCACAATCATTCAGAATAGACAACATAAAATTAAACAAATACACTGTCCTTGTATGATGCAGCTCCCTTTGTTCCTAGAAGTCAAAACTCAAAGGAGTGGATCGGGTGCTTGGGACAATTAAAAAACAAGTCACTATGAAGTCTCTACTGAAAAATTATTTCAAGCCTGTAGAATCTTCAAGATTACCGTTTGGAATTTTTTGAAAGACATTAGGCAATATGACTGGCTAAGGAAATAAGCAGCAGCAAGTGGCAGAAATAACATTGGCAGAGGCAAAGAAAAAGGCAGCACAGTATCTCTAGAACAATGTGTCGGTTTCAGTTCTGTTACTGTTTTCTTCCAGTCAGTAATGTAGTTCTCCACGTTTCTGCAGCAGTTAAAGCTGGTTAGCATTCAAGCCTGAAATTTTCTTAATAAATTCATTTTTGTATGCTGTTCTGACAAATGTACAATTTTTTTTTTGCAAATTACTTTCTCTGATATAATGCATTTTATAAGTTCTCCTTAAAAGTAAATATATTAATGAAAACATTTCCTCCTAATAAACATATTTTTGTAAACGTTGCTTGGAGAACTGCACCACAAAATTCAAAGAAGCATGGATTTTGAAGGATAGCTGTGTTTTCGTAGAATCATAGAATTGCAGAGTTTGAAGGGATGACAAGAGTCATCTAGTCCATCCCCTGCAGTGCAAGAATCTTGTGCCCAACATGGGGCGAAACCCCATGGCCCTAAGGTTAAGTGTCTAATGCTTTACCAACTGAGTTTTGTTTCTTGTGTTGTTTTGGAGAGTGTGAATTAAATAGTTTCACTTTTTAATGAGAACTAGATTGAATTCCTTCCCCAGAGGGAGCAGGGATAATAATTCCTCTCCCCCCTTTAATATGTCGTTCTCTCATGCACACAGAAACTGATACAGATGAGAGATTCCTCCACATTCCTGGTCTTATTCTGCTTCTCTCCTTTCACAGCAAGGATTGGTAGCCAAGAATGGGGCATTGGATTAGTCATGAATTTAATATGCTTCCATTTAATATGCATAGTACATGTGTCGTAGCTGGAGATCAGCTGAGAGTTCAGCTAGGCTGCTCCCTGTACCCCTAGGCATTAGGGCTGGACTGTAGGGAAGGAATTCAGGTGCAGTCCCTCTAACTAGTCCGAGGGAGACCTGTTTACCTTGATGGAGAGGACAACATTGCAGGCATTGTATGCCGCTATCACCCAAGCCAGCACCGGGTAAAGCACATGTGGGCCTTTGATTTAGGGAGTGTTGGTTCAACTGCAGAGCTCTTCCTCTCTTAACAACCCCCTCAGTTTCCATTCATTATTGACTGTCTCTGTATATGCCGAGTTAAACCTAGGAGGCAGGTATTAGACACAGATACACAATGACAGTATAAAAGGAGCAGTTATGCACAAAATGCTATTCTATGAAGGTTTGTACTCTAAAATAAAAATCCTTAGGAACACTGAGTTACAAGAAACAACAAAAGCATTTTTGCGACTCAGATCTCCAGCCTCCTTAAAGACAATGTATCTGTTAACTTTCATTTGGCAATTTATTCCATCTCCCAGCACCATACCTTCAGGCATTATGCAGCAGAGCCCTCTGCATGCCTTAAATCTGTAAGTCTCCTACGTTTTTTCACCAACAGTTTGGAGGCAGTCATGCTTCTGTCTGATTGGCACCCCTCCCCCCGGCAACATATCTCTAACTGCATAGTCAAAAGAGGTAAAATCTTGGGCCATGATGAAAAGCATGGCAGCCTGCTGCTATGATGATTGAATTGAGTACTGTTCTGGCAGCTGAGCAATCCAACAGTGGTCATTATAACTTTAATATAGAGAATTGCTGCCTTGGTCCCAGACAATGAGATGGAATATCCCTAAGGAAGTCCATTTTATTAGGCTCCTCCTGTTGTTGAAATTGTGCAGCATTTTGAGTTTGGACTCAACTCTTTGTCAAACATAAAAGCTCTATAATGCAATTTTTGAGAATACGGTGCTTTCATTTGGTCTAATAGTTTAGTTATCCATTGTATTCTGATGTGGCACACTGCCACATGGAGTTCTGAAGGCATTAATGTCCTAAGCAGCATTTAAGAATGAGCACGGGGAGTGTTGTTCTTTCCTTTAAAGGTTACTTTTTTATTCTTGTGTGAATTTTGAGATGATTTTAGGCATTTACAGCTGCACAACACATTGGAATTTCTGCTTCTGAATACGAATTGAATATGATCATGCTCTGCTTTGAACATGATCACAGATAAGGATAATTAACAGAGGTCCTCTTGTATGTCCCAAACTTGCATTTGGCAGCTGCACCCAAATTCTGGAATTCCCAGCCTTGCACCCACCTTGATGGCATGAAGCTCTTCCTGTTTCTCTTCCCTGAAGCTTACATCCCTTTCTCTGTTTGACACTCCAGAGCATGGGTAGGCAACCTAAGGCCTGGGGTCTGGATCTGGCCCAATCGCCTTCTAAATCTGGCCCATGGACGGTCTGGGAATCAGCATGTTTTTACATGAGTGGAATGTGTCCTTTTATTTAAAATGTATCTCTGGGTTATTTGTGGGGTATAGGAGTTCGTTCATTCCCCCCCCCCATATAGTCCGCCCCCCCCACAAGGTCTGAGGAACAGTGGACTGGCCGCCTGCTGAAAAAGTTTGCTGACCCCTGCTCCAGAGGGTTGTCTGAAAGGTTAGTTGTGAATGAGGAAACTGAATTAATTTCTTTGGATAATGTTTATAGCTGATGTTCTTAATTGTTTTGTTCCCCAATGGTGTTTTGCTCTTTGTCAAAAAAAAAAATATTGTATCTTTTAACAAATTTGAACTTTTAGGAAAACCAGGATTTCCATTTCTCTTACCCAGATAATAGTTTTTGTTCCATGGCTACTGAGTCATCGTTTGGCTACTATTGTTCTTTTGTGGGGATGGGATGCTACCTTAAAGTAGTTTGGTTCTCTAAAAGAAATTGTATGCCCCACACAAACTTCTTACTTCTTCCATGTCCTCCGTCATTCAGCAATGTCATACATTCAAAGCACTATTATACCACTGTTAATAGTCATAAATCCTGGGATCAAAACTGTAGTTTGTTAAGGGAGATTGACCTATGAAGTCAGCACCCTTAACAAAGCACAGTTCCCAGGATTATTGCAGGGAAGAAATTACTATTACAGTGGGATAAGAATCCTTTAAATGTATGGTGTGGAAGGGACCTTGCATACATGGAAGCAGCAAAGCAGTTGCATATTGAATTATTGTGGTGGGTTTTACAATTAAACAAAGCAAGACTGAAGAATGTTGAACAGATTTCAAAATATACCATATACTCTTGTGTCAACTTTTGTTTTTACCCCAAGGCTGGGACATTTGAAGAAACAATGACTAATGGAAGAGGGACTGTATAAATAACTTCTGCCTTTTTCTTTACTTTAGTTTTATGTCATGCTCCATTCCATTCCATTGACTCATGTGGTAAAAGCAGATTCTTTTGTGCAGGCTTGTGTGAGGAGTGATCTATAGCGTGCAGGGGTGGTATTAACAGGCAGACAGAATCATATGCCATCTAGTTCTGTTATAATAAGAATGCAAAGTCTGAGTACAGTCCAAGTACTAAGTAACATATATTTTAAAAATTAATAGGATCTACATTTCTGAGGGAGAGATACTAAAGTTCAAAAACTTCCATTGGGGTAGCTGTGTTAGTTGGCTTAAACAAAAGTATTACTGGAATAAGTTGGAAGTGGCAGAGGAATATGAAAAGGCCAAAGCTTAAGCAGGGAATATGAGAGAACTGTGCTCTATCAGGCATGAAAGCACAACAAAATTGATTTCTAAAATGTGTTTAAAATGAATTTAGAACAAGCATCCCTTTCAAAATACAAAATTATAAACAAACTTTAAAAAGAGAGCAAAGATCATGTTTAAAATTACTCAGCATGCTCAGTAAATAATTGTAAAACACATTTGTACAAATGGAAGACTTCTCAGTGTATTACCAATAGGATTGTGACAGGATTTGTGACAAACTCTTACCTTTGTCTCTGATTTTGATGTTAATTTGTTAGTACATAAAATTCTAAAAGCATGCAAAAAATTTAAAATACTTACAAATATGATAAATAAAGTAGTAGCAGTATGTACTAGCATAGTAGCATAGCACAGCAGCAAAAACAAAGCACCTTTATCAAGCCCTCTCTAAAACCAGCTATCCAGACCAGTAGAATAATAATCTACTCACACACATATTTTTATGTATCATGTGTTTGTATCTAATCTATATTCTTTATGTTTCTGTAATACTTGTTTTGGCTTTTGCATCATCTGCATTCTTTTGCATGACCCCCTAAAACATAGGTAGCTTCTCACATTTTGACAAGCTTGCAACACAGTTGTTTCCTGCCCTCTTATGCCAGACTATCCTTCAGCTCCTGCTTTTCTTTACTTTATGGACATGGATTTTGGTCTCCTTTTTTTGCTTTGCTCTGCTCTGCTCTGCACCTTTAGCTTATTATCAGTAATCAGCTTCTGGAGCTAACATACTGTGCCTTTGCCTTGGCTGCTATAGCCACACCAGTGCAGTTTTTGATAGCTGAGAGAATACAATACGTTTCTCCTAGAGAGTGAAGCTTTTATTGGGGCTCTGTCACTCAGTAGTTGCATCCTTGAGCCCACTTATGTCCTCAACCCTTCACACCTTTTTACCACAAAAGCAGACTCAACAGAAATCTTCCTCCTGTCTACAGCCGTCAGATCCTGGCATGCCTTTTATCGCCAAAGTGCAGTTATATTCACAACTAGCCCAGTGCTAAAATAACACTATTACTAGTTTTAGCCAACTGAACAATCCTCAAACCTCATTAGTATGTAAAAGCACCGGAGAGCAGAGGTGGATTTAAAAACAATTAAAAAGATGACACAGGGAGACTGGGGAGAGAAGTTAATCTCTTAATTGTGCTTCCTCTGGGCACCCCCTGCAGACTCACCATGCCTTCCGGGGGCACTGCAGTCACTAGAATTTGAATTATATTGTCAGTGAGACAGGAGAACCACTCAGTAGCAGTACAAGCAGCATGGAAGAAAAGGAGTATCAGCTTTAGATAACAGATAAAAACAAAATCCCAATAGTTTTGCCTGCTAAAATATCAGATAAGATCATCCACAGTGAGAGTTTTTAGTCACACTGAGAGTTAGGAGACCCATTTATCTTTGTGCAGCACATGCTATTCTGTACTGTTAGGCAAATGACATTTTCTGTATTCAAAAATACTTCAGACAATATCATTTGTTAGATTGGAGACAGTATCAGTTTTCTACTCTCTTTTTTTCCTACTCTAGCCTTACGGCTTCTTAAAAGGAATAATTTTTATTATCCAGTGAAATGGTGTTCATACTAATTCTGATCTGTGTATCATTTCATTCTGCGGTAAGGGTTTTCAAAATTAATTGACTAAAATATGGAACCTCAGCCTCTCCAGACACTATTGGACTACAACACCCATCACCCCGACCATTGTCCATGCTGACTAGGGCTGATTGGAGTATTGAGCCACAGGTTCCACACATCATTCACCATAGCTCAAAACATGCTTTTCACTGGAGACTAGTTTGACCAGTGAATTAGTTTGTATGGGAACTGTGAGGGTTTGATTAGCTGCTTGTGCGTGAAAACGTGCTCCCTCAGAGTTTGTGCGCCCCCACAAACCTCCGTGTGTGACGGAGCTCCTCAGACATGTCTGCTCTAGTCACTAGTAGAGTCCGACAGTGGCTGTCTGCGGAAGCGTTTCCAGCAAAGAAGTTCCTTAACGGAAACGCGTCTCCTGGACTCACGGCGTGACAGTTTCCTGCGAGGTATGGGTCTCCCTATGGGAGACTCCGATACCTCCCCACTGTTCTCGCTGGAAGCCTCCCTGAGCCCTCCCTCCTGCTCGCATTCCCTCAGAGACCCACTCCTCCCCCTGCTGGTCCCTGCTTCAGCAGTTGAGTCTCTTTCATCCTGCCTGAGTCCCTCCACCACCTGATGCTCTGATGGCAGTTCCCTGACATCCACCTCCCCTCCAGGGCCCCCCTCACCCCCTCCCAATTCCTCCCCCCTGGGAGGTGAAGGGCTAAAACCCCGAAACGAATCTTCCTCATCTTCTGACGTCTCGAACAATTCTCTCCATCGATCGTCGTCCTGGCCAGCTGAATCCTCCTCCTCTTCAGAATCTGGGAACCCCTCCAACTCCTCTTCCTCGTCGGTGGTGGCAAAGTATTCCCTTCGGAACCTCGCTACAGGCTGAGGTTTACGTGGGAACCTCTGATGAAAAGTCTCTATTAAAACCTCGTCATTGACATCCTCTGCCCTAACCCAGGTGTTTTCCGACTCCGGTTCCCCTTCCCACATTACCAAATACTCTACTTGATCTCCCTTCCACCTGGAATCGAGGATCTCCGCTACATGGTAGCTGTGTTCCTTCTCCTCCATTGCTGGTCCCCTAGTGACCCTCCCCTCACTGTCTCCTCTATACGGTGACAGCAACGACCTGTGAAAAACTGGGTGCAGCTTCATGTGGTTCGGTAACCGGAGCCTGAAAGCCACTGGATTGACCTGCTGTATGACTTCAAACGGACCCAGCCTTTTGGGTCTTAATTTCTTACAACCTCCTTTGAATGGCAACCCTTGGGTTGACAGCCACACCTGGTCCCCCACCCTGATGCTTTCACCTTCCCTTCTGTTTTTGTCTGCTTGCCTCTTATATTCCTCCTTAGCCCTGTTTAAGTTGAGTTGGAGCTGGCGATGGATCGCTTCCATTTCTTCCACGAACTGTTCTGCAGCTGGAACGCTCCAGTTCTCCCCCTCCCCCCCTGGGAAGGCTCTGGGATGGCACCCGTGATTAGCCAAAAAGGGGCTCATCCCCGTGGACACGTTCTCTGCATTGTTGTAGGCAAATTCTGCCAACGCCAGCTTCTCCACCCAATCATTCTCTCTGTCATTAACATAACACCTCAAATATTGTTGGAGAACCCCATTTGCTCTTTCCGCCTGCCCGTTGGTTTCAGGATGACGGGCCGTCGAGAAATTAACCTCTACATGCAGTAAGCTCATGAGCTTCCTCCAGAACCTGGAAGTAAATTGTTTCCCTCGGTCTGAAACCACCCTCAAGGGGGCGCCATGCAACCTAAACACATTCTCTACAAACAATTTGGCGGTTTCTTCTGCTGTAACCGCATGTGAGCAGGCTATGAAGTGGGCCATTTTAGTTAACAGGTCTACTACAACCATGATGGCTGTTTTCCCTCTAGACCTTGGCAGATCAGTCATGAAATCTATTGCCACTGCTTCCCACGGTCTCTCAGGTGTGGGCAGTGGTTCTAATAAACCAGCCGGCGCCTGCCTCTCCCCCTTGGCTCTTTGGCATTGTTCACACCCTCTCACATACTCCCGCACATCTTCCCTGACCTTGGGCCACCAAAATTCCCTGGTAACCAGCCACATGGTTTTGTGTTGCCCAAAGTGCCCTGCTGTGGGGCTATCGTGCAGCTGCTTGAGTACTTTCTCCCTCAATTCCCCTTCAGGTATATATAACGCTCCCTTATAATACAATGCCCCATTTCTCTCCTCAAAACCACCGGGTTTGTCTTCCTCCCCTCTGAGATCCCTGAGTTTCCCCTGGGCGTATGCATCCTGCACCGTACCCTCTACCAATTCCCTTTGCCCCACCAAGGTCGCCCCACACACCCAGCGGTCCTCTGGAATGATATGGGTTTCTTCGGGTGCTCCCTCCCCCTCCAAATATTCAGGCTTGCGTGAGAGAGCGTCCGCCCTAACATTCTCTGGGCCTGGCACATAACAAATCTCAAAGTTAAATTTGGAGAACTCTTGGGCCCATCTCAACTGCCTTTGGTTGAGCACTCGCGCCGTTCTCCAGTACTCTAGATTTTTATGGTCCGTGCACACTTGCACTTTATGTTGTGCACCAACTAGCAGATGCCTCCATCTCCGGAACGCCTCATGAATAGCAAGCAGTTCTCGGTCGTACACCGTGTAGTTCCTCTCGGATTTGTTCAGCTTCCGCGAGAAGAAGGCACACGGACGCCACTCCGACTCCTCCTTCCCCGGCTGCAGAAGAAGCACCGCCCCTATGGCTCTGTCAGATGCGTCTGTTTCAACCCTTAGCTTCTTTCGTAAATCCACATGCAGAAGTTGTTCTTCAGAGGCGAAGGCCCTTTTCAGTTCCTCAAACGCTCGCCCCGCCTCCGCCGTCCATACAAACTTCTTCTTACTGCTGAGACAGTCAGTGATGGGCGCCGTCAGATGGGCGAAGTTGCGGATGAACTTACGATAAAAGTTTCCAAACCCTAGGAACCTCTGCACATCCTTCTTGGTTTTGGGTGTTTTCCATTCCAGCACTGCCTGTACCTTGCCGGGATCCATGGCCAATCCCTTGTCTGACAGGCGGTACCCCAGGAATTCCACCTCCTTGGTATGGAACCGACACTTCTCCAGTTTGACCCACAGCCTGTTGGCTTGCAGTCTGCTCAACACTTCTCTGACGTCTCTCACATGTTGCTCCTCATTCTCAGAATACACCAACACATCATCTAGAAAGGCAACGCAATTCTTGTAGAGCAAAGGGCCCAGCACGTGGTTCATAAAAGATTGAAAACACGCGGAGCCTGCTTGTAATCCAAATGGCATAACGAGGTATTCAAACGCCCCCAAAGGGGTAAACATGGTGGTTTTCCATTCATCCCCTTTCCTTATGCGTATCAGGTTGTACGCCCCCCTTAGATCCAGCTTTGTGAAAATCTTTCCCTTCCTCACCATGGTCAAAATATCATCAATTCTGGGCATAGGGAACGCCACCGGTTCAGTCACTGCATTCAGCCGCCTAAAATCACATACAAGTCTCGGCTTGTCTGCATTTTTTTTGTCCACAAAGAACACTGGGCTCCCCCCTGCTGCTTTGGACTCTCTGATGAAGCCTCTCTTCAGGTTCTTGTCAATGAACCCTCGCAACTCCTGCATTTCCCTGTCTGACATGGCATACAACTTGCCCACGGGAAGCTGTGCTCCAGGGAGTAAATTGATCTGACAATCAAAGGGTCTATGAGGTGGTAGTTGGTCAGCTTCCTTCTCGCTGAACACGTCGCTGAGATCTGCATACTGTGGTGGTACCTTCACCTTCCCCATTACTTCAGTCCCTGCTAGGGTGGCTTGGGCCCCTACTGAACCCTTCTCCCCTTTGCAGTGTTCTAGGCAATGTGCTGAACCAAAGGACACCACTCTTTGATGCCAGCCAACCAGCGGATCATGTAGAGCTAGCCAGCTCATTCCCAAAATAATGGGAGCGCCTCCCAGGGTGGCCACATTAAACGCTATCAGTTCTGTGTGCCTTGCCACCCTCATTATCATTGGGACAGTCTGCAAGCGGACTCCTCCTCCCAACAACTCCCTGCCATCAATCGTGGTCACCTGCAGGGGGTTGCTTAAAGGGATGGTCTGTATCTGGTGTTCAGCAGCAAACTCCTTGCTCATAAAATTGCAGGAGCTGCCTGAGTCCAATAGCGCCTTTATTTTTAGGGGGTGCCCATTCTGCAGCTCTAGCGACACTTCAATCACTAGAGCAGGTCGAGGAGCTTCTGGCACGGGCACTTTCACTGCTCTTTGGCCTGGCTGCAGTGCCCCAATTGTGGCAACCAGGCGTTGGCTTTTACCTGCTCCGCTCCCCCTTCTTCTCCCCCCTCAACAGCTCCCACCATCCCTTGCCATTCCTTCCTCTGGGGGCAGACTCTGGCAAAGTGGCCTGGCTGTTGGCAGAGATAGCATTTCCGGGGGCCCTTTCCCTCCTTCTTAGCTCCCTCGCTGGTTTTTGAAAATGCGCGCGCGCGCGCTGTTCCGATTTCCATCGGCTCTGCCGGCGGGAAAGCTGGCTCAGGAATGTCTGGAATGCGGAACTCCTTCCAACGTTCCCCTCTCCCTTCCCGCCTCTCCAAGGCTCTTGCCTCCTGCCGCGCTCCTATGGTCAGCGCAGATTTGGTCAGCTGATCCATAGACTCCGCCCTGGGGCTCCGTGCCAGCTCGTCTTTCACCCCCGAAGAAAGACCTTCTTCAAATAGCATTTGAACGGGTGCCGCCGATAAATCCCAACTCAGTCTGTGAATCAGCATGGTAAACTCAGTCCAATATTCACGGACAGATCGACTCCCCTGCTTACAAGCCATTAGCTGTCTGCGCACCACCCCTTCCTCAATATCGCTGGAAAACATGATATCCATTGCACGAAAGAACTTCATTGTGTCCTTTAGTATGTCATTGTGCGTTGCCATTAGGGGTCGCACCCAGTCTCTAGCCCCTTTCTCAAGATGCCCAATTACAAAAGCAACTCGCGATTCCTCATCAGGGAACTCATCGAACTGCACATTAAGGGCATATTGCATCTCTGTCCTAAAAGCATGGTAGTCCTTGGGGGCCCCCCCAAATTTCTGCACCAATCCTGGTACCTTTCTGGGGAATTGAGTGGCTCTCCCCTTCTTGTCTGCATCCTGAGCCCTTCTCTCCTCCAGCCTCGCCGTCTGCAGGGCCAGTTGAACCTCCAACGCTCGGTATCTATCTTCCAAGCTTGGACCAGCTCCAGCCCCTGCTCCTCCGGTTCCGGTTGGTTCGCTCATGATGCCTTCTCTTGCACAGGCAGCGTACAAAGACTGTCGGACTGCTGTGAGGGTTTGATTAGCTGCTTGTGCGTGAAAACGTGCTCCCTCAGAGTTTGTGCGCCCCCACAAACCTCCGTGTGTGACGGAGCTCCTCAGACATGTCTGCTCTAGTCACTAGTAGAGTCCGACAGTGGCTGTCTGCGGAAGCGTTTCCAGCAAAGAAGTACCTTAACGGAAACGCGTCTCCTGGACTCACGGCGTGACAGTTTCCTGCGAGGTATGGGTCTCCCTATGGGAGACTCCGATACCTCCCCACTGTTCTCGCTGGAAGCCTCCCTGAGCCCTCCCTCCTGCTCGCATTCCCTCAGAGACCCACTCCTCCCCCTGCTGGTCCCTGCTTCAGCAGTTGAGTCTCTTTCATCCTGCCTGAGTCCCTCCACCACCTGATGCTCTGATGGCAGTTCCCTGACAGGAACCAAGGAAGGTAGCGAACAAGCTTCTCATGCCAAGTATCCTAGGTGAAAGGTAAAGGACCCCTGGATGGTTAAGTCCAGTCAAATTTGACCATGGTGTGGCACTCATCTCTGCTTTCAGGCCAAGGGAGCTAGCATTTGTCTGCAGACATCTTTTCTGGGTCATGTGGCCAGCTTCTGATGCAACAAGAAATGATGGCAGAAGCCAGAGTGCATGGAAACACCGTTCACCTTCCCACCGCAGTGGTACCTATTTATCTACTTACACTGGTATACTTTTGAACTGCTAGATTGGCAGGAGCTGGGACAAAGCAACAGGAACTCACCCCATCACACTGATTCAGACTGCTGACCTTATGATCGGCAAGCCCAAGGGGCTTGGTGGTTTAGACCACAGCACCACCTACAGTCCCAAGTGGCCTAGCAGTAACTCTGCTTACCATTTCCTCCCTTTTGCAGTGTGTGAAATGACTGAGCCAGTGAAAGTGTCCACCAGTGAGCAGAAGGAGGGACCTTCTTCTTGGTTATTCATACATGCTACCAATTTCTAGCTGTTTCCTACTGGATAAAAGAGGGTATCGTAACTCAGTGACAAACACATGCTTTGCATACAGAGCATGCCATGTTTGCCTATTGAATCCCTGGCATCTCCAGTTGTTTTATTTACTCATTTCATTCTATGTAAAATATTTCTAATCCACTTATCACTGCTAGAAGCAATCAGACTACCCCAAAGCCTACTACTTAGTAAAACCATCAAATAACACCAACAGTAACAATAATGTCTAATGACAATAGACTTTTAAGAACATAAGAGCCCTGCTGGAACAGGCCATGCGCTCACCTAGTCCATGATTCTGCTCTTAGAGTGCCCAACCAGATGCCTTTGGAAATCCTGCCAGGAGCCAACAATTCACCCCAATGCCTGAACTAATGGATAGGTATTTAACTGGTGCCAAAAACTCATCATAATTATGCCAGGCTTATTTGGGAAGGGGTAGAATTCCACAGGTGGAGTACTGGTACCAAGAATGCCCTGCCACACATCACCACATATTGAATTTCAAGTTAAAGAATTCCAGCTTGATGGAATGGAAACACTCCTATGAGTCAGAAAGACAAGACGGAAGTGAAACAGAGGGGCACACGTGGAGGAAGAATCAACTTCCTCTTGCCTCCATCTGTCTCCTTTCCCTTCTTATCTTGGCAGGATGATTGTGCACTTGGTTTCTATAACCTTTCAGTTTGTCCCATTTGGCTGTCACAGTCTGTGAGGGTTTGATTAGCTGCTTGTGCGTGAAAACGTGCTCCCTCAGAGTTTGTGCGCCCCCACAAACCTCCGTGTGTGACGGAGCTCCTCAGACATGTCTGCTCTAGTCACTAGTAGAGTCCGACAGTGGCTGTCTGCGGAAGCGTTTCCAACAAAGAAGTTCCTTAACGGAAACGCGTCTCCTGGACTCACGGCGTGACAGTTTCCTGCGAGGTATGGGTCTCCCTATGGGAGACTCCGATACCTCCCCACTGTTCTCGCTGGAAGCCTCCCTGAGCCCTCCCTCCTGCTCGCATTCCCTCAGAGACCCACTCCTCCCCCTGCTGGTCCCTGCTTCAGCAGTTGAGTCTCTTTCATCCTGCCTGAGTCCCTCCACCACCTGATGCTCTGATGGCAGTTCCCTGACATCCACCTCCCCTCCAGGGCCCCCCTCACCCCCTCCCAATTCCTCCCCCCTGGGAGGTGAAGGGCTAAAACCCCGAAACGAATCTTCCTCATCTTCTGACGTCTCGAACAATTCTCTCCATCGATCGTCGTCCTGGCCAGCTGAATCCTCCTCCTCTTCAGAATCTGGGAACCCCTCCAACTCCTCTTCCTCGTCGGTGGTGGCAAAGTATTCCCCTTCAGGTATATATAACGCTCCCTTATAATACAATGCCCCATTTCTCTCCTCAAAACCACCGGGTTTGTCTTCCTCCCCTCTGAGATCCCTGAGTTTCCCCTGGGCGTATGCATCCTGCACCGTACCCTCTACCAATTCCCTTTGCCCCACCAAAGTCGCCCCACACACCCAGCGGTCCTCTGGAATGATATGGGTTTCTTCGGGTGCTCCCTCCCCCTCCAAATATTCAGGCTTGCGTGAGAGAGCGTCCGCCCTAACATTCTCTGGGCCTGGCACATAACAAATCTCAAAGTTAAATTTGGAGAACTCTTGGGCCCATCTCAACTGCCTTTGGTTGAGCACTCGCGCCGTTCTCCAGTACTCTAGATTTTTATGGTCCGTGCACACTTGCACTTTATGTTGTGCACCAACTAGCAGATGCCTCCATCTCCGGAACGCCTCATGAATAGCAAGCAGTTCTCGGTCGTACACCGTGTAGTTCCTCTCGGATTTGTTCAGCTTCCGCGAGAAGAAGGCACACGGACGCCACTCCGACTCCTCCTTCCCCGGCTGCAGAAGAAGCACCGCCCCTATGGCTCTGTCAGATGCGTCTGTTTCAACCCTTAGCTTCTTTCGTAAATCCACATGCAGAAGTTGTTCTTCAGAGGCGAAGGCCCTTTTCAGTTCCTCAAACGCTCGCCCCGCCTCCGCCGTCCATACAAACTTCTTCTTACTGCTGAGACAGTCAGTGATGGGCGCCGTCAGATGGGCGAAGTTGCGGATGAACTTACGATAAAAGTTTCCAAACCCTAGGAACCTCTGCACATCCTTCTTGGTTTTGGGTGTTTTCCATTCCAGCACTGCCTGTACCTTGCCGGGATCCATGGCCAATCCCTTGTCTGACAGGCGGTACCCCAGGAATTCCACCTCCTTGGTATGGAACCGACACTTCTCCAGTTTGACCCACAGCCTGTTGGCTTGCAGTCTGCTCAACACTTCTCTGACGTCTCTCACATGTTGCTCCTCATTCTCAGAATACACCAACACATCATCTAGAAAGGCAACGCAATTCTTGTAGAGCAAAGGGCCCAGCACGTGGTTCATAAAAGATTGAAAACACGCGGAGCCTGCTTGTAATCCAAATGGCATAACGAGGTATTCAAACGCCCCCAAAGGGGTAAACATGGTGGTTTTCCATTCATCCCCTTTCCTTATGCGTATCAGGTTGTACGCCCCCCTTAGATCCAGCTTTGTGAAAATCTTTCCCTTCCTCACCATGGTCAAAATATCATCAATTCTGGGCATAGGGAACGCCACCGGTTCAGTCACTGCATTCAGCCGCCTAAAATCACATACAAGTCTCGGCTTGTCCGCATTTTTTTTGTCCACAAAGAACACTGGGCTCCCCCCTGCTGCTTTGGACTCTCTGATGAAGCCTCTCTTCAGGTTCTTGTTAATGAACCCTCGCAACTCCTGCATTTCCCTGTCTGACATGGCATACAACTTGCCCACGGGAAGCTGTGCTCCAGGGAGTAAATTGATCTGACAATCAAAGGGTCTATGAGGTGGTAGTTGGTCAGCTTCCTTCTCGCTGAACACGTCGCTGAGATCTGCATACTGTGGTGGTACCTTCACCTTCCCCATTACTTCAGTCCCTGCTAGGGTGGCTTGGGCCCCTACTGAACCCTTCTCCCCTTTGCAGTGTTCTAGGCAATGTGCTGAACCAAAGGACACCACTCTTTGATGCCAGCCAACTAGCGGATCATGTAGAGCTAGCCAGCTCATTCCCAAAATAATGGGAGCGCCTCCCAGGGTGGCCACATTAAACGCTATCAGTTCTGTGTGCCTTGCCACCCTCATTATCATTGGGACAGTCTGCAAGCGGACTCCTCCTCCCAACAACTCCCTGCCATCAATCGTGGTCACCTGCAGGGGGTTGCTTAAAGGGATGGTCTGTATCTGGTGTTCAGCAGCAAACTCCTTGCTCATAAAATTGCAGGAGCTGCCTGAGTCCAATAGCGCCTTTATTTTTAGGGGGTGCCCATTCTGCAGCTCTAGCGACACTTCAATCACTAGAGCAGGTCGAGGAGCTTCTGGCACGGGCACTTTCACTGCTCTTTGGCCTGGCTGCAGTGCCCCAATTGTGGCAACCAGGCGTTGGCTTTTACCTGCTCCGCTCCCCCTTCTTCTCCCCCCTCAACAGCTCCCACCATCCCTTGCCATTCCTTCCTCTGGGGGCAGACTCTGGCAAAGTGGCCTGGCTGTTGGCAGAGATAGCATTTCCGGGGGCCCTTTCCCTCCTTCTTAGCTCCCTCGCTGGTTTTTGAAAATGCGCGCGCGCGCGCTGTTCCGATTTCCATCGGCTCTGCCGGCGGGAAAGCTGGCTCAGGAATGTCTGGAATGCGGAACTCCTTCCAACGTTCCCCTCTCCCTTCCCGCCTCTCCAAGGCTCTTGCCTCCTGCCGCGCTCCTATGGTCAGCGCAGATTTGGTCAGCTGATCCATAGACTCCGCCCTGGGGCTCCGTGCCAGCTCGTCTTTCACCCCCGAAGAAAGACCTTCTTCAAATAGCATTTGAACGGGTGCCGCCGATAAATCCCAACTCAGTCTGTGAATCAGCATGGTAAACTCAGTCCAATATTCACGGACAGATCGACTCCCCTGCTTACAAGCCATTAGCTGTCTGCGCACCACCCCTTCCTCAATATCGCTGGAAAACATGATATCCATTGCACGAAAGAACTTCATTGTGTCCTTTAGTATGTCATTGTGCGTTGCCATTAGGGGTCGCACCCAGTCTCTAGCCCCTTTCTCAAGATGCCCAATTACAAAAGCAACTCGCGATTCCTCATCAGGGAACTCATCGAACTGCACATTAAGGGCATATTGCATCTCTGTCCTAAAAGCATGGTAGTCCTTGGGGTCCCCCCCAAATTTCTGCACCAATCCTGGTACCTTTCTGGGGAATTGAGTGGCTCTCCCCTTCTTGTCTGCATCCTGAGCCCTTCTCTCCTCCAGCCTCGCCGTCTGCAGGGCCAGTTGAACCTCCAACGCTCGGTATCTATCTTCCAAGCTTGGACCAGCTCCAGCCCCTGCTCCTCCGGTTCCGGTTGGTTCGCTCATGATGCCTTCTCTTGCACAGGCAGCGTACAAAGACTGTCGGACTGCTGTGAGGGTTTGATTAGCTGCTTGTGCGTGAAAACGTGCTCCCTCAGAGTTTGTGCGCCCCCACAAACCTCCGTGTGTGACGGAGCTCCTCAGACATGTCTGCTCTAGTCACTAGTAGAGTCCGACAGTGGCTGTCTGCGGAAGCGTTTCCAACAAAGAAGTTCCTTAACGGAAACGCGTCTCCTGGACTCACGGCGTGACAGTTTCCTGCGAGGTATGGGTCTCCCTATGGGAGACTCCGATACCTCCCCACTGTTCTCGCTGGAAGCCTCCCTGAGCCCTCCCTCCTGCTCGCATTCCCTCAGAGACCCACTCCTCCCCCTGCTGGTCCCTGCTTCAGCAGTTGAGTCTCTTTCATCCTGCCTGAGTCCCTCCACCACCTGATGCTCTGATGGCAGTTCCCTGACACAGTCCAAAGCTAAAATTAAGTGTAAACAGTAAAAGTCTTAGAGGCAACATTTCTATTTTCATCTGGGCCTCTGGACCAGTTTATATATGATGCAGGGAAGGAAGCAACAGTGACTCATGCTTTTTCACTCCCTCCTGCAAATTGCAGGTCTCATTTCATATATTAGAGCATGCATGAAAAGAGAAACCTCAATCCTTCTGTTCTTTCTTCCCCTCCCACTGACCTATTTGTAAGTAACATATTAAGGTTGTAATTCTAAACTCACTTTCCTGGGAGTAAGCCCCATTAAATTGAGTTGAACAGAGATGATCAGGAATGCAACATCTAGGCTGTCATGACTACAGAAATTCATGAGAAATACGTTTCCTGAGACCACAAAATGCTAATATTTAGGATTGAGCAGCCATAAAAATTATCTAAAGCAAATTGTAATCTAAAGCAGTTTTGCGGAGTGTGATCTTGCACAGCGCCCCAAATGGCCACCAGGATCTCGCATGAAGAAATGGGATGTTCCTCCCCCCCCCCCCCGAATTGTTGGTGGTATGAAGTTTGAATAGACATTTGCAGTACTTCTGTCACTGCTAAAGATATTTGACCATCTCAGTGTTGCCAAAAGCTTGATGATATTCACCAACATTAAACAAATCCAAGGAGACACAAAGGGGTGGGAGCAAGGATGTATTTCAGTTTCTATCATTCCCAATTCTTCATTTCATTATACTGTAATGGTGCTTGTAAATTATTCATTCTAATCATGTGCTATCGTTTTCCTGGCTGCATCAGAGATTAACACATCATCCAGTCAGAGTTGATTTGCTTATGCTGTTGATTATTCATGGGTTACTCAAATGAACTGAAGGCATCATTATTGATTATTTATTTATTTATTTTCGGCAGAAGCTTTCAGACTCAAACAATGCATTTCTGATTGAGAGTGAGGCTTCTGTCATCTGTAATGAAATGTTTGAGTCTGTGGCTATTCAAGAGTGAAAAATGTGACATAGCATCTTAATTTGTGTGCCCCTATTGTAAAAAGAGAACAATAATAGGGAATATAATCCTAAAACCAAGAAAAAGCAATTGCTCCAAGTGACCTTTACACTCTGTGCTTACGAATATAAATGACCATGAATGTTCTCCCTAATTTTTATTTTTACATTAGTCAATTTTCACTTTTGGCTCTGTTAACCTAGTCTTAGGCATTGAGGTAAAATTAATTAATAGTAAAGCTGGACCTATTTTAGGAGGGGACATCACCCATTTTATGAAACTGAGAAGTGTGAATTGAGTAATTTTTTGGTCTTTCTTCTGTAGATATAAATTTGGCACCAGCCAATAGATCTATCATTACAGAAGACTCTAAAATTTCTATTTCCATGTTTCATCAAACACTCAATAATAGAAGAGAGCTTTAATCAATACATAATGAAATACATACTGCACCATTACTAGCTCAGATTTTGCATCATTTCCCCCTAAACAGCAGGTTAGAATTGTCCATGGCAATATTGCTCTGATTTTGTTTAACTAATAATAGTCCAGCATAGTTACATTTCCCCTTTAAAATGTAGACATTTGTATGTTTTGGTTTTCAATATAAATTGTATGCAAAGCAGAAGCAGCTGCATCAAGGCACCACTAATGTTGATCAATTTTATTACAACTGATGTAGATGTATATGACATTTACTGTTCTAATAGCCTATGGCTTCACATGGTATATGTTAAAATATGTGATGCAGCAATTTTATATTAGAATTTAATTGTTTTACTGATTTCCCTGCAGCAACTTTAAAAGAGGTTTGCACTTGCATCAGAGTTATTACAATTCGCTAATATTCTTCTCTCTGTGAGATGCATCTATATGCAAATGAGCATTCCACTTAAGCATATTCACAGTCTATAAAAATGCAGCCATTATCTTGGAATAAAAAGGGAACTGTAATATAACTTGACATTCTGTTTGTTTTCATATATATATATATATAGAGAGAGAGAGAGAGAGAATGCATTTATCTTTCTGTTAAGATATACTTTTTCACTTAATAACCCCAAATCTTAAGACTTGTTCTATAAATAAGTTAACAATTTTTGGGATCCATGGCATAAAACATTGAGAATAGTACCTTTTCAATCCATTGCTGGTGTTTACCTGTTGTGGTTGATATAATAATAATAATAATAATAATAATAATAATAATAATAATAATAATGGTAATAAAAATTATTGTGGTTCGAGGACCCGACCCCCGCGAAGTAAAATGAAGACACAGGGACACATGATATAAGGTTAACGGGCTAGAAAAGGCCACAACTTTATTGATTACAGCAATGAAAAGGCATTGGCTTAGGCATTGGATCGCAAAACAAGTGGGTTTATTCACCAGGGGGTCAACACCTGTTGATGCTAATCCAACTATAGGCTCACCCCTGATGTCACCGCGGGTCGTGCCATGGCCTCCCGCCAAGCAGGCTTCAGACGGAATACACGACTGCAAGGTTCCTTTACCGGAATACCCCTATAAATTGAAGGCATAGGCGATGGCCACACCTAGCACTTCGACACACCACAACACATTATTCCAATGCCTAACCTACCCATCAATACCACCAGAAAGTTGTGACGATTGCTACGAGGTAGGCGAAAAAACCAAAAAGCCTAATGCCAAATGGAAAAACTCCTACCAGGCCCCCCGGGCAACCGGGGCGACCAACCTAAGGTCCATAGCAAGGCCAATGACCTAAGCCCTAACTCAAAGGGAGTGGAGGGTGGGTGACTCGCACAGGACGACGAAGAGAAATGAGGCCGGGGAGAGGCTGGCACTGCAGCATAAAGGCTGCTGGACACGCCCCCCATGGCACCTGGTTGGGCGGCCACCGGGGGGGCGTGAGTGCCAGTCAGGTGAGCTGGAGGCAGGGGGCAACGCCCCCTGCTAGGAGCGGTGTTCGGGCTCCCGCCCACAACCACTCCCCTCTCTTTCAGGGAGGAGAGTCTTTTTTGACCACTGACCAAACTGCGGGAGGCAGTGGAAGACAGGAGTGCCTGGCGTGCTCTGGTCCATGGGGTCACGAAGAGTCGGACACAACTAAACGACTAAACAACAACAATAATAAATTATTTGTACCCCTCCTTTCTGGCTAGGTTTCCCCAGCCACTCTGGGCGGCTTCCCCAAAACCAAAAATACACTTATATGTCATACATTAAAAACTTCCCTGAACAGGGCTGCCTTAAGATGTCTTCTGAATGTCAGGTAGTTGTTTATCTCTTTGACATCTGATGGGAGGGCGTTCCACAGGGCGGGCGCCACTACCGAGAAGGCCCTCTGCCTGGTTCCCTGTAGCTTTGCTTCTCGCAATGAGGGAACCGCCAGAAGGCCCTCGGCACTGGACCTCAGTGTCCGGGCAGAACGATAGGCAGGTGTACTGATATGTCTTCTGCCTAAGTTTTTAGAGGACATTAGTTGGGGTTGATCCCTCAAGACACCTTCTTTGGTATCTCTTCCCTCTCCCTTCCTATTGAGTGTACTACCATTATTTTGCTACCAAAGGTAAAAATCTATTATCATAGTAAGACATTTCAGGAGACAGCACAAGCCCTACACTGCTGTTGACTAGCCATCATTTTAACTGCTTCAGTCTGGTTTTTGTGGGAAATACTCAAAAAGCAGAAATGTAAGTCATGCCCTTTCCTTGAAGCAAGAGAAGGGGCCTATGGAAATGATCTCATGTCACAGTCTGCTTTTAACTTCATTTTTGTGGTCTTTTTCATGGCGCACCATGAATGGTAACCGTAGATGCCTTTACATCACTGGAAGCCAATACAATGGCATTGTTTTCATCTAAACAGCCTATAAATAATCACTTTAACAACATGTAGACAGGTAATTCGGCTGGATCAAGCAAGTCATTCTTTTGGACATAACCACAACACGTCAAATATATATAGAACTCTGAGAACAGCAGGATATGTACCCCAAGGCGAGCTTGCTGTGTCTCAAAATGAGAGAAAATAGGAAAAGATTAGTTCTTTATATGTTCTTAACAAAATGTCTTTTCTGTTGCAAAATGCAATGCAATTTTAATAAGAAAATTAATATGATCAGAATATATCTGCTGTAGTTCATTTCAAACAATACTTCAAGTGTAATATAGAGAACTGCCTTACGTTTATAAAAAAGTCATGTAAACTCTGAAAAAGAGAAGTATGGAGAATGTATAAATAGCTCAGCATTGAAGGCTCCTCTCCTTTAACTTTATACTGAAAAACTAGGTCAAATCATTGTTTTTCAGTGAAAGTAGGCAGATGCAGTAGGCTTACAGAGCGTGGAATCTTCCCATAGCCATAAATTTATTATTGCTCAATACTGTGCATAATTCAAATTCATCTGTCCTTTATATCTCACTGGTATAGGCATTTTGATTAGATAATGGAAGCTCTAATCACAAGCAATTTTTAAAGGTGTGTGGGCAATACTAAGTACAAAACTATAATATTTCTCAGAAAGAGGAACAAAGTAATGCCATGGAAGTTAATCTTCAGTCTTTGGGAACATCAAAGCTATAGATCCTGGGAAGTTATTCAGATAAAAGATTTAGAAAGATGTCAATTATTGCTAATTTGAATGTCTTATGGTCATGTTGCTTAAGCTGTAGTTAACATTTCAGTAACTCATTCCATTAGGAATTAAACATTGGAGCTTTTTCAGCTAAGCCATGGCATTGCTGAGCATTATGTATGAACCTGAGCTCATAGGGTTTGTTTTTTGCTTTTGTTTTTTAACCAAATAAACCATGATCTGTAACCAAGATTTAGTCTTGGCTTACTGTATGTGGTCTGGTAGGGTGAGATAGTCCAAGTTCACACATAATGCTAAACCAAACCATGCTTCAGCTTTATGTAGAGCGGCAGCAACAGGAGGAGAGGAGAAGTGAATTTCACTCTGTACCTGCACACGTACCATGATATTGCTCAGTGTACCGTGCTTGCTTGTTCATGCAAAGCTTGACGTGAGGAAGGACTGCTTGGTGTCCCAAGTGTCCTCAGATATCCAGCATGCAAAGAGCAGCTGGGGAAGTACTTCATGCTTGTATGCCCCTAGCTCTTATCATCACAGAACACACACTGCCTAATTCATTCAGTCCTTCCTCTGGCCCACTAGTGAGATGTCTAAACTCATAAATTCTCAGAAAACCTTCCTGACCCACTTCTTTTTCTTATGCTGAGGGAGAACTGGCCAGTTAACTCCTAGCAAGGTTAAATTATCCACAGGCCACTATCTCCCATTTACCCTCTTTCAGGGGCTTCATGCTCCTCTAATGCCCTCTTGTCTCTTTTCCTTCCCCTGAGATATTTATCAGTCCCTGTCTTTGCTCTGCCTTCTTCTCATGTAGCCTGATCTCACTACCCTCAGTCAGACTTTCAATTCTACCTCCTTCCAGCTAGCTTTCCTTCCCTTACTTTCAAAGTCACAGCTATCTTCACTCTCAGCTCCCTATCTGCCTCTTTCTCAGTGTGTAACAGGACCAACATTTTCTTCTTCTGCAGTCCTTTTTTTCTGCTCTTGATTCAGGAATTTCTCTGGCATTGCTATTTCCTGCCTCCTCCCACCTTGTGGTGTGCCTTGCTCCTAGCCACGTCCAAGCGCTGCTACTGCTGTTTCATCTCCCACTCCTCACACTGAGTCATAGTTTAGCTTAGCATTATGTGAAATCAGGCCACTGATGGGGAAATATCTGCACTCATTGCTTGCTTACATATGAGCAGGACCAGGAGAGTGATTTTCGTTTTGTGTACGTGGACGCGTGCTACTAATTCATGCTTGGCCATGGTTTGGCTTAGCATTACATGCAAACTAGAGCAGTGTAATATGATTCCATCTGGCTGAATTAGTCAGTGTTCCACTATATATAAAACAAATTCATGCAAGTCAAGCTTTTATTTTGTGACACTGAATTGTTTATTTTTCTTTCATGATAACGGTGAACAAAGTATGTTTTATTTTTCTAGTTCCATGGCTACATTTATGTTTCAGTTCACTTTATTTTTAGGACTTGAGGACAAAAGTGCTAATTATGTTTCAGTTCATTTCACCATTATTTGATTGAAATAGCGCAACTGAAAGTTTCCTGGACTACAGTGGCAGAAGCTAATTACTTTGAAAGCCAGGTATCTTTTTTTTCTGGGGGAAATGACACAAGCAATGTGTTCTAAATTGTTTTTGCAGATGAATCAGAGGCTAAAATTGTAGCATGTGTATAGTAACTGACATTGTGGTTACCACAGTGGGTGGCAATTTCTACCCTTGGAATAGTTTTCCCCACTGTAGGTTATTTTAAAATCAGAGTTGTTGTTTAGTCGTTTAGTCGTGTCCGACTCTTCATGACCCCATGGACCAGAGCACACCAGGCACTCCAGTCTTCCACTGCCTCCCACAGTTTGGTCAAACTCATGCTGGTAGCTTCGAGAACACTGTCCAACCATCTCGTCCTCTGTCGTCCCCTTCTCCTTGTGCCCTCCAACTTTCCCAACATCAGGGTTTTTTCCAGGGAGTCTTCTCTTCTCATGAGGTGGCCAAAGTATAGGAGCCTCAGCTTCATGATCTGTCCTTCCAGTAAGCACTCAGGGTTGATTTCCTTCAGAATGGATAGGTTTGATCTTCTTGCAGTCCATGGGACTCTCAAGAGTCTCCTCCAGCACCATAATTCAAACGCATCAATTCTTTGGTGATCAGCCTTCTTTATGGTCCAGCTCTCAGTTCCATACATCACTACTGGGAAAACCATAGCTTTAACTATACGGACCTTTGTTGGCAAGGTGATGTCTCTGCTTTTTAAGATGATGTCCAGGTTTGTCACTGCTTTTCTCCCAAGAAGCAGACATCTTTTAATTTCGTGACTGCTGTCACCATCTGCAGTGATCATGGAACCCAAGAAAGTAAAATCTCTCACTGCCTCCATTTCTTCCCCTTCTATTTGCCAGGAGGTAATGGGCCCAGTGGCCATGATCTTCGTTTTTTTGATGTTGCGCTTCAGACCATATTTTGCGCTCTCCTCTTTCACCCTCATTAAAAGGTTCTTTAATTCCTCCTCACTTTCTGCCATCAAGGTTGTGTCATCTGCATATCTGAGGTTGTTGATATTTCTTCCGGCGATCTTAATTCCGGCTTGGGATTCATTCAGCCCAGCCTTTTGCATGATGAATTCTGCATATAAGTTAAATAAACTGGGAGACAAAATACAGCCTTGTCGTACTCCTTTCCCAATTTTGAACCAATCAGTTGTTCCATATCCAGTTCTAACTGTAGCTTCTTGTCCCACATAGAGATTTCTCAGGAGACAGATGAGGTGATCAGGCACTCCCATTTCTTTAAGAACTTGCCATAGTTTGCTGTGGTCGACACAGTCAAAGGCTTTTGCATAGTCAATGAAGCAGAAGTAGATGTCTTTCTGGAACTCTCTAGCTTTCTCCATAATCCAGTGCATGTTTGCAATTTGGTCTCTGGTTCCTCTGCCCCTTCGAAATCCAGCTTGCACTTCTGGGAGTTCTCGGTCCACATACTGCTTAAGCCTGCCTTGTAGAATTTTAAGCATAACCTTGCTAGCGTGTGAAATGAGTGCAATTGTGCGGTAGTTGGAGCATTCTTTGGCACTGCCCTTCTTTGGGATTGGGATGCAGACTGATCTTCTCTAATCCTCTGGCCACTGCTGAGTTTTCCAAATTTGCTGGCATATTGAATGTAGCACCTTAACAGCATCATCTTTTAAAATTTTAAATAGTTCAGCTGGAATACCATCACTTCTACTGGCCTTGTTATTAGCAGTGCTTTCTAAGGCCCATTTGACTTCACTCTCCAGGCTGTCTGGCTCAAGATCAGCAACCACACTACTTGGGGTGTATAAGACATCCATATATTTCTGGTATAATTCCTCTGTATATTCTTGCCACCTCTTCTTGATGTCTTCTGCTTCTGTTAGGTCCTTACCACTTTTGTCCTTTATTATGGTAATATTTGTATGAAATGTTCCTTTCATATCTCCAATTTTCTTGAACAGATCTTTGGTTCTTCCCATTCTGTTGTTTTCCTCTATTTCTTTGCATTGCTTGTTTAAGAAGGCCCTCTTGTCTCTCCTTGATATTTTTTGGAAATCTGCATTCATTTTCCTATATCTTTCACTATCTCCCTCGCATTTTGCTTGCCTTCTCTCCCCCGCTTTTTTAAGGCCTCATTGGACAGCCACTTTGCTTTCTTGCATTTCCTTTTCATTGGGATGGTTTTCATTGCTGCCTCCTGTATAATGTTACGAGCCTCCATCCATAGTTCTTCAGGCACTCTGTCCACCAAATCTAAATCCTTAAACCTGTTGTTCCTCACTTCCACTGTGTATTCATAAGGGATTTGATTTAGATTGTATCTTACCGGCCCAGTGGTTTTTCCTACTTTCTTCAGTTTAAGCTTTAATTTTGCTATAAGAAGCTGATTATCTGAGCCACAGTCAGCTCCAGGTCTTGTTTTTGCTGACTGTATAGGCTTCTCCATCTTTGGCTGCAGAGAATATAATCAATCTGATTTCAATGCTGCCCATCTGGTGATGTCCATGTGTAGAGTCGTCTCTTGTGTTGTTGGAAAAGAGTGTTTGTGATGACCAGCTTGTTCTCTTGGCAGAACTCTATTAGCCTTTGCCCTGCTTTGTTTTGAACTCCAAGACCAAACTTGCCAGTTGTTCCTTTTATCTCTTGTTTCCTTACTTTAGCATTCCAATCCCCTATAATGAGAACATCCTTCTTTGGTGTCATTTCTAGAAGGTGTTGTAAGTCTTCATAGAATTGGTTAATTTCAATTTCTTCAGCACCAGTAGTTGGTGCATAAACTTGGATTACTGTGATGTTAAAAGGTCTGCCTTGGATTTGTATCAAGATCATTCTATCATTTTTGAGATTGCATCCCAGTACCGCTTTCGCCACTCTTTTGTTGACTATGAGGACCACTCCATTTCCTTTACGGGATTCTTGCCCACAGTGGTAGATATGATGGTCATCTGAACTGAATTCGCCCATTCCCGTCCATTTTAGTTCACTGATGCCCAGGATGTCAATATGTATTCTTGCCATCTCATTTTTGACCACATCCAACTTACCAAGTTTCATGGTTCTTATATTCCAGGTTCCTGTGCAATATTTTTCTTTACAGCATTGGACTTTCCTTTCGCTTCCAGGCATATCCGCAACTGAGTGACCTTTCAGCTTTGCCCCAGCCGCTTCATCAGCTCTGAATATACTTGTACTTGTCCTCTGCTCTTTCTCAGTAGCATGTTGGATGCCTTCCAACCTGAGGGGCTCATCTTCCAGCGTCATCACTTTTCTATGCCTGTTGTCTTTGTCCATGGAGTTTTCTTGGCAGGGATAGTGGAGTGGCTTGCCGGTTCCTGCTCCAGGTGGATCACTTTTGGTCAAAACTCTCCACTCTGACCTGTCCATCTTGGGCGGCCCTACATGGCATAGCTCATAGCTTCTCTGAGTTATTCAAGCCCCTTCGCCACGGCAAGGCAGTGATCCATGAAGGGGGTACAGAGTACAAGTTTCAAAAAAAGCTTTTAAAAATGCAAGTCAATATCTAAAATCTACTTAAGTCAGCCTAGATTTCTTCAAACTTTTATGGAGTTGGATCTAGACATGTCTATCAGCCTAGTTTTATGGGATCCTCACTTTCCTCTGCCATCCTGCACCACAGTTGACCCCATTCAGCATTGCCTCAAGATACATTTTATTACTAAAAGCCTGCCAATGGAAGCCAGCCCCCTTTGACATGCTTAGCTCTAAATCTAACACATGGTACTTAGATAATTTTAGAGTTGTGG